>NC_080637.1:63007866-63621973 GCF_027579445.1 Ammospiza nelsoni
TCTAAGGCAGGGATGTATATGGGGCTGTCATGAAACTTAATTTAGCCAAAGATACAGCCAGATGGCTTTTGCCTTAAGCTATGTAGCACCTTATTAGTTAGGTATTCTTTTTGCAAAGTTTTAAACTATTTTAAATCCAAATCTCATTTTTTCTTCCACTGTATGTCAAAGGCTTGGAAATACCCTGCTCATTTTTGCCATCTCAAAACCGAGCTCTTTGTTTTAATTTGCTGCTGCATGAAGAAAAGATCTCTAATTATTGGCAGTGAAAACTAAGTTGTTCCAAAAAGTCTTCTTTATTTCTTTCAGCTGTGTTTCAGAAGGTAAACTGTGAAGAGAGTATCTTAATAGATGACAGTATCCAAATGAATAAGTGAGCCAAATTAATAATATTAGTTCCTCAGGTGGCATCACGGAAGCAACAAGAAAATGAGCATGGATGATTTTGGACCTTTTCTCCCATGCAGAGCTCTTTGCTCTCCCCCTTTAGTGCTCTGAACAACAGAAACATGGGGATGAAGAGAACAGCTTCCTGTTTTCTCATTTTTCTTGCCCTGCTAATCAATCCTGTAGCCAAGTGGCCCAGAACGGGCTCTTGTTATATATAAAGCAGGCATCCAGATTTTCTCTGAGTCCTATTGTTTTCTTCCCACAGGTAACAATGGGAAAGAAACATCAAAGTTGGCTAGACTGAATTTCTCAGTCTAGAAGAGCAGAGCACACATAAAGTTAAAACAAGGGCAGACAGCAAATCTTCTGAAAGATCAATGCTCATATCTCTAACCCAAACTGCGTGGTGGCTGTGTCTGGCATTACAAACAGCACTAGATTTTTCTAATAGCAGTTTGTGCTAAGGAATTAAATCTGGCATTCTGCACTGGCATAGTAGGGCAGTTAGGGAGTGATCTCCTATTGACTTCACACTCAAATGAGCTGTATTTTTTTATAAATCACCACTTTCTTGGCATGCAGAGCATGAATAAGGAAGATCTGAGATTCAAGGCATTAGAGAAATGTTATGAAGATCGATTGGAAGCAGTGATTAACTACTTAGTGCATCACAAAGCAGCATTTCCTCATTCTACAAAAGGGCAATACACAGTTATAGGTCACAAAGCGAAAATGATTCTTCGTTTGTAAAGTTTCACAGGACACATTCTCAGGTATTTAAATATGCTACTTTTTACACTTAAGGTAAGATCAACTCCATGCACTTTCCATACCCTGAAGAAGCAATAGGTTACTGTTTTCTGTTGGGAGATCGTGCTATGGCAGATGTTTTGCAGAGTGTAAGAACTCCAACAGGAGCTATTGGATGAGTACATGTGCTATGAGCCTGAGTTTGTGGATCTCAGCAGTCAATGGCATCTTGTACTGCTCCATCCTTGCTTAAATTGTGCTGTGAAGCAAAATATCAGCAATTGGCCCAATTGACAAAATGTCAGTCATAAACTTCAGCATTTTGCACCAGGCCATGGAACAATCTGCATTAATGGCACAGTCAACAAAATTGTTTACTGAATTTGCACCCTGCTGCTAATGACCAACATAAATAAGTGGTCAATACACCTGGCATGAGGAGCTTATCTGAGTGGGCAGCTTGTGTTCCACTTTTTGAGTTAAAAATTAAACTATTGTGTCAAAAATCATTAATTTGATAAAAACATAGAGCGCTTCCTCATCCCCAGAATCAGTATTTTAGAGGAGCTAATTTAGTCTGATATTCAGCCACTCTCAGGATTCCTGCCAATAAAACAGAAACAGGACAGGTATGGAGACAGTAAAGTGTAGATCTGGTGTCTAGAGAAATACATGGCAGGAACTCATGAATTCTAAGAGTGGGGCTGACTCAAAAAGATTACAATCAAACAAATCTGCATTCAGACAACTGGCAACTTCTGTTTGAGGACTGTAACTCTACAGAAGATTTAAGCTTTTCTTGAGTGAAGCCTAGCTGCACCATCAGATGCCTTAGAAAGCCGAGATTTTACTGGGATTGCACAATCAGGGATCAGAAAAATAATCACAAATGCAACAGAAAGCTGACCACCAAGTGAAGATGCATAAAACCACAGTACAGCGGACTGACTGAAATTGCAGAAAGCTGTCTTGCTACAAAGCAGCTGTTGCCAAACTTCAACTTGCAGCTGCAGGATTGTTTCAAACAAACTGGAAACACTTGAATTGATTTTGAATGTGTTATGTGACAACAGATAATATTCAGAAGCAGGATGTTATGCATTAAATAAAAATAAAAATTGAATTCTCCTCCATAAAACCATAATTTGATCCATTAAGTCTATTTACAATTTTTATTTTTTATTTTCCTCTGCTCTGAGAAATAATTAGTTGGCCTACCATCTTCCAGCTGGAAACAGTCTAAACACACCCTATAATTTTCTCTTTCCTTTACATCACTGGTACCATTCCACAGAATTCCTCCTGTTTGTTTAGGGTATGAACCTTTACAAAATATTTGAAACATTATAATGAAATAAGCATCCTGGTAGTCACTTAACCAAACCAGGTTTCAATTGCTTGGTCATCCATGCTGACAGCAAGTTAATAGCTTTTGTTCTTTTTTCTCAGACTGCATACATCTTTGGTATTTTAAGTACTAAGAGTAATACTGGTTCAGCTCAAATTCCCAAGAAACTTGCAGAGACAGACAATACGTTTTCTCCTACATGATGTGCTCCTGCATAAACAGACTTTGTCTTTTTGTCACATTTATAAAAGGTCTTAAAGTGGTCACCACAAGCACCTTCATGATCTTTTCTGCAGTTTTCTATTTCTTCCTATTGTTCTTTCATTAACTCTTTCCTTGCCATCTAATTTAGGATAGATCCTGACCAATTTTAGTTCCTCATATTCTAAAATTCAAATATCTTTCATTTTGTTCTATCCTACCTTCTAAGTATAGTTCATAACTAGCTGATATCTGCTCCAGGCTTCATTCTTTTTGGGTTTTTTCTTTCTTCTTTCCCTCTTGCCATTGGAAGGTCAAACTCCATTGGAATTAAGACCTCCTCATTTAAGCCCTTTTGTCTCAATAAATATATTTGCATTTACCATTACTTTTACACTTCTCTGAGCTGAAAAGCACAACTTTTCAATACTTTTTCCCAGGAAGACTGTTTGGGACCACCCTCAACCAAGACTGAATGTTCCTCTGTGAATACAATGTGCTTAATCACCATATTTGATCAAGGGTTGATTATTTGGGTTACTTCATATCATGGTTTAGGAATGGTATTCCCCAATTTAGCAAACTCCGAAAAGAAAAATGCAAACATATTTTCTATCCGATGTTTTTAGGTATTATGCCTATGAATATTCTCTTCCTGCACCAAGTTGTTCTCCCACAAAGGCACTCATTTGCCTGAAGTTTCTCTACAAACTCACTTTCTTGGTACTCAGAGAGGAAAAAAAATCTGTGGTAAAGTTCTGCCACAGACTGCTTATTAATTGTGGACTAGACAGTTGATCAGTTTGTACCACCCCCTAAAGAAAGATAATAATCTCATCACTGCCTCATTCACACATCTATTTAGATTATAAACTCAATAAACAGACTTTCTCTTACCATCTTGTTTAACAAAAAGAAGAAACCCAGGCCTACCACAAAACCAAAATATACTGTTGGCATAATTTCTCCATTAAAAAAATAAAAGTCCTTTCTTTTTTAGGTGATAGTGCACATTAATGCAAGTATCATTATGATAGTTCTCTAATTCCTAATCTACCTCTTCAGAAAGGATGAAGACTCCTGCATTCATCCTCTGAGTTTGTCATTGTTTCCTCTTGTTCTGATGTAGAGCTGCTGATAACTGAGATCACAGCATGCCTTCTGCATCTGAGTCCAGAGCATCCAAAGGAGCTTTCAAAATTGGTTTTGAAGAGATGCTTTAATTCTTGATTACATTGACACCTGCCCACCTTTGACTCCTGTGATCAAAGACTCAACACCCCATCTGCAAACACAATGCCCTTATTCATCTAGCAGTGCTCAGTCCTTGCTGGTTGTGTTGATTATCTACTGTTCCTTTTCCATGGTATTGGACTTCTGCTTATTAGTAGACATTGATTTTTGGTCTGTTAAAAAAGGGGAAGCATTCCTTTTCTTTCTTTCTCCTCTTATCTCCAGCTCTTTCAACTATTCCAGATATGCATCTGGAAACACGAAAAAAACTGTGATCTTTCTTTGCCCCATGATTGAATTTTGCTATAATAAATTTCCCTTGGAGTACTGCCTTTCTCTCTGGCTGTTGCAACCAAATTCAGGTCCACGTACCAGCTGCTAGCCTTTCTGAATCTTTCAAGCAGAGAGTTTCCACTTACCAGGTAGTGAGACAACAGGACCTGTTATTTTCTTTGGCAGCCCTAGTTAGAGGGAATTTTGGTCGTATTTTTTAATCTCAAATCTGTAGTGTTTGCAAGTGTCTCTTGTGACTTGTCCCTGCAGTTGGTAAAGCAAAAATAAAATGTTCTCAAGACATGTTGTGAGAGAGGAAACATGCTTTTCTTCCAATGGCAATGCTTGAAACAGTGGCCTTGGACTAAAAAGCAAAGTCACCTTAATAAGCTTATAATTATGACATGCCCTCAAAATTGCCTTTGCTATGGTATTTGTACCTTCCTAGTACCCAACTTTATATATACATATTTATACCCCTGTTTTGCACCATTTCTTTCAAATTCAGTTCTTCTAAAAGCAAAAAAGTTAGCAAAGTTATTGGCCACATAGTGTTCTATCATTCCTTCATTAATATAATTTTACTTTGACTAGAAAAAAAACTGTCCTGATATATTGAACTGAAGCAGAAGAAGGAAATCACTGGAAAAGAAAGGTAGAAGTAGTCTATTAAATAAGAGAAGGAAAATTGAGCTAAATCAAATGAAAGAATTGTAAAGGATGAGAGACACTTTAAAAGAATTATTTTAGAAAGATGAGGGCAAGGCAGAAGAAGAAATGAAACAAAGAATTTAGTGTGGTGGTAAGCAAAGAAATTATGTACACAGCAAAAATTTCATTTGATGTTAAGTGGAGGGTTAGATTTACTGCAAGATCTAATGCATTCATCAAGGTTATTCTAAGAGGAAGGATTTTAACATCTCATTTGCCATCCTTTCCTTTGTCATCTTCAATCTAACATACGCACATATTTTTTAATGTTCTGTTTCTCTAGAAAATGGTGGGGACAGAAACCACTGGGTGTAAATAGCTCCAACTATAACAGAAATTAAAGTGAAAGATTTAACATTTTTTAGTTTAAACACTTTATAACTGTTTAACTCATATCGGCTTCTTTTATGCTTTCAAACCCTAGCCCAGTGCAAGCCTCTCTTGTCATGGTTTTTTTCTGTACACTGAAGCAGAGATGGACCTCTTCTGCTTTCTCTTGTAATAATTGGGTGTCAAAAGTCACAAAATTATTCTTTCTTACTGTTTTCTTCATATAGGTCACAACACATTGAAGCAAACTGAAAGGAAAAACTTCTGGAAAGTGAGACATTCTCTGGTAAGGCATCTAAAATTTCTTCATGAGTTTTTTTCTTTTTATTTGTTTAAGAGGGAGGTGTTTCCATTTAAATTTTGATTTCTCTGCTTTTAACTTTAACTTATATCTAATTTTCCTTTCAATATTAGCTTCTGCAAAAATCTTACCACAATTATTCCAGTATTTTCTTGATGGTCAATGAAAGTCAATCTGAAAACAAACATTGAAGTCTTTGTTAAAGTTTGTTTTGTGTATCTTTAAAATAAGGAAGAAAACAAATCTGGACAGCAGTTATACCTGTCAAAGATAACTGAACTGGCCAGCTTGCAGTTTTAGATGGGAAGAGACAAAAAAGAACTTAATATAAGTTAAAATATTCTTCTAGATGGCCTTTGAAATGTCACAATGCTTGTAACTAATACAATACAACTTATTTTCAGGAGAAAAATGCCTTCTGTATTAAAAAAAAAAAAAAAGTGCTTCTACCATTATAATGATTTGTCTCACTCTGGAAGCCTTGTGAGAAAAGATTTTTGTCCTTAGTACCTCTGTCCAGCCTGAAGGAGCTGGATGCACAGATATACCTTCAGGGCAGGATTACATCCACTTCAGAGAATTTAGAATTACAGAGACAATAGCAAATCTGCTTTCAGCCTCATTCACTACCACAGAAAGAAACACTCTCTTTTCTACAAGATGGGAAACTAAGGTAGTCTCTGAACATTTAAAAAAAAAAAAAAAAAAAAAGAAAACATAAAAATTAAGGGCTTCAAAACACAGTCTAGTTTCTTGGAACAGACAAGCCACATGCTGCTCCCTGATCACAGCTTGAAGAAAACACCCAATTTAGTCCTTACTGTGTAACAAAGAAACTGTAGTTTCTACTAGGAAACTGAGGACTGCACACTGACCACATTTTCTGGTTATAAATAACAGATCACAGACTACAAGCACTGTGATTCTCAGATTATATTTTTATCTCCATTGTGCATTCTTGATCAAACATCTCATCCTCTGAGTGATTTTTATATCACCTTGCGATACATTGCTTTTAAAATTTAATGCTTCCAAGTTGTTATTTTCCCCTTCAACTTCCCTAACTTCTGGTTCTCAGTTTGCAGTTCCAGAAACTTAGTTTCTTTTTAAGTAAGCAAAGTAGTAGAAGCCCCCAAATTGAGTGCTGTTATCATAGAATCACAGAATGTTTTGTGTGGGAAGGGACCTTTAAAGGTCATCTGATCTGACTCCCCAGGCAGGAACAACTTTCACTAGACCTGATTGCTCAAAGCAAATTCCATCTTAAATTATCAATGGCAAAAATACATGTACAAACCAAATCAAGAACCTGGAATAAATAAAAACAGTACTAGCAAACAAAGCTATTTTTGTTCTCTCCTTTTCCAGGTACCACATAAACAACCATCAATGAAGAGAATTGTAGCATGTTGCTGAGCCACTGGCTCAGCCTGAATGATGAATAAAACAAAGTAATTGTGCTTCAAAATCCAAATGCAAATGGGCACTCCACTAGTAAAAATTGGGAAAGGAAGGCTTTGTAATTATTAATAGCTGTTAGCAAAAGGATATAAAATTTGTAACTCCTCCCTAGAACTTGCCTTGTACATAGCCAGAACAAATTCTTGGTAGAAATTGCTCTTTATATAATGCTCAGTTCTTCAAAATACTGAGACACAAACTATATTTTAGGGGTTAGACTTAGTGATAAATGCACTAGAAATGGAGAAGGTGAATCAATTTCTCACCCCTTGGTACTGTCAGCATGATCTTCTGAAACGGGAAAATGCAATAGAAAAATCTTTGCATCTGGCTATTAACTTCCAAGCCATGAGGGACATGTAACAAGGCTGCATGCCAACAGATGTTCAGCTGCTAGAAATACACTTATTTTGAAGTTAAATCCAATACATGAATTTTGTTCTCTGGACACAGTGCTGCATTGATTCAAGGGACATTTTGCTATTGTTTAAGTAGTCGAGGTTATAAAATTGATTGAGAAAAATCCTACATATCAGACAGGTTTCAGATACTGAGTGATCCTCAGGTGTCTCAGGCAGCAGTTTTCTTCTGACAAAATGTGCCTCAGTGCAGCTGCACCACCCACTTGAAGCACATCCTGTGTAACCTACACGATGACTTAACAAAATATCTGATACCCCTTCAATGTCTGGTAACTGATGCCCTTGAAAAAAGTAACTAACCACATGTCTATGTTTTCAGTATATGAATTTCTGCTTAAAATAGAGTACTGAAATATTACTACTTTGGAAACAGCTGGAAATGAGACCACTGCTAATCCAGCTTTCTCTCTTCTGTCACAAATCTTGCCAAGAATCATTTGCTAGGTTTCCATGTGTAAGGCTGAGAACTTTTATTAGAATTTGTAAAACTTCTTGAAAAATTTTAGAAGAATGCTCATTCTCAAGAGCTCATCTTCAATGTTAAGTGTCCTGCTCCAATGTAATACCAATAAGGAAAAGTGTTTGTGTTATTGAAAATACCTTAAATGCAACATTAAACAGAAATTCCTGGAAAGGGTTAATCATGACACAGTGACTAGATATAACTAAATCACAAGTATCTATTTAGGGTTCGTTTGGGGATGTTTTTGCCAGAGCAAGTGATAAATTTTGGAAGCATAAATTTAGATTTTTAGTCTTTGATAAAGACTAAAAATCTTATTATGAAGCAAATATTCTAGCTAAACTAAAAAATAATATAACCCAATGAAGATTGTTTATATGTTAATGCTGCTAAGCATTGTTCAGCTGTTGGCACTTTTTAATTTTTCTGTACCAAATGTTTAATAAAATGCACAAACTTAGCCAAGTTGCAAAAAACCTGAATAAGCTTGAAAATCTTTTAACAGAAGTGTGACTAGGCATGGGGAAGTAGATGCTATGGCTCTAGAGAAAGTGTATGCAGAAATTTCTTTTTGTACATGGTTTTATTAGGGAAGATCCAGGCAAAATTGAGAAAAATGCACATGACAAAAAGACCTGAATTGAAGACAAAAATTTTAAAAAAGGTGTTAAACCTGTAATCCTTAATAGTTCAGCTAATCTGATGTGTGGCTTGCTGTTCTTTGAAATATGAAGACATTTTTTTCATCTGTTGCAAACAAAACCTGCCGCAGAATGAAGCTGATTTTATCTTGTTATTACTGCATTTATTTTTCACAGTTACTACAATGAAATTGTTTGCTCTAACATCCCTTGACCACATATTTGTGTGATCAGTAATGCATCATTAACAGAGAAACTGAAAAAAAATTTGTTCTCAGAGGGTTGTATTATAACTCCTAGGAGAAAAACAAGTTTGAACATTTTTACTGTTCTTTTTTGTAATTCATGGGTTTCCCAAAACAAACAAAAGGAAAAAAGAGTCCTCTTTATGAATACAGTACACACAGAAAGATAACTGTGAAGCACTCATTAGTGACGTTTATTTAATTAAATAAGTACATGTCATTTTAAACTCCCCCAACTAAGACTTAGAAGTGATAAATCTGCTAAATCTTTAAGCCTTCTTTACCTTGCACTAATCATCTAGCCTCTAATTTATTTTATGAATAGGTAAAGCAAATTTATAACATTCATTTGAATTACAGTTTTACCAAACATAAGTCAGACTGGATGCGACCTTTATCAACTCACAACTTGTAGTTTGTTATCATTCATCATATCTCTTGAAATTAACATATTAATTTAGGAGCATCATAAATATTATGGAAAAGGTGACTCTAGATTTTTCACCAATACATATGTCATCCACATACATAGCAATCAGTCTCTACAGACACAAAATATGTTTTTAACATTCCTCTGGAGTCAGCCCAGCCAATGACAAACAACCTTAATGGAAGGCTTCCAGAGGACAAAACAATGTCCATCCTTTTGGCTGACTGAGGTAATGTTTCACATTCAACTGTCTGGCATTTCTTTGTACCATGATAAATGCTCAATGCTGTAGCTAATCCATTCTGAAATTTCATAGTGTTTTCATGGTATCACAGAGCAGATTTTTTTTTTTGTGACAGATGCAAGCATTAAAGAAATAAATAGGGGGAAAAAAGCAAAGAAAAAGTAGCTACGTTCACCCTCCTCTCTAATTTCTGACCAAAGACATAGTGAACTGTGGTTCATGAACTTTTGGGGTAAAACAAAACTCCTGTTCCCACTCAGTCTTCTCTTCCTATTAAGATTTAAAGGTAGAGAAACCTCAAATAATTTCCATTAACTGTAGAGAATGGACAAGGAATACTTTCTGATAGGATTGGTAGAGTGAAGACACACAGGCAGATCTGGATACAGAGAGTGAGAGCATTGCACAGGAAAAATCCTGACTGAACCACTTTTCTAAGAGCCACATTGAATTCAGAGACCAATCTGCCATGGGGAAAATGAGTGTCCCAGAAGGGAACAAGAGGAAGAACTCAATGAGAGACTGGGAAAATTAAACGCATGAAAGTTCAGATATCAGAGGAGGAGATGAAGGCAAGTGGAGGGAGATTGATGCATGGAGTACAGAAGTTTATGGAGTGATGTAGAGGAATTTACTTCAAGAGTGTGCAATAATTTTGTTACCTGCCACTTTCAAAATGGACAAGAAAGATAAGGAGGAAGAAGGAGAACTTGTATAATTAGTAGAGGAGAAAAGTTCTGTATTCCCTGAAAGTAGTCTTTTTTGTAATGAAATGTTGTATTTTCAAGGCAAGATAATATGACAAGTCAATCTCCTCTTCAGAGTTTGGGTATATCTGATTAAATAATAAATAAATAAATGGAGATTTGAGGCTCCAAGAAAAGCAAGTGCTTCTGCACTCAGTCCAATGTCAAACTGTCTGCTTAAGTCCATTATTATTTTAAGTGTGTCTCATCACTTCTTGCTTTATCGCTCCTAGAAAGAATACATCTGCAAAATTAATATTTGGGTATGCAAATACTTAGTTTGCATTCTAAGATGAGGGCAGACTGCATCTGAAAAATCACAACACTCTTGTCCTTCAAGCTTGATGTGAGTTGTAAGTCTTGGTATCATCTTCAAAATAACCAGAGGCTCACACTCTTAGGGTCTGTCAATTTTTAGTTAGCAGAGTAATAATCATTTTAGAGGAAAATCATTGTTTTTATTCAAATAACTATGTTCATCAAAGTGGTCTTGCTTGAATTTTCTGTTGCTGGGGACTGTGTAAGAAGCACAAGGATGGAGACATCTTTTCACCATCTTATATTGTTGTGGTGATAACACAACAGACAATATGGAGGTTAATCTAGCAACTCAACAGCTATACACATAGGGCTTATCAGGTTTATTTAGTAAATCTCTAAAAGATCCAGAACTGAATCATTAAAATCTTGTTTGTTCCATTATGCATACCAAGATAATTTGCCAAAGCATCTAAAAATTTTTAAAAAAAGGTTTCACAAATGTGGTGGTGCTCTTGATACTCCATGACACTCAATATCACAACTCAGCTACACTGCTCACAAATGTGGTATAAAATAAGAAATATTATAGGACCTTTCTAAAGGGAGATTAATCTTTCAAAAACTGACAAGGAAGCTCTGTATAATTAACAAACATAAACATTTCTGCCTCTCTGCTTGATAATAAGTGCATATTATGGCTACTTAAATGTCAACAGCTATTTTTTGTATCATTAACTCACACAAGAGCCAGATGCTAAATAGCCATTTCAGCAGCATAAATGATGGAGAAAACTTTTGAGCAGGAAATAAAAAATTTTAATACACAAGCAGAATTTTACATCCCTAGCAGCCAGCAGCCATTTGGAGTTGACAGATCAGCTACGTGCTTCAAAACCTTTGTGACAAAACAACTTACAAAACAAAATGAACAGATAAAATTCATAACATGTCACATACTAAGAGTTTTCCAAATGTGTGCTAACATATATATCAATATATCATTATGGTAAAGGTTAGAAGACCTTCAATATACTCAGCTTTTATTTTGTCAGATAGGAAAAGAGAGGTTGAGGGGTCTTGTTTACAGAGATTTACTTTTCACTGTGTTTGGATGAACTATTCATTGCATATTTAACAATTCATGATTTTTCGTCTCTATAGACTGGCTGTATCCTACTGCAATCTGTTATTATTTTAACAAAACAGAAACTAACAGAAACTTTCTCCCTACATTAAGCATTTTGGAAGATAATACTGCTCAGCTTGATACTCCAATGGATCCTGCTGGACTGTGCACTTTCCTGTGGGGTGTGATGTGTTGGGCATCATCAATCCATCAGACTCACCTCAGGTTCTGGATCTGAATTCACAAATTCTCTTTGACTGCCTCTTCCAACCCCATGAGTCTTCTCCTTTTGACACATAACATATCTCTCCTAGCCAGAACACCACTCCAGAGCTGCTCTGTGCCAGTTGTTAGCACAGGCTTATGGAGAAGCCTTGGTCCAGGGGGCTTCTGCTCTGTCAGTCAGCTGTGAAGATACAGAGCATCAGTTTTGGCAATGGCAACATCAATTCTGGCGCCAGGCAGAGCAGGGAGAAGAGTGGAGCAAAGCAGCAGAGTGTGGAGACCCCAAGCAGAGTGTGATCTGATTGAGGAGTGTCACACCTCTTGTGACACTAATTCCTGTCTCACTGAATTGGGGCAGGCAG
The DNA here is from genome assembly GCF_027579445.1 of Ammospiza nelsoni. NCBI lineage: Eukaryota > Metazoa > Chordata > Aves > Passeriformes > Passerellidae > Ammospiza > Ammospiza nelsoni. Next base: position 63,020,030 of record NC_080637.1, read on the forward strand.
ACACAGCACATCCCAGACATAGGCTGGCCAACTGTGGCAGCACAGTTTTGAACAGAGAAACAGAGAAAATTGGTCTGTGTGGATACCCGTACACAGCTCATCTTTAGCTGTCGTGGCAGTGTACAGTTCAAGGGCTTTTTATAATTATTAGCTTTTTCATTTCCTTTTAAGTCCATTTTTGTTAATTGAAAATTAATTACAAGCAAGATTTTATCTCATGGAGCTGCTATTGGTAAATAGCAACCAACTGTGTTGTGAGCAATCCAAGGATGCTGGAAAGGCTGACTAGTAAGTTATGGGTGGTGGTGTTGAGTCCAAGGTTTGTTGCTGTGGTTTTGCATCCATTAGTGTTCCAGCATTACCAAAAGAGCTGTGGATGGCACAGCCTCATCCATTGCTGTTTCTACCAAGGCTCTTAATTCTCAAGACTTGTAGTCCAAGGTGGGGCTTTTTATTAGGGAGTAGATCTGCTGAGTTTCATCAGTCTGTTATTTAATAGGAAAAGAAAGGTTGTTTCCATGGCCATTACTTCAGACTTCAGAGATCCTTTCTATTTCCTGAGTCTGCAATTCCAGATTTATCTTCTATTTCCTTTGGTAATTAAGTCTCTTGGTGGATATTTACAAGTTCATGCGGTACTGCATTATGTCCAAAAAATGAAAGTCTACTTTTCAGTGAAATGCTCAACTTTGTAACATTCAACAAATACTTTTGGATTTATTTTATATACTGCTATGACAAAATGGTGCAGAAAATATTTTTAAATTAACTTTACAATTCCAAATCATATGATATTGATCAAACTGTGAAGCACACTGACTTAGTGGATTTCTCTTATCATTCAAAGGACACAGCTACATGAGAATTGCTCATGGTGAAGTACAAGAGGAAGGGCAGCAAGGGACATGAGGGCCGAAGATCATGTCTGGGAATAATGAGGGTACTGTAGGAACTTTTCAAGACAGACTTTTATGAAGAATATCTTTCTTTGTTCCCTGTATCACAGAGGGAAGTGCCAATAATTCCAGGAAGCCTTTTATTTGACCTCGTTAAATCACCCAGCTACTTTGGTCTACAAACTACAATCCAGCTACAATTCAGAAGTTTCATTTCTGAATTATAAATATATTCTTGTTATGCCTCTGTTTTAATAACAGCAAATAATTGACTATCAAACTACATTTCCTGGTCAGTGATGTATTTCTAGCCCTTGCTCTGCAACATCACACACTCTTTTCATTGTGTCCACATTTTTTCTTTTGACTGAGGTTCTCTTGATCATTTCCTTGTTCTGCTTGCACTGGGCTAAGGAAGAGGACACGTGTTAAAAAAGAGCAACTCTCTACATTATTTTCAATCTTGAAATCATGCTTGTATTTTAGTGAAAAGTTTCACTAAATCACTTTAACCTTGCTGATTATGGTGCCCACTACCTTCTTTAATAACCAATTTAATATTGCTTGCTGCCAAATCTGCCCCTTGAGCCACATACATGTGTTAAATTACCGCATAATGCAGAGGGCTCATAGGTGAAGTTCACTTTAAAAATCCCTAAGCAGTTTAAATTATGTTAATATCTAAATCTCCTTGGTAAAAACTAGTTTTCCCATCGTAATATGAGTTTAGATTGTTTAGAGTTGGGACTTCAGACACAAATACTTTCATTAATCAAGTCAGAATAACACTGGAAGAAAATTGATGAGGAGATAAATCAGTTAAATGGAGGGAAAATCCTTTAATCAAGGTTGCAAAATATTAATTTTTACCAATATCTTTGTACAACCAAGACATTATATTGACAATATAACATGGCTTGCTTATTCTGGACTATCGCTGTTTAATTGCAGTCACAAGTTCAATCATTTATGTTGACATATTCAAACCATTTGATTTAACATCCTAAATTAAAAATTGCTGGCCTAGCTGATGTCACAAAATACTGTACCACAAATGCTACTAGTTACTAAACTATCTGTGTGACCAGACTGCTCAAGAATCAAAAAGAAATCACATTAATTTAGAGGGCATCACTCTTTCTACTAATTTCATTCTGTTCAGTAAGGAAAACAAAGCAAAAAAATGAACAAAAAGCCAATCAAAAAAAAAATACAGAAATTCATATTGTTTAGAAAATGTTTTTTTCCAAGAAGCTGACCAAAAGAAACAAACTCACAAACTGTTTTTTTAATTCTAAGCTGTCAAAAAAATCTTTAAAAATATTTTGAAACAAAATTCAGAGGCAATGTAGAAGGTTTGATCTCAGGGAGTTAACCTGATGGAAAAAATACACTTTGCCTTTACAATGGATTTTCTTTCTGGATATTCCTTTAAAAGTTTTTCATGTCATAAAGTGAAACATTGAAGGACAGGAGGACCACTTCAATCACATTGCCTAACCCATGAGAAGGGATATGAGCGCATTACTGTAATTATCTGAACACAAATGCTCATGTTGGACAGAGTCTCTTTTTGTCCTGTTGAAAAAAAAATTGAACAAACTAACTTTGAAGGTTTTCTTTAGGAAGCCACCTTGGATTCTGAGTTTGGAGATGATCACTGAAAGAGAAAAGGGGAAAAAATATGTGTTCCTCAAACTTTGTGTCTATTTTCTGTCTATTTGTTTCAATACAGTATACTCAAATTTCACACTTTTTTACTGGAAGAAAACAGATACATTCTAAAATTTTCAAACCTAATATGATAAAGGATTTTTTAATGAGAAAAGGTAAGAAAGTCCTAAGTACAGCCAATGATATTCTCAATTATACCAGTTAACAGCAAAAAACCCATGACATTTAGCCATGGATAATCCAATTTGGATGAGTACTGGACTATAGTCCTATATTTTTGTCTAGACTCTAATTATCTAGACAATGATTTACAGGACAAGTCTATAGAAATGAGAGGAAGAGCTATCTAACTACCAATTGTTATTCCAACTTGTTCTTTCCTGATCATACAAAGACTGGATCTAAGAATTTCCAGGGAGGAAAAAAAGACAAGTTAATACTATTCATGAAACCCATGAACAAGGTCTAGCTCAATACAAAATGTCTACCAGCTAGCCCAAGAGACACCAGTTATTCATCAAAAAGAGCTCATTAAAAAATGTTGCATAATTAGCTTCATTTTGGAGCACTTTTGATTCCCAAAGTTCCCTTTTTTGTGTAGAGCAACAAATTTCTGACTGATTCCAAACAAGATTCCAAAATTTGTTTGGGAGAAAAGAGGGTTCAATTAAAAGCAAATTGTCTCCTCTGCTCCATCATTACATCTCATGAATCCTGAAAAGATTTACACAAAATTATCACTGTTTTTCCTAGCAGCCTTATAGCAGCACCCTTCTAAAATGAAAGTCTATACATTTTGCTTGCCCAGGCTTTATTAATAAATAGAACCCATTTAACATCTTCATTAATGATCTGGATGATGGGACAAAGCACACCCTCAGCCAATTTTCCAATAGCATAAAGGAGGGGAGGGTGCACAGAAGGCAGAGCCAGGCTTTATTCAGTGGTGCCCAGTGACAGGACCAGAGGCAGTGGGCACAAATTGAAACACACAGGTTCACACTGAACATCAGGAAACACTTTTTTACTCTAAGAGTGGCTGAGCACTGGTAGAGGTTGCCCAGAGAAGTTGTAGAGTCTCCACACTTGGAGATATTCAAAAGATCTGGTCCTGTGCAACCTGCTTACGTGACTCTGCTGGAGCAGGGATATGGGAAATATGGACCAATCTCAAACCTTCTGTGAATCTCTGAAAGCTGGGGAGCTGTTCCTAAGGGACAGGACAAGTAAAAAGTCATCCAAAGTCCTGTCACACACTTTAGAAAGCACACCTGGAGAAAAACTTGCACAAAGACTGGAGAATGCTGGCACACTGCAGGAGAATATAAATAATTTCCATCAGTTCTACAGAGCACAATTCTCTTTCTGTTTTTAAAGGAAGAATGTGACTTTTTTTCTAATGCTAATAATATGGGTGTAGTCAGCAAGGACTGTAAGGTGACAAAGGCAATACAGATATTAATTGGCACATCTCATTAAGAATATGCTGCATGGAATCCTCTGATGCCATTGTCTAGAAAACTTGACTTTTCAATCAGTAAAAATAACCCTCTTTTTCGGGGTTATTTTATTTGAAGAAGCAGTCTAATTAGAAAGTTAAAACAAAGAACCTGGCTTTTCAGATCACACAGTAGCATTTAGCATTTTTCAATTTTTATTACATTATTATTATGGTGTTATCCAAATTGGTTTTGAAAGGGCTTTCATGTTTTGTCAACACATTAGAGTACCTGAATATAATCTAAAACTCTATAATAAATCACAAACCTCATGGAAAGGAATACAGTGCAGAACTGATCCTTTTCCCTGATGTTCTCAGCACTTTTCTCAGCTGTACCACAGGTGCCAATAGACATTTTCTCCAGCTTGTGCTGTGGATTCCCAGACACAGCCAGGCTATGAGAGTCAGCAGTGCCATCTGGAAGTTATCGGTGCTAACAAGACATGTGGAGATGTGCCTGTTTTTAACAGAAAGGGATTTCAGTCTCTGCACTGTCCTTCATGATCAAAAAATAATGTCTTTTGGAAGAAAGGCTTAATGTTCACTGCGTTTCTATGCTCCCCATTTAAACTGTAAAGCAGAGGAAGACTACACCTGTCTCAAAGGCAATGGAATGTGTTTGTGTCTAAGGAGATTTGAGTTAAATGTTTTATTTCAAACTTTTTCAGCTCCTTGCTCTTTGTCAAGAAGGAAAATCTTGACAATGAAAGGGAATTTAACAGCACCTTAGCAAGACTGTCCTCTCTAGGTCATTGGTTTAAAAATAGTTCAAGTCAGTGTAAAGGAGGATTTAGTGTCTAATAATTGTTTTGCAATCTTCATGAACTGAATTGATCTGAACTCAGAGACACAGAATTTGTGAATTTTACCCTGTGGTAAAAAAAAGCTTCCTTTAAAATTGACACTTCACAAGTCTATCACTGAAGCAAAAAAAGCTAGGGAAACTTTAAAGTGATTAATTTAATGAACAATTTTCCAGATGCTTTCACTTCCTCAAACCTGATGTTTAAGGCCAAACTTTCCTAGTCATGCTGATCAACAGAGCTCTTTCTGATCTCTTGTATAACCATCTCCTGAGCTATCCGGAGGATCTGGAGGATGCATCTCACTCTTTGGATGCCTTAGAAATACACACCATGTCCTGGCCACAGAAAGTCTGGGCCATAACCCTGGTTTTAAAATAAGACACCATACAGATGAAATGTGAGATGCCAACCAACTAACTGAAAATTTCTATAGACAAAGCATTAATAAAGTTACAGCAAATAAAAAACATTGGCTTTTAAAAGAAACTATAACTGACAAGTTAGGTGCAAAGATTTATGGAGTCCAGTGTCAGGTATAAGAGCAAATTTGGTCAGCTTAACTTCAGACCAAATTTGAAGAGTCCCCTTTTCTGTACCCGTCCAAGAAGCTCTTTAGAATGTGTGGAGTGAGAAACTTGTTCTAATTACAATATGCTGTGTCTTCAAATTCAGCTCAAAGCAGTAAACTTCAGTGTGGATAAGCAGACTTGCATCCATACCCTATTTCCTCTTCAGAATTCCCCTGCTGTATAATTAAATTGTCAAACAATCATTAGCCCATTGTAAGTAAAAAGCTTTTTTCTTCCTGGATGGACAGTTTGACAATCCACATTCAGGCTTTTGCAAAACACATAATTTGACAGCCAGAGATTAATCAATCATATAAATTGAATTAATACATTCAGTTCATTACTGGTTTTTGTTTGTGACCAGGCAAAACAGTAGCTTGTGAGCTGTCATTCAGATATGGGGTACATTGTCTTACCCCTTTCTTCTCCATCACCCCCTCACTCTGAACCTGATCTCACTCCTACAAATTAATTCAGTTATTCCAAATGTCAGAAAACTACCACATGAGCATTTAATGTAGAAAATTGTAAAGAAAGTAACAAATTGATTGTCATCAGAGCTTTTTAATGGAAAACTCAAAATATTCTTGCTTTTAAAAATTAAGATAAAAGCATAATATCCTCTAGTTGTGTAACAGATTTTAGAGATGGCAAAACAATTACAGGAAGTGGCAAGAACCAATAGGTTCTGAAAGTTGACAAGTTTAATATTGAAAAGAGATTATTGTGCTCCTTCATAAAACAGTGTGAGTCCACACCTCAAAAGCTCATATTCTTTTCCTTAGATTGACATTTTTTCTCTCCTTCAGCATTGGTTCTTCCAGATGACCAGCAATGAATCCTCTCTAACTTCTTTTCAGACATTGTTCTGTGATTGCTGGACTCAAAGAGCACCCCAGGGATCATTTAAAGTGATGTCCCCACCAAAACCAGGATCATACAGGCCTTGACCATCCTTCATAATTTGTACCATGCCCTGATCTTGACAATTTCTCTGAAAAGCAAACTCTCTGTATCTTCAGGTTATCCAGTCTTATGCTTCGCCATCCTCCCAAGTTTTCTAAGCTTTTGCATCCAAAATCATCATCATCTGTGATAAAAGACAAATTGATTTCTTCAGTCCTTGGAAAACATTTAGTGATTGTTGATATTGCAATGATCACTAAACGATCAACCACATATGATCAAGTCACCCTCTGGCACCTCCCAGTGAACCAGGTCCCTCCCAGGTTGTGCTTTCTGAACCCATCATTCACACTGCTGGATTCTCTTCATTTTGACTTAAAAATGCATTTCCCAAACAGAGATGATGCATATTCCAAGGCTTCTCTGGAGTTAAGTGAGGAGTGTAACTAGATGTTTTCTGTATAAACTTCTGCTTCATGAATCTAAAATGAAAAGTACTTTCCTACTCTATCTTTTTCCACTGTACTCTTTGCTTTCTTTAAGGAAAACATATCCTGTTTCAAATTTTAATTTGTTTTCTTTTTTCTCACTTTGGTTCATAAATACTTGGCTGCAAACTTTCAGGTTTCTGAGCAACTCTCCAATCTGCCACAAGCATTTTTAGCATTTTCCTCAAAATACTTAAAACTCTTTTCATTTTTGCACAAGCCATAAATTTAAAGGCATAGTCTCCATTCCACTATTCATATTTTTCATGAATATACCAAGTAGAATTTGACCAAATGCTTAAGGGGATTAAGTCAGCATGTCTTCCATGTTTGATGTGGTTTCACTGATTATGAAGTTTTCAACTACTTTTATAGCTACCCAAAGGCATATCCATGCATGCCATATTTCCTAAATGTATAACATTCTACTGTTGAAAAAACTTTTAAGGACACTATTAGAGTTAATTTACATCTATATCTACTGCTTTCTCCTATCTACACCAGGCTGCCACCATTCTTAAGAAAGTAAACAGAAAAATTTGATATGATTCTTTCTTGACAGTTCCTGGTTGCCTGATGTTACAACCCTTATATTTTTTAGGTACTTAAAATTACCTCAGTAATTTGTTCCGTATTGTTTCCAGGAACTGAAACCTGACTGCTTGATTTATAATCCCTTGGCTCCTTTTAGAAAATGCTATGAAAGATTTTGTTTTCCTTCATTCTCTAGGATCTTTCCTGTCTGCATCTTCTAGAGATAATCACTAATCATTCAGAGTTTACTTTGGCTCATTTCTTAGAATGAATTTCATCAAATCCTGAGAATTTTAATGTAACAATTTTACATAAATATTCCCTGAAATATTCTCTTCTCTACTCCAGCCTGAATTCCAAGCAACTTGTTAAAAATAATGTTAAGGTATCCAGCACAATCTACCTTTTCCACAAAGATTAAAGCAAACAATTAATTTCCGTTTCCCCTCATGAAAGAAAATTATTCTTTTCCTCTCTAGAACACTTTGTTCAATATCTTTCTCCTTTTCTATCTTATTTCTAATGTATATTAAAAAGCTTAATAAAAGAAAGGTTTCAGATGCATTTATACACATGGAGCAGTTAATAAAAAAAAAAAAAAAAGAAAAAAAAAGAAGATAAGAGGAACTAAAATATTAGACATAAACACCTATAAAAAGTCCCATCACAGGGGTGCTTCTTCCCAGTTAAGGCAGACTCCCCTCCAGGGCAACAACTCAGAAAGCATCTGACTACTTGGGGAACAAGGAGATGTGGTCTTGACAGTTTTCTTCCCTCCTATGGCTTTTACCCTGGAGACTGGCACTTTGGTTAACATCAAAGTTATTCTGTTAAATGGAAGTAGGAAATCTATACAGTAGGTAAAATTCATTCTAGATATTCTGACCTTGGCTATGAGGTATAAATTGGGAAGGAATTTAATAAAGTAAAAAATCACCAATGTTGTCTGCCAGGTTGCAAAGGATTAGCATCTAGATCAGAATATGTGACCTGTGCTCTATTTGTCCCTAGCAGAAGAGTTTTTATTTATACAGATTATCCTTGTTCTCTTTTATAACTTATTTGGGCTTGATTAAATTTTTTTTTTTTTTTTTGTAGGCAGCACTTGAAACATGTAAATTACTTTTCTTCTTCAGGAATATTACTTTAATGGGGGCCTACAAAAGCTCTGTCCCCTAGCAACAGCTCTCTGAAAGCTCTCCGTATAAATCAATGCCAGATAGGTGGAACACATAGAAGGGACAAAGATATTAAATGGATTTTGTTGGTCAAGGTCACTTTTTTGTCCATGTTGAATTCAACTTCATTCATTAATTAATTTTAAAAATCAAAGCAAAAGAGAGACAAATGTGTTCCATCTTCCTCAGGAGGCCTTAACAGTTTTGTAATAATGAAATTATATACAATATTATATTAAATTACTACTTTTTGAAGACTTGATGAAATCTCAGCATTTCATTAGCAGCAATAATAATGATAAATTATTTCAGTAACTGTAAAATTTGCTTATCATGGAAAACTGATATCTATATTTTCAAGGTCTTGTTCAGTGCAGTTCAGCTCATTGGTGTATTTGGTTTCCAAAATAATTTGATCAAGTAATATATTTCAACCTGAATTTCAACTATAAGTGTAAGGATCAGTACACTCATTCTGAAAAATTTTGACTTAATTTAAATATCACATTTAGAATTGTTACATTTGCAATTGAGAATGTTGCATTTTTTCCTTGCTTTCCATACAATGTTCTTTCCTTATGGTAAAATTTGTTATGACAAGGAAAAAGAGCATCTGTAAAAGAAAATTCATTCTGCCATTACTCAGATGCAAGAATTTAAAGATGAATCAATAAACTAAGCAAGGTGAAGAAATACTTATAATACCATTGTGTTATCTCTCTGCATTTGCATAGATTATCAACAGGTGATTATCAACAATTTCAAATGTATTTGCATAGTGAGGATGAAAGAAACTGCTCTGTTTTGACCTTGTTGAATTTCACATTTCTTATCTTAATTCTTGAAGAAGCATTGCCATTCAAAATAATTGGAAAAGACAACCCATTTTTATATTTCATTCTTGAAAGTAAATAAATTGGCTTTTAATCAAACTCACCAAAAAACCTCTAAGAAACGTGCCAAGAACAGAAGGCTTCAGCCCTCAAATGGATGGATAAAACTGGAATAAATTCAAAGGTGATGGATAGAAAGCATTGAGTATTATGCCTCAATGCAGCAGTGAGTGTAATTTAACTTAGAATTTGTTGGCCCATCTGTAAGTCGTTTACACTTTGGAAATGTGAAAGAACACAAAGATGGAAGAAGTCTGCCATGGAGGAGAGCAAAGACTGGTCTGAGAAAGTGGCAGGAAATTTTCTAGCACCATAAAGGGTCCCATTAACATCTCTATAATTTGATCTTATATCCAATTCTGGTAGAAAACTGATTACCCATTCTGCACTCCCTTCAGCTGTAAATATTTCAAACCTGTTTTATGTCCCTTCCCTATAACAAAGTTACAATCTCTAAAATGTTTGTAACTTATACAGCTTGTTGTAAAGACCAAATGTCATTGGCTGAAGGAAGAAATTGTACTCAAGAAAAGAGCTTTGTTGCATTTTGGCAGATTAAATTCAAAAGAAATACAGTATTAGTATCCAAGCAATGCAGTCTGTCAAAATAAAAGGCAGGCAAGAACTGTTAGAGCTGAAGTAATGGGTAATAAAAGCCAAGGGACCAACAGGAAAGTAGCTGAGCTTAATATGAGCAACTTAGAGCCGTGAGTGTCTTTCTGAGCTGGGAAAACAAAATCTGAGAGAGCCTTTACACTGAGTTGGTGCCAAATGACCCCTTTTGTGCCCCATCTTATTCACCAAACAAGCAAGAGCATTTTTAACAATAGCACTTGAAATGTTGGTTTTGCCTCCAACAAAAAGAAAATTCGGGATGGCTGTTCAATAATTTTCCTCATATTTTCAGTAGTTACAAAGTAGTAGAAGCAAATATAAGTTCTTATATTTCCCATATCTATGTGTCCCTCTGATTAGGAATTGTTTTTAGCCACAAGCAAGGTGATCAGTATCAAAAGCAAAGCAGTCCTTGCCTTCCCTGCAAACAACCATTTCCTTAAGCCACAAAATTTTGGTTTATTTTTATCCCCATGCCTACTAATAGCCTGCAGAGACATTCAAAGCATCTTATATAGATGAAGAGATGGAAATTCAAATAAACACCTGCCTGCAGGACATTTGCATTTGTCTGGAACTGTCTCTGAAATGCTGGCACTGAGCAAGTGGGCAACACTTGACTGAAAGAGCAGCTGAGCTGTTGGAGATCCTCTCCTGCCCAGTCAGCCTGGCCTCAGGCAGGGTACAGTCCCTTTGTTGACAGGTTAAATTATCCCTATGACTGGAGTAAAGTCATCTTAGGTGGTTATGTTTCCTACTACCTCCCACTAATGCCAGCAAGAGTTACAGCACACTTGAAGAAGACTACAGGCTTTGGATAATTTCCCCCTCTGAGGTAGGAGTGTAGCAGTGGCTCTGTGGTAAGGGTTAGAATTGAGCTGCAGTTGTGAGATTTGATTGTGGAGTCACTGGGCATCAGGGCTGTGCCTGTGGGAATGGCTTAATTTGTTTATTCCCTGAGGAGTCTGAGAATCTCCTAACAGTTGCATGCATAGATGGGACAGTGAACTGGTTTGCAGCAGCCATCCAGCTTCAAATTTTGTGATTTACAGAACTTCGAACCACTTTCATCACTAGACAAACCTCAAAGGTTGTTGCAGACAACTCTTATGGAAAATTCTTTCCTTAGGATTTTTCCTCCTGAGAAGCCGGGAGGCCTCAGGAACAAAATGCAAACATTGATTATCTGCTGCTGTGGAATGCAACAGGTGCATCTGTGATTGGTCTCATGTGCTTGTTTCTAATTAATGGCCAATCACAATCAGCTGTCTTGGACACTGTTCGAGACACAAGCTTTTGTCATAATTCTTTTTCTATTCTTAGCTAGCCTTCTGATGAAACCTTTTCTTCTATTCTTTTAGTATAGTTTTAATGTAATATATACCATAAAAAAAGAAATCAAGCCTTCTGAAACACAAAGCCGACATTCTTGTCTCTTTCCTCACTCAAGAACCCCTGTGAACACTGTCACAAAAGGTCTCACCTTTATACCTTTATAACCCAGAGAACTCTAGGGAGAATTTTGGGCAGTTCTTGTTATTCCCTCAGGCAGATCCAGTTGTATCAGTTCAGTTTTAAACTAGTATGGATGATGATATGCAAGTAACTGCCATGGCAATATTTACTCAGAAATTAAAGATATTTTCCCTAAAAATCAAAGCATCATTACTTTCTGGAGCAAGTGAGGGAGTGGTTTTGGCAGAGCATCAAAGTTACCAATAGTTTAATCATAAGACCATGTTGTGTGAAGAGAAAGTTTTACAATCCTTGTGGGTTGTCAAATGTTGGGTTTCAAATGGAACATCTCATAAAAAAATATTAATATTATTTCTGGAACAACAATCTTAAGACCTTTTCTTTTGCTGACAACTGCCAAAATATGGAAAATATATTTGCATCTACCAAAGTGAAAAAAGGTATATAATCCTTAACACTGTGATAGCAAATGAAATTGCCCCATTTTATGAAATTTATCCTCAGCTGAGCTGATACATTCCAGTAAGACAAAACCTTCATGTTTTTCCAATAATACACTGGCTCCTGTTACAATAAAAAAGAAAAAGAAGAAGAAAGCTCAAATAGAAACAGCCTTTCTTGTACCTTCTGATGCTTCAAAGTATAAAAATTTCAAAATGTTCCCATGAAGATTTTAAGCTCCTCTGTAGAACTGGATATTTCCTTTCTGTTCTCTGGACACTGTCTGAGCCTATTTCTCATCTTTCTTTCATGTGGTGTGAAGCAAAGCCCGCAGTGCCTGGGTGCTGAATTAACCTCAACTGCACTTGCTGGTCCCTGTGCATCAGCAAATGGCAGTGACAGTGACTCCAGCCTGGAGACTTTCTCTCAGAAAGCATATTCCAAATATTAACTGAGCTGCACAAGAGATCCATGATCTTAGAAATACGCTATATGGAACTGTGAGCAAGACTTCTCAGCAGAATGACAGACAAAAGGACTTCACTAGCAGTGCCCTGAGAGGCTGATGTGGCTGGAGATCCTCAGGGAATATCTGTGAAGGCTCAGGCAAAGAAAGCCAGATATATTCAGAGGACTGCCAAGGCCCTTCACCAGGGATAGAGACAACCAAATGCAGCTGCTTGCTGTGCTCTGGTCATCTCTCTCTATTCCTCTAAAAACCATTTTCCACTGATTTTTGGTCTCCTGAGCCTTATGGAGGTCTTACGGTATAGAGTTCCAGTGGAACCTCAGAGGAAAAGGTCAAAAGGGGAACTATGAAATGGGCCCACACATTTTTGACCATAGAGGAGATGTACCCTGACTTATCCTGAGGGGGAACAGCCTTTCAAAGATAATAGAAAGAAGAAAACTTCAGGATGCAACAGAGACACAAGGTTTGGAAAGGTCATTTCCAGCAGAGACTCAGGCACAGTTCAGTATTGCAAAGTCCTTTGCCTTTTCCAGATATAGGGCAAATGCCACTTTTAATAGGAACATGTTTGATGAAGGGCTGTCGTAAGTTTCTTGGTTGTTTGAGGTTTTTTGGTAAACAAACTAAATTAAATACAGTCCTTAATTCAACTTGGATCCCATTAGCCTGCCTACAGTAATATTAGTAAACTATTGATAAGACCTTTGAATCTAACAAAAGCAGAAATAAATGCTTGGACTGCAGCTTCTGGAGGATGGGGAAAGAAAAATGGAGGAGTTTGTTGTTTTTGCTTTAACTCTACCTCAAATGAAGACATCCTTTCACCTTCCTGAGCAGTCTGGAGCCAGAAGGGGATTTGCACACCCTTACCCAAGGGCAGAGCTCCTGTCCTTCCTTGATCCTTTTATAGGGAAAATTTGTTTGCAAGGGCATTGAGCAGAGCCATACAGTGAAATTCTATTGCTTTCATAGTATCCTCACTGTTGTCATTTAAATTATTAGAATAATGTTGACTGGGATTACATTGAGCACTGATAGCACAAGATATTGATGTATGATTCAATTACAACATAATTAGGTATGCATCACTTGTTGAGCTGCCTGTATTGCTGATCTGAGCCTGGAATGACACAAATGTCCTGTTTGATCCAATATGCTTAGAATAACTGAGCTGGGGCTGGGAGAGAGGAGGCTGGTTCCTACAGCTGAAAGGATATTAGTGCAAGTGTTAGTGCGTTTATGCTTTTGGTTTTTCTTTTCTTTTTTGGGGATTCCTCTCCCACACTGGAACTCTGTGTCAGCACAGATTCACAAATAATACATATTGTGGAAAAGGGCATTCTGAAAATTCACAACAATCTGTGTATTTCCATAAATTGAGTATGTTCAGATCAAAAAGCCACATTGCAATTTTTTTCTCACTGATCTGCTTCATGTTTCATTTGATCTTGTGGAAGCTCCAGTGTATGTTCAGAATGCTTCAGCAGTAGCTTGCACTCTTGTTCTGGGCAGGGAACTGTACTCCTCAAATACAGGCACACAAAGATCACCTCCTCACACCACTTCTGGTATGAGGACTGACTTCTTAAATAAACCTTACTTCAGCTTTTGCTAGATAATACAAAAAAATGTCTCCAAATGGATTTCAAAAATCAAATGGATCTTCTATCCTTTATTTCTAGCCTGTTTTACACTGCTTTAAGTGGCTAACAAATTGAAGAAGAAGCCATAAGTCATTTGGGCAGAGGTAAAACTCTTCAAAAAGTGACGTACTGATGATTTACACATCAAATTTGAAACATGAAATTTAAACAAGAAAATACATTACCAAGCAACAGTTTTCATTGTTCACTTTACTTTAGAATACTTTTCTTTGAAATAAAACTTACATAGAAATTACATACAAATTTTATCTAGAAAAATCTGCAGGAAGACTTTTTAAATTTGCCACAATTTCTCTGTTCCAAAATGAAACTGAAAACGTCATACCATTTGCAAAATATTTACACCTGGATGGAGCTAATTAGTCTATAGTTTCTAGGGCCTTTTTTCATATTACTCTGGTGTCCTGTATTACTGAATAATAAAATATTTTTATTAACCCATCATAAGTTTTTCCCTAAATAATAGGGAAAAACTTATGATTCCATCTTCCTAAATATCATAAAATTCTTTTGTACATCTTTGTGCAGTGACACTATTCCCACTGAGACTGCACTGAAATAATGTATTTGAAGTGTGCAGAAAAGACTGAATATGCACAAAGTGATTTTTAAAAACAAAAAAGTCCCAGAAGAATGTTTTTAGAAAGTGATTAAAACATCAATGAAGTCTTCTGGTAGATATATATTAATATCTTCTATTACCTTTATATGGGGTACCACATCTAACATTTTCATTTGATGTCACCTCTATGTAACTGACATTTTATGAGCAGTCACTAAGGCAAGTCTGTCACAGCTCTTCTAAAGGGTTGCAGCCAAGAATCTTTGACATCAGAAATTATATATAAAAGTCAGTTTGGGTAATATCATTATAATCTCAAAATTACAGATAATCTGGACCACAAAAAAATCTAAAACTTTTGCAGTGCATGTAGTATTCCTAAGCAATATTAAGTAGACAGGTAACATTTCATACATAGAAAATCTGATAAAGAGGCAGAGGATAAAAAGAACATGCACCACATCACCTAGACTGCCTATGGCAGAGCCAGGATCATTTCTGCAGAGCTAAATCCTGATGTGCTTAATCCTATTGAAGTACTCCATCTGTTTGGCCATAACAGAACTTTTTATTTGAAGAAACAAACCAGAACACTTAAAACACAATCTGGCCATGAAATCTCTGCAGAGAGAGATCAATGTCCCAGCAGAGATCCACTGGCATAAGTGAATTTGCATACAAGTAAAGGGGGTCTCATTGCAACACCAGCTCTCATTGCTTAAATCACAAATCACAGTCTTAAACTGAGACATTTTAACATCTTCACTCATAATCCTGCTAAATGGTAGTTAAATGGAGAGGACATATAATTTCTTCCTTTTTTATCAGGTAAGGATGCAGGGCTTTGCAATCCTAACAGGTGTGCCTCTTTTATAACTTTGGGGTAAACTGCAGCCATAAACAGACAAAATTTGGCCCAATCCTCATGTACATGATTCTTCAAGCTTGACCAATTCATGGTAATAAGAAGCAGACACATTCTACTTCAGCTGCACTGTTAGAAAATTTCCTTTTAAGAATCACAGCTCATTACAGAATGTCAGAAGTCTCTTAACTGCTTATTTCTGCAGTCCAGACTTCCATGCTTGAGGAAGTGCTTATAAATTACTTTTTCCAGGTATTTTACTCCAGTGACTGGAATCTGTTCTGAGTCAACCAAGAGCCACAGTGCAGAGGAATAAGTGCTCATTAGGATGAAAATCTCACAGAAAGAAAAGTCTAAGATATACAGGACAGGCATTTCTTAATGTTTATTTATGAGATACTCATTCAGAGCACCATCTTTTGCAAGAATATGACAGATATATTTCTGGAGCTTAAGGCTCTCTTATGCCCACATTTCCACATAAGAATTTAAGCAAGGTCAACTCTGCTACCACTGACCAGTTTTCCTACAATTTCATCTGTGTTTGTTTTATAGCTGTTTTTCCAAAACCACCCACATGATCAGGCACACCTTTGCTATGAATTCTCAGCATGGTCAGGTCCCCCTTCTATTTAAATTTAGAGTATGTGTGGGCAGGAAAGTGAAAATAGCATTTATGTATTGGCTGCCTTGGATTTACAGCAGGAGAAGCAGAGGATGCTGTGTTGTTGGGAAGGCAAGGAAAGGTAAAAAGGTCTTCATTTCCCTGGATGCACATAGCTCAGGCCCTAAACTTCCACCCACATCTCTCTCTGCCACTTGGCAACACACAAATAGATGCAGCAGATGTACAAACCCACAGCCAAAGCTGGTAGCAATGAGATGTTTCTAGATGGTATCTTTGAAGGAATCGTTTTTAACTTCTAAAAAAACGTTTCTGCAGCAGTGCTGGAATCACATCTGCAGAAGCAGAGTGAAGCACTAACTTCTGGATTCCCTTCTGTGTCCCTCTCTCTTGAGGAATTTGTTTTAAAGGGAGTGAGATTTGCTTCTGAGAGTTGCCTCTTCACGCTGAGGTCAGGAGGTGAAGATGATGTTTAATTGCTGTCTGATAACAGCTCCTTATTGTTATATTTTCCCTCCCTACATTTTCACTCCAAGCAACAAGCAGTGTTCCTCCCAACCACTTGCTTAAACATTTATCCTTGTAAGCTCTTTCCTTCTAGCTCTAAATCCTTTTTTGTCTCTGCTGTGCAGAAGGAAGAAAATGTGTACTTTTGTGAGTGTAAACACATCAGTTGCCATGGGAGCAGGTGCTGGAGCTATGATTATTTGCCTGCAGCTGCCACATTTGCTAGGTGCCCAATTACCTTACCTGGTTACTCTAATTGAAGGGAGAACGAACACAATGCACATAATTTAAACAAAATGCTTCTTGACCGGAAAGTGCAAGACGAGAGCTTCATGATCTGTGGCTTGGAGCTGTTTGTGTCATGTATTTTCATTACAGTCTATGTTATATAAGGAGCAGTTGATTAACAGAGATGAGTGCAAAAGAAAAAACAATGATGAAGAAATGTGTTTATAGAAAATGAGATAGCTTAACAGCTTGAGATAAGCAGCATTTAAAATAGTAAGTGTAACAGGCAGTTTTAGTTTTGACTATTAAAAAAAGAGAGAAAAGTAAATTTCTCGTCTAGAACCAAGTAGCTTCAGAGGCAGTTTGAAGAAGGACAAATAAGCATCAGTGTAGGATGTTTGTGGGTGTCAGACCAGACCCTGCCTTCCCCTAACCCTCCTCCCCACTTTCCTCATTTTCAATCCATTTAGTTTCTCTTATAAAAAAATTTCACACAAGGCTGAACCTACTCTAATTGGCTGACACAATAACGCCCAAAATCCAAAATAGAGATCCATGAAGGGTTTATCTGAGTAGAAAGATTCCCTGTATGCATCAGTCAGAGTGAGAACTAACAGAGAAAGCAGAGGGTCAACAAGAAAGAATGAGCTGCACTCACAGCAAGAGAAAAAGCTTTTGAACCAAGCTTTTAGCAAGGCCTTGAAAGTGTAAGCATGTAAACAGTCTTGATTTTCACTGAATAGAACAGAGAGAAATATTCCAGGTCTGCTCTTTGTAAAAGTGCAGAGCTGCACATAATATGTGACCGAACCAAATGTTTGTTTTCTATAGAAAATTAATCCCTCTAGACACCAAGCTCTGACTAGCAGAAGGTCTACAATGCCAGTGTAAATTAATGCTAAACAGATCAGTGTGTAAGGACTGAGAGTCTGGAATTTGTCCCAATTCATCTGTGAAAAGCAAAGGACTACATCTGAGCTGCTGCACTCATGTCTTGCTGCTGACAGGGCATCACTCCTGGCAAGGCACATCTTGGAGATTTAATCCTTTCCAGCAACTCTTGTCCATTCAGTCAGACTTTGCAGACTTGTTACCATAAACACACATGGACAAATTAGATGAAATTAATTGCAGGGTGGTTGTAAGTGGTTTGGGCTCCTATAGAGGGTGCAGTCAATTATTAATACTCACACTTAGATGAGGGTATCTCACCTTGAAGGGTAAATATGTTCTTAAGGGCTTTGCCCAATTGAGACAACAGCTTGTACGTATTTCTGACGTGGGAGCAAAAGTGTATAGATTAAAAAACCAGAAATTTTACTGTCATTTTATGTATTTATCTATTTGAAACTTATTTAATAATTAAATCATACCTTCTTATTTTAGGACACTTGATATCCAAAATCTTTCTTCTTTTATTTATTGTTTTTTTTAAAGTCTATAGTATACCAAATTGAAAAGCTAAAGTGAAACTGTGAATATACACAGTAGAAAATGTATTTAAACTTCCTAATATACTTTTTCATATCTGTATCTTTGAGGCCAAAATGAAGTATCCATCAATAATTTTAACCAATACACAGAAAAGTTAGGAAAGTAAATCTGAGATGTGAATGCAAAACTAATACCTAGGTATCTCTCAAAGTCAACCATGGATATTAGGCAATTAATGTATATTATAAAGAGCAGCAGAGCTCTCTAAGGTCAATATTTAAGGCATATTGATGATATAAGGTAAGTCTCTGTACTTGGAAAGATGATCTCATGTGAATAGAGGTAGAAGCTTTGCTACAATAAATCCTTCTTATTTTTTTCAAGTAATTGAGCTCATAAAACATTTTTAAAAACCCAAACAATGCATATTTTATTGTTCTTAACACAGTGAAATAGTTACAATACATCCAAACTCACTCTTCAGGAAAAAGAAATATAAATTCTTTCATATGCTGCTAATTTAATCAATTTACAACATATAGTACCTAAGTAATTAGCTTGGCAAGGAGCTGTGATAATTTAATCTGAGATAGAGCTAATTAAATTTAAATTTTCCATAATTACTTTATCAGAGAAGAACTGGAATTAGTTTTAAAACAAACATGAAAAAAGGTCTTTGAATTCCAGGAAAATATTTTGAATATATGCAATTTCTAAAGCTGTGCAAACCACAGAAGCTATAGTGTGAAATCTATAGCCTTAGTCAAACAAATTACTCATTTACAGCTGGGACTTCTGTTTTACCTTTTATTACTAATTAATCATTAATCAGGTATTTTTGTTGGCAGGGGAGATAGATCTGTGTTCCAAATTTAGGGCAGAACTCTAATACATTAGACATTTGTGTTTGCTGTAAATATGAATTAAAGTTTGTGATTTTCCATCTCTGCTGTACGGAATGCCATAGTTCCATCCCCACTTTTTTTCCTTGACTTTTGTGAAAATTTTTTAACTAAATGGTGTTGATTATGTTTTCCCCAGAATGCAGCTTCTCACAGCACTCTGGGGATGGCAGCAGGGAAAGGATTGAACTAAATCAGCTGCCCAAGATCAATTTACAGCAGTTGCTTTCTAACCTCAAGTTCCCCAGCCCTGCAATGTGGTGGCGTTCGCAGGGGTCCCGGGATGAGGGAAGATATGAGAATGTTGACTCCATGTTTCAGAAAGCTTGGTTTGTTATTTTATTATATATATTATGTTAGAACCATACTAAAAGAATAGAAGAAAGGATTTCATCAGAAGGCTAGCTAAGAATAGAAAAGGAATGATAACAAAGGCTTGTGACTGACTGAGACAGTCCGGACAGCTGGACTGTGATTGGCCATTAATTAGAAACAACCACATGAGGCCAATCACAGATGCACCTGTTGCATTCCACAGCAGCAGATAATCATTGTTTACATTTTGTTCCTGAGGCTTCTTAGCTTCTCAGGAGAAAAAATCCTAAGGATACGATTTTTCAGAAAATATCATGGCTACACTGAACCTGTACATGAAACATACATGTACATATAAATTTTCATTAACCTCCAGAGCTAAGCACGCAGCTTGTTTTGGCTGTTTCTTCCTTCTCACAGTTATGCACATCTAGAAGAAAAAGCATTTTGTTAAACTGTTGTAACTCAGAAAGAAAACCTGAGCAGGGTCCTTCCTAATATGTTCCCAAACAAACTTGCATCCAGGCATAGCACATCAAGCATTTCTACAGGACATTCAGCACCATTTCTTTCCTTCTCACCACTCAGCAACAGATTTCATAATTTTCTGATTACAACCAAAGGAGAAATCATCCTAAATTCTTTAACCAGACACATCCATAGAGTGTTATTTTGCAGACTTCTTTCAAGTGATATCAATTGCCTTCACATTCAGCTGTGTAGAGACAAAGCTGATTTCAAATCATACTCTCAACACAGCAATGGAAACCAACTGAAAATTAAGAAGTCATTTAATTGGCTGAAAGCAATTGAGAGCTACCTGTTACCAAGGCAATGCAAGGCTTCTGTGTCTGAAAATTTGCATGATATTGTGATTCTTCAATCACTGAACAACTTTATTGTACCTCATGTCCAACTACTGCATCCATACACGTATTGAAATCTGCAGGTATTAAAGGAGATGTTTTTAAAGCACTGGCTTGAAATACAAGGGAACTGAAATTTGGTACCCTGTGTTTTTCCCATGTTATCTTGGGCAGTACACAGACAACCACATTTATAACAGTATCTGACATTTAAAGATGCAGACAGTTGCCTAGAGAGGTTTGAAAAAGCCCCCATTATTGGATGCATAACTTCCAAGGTTTTTTTACTTCAGCAGGCACTGGAATCAATGGACAGCACCCCTCCAACCTCAGTGGATTTTAAGTCATTGCTTTCTTTGCCTGTCTAGAAAAAAAAAAAAAAAGAAAGAAAGGTCTCCATTTGGGCTGCTTTATCCCACTGCAGCACAGCAATTAAACAACTGTGATTCACATGAAATGTATTATTTCAGTGATCCCAAATAAGTAAAGGTAATTGCAAGCAGGGAGCAAGAGGGAATAACATGTTATCTTTTGCACTGTGCAATTCACAGCAAAGAGAGTGGGTTCCTGATAAGCTGTGGTTGAAATTACTCATACCTGAGGAGAAGGAGGTATTAAAAATCATTTGGTACACATCTCAGCATTAAGTGTACACTAAAATTTACCTATGTAAGCTGATACAGCTGTGGTAGTTCTTTTTACTATCTCCTCAATAAATAAATCTTTTTGTACTGTACATATTAAGTTCTAAATTATTTGTCTGACTGATGTCAAACAGGAATTCAAAGAGGAAGGAGTTCACTGCCAGAGGAAAGAGTCACTATGAAAAATATTTTTTATCTAATAATTTTGGCAAAGGACATGGTTCCCAGGCTCTAAACCCATCATTATTCCTCTTAAGTGGACAGGATTTAATCTCTACAAAAGTGGTATTTAACTATAGAAGCTTTCAGTTCTGGACCAAATCATTTGGTTTTAAACCATGCTGCACACCAATTTGTTGAATCAAATTGCTTCCCTTTCACAGATTTGTGAATAAGAATCTACTTTTATTTAAAACTTGTCTATGCTCCCCTGCATTTCTTACATTTATGACCTTGCCTTTTTGTTTCTTCCATCACTAGATGCAAAAGGAAGGAATGTACAGTCTTCTCAATTCCTCAAGTTTGCCACAGTGCAAGGTTTTCAATTAGGCACTTAGAGTGATTCTAGTTAACAGAAAATGAAGTTCTGAAATCTCGCCACTAAAATGAAGCAGAGGCAAGAAACATTCACCAGAAAATCCTTATTTCTGTTCAAGTACCTGCTGAAGTGTGTTTTCTCTGTGGTCTGGTATGTTCTTGAGACAAAATTCTGCCTTTTCTATCAACCTCCAAGGTCCCCCAAGAGATTAGCCAGAAATGACCCTTCTAGCACAAGCTCCCCTGCACTGTTTGCCATGAACAGGAAAACCATTTGCTGCCATTCTTCCTACAGCCTAGCCCACAGGTCTGGGAAAGAAGGAAGCTTGAAGAAGTTGTGTAGTTCCAATTCCACCTGGTTTTGCTTGGCAATTAAACCAAGCCATGGGAGGGAGGTGGAAGGTTGGCGAAGCACTCAGCGGAGGTCCAGGTCTATGTCCCACCATGTCCCTGTAATCAATCACGTGATGTTTTTCCCTTCAGTGAAGTTTTTCCAGTGTAACTCTAATTTTAAAACTGGATCATATGCCACTTCTAATGAAAATATTCTTTTTGTGTCTTTCAGATGTTTTCATGGAAGTAACAAAGTATTTTGTTTGGGATTTAAAATATCTTCCTCAAACTGAGCAATGACATCTTCACAGCCCTTTTCTTAGAAAACCAGAAGCATTTTTGAGGTTACATGAGGACAAACTGGAAGATGACTCAGACACCTACTGCTTCTCCTCATCTGACTTTTAGCAGCCTGTCTTCTTGTGTTTTTTTACAGACTTATCTGTGCAACACAAAATCTTCTTTAACAACTTCCAGCAAACAAGAAGTCTCCACTACTAACACAAGCTCATCTGAAACATCTTAGAACATCAGGATAAGAGGTTTCATGTGTGATTTTTCAGTAATGAAAAGAAATTTAGTTGTAAATTAATTTATATAGGGATATGCAAGTGATCTAGGAAATTTAAATCCTGCCTATACCATGCTTTCTAACATCAACAAAGTCTTTTCATGTTCAGGCATCTTGGTACCACTCTAAAATTCTGCTTCTATTTCCAGGAATGGACAACATCTCTGAAAGGCACATCACAGTAAAAGCCACTCAGCGTAGCTGATGCTGCCTCTGTCTCCTTCATGTATACAAATTCCCCTGAGCAGTGACTTTCAAACCAACCCTGCATGACTAATCAGCTCTGATGGTCCACAATTTCCCAGAAACCTTTCTTTAGAAGAGCAGTATTAGCTGAAACTAATTTTGCCCCATACTCCAAGAAAAAAAAACTGTTCTCATATTTTCTTGGTAAACTCTAGAGGTTTGTAACAGAAAGCCTTCACTTTTTTTCTTTTGCTTTCATCTGTCATAGCCCTCTCACACCTCTTAGAAAAGCTTCTTTTGAAAATCCACAAGTGATTTCTTTGTACCACTACATGGACACAATTATTCATGGTGGATGCACAGATTACAAGAAACATATTTATACTGTGCTTCTCTGTCACCATCATATTTTCTGAAAAATCCCTTCATTCTCCTGGGAAGGTGAGAAGCCTCAGAGAAAAATGAAAACAATAATTATCTGATTGCTTCTCCTGTGTTTTGCTGCTTTGGAATGTGGCTGGAGATTGTTTGTCCGATATGTGAATTGTTTTTACTTAATAACCAATCATGATCCAGCTGTGTCAGATTCTGGAGAGTCACAAGTTTTTCATTAGTATCTTGTAAAGCCTTCTGTAAGTATCCTTTCTCTATTCTTTAGTATAGTTTAGTATAGTATTCTTTAATATAATATTATATAAAATAATAAATTAGCATTCTAAGGACATGGAGTCAGATTCGTCATTTCCTTCCTGCCACAGAGGACCCTGAAAATATCACATTTCTCTCTCTCTCTCCCCTTCTGGTTTTAAAGAAGAAATGAGAATTTTGAAAGCCTAAATTTTGCCTGCTTCTATGGACAAAGTAATTCACAGGGTGAGAGGGATTGAATTAGGAGCTTTCAAGATCAAGCCTGTCAGAAACACTAGATTTAGAGGGTAAGGCAGAATTTAGGCTGACTGAATATGGCCAATAATCTTCAGCAACATAAAGCAATTCCTACAAGCTAACTAAGCCCTAAATCACCAGCAATGTGTTCTCAGTGATAAAGGAGTAAGATTAAGTGTTTCCTGCATACCAATAAAATTCAGCTGACATTTTAAATATAAACTAGAATTGAAGATTAAATCTACAAGGCTTGAAAGCCAGATCACCTGTGAAGACATATTACTCTATGCACAACCAATGCTCAGATGATGATTTTTGGTACTTTGGGACTGAATGTCTCTCCTGTGCTCAGCCCATTAATCCCATCCAGATTTTTCTGAGCACTGCAGGCCCTGGCCAGCTCTTAAACACTGCTTCAAAACAACATCTAACTTCCAGCTAAACTTTCCAAAACAAATATTGATTAGAGGCATTGGACTGAGCATCATGTAGGTCTTCTAACCCAAACAAGATTCTTTAAGGCTGAAAAAATCTTTAAGCTGCTGTAGAAGGGGGTGAGCCAGCTTGACATTGAGACACAGAGCACTGAGTTTGAGCATTTTCAGATGTGACATTAAGTGACTACAGAAAGAACAGCTCCCCTGGGGAGTTCCCAAACCCCTCAAAAGCCTCTTTCAGTGGTGTCTCTGTTGCTGTAATGGGGAGACCAAAAACCAAGGTATCTTTACCATGAAAATTGTCGGTATTATTGTCAAAAAAAGACCTGAAAACCTGTTAGGCAATAAACACATGATGCAATAACACTACTACCCTCTGAGAACCCTGATTTAAAGTTTCTCACTGATAACAAAACTAGCCATACAGAGGCTGGTCAAACTTTAACAAGACTGTCACACAAAATTAGCAGGAGTGACAGATGTGAACCCAGTCATAAAAGGTCCAACCACTCACTATTACTTGACTTTTTAAGGTGGGCTTTTAAAGGAAAGAGCAAGCTGGATCAAAGAGAACATATGTCCTCTCCCATCTGGGTTATGTACAG
This sequence comes from Ammospiza nelsoni, assembly GCF_027579445.1. Lineage (NCBI taxonomy): Eukaryota > Metazoa > Chordata > Aves > Passeriformes > Passerellidae > Ammospiza > Ammospiza nelsoni. The sequence continues at coordinate 63,044,645 of NC_080637.1, forward strand.
CAGGGAAATGATTGATTGGTTATTCCACAGATTTATTTTCTGTGTGGTTAACACAAAAATCCGCCCTAATGAAAAGCCTTGAAAAATAAATGCTTGAATCTGGATTTTGCTTTGGCAGTTAGTGAAGCTGCCGGCAGTTCACCGTGCGTGTTTGCCTTTCCCCAGCAGCGGCATCACGCCAATGTTTTGCTCAGTATCTGCAGCAGGCCCAGCACAGGGGACTGCAGGGAAGGGGAAGATAAGAAAAGCTCCACTGACCAGCAGCTGACCCAGCTGCCTGGGAGGATGAGCTGCTGCCCAGCTTTACAGGGGAAAACTGATCCACTACTGGAAATAATTTAAAACTGGGCATTTAAGGCAAGAACCAGGAAGAACACACACAGCTTTATGCTTCAGTGGACTTCATCAGGCTTGTTTTTGTGGTATTCTTAGGGGTCCCCTAAAAACGAGTCAGAATGAATCTGACTCCATGTTCTTAGATGGCTAATTTATTATTATATTATATTATATTATATTATATTATATTATATTATATTATATTATATTATTATATTATATTATATTATATTATATTATATTATATTATATTATTATATTATATTATATTATATTATACTAAAGAATAGAGAAAGGATATTTACAGGAGGCTAACAAGATACTAACTAAAAACTCATGACTGACTCCTCAGAGTCCAACGGTGATTGGTCATTAAGTCAAAACAATTCACATGTTGGATAAACAATCTCCAACCACATCCAAAGCAGAAAAACACAGGAGAAGCAATCAGATAATTATTGTTTTCATTTTTCTCTGAGGCTTCTCAGCTTCACAGGAGAAGAAATCCTGGTGAAGGGTTTTTTCCAGAAAATATGACAGTTACATATTTTGAATAATTTTACACAACCTTGTTGGGGTCTATCCTGAATGCAGCAGGGGTTTTGCATAATTTGCATTGTCTTCACCTTTTAATGATGTTCACTCTTTTCTTGCTGAGAGGACACTTAGTTTAGCTCAGGCACACCTTTTATGACCTTACTTACAAACTTTTCTTTATAGTACTTTCAGCGTTAATACCAATGGCAATATTGAGGGCCAAAACAACAAACTTAACAACTTCATAACAAAATCAACATAGTAATATACATTTGTAGCTAGTTAAAATTTAGCAAAAATTACATAGTAATGTACCTTTTCATTTGGTTAAACTATATTCTCCTTCTTTCCTAACAAACATCTACATTACAGAGACTAGAATTTGAGTGGTGTAAGATAGAGCTCTGCTTAGCCTCTGACAGTCTGTCAATAATCATTTTGTCATTTTTTTGCTCAGAAATATTTCTGAGATACAACTTTATGCCATGGCAGTAATGCAATCAATGGCAAACTGCTCATGGGCTCCAGCAAGGTCAATGTGTGTTCTTCACCTTGTGATGGTTAACCTGGGGTAAAGGGACAAGGCACAAAGTCTCATCTATTTAATCAGCTCCTCATGCTTTTCTTGCCTTTTAAAAACATCTCTTCTATAACCACAGTATTATTTACAAAGTGGGTGTGGCAGTGCCTTATTTGATCCAGCTGTCAGCTGTTTGTGCACTCCTACACAGGGACCAGATAAAATTGTACCTGACTGTTTCGTGGGGCTGGGCTTTGCTTTTGTCAGGAAAAAATCATTTTTCCTGGAAGTAAATAAACTGAGTAGCTGCCCTTTTACAGGAATTCCATCATGCAAAGATATGATACTGCAGCACTTAGTGCTTTGTTATGATTTTTTTTTCTAATTTAATTGTGTTTTGTGCCCTCAGAACTCCATTACAGAGATCAGAAAAACTATTAGCAGCACGGTATGTAAAGTGGAAATTGTCTCTTGCCCTATGGCCATGTTTTAGTGAAGTACTTAAACCACTTACCCATCATCATGCAAATTTTTTTGAAAGTGCATTGGCCAATGCTGATGTTGCCACTAAATGTGTGCTTCAGTACCCAGCTGAAGAGGAAAGCAATTACTCATCTCTTCAGAATTAAGTACACCAGGAGCTCTCGTGGTGTAGCAGGTCCTTGTCTTACCTGCCAGAGATGCCTCAGTTGTTCTTTTCTTTCTGTCACTGTTTTCCAAGCAGCTACAACCCTACTCTTTAGGAAGCTGAATATTACACCAGGCAGCCTGGGCCTTCTGTGATTTCAAGTCTGGCTCTTCTCTGTGCCTGGCTAGGAAATCACCAGCCAGTGTAGGCTTCATCTTGTCCAACTCAGCCATCTACAAGACTTATATCTTCATTTTTACTGAGGTCCCTTACAGTCAGCAGAGAGAAACAAAGATATCTTAGCGGTCACTGGATCCATGAATAGAGGCACACAGCCCTAGACTGCTGCTCCTATGAAATAAATGTGTTTCATGAATACCTCTGGTTAACTTAACTTCTACACCAGACATACAAATATATAAAATGAGAACTAAATCACAGCTGCTGAAGTATTTTCTTCCTCATAAATCAATGTATTCCTAGTAAGCAGCTTGGGTCCTTCAAACCCACCCATGTGCATTTTATTTCTATTGAAGCTGAAATAAGGATCTGAGATGCCAAAACACTTTCTCCTACTGCCAGATAAATAATAGGACAAAGCCAAGAAGTCAGTTTTCAGAAATTGTTATTAGAGCACAAATCTCCATTGTCTGCATAGCACTTGAACTAGCACACCAGAAAGGTCCAGGGCCACAGGTAGTGTCACCCTGTTCTTCTAAGTTCTTCTAAGCCTTCTGATGTTCACATTCTTGTAACGAATTTTCTCACGCAGTTTTATGCAAATAACTATTATTTTACATTCTTTTCTGGAGGAGGAGAAATTTGATGGACTGTTGGTTTGTCTAGTGTTATTGGAGAGGTGGCACTGTCATCGTCCAACCCACTGTCACTTTAGAAAGTCTATAAATGTTAGAGTCAAAAATTAAACTTCCCTTCTTTTTACCTTAGAAATTCCAGTATCTGCGTTGTTTCATTTCGTATCCTATAGCAGCACAGGTAGCACCACAAAGTGTCTCACCACTGTCAGTTCTCATCGGAGTCAGCCTGGGAATAAAACCAAAATGTTTTGCTTTGAGTGGATCATCCACGCTCCTCCTTTAAAGGCCTTCTGCCCAAGGGAACTTGGCATCTAAACAACATTTTGGTCTTTAATGCTTCTTCTGTAGATGCAGCCTATTTTCTCAGTATCAACACAAGTGGATTTATGGATAACTATCTTTTTAATGGATTCAGATTATGAACTGGCTGAGATTGCTTGCAGAGTTGCCTGTTTTATATTTTTAAGAATACCTGGAATTTTCAATTGCCATAGTGTAAAGCTATAGTGGTTAAAGATTTTTTTTTTTAAAAAAACTTATCATTCCAAGATTCACTGGAGCTACCTAGGAGAGAAATTCTCCATAAAAAATTAAAATTTGGTGCATCCGACTTGGACAATCATTTGATCTGTGTTACACTGACTTTGTATTATTCATGCTCCTTGATAACCAGCTAAAACAACCCTGCAGAAGCCCTGGTACAGGGCACAGACATAATTATTTCCATTAAATAAGTCATAATAAAAGATGCCAAGTTAATTGAGTCACACGAGATCAGTTGTTCATAAGTTCATATCGATCGACATTAATTACACTATTTTTACTTAAATTTGTTATGAAACCATTCCATTATTTTAACTGACACTATATCAAATTGACTATAATGAGCCACTTATCCCATTAATGCTCTTACATTTTGACATCAGCATCAAACCTTCAAGAACATCCCCTGTCATGCTTTAGCCCTAGCAGGCAGCCAAGCACCCCTCAGGTTTTGTCCCTGCTCACTTTTAGGGCACGGGGAGGAGCAGAAAAGCCCCTGAGACTGTGCCAGCACTGCTTTGGACAAGGTCAGCATTAGCTAAAACATCGTTTATCAGAGATAGATTTGTACTTAAAGCAGCAAGTTTGATAATTTTATATCTGTGATAGATTTGGGGTTTACTTTAATTATTCCATGTGTATTTAACTTCTGAAAGACAAATTTGGTAACAATACAGGGACTAAATTTTACTTAAGGCTAGCAATATAATACATGAAGAAAAGCTGAAATTTCAGTTATGGTTATTGTTATAAAATTGGATATGTTTTGTTAAATTGTTAAAATCAGAACCCATTTGTGTTTAAGCCTGTGTTTCACAAACACTTCTAAAAAGTGAGCAGATTTAGTTCAATAGTAAGACTAATCATTTTAACAGGCTAATCAGCATGTAAAATATAATTCCATTTTTTTTGTTATCAAAATTTCTGTTCTGTTTTGTTATCATTTTCGAATCAATTTTGTTGCAATGAAACTAATTTAGATGATCTATACAACTATTAACATATTTATGTGTTACTAAAATGAAATCAGCATGGAAACAGAGAGTTTCCTGTATTAGCTTATTTCACAGCATTGTTGTTTACACAGCACTAATAGCATTTGTTTCAGATCTCTAAACAATAATTTGGTTTTTCTCACTCTGGCCATCCATATTTTCAAAACCACCTAAATATTATAGCAGCTGCTCACATTGTCAATTAATCTGAATGCTGAACACAGACAGCCATGGATCTGTTAATAATTTAATTTATTTCTGTCAAAATCAGGACATCATCATTTTTGTTTCAATACAAGTCATTGTCTTCCATTTTTAAAAGCATAACATCTCAGTTTTCCAATTGATCTGTTAAAATACAATGAAGATTGATTGGCTTTGAGATAGAAATTGGGCCCTTAAGTGTTTCTATTTCAAGCAGACCCTGTTGCTATTCCAAACAACTCTGTCCTTTCCAGGAGCCCTTCTGATCAGCCCCCTGACTTAGGAACCGTCTTAGGACCTCTCCTAATGCTATAGAAAATGTGAGAAGAAAAACTAAGGGGCAATACATGGCACAGGCCTGTTAACAGCAAATACAGCACTATAAAATCATCTCATCCAAATTCTTAGTTTGCAATAAACACATCAAATTTGAGCTTAGGTAGGAATAGAAGGATATCAAAAAGGAAGTGTGGGAAGTCATTCTGCAGAATGAAGCAGAAAAGGGGATGGGACCTGAGCAGGAATTGTTGATGGAGCTCGAGAAAGAGATGAGTTAATTAGAGGTGATTTTATTTGGCAAAATTCTGTCCTTTGGCTTTTTCCCTGAAGAAAAAAAAGAAGACCTTATTTTGATATATTTATCACCATTAGCTTCAACCAAGGAAGGTAGGAGCACTTGGAAAAAACATTTCAATTTGCCCAGTCTTTGAAGAATAAAAACAAAACATGACATGGTAAAAATAACATTTCTCAGTGTGTGGTCAGATAATATTCTCTAATGTATGTGTTTTAAACTCATACTTTTTAATTTCTGACTGGAGCTAACATGCAAAAATATAAAGGGTTAAAACCAATCTTCTGTGCATGGCCCTCCTGGGAAATTTTCAATGAGAAAAAAACAGTATTCAGCTGCTGTCTTGCATTTTGCATTCACTTCCCCACATTATTAAATGGATCCTGAGTCTAAGAATGCTGTAAAACAATTATTTTGTCAGTGGTTCTAGGGAAAAAAAAAAAAAAAGATGAAATAGCATTAAAAATTTTATCACTGCAGTTGGAAAATATCTCATAAAATATGCAGCAGCATCTCTTTCACTTTCAATATTCAGATGGCTTCTGACAAACCTTATTAAATCTTTAAAATATTTGTGAGATGGCGACTTTGTCTGGAAGATCTTAGAGGAATGTGTGTGGTTATTCCCATTCCAGCAGATCTGCCTTGAAACCTCTGACAGGACACTTTGCCTCCTTTAACTCCCTCTCTCTGATGCAGAAAGAACATGTGCTAAAAATCCAGAGCAGAAAGGTTCTCAGGCAGAATTTTTACCACATTTCTCCTTGTGAATGTGGACATCTGCTTCATTCTTGGGGAAATCTGAGTTCTCTGGGGTCAAAAGCCATTAATTCCTTATTCTGTAGGGAACAAGGGATGTGAGCTCCACAGCAATTCACTGGCTCTTGAGCAACTTTTCAGCTGTGCTGCTCCTGTTCCACTCATGCACAAAGTTCTGGATGTCCAACCTGGCTCTGGAACAATCACATTGCATTTGTGAGTACAGCAGAGAACACAAAATAATGTGGCATTTTATTTATTATTTTTCGCATAATAGATTTTCTCACTTAGGACTTCCTGCTCCAGCCAGGCATTTTAAGTAATCTCTATAGGGATTGTTTTGTGTTAGTTCCCATTTCAACTGGAAAGGAACTGTGAGGTCATGAAACCCCATATTTGTAAGGGTATAAAGTTTCTAAAGTGTCACACTTCTATGCCTGGCATTTTTGTGCCCAATATAAAATAGTATTTTGAGTCTGCAAGAGTTAAAGATGGAGTTAACACCACAAGAAGCCTTTTTCAACCTGTTCATAAATTTTGAGAGATATTTCCTATTTAATTCAGTTTTTCCTGGGAAAGATCTTTTCAAAGGAAACATGGAAAAATAACTTTTCTGAAGTTTACTATTTGTTTTGTTCTGGTTGGTTGCTATTACAATAATAATTCTTGTTATAATGATAGTATTATTCATATTGATAGTAGTAGTAACAATAGTAAGAAGGATTTACTCTCCCAATTTTGTTTTGCTGTCCCGTAATGTTGTAAAAGCAACTCTTTGCATATTGATCAATCTGCTGCAGTATGGACTCATTTAGCACTGAGAATGCCCAGATGATGCAAAAATCATTATGATTTCATCACCCCTCTGTAAGATTTCACATGCAATATTATATTCAGGGAGGTGTCAGGACCATGAATCCTGTTTTCCCTTCTGCAGGGGCGGCTCTCTTGAGATCACCTGCAAGCAGACAGCAGGGCCCAGGAGCTGCAATGAGTAAAGAAATTGAGTGTGAAATGACTGGGGACCACAGCAGTGCAACCTGTTCTTAAAAATCCACTGCCAGAGTCCTGAAGCATCCCCAAGGGGTAATCCAAGATATGCTTCCTGCAATAAAACTTCCTCAGAAATTTGCTGGTGAAGGAAATACAAAGCATGAAGGAAAACGAAGATCCTGAGTTGGGGTTGCCTTCCAAAATCTGGCGTCCTGTCCTGTAGGAAGAACAGACCACAGGTGCAGTTGGATGTGGAGGCTGCTGCCACTTGTCTTCATTAAAATTTAGTTCAATCTTCTCCCTGTTTTCTGAGTGGCCTAACTAGTTAACCTCCATCCTTTGTAATTTAATTTCCTGAGCAGCCTGCAGGACAAGAAGTCCATTTAGCTTCATCCTTCCAAATGCACATGAGCTGTCCAGGGCTGCCACAGTCTCTGCCAGGATAATAAACCTGTGTATTTTTATCAGGCTTTACTTTAATGTGTGTAAATAAGAATCTACCCTTTTCAGTAAGGCTGGTTATTGAATTTGAAAATTATTCTATGAAAGTCGATCCTGAAGAATTTTGTAGACCCTTCCATTTTTAAGTATCCTAAAACAGCTTCTTGTCTTGTCTCTATCTCAAGATATATTTGAAACCTATTTCAACTTATAAAACTATATATTTATTTTAAAAAAGAAAAAAAAACATTTTCAGAGCAAAATTTAAAGGAATATTCAAATTCAATTCCATCTTTTCAAATTTCATCAGAGGTTTTTTTTTTTAGATTTCAAATATTTCAATGGCATAAGTTTTGTCTATCCCAAAGTTTCACTTATAATGAAAAAGAGAGGGGTTGTCTTTTTTTTTTTTTTTTTTTTTTAAAGTTAGTCCAACATGCTCAAACTTTTTTGTGCAGGCCACTGTCTTTTTACACAGGTTTTAAAAGAGAAAAACATGCTATGCCTAAGTCTTGCTCCAAGCTCAGTGGGAGAGAGGCTCCCTCCTGTGGAATATGAAGTCTCCATAACTTTTCACTTACACACTAAAATTCCCCTAAGGAAGTAAGCTGTGCTTAATTTAATTAAAAAGTAGCTAAATTTTGAAGGCAATCAAGAAAATAAGGCATTTATGCAAAAAGCTGTTATCAAATATTTTGAGATTAAAAGATTTGGGCATTAAACTCTCAGTGAAATCTCAGCAGAACGCCTTGCTGAATTTTTCTCCACGGAGCTGAAATTTCTTTTTTATTTGAAAAGTTTGGTCTGGAATTCTTACTAAGGCTTGATGCTCTCAAATTTTCTAAGAGGAGGTTAAGCAGATTTGAAAAAACTCATGAAAAAACAGAGTGATGCAGGAATTTCCATTTAAGGGCACCATTCAATAGTTAAGAGGCAAAATAACTGAAGAATGTCAGAAATCTCCCCAGATGGCATCCTCTCTTTACCCTTTTCTGTTTAAAGAAAAGAAAGATGCAGACTTTGTGTATTTGAAGATCTGAAAAAATGATTTGCAGATGGATTATGCTGACTTAAGTTAAAATTTTCTCTTTTTTTCAGTGAAAAGAACTTTTGCTTAAAGAAGGAATATTTCCTAGGTATACATCTAAAGCACTATACTAAGGGTTTTTTTAACTTATTTTAAAAATTGTATTGATTAAAATGCTTATTCTGCATCATCTCTCTCTTAATTTTCTTCTTTTATCCTTATATACTTGCAAAATGCTTGGAGCATTTTTAAGGCAATAGGGCATTCAGTGAAGAAAAGGAAATGATGCTGGAATAACACCATTAAATAATGCATTTTTAAATACAATTTGCTTTTGGGTTCTTTTTTGGTACTTTTAAATGAATGGTACATCTGTGATATCATTGCTGCATTTCCAGTGCTCCATTTATTAAAGTACATCACATTTTTAAAGAGCCTAGTGTCTTCAGGTTACATAAAATGATTAGAAAATTCAATCAAGGAGAAATATTGTCTGGGGTTTTGATTAGTGTCGTTAGATTTTTTGCGTGTATGTTTCAGTGCAACATTACCTAGGCATTAAAATAAAAAATAGAAAACAAACAAACCCAACACAACAAATAAACAAGGTGGCACATCCCTTATATTGTTTCAATTATTAACAACATATTTCAGCTTACATGAGCAAATTTCCGTGCATTTTATCTTAGATAAATAGGAGGTAGTATAATTAAGATAAGCAAAACATTCCCTTTCAGCAGGAATAGAATTTATCAATAATTGTAGACAATGGGATTTTGGTTACAAAAGGCTTGTAAATAACTTGTTTAGCAATTTGAAATAAGTAAACTACAGTGGATCTTGCTTTTGAAAGTTGATTAATTGCTTTCATTCTCAGGCCAGTTGCTGTTTCTGAATAGGTTGGTTGTGTTCAGGTGTTATTGGTTTATAGAGCAAACACCCGCCAAGATGGTGAGTTCAGTTTCTATTCTCAGTCGCTATATTCCATTAATTTCATCACTGGTGCACAGTAGGCACTGGCCAATTTATTCTTTCTTTATCCTTTATCCTTTATTTTTATTCTTTGAGAATTACTTAATAAAGTAATCATACTTCATCTCTCAACCAGAACAAGTGGGAAATGTGCATGGTGGGAGAATGGAGCCTCCACTCCATCCTTTCCCTGAGCTTTTCATAAATATGAAGCAAGATGGAGGTTTTAGGGTGGAGGTAGGTTGTTCTTCTCTATCTTCTTCTTCCTTCTTCTTCGTGGGTTTGTGTGATGTTTTGTAATTGGGCAGAAAAGTCCACATTGCAGGATTTGAGGGATCAGTTACTGGGTTAAAAGGGAAAATAATCTAGGTGTCCTTTCTTAATTGGGTAGTCTAGTCTTAAAAGACCTTGTAACAAGAGAGAGTTAGCCATTTTTTGTCTTGCCAATGAAAGGCTGCAGAACTCATGGTTGTGAAGCTGTTTCAATTATAAGAAATAATAAACACCTGAGTCAGAGCATGAACTACCATCTCAAGCGCCTTCAATCCAGACCCAGAGAAACCGATACCTTTTCACCACCACAATTTTATTAAAACACATCTCCATCACTGGGATGTCTGTCTCATCCTGCAAGTTGAGGCTGATGTGTAAATTAGAAGACTTTCTTATAATTTTTCAGAGGTATTAATTTCTATTTATCACTGTTGATTGTAAGAAGAAAATTTATATTTTCATTGAGATAGAAAAATCTATTTTTGTCTTCCAGATAAAGTGCTGAACCTGCTTCATTTAGGCAAACCACATCTTACTTTTAAACTATTAAGACTTTTAATGAAATATATGCCACACATTTATAAATAGACACAAAATGTTGTGTTAGTAGGAGCACACCACTTCCTTGCATGAAACATGATGAAGCCATCCCCACTGATTTCAATCTTCTAGCAATTTCTAAATGTCCTTTTTTTTAAACTGAGCAGTTATTTCTCTATTTGCCCAGCATAAGCCAGTGGCACACATGTATGTTCATAAAATGACTATTCTAATTCTATTTAGAGAAAGGACAATAACTTAACTAAGCATATATTTCCAACACAGCAATCTCCTCAGCTTAAATTCCATCTTTCCGTGGTAAAGTGGAAAATTATCTCACTCTAGACCAAAATGACTCTTGAAAGTCTCAGTAATCACACATGACATAAGTAATTTCATCTTAGAAACTGCAAGAAGATGAGCATCCACATATTAAAATCCAATACTGCAAAATCAGATACAGCTGTAAAATTAGAACTCAAGTAAATAATCTGCTCAGCATAGCAATCTGACTGCAATCATAATTACTCCTCTTGTAATTAATTTTAATTAGATGAGATGAAAATAGGTAGATCAGTTTAGTAAACAAATCTTAATAAACATAATCAAGAATGGCATTGCATCAAAATCTCCTGATAGCACTTTATTTTCTGCTGCTAGCTTCTTACAGTAATTTATTTTTCTTAAAGTATATGTATTAAATAGAGTTGCTGCAAAAACAAGAGTATTTGTAAAACATGATTTGTGTTACAGATCTTTTTTCAATTACAATTGCAATATGAATTTGCCCATGCCTTAAACAGGTGGATCAGAAATTAAGTTACAGGCTGGTTACATCTAGCAATTAGACAATATTATTTCAATTCCATTTTGGAGTTTGGCCTGGACAGTCTCACAGAATAGTTGAGATGGGATCTTGGGAGACCATCCAGTCCGAGCCCTTTCTCATGTCAAGGTCAGAGAGCAGGTTGCAGATTGTGTCAAGCCAGGTTTTGTGTATCCCCAAGGATGGACACCCCACAAGACCTCTGGGCAACCTGTTTCAGTGGATGACCCCCTTTTCCCCCTAAATTAGCCCATGTTCCCTTTCCTTTTCCCTTTCAATTAGGGAAATTAATGTCTTATTCATGGAGCAGGTGATTATCTGTGCTCACACAGTAGATCACTCTTGGAAAATACAATCCATAGTGAAGTGATGGAGAGGAGTAGCTCGTGAATATTATGAAAGACCATATTCCAGCTGGGTTGTCACAAATCACAGGCAGTCTTGATAAATGGAAGGAAAATGTCTGTCCAGACTGTACTCATTTACTTACAAATGAGTGCTAAGCCAATTTGGAAGTTGCATTTTTGAGCCCCAGGGAGCTCTGCTTTTCTCACTCAGGTGAGGATAAATGCATTTGAGAAAATATACCAATCCTGATATCTGCTTTGTGACAATGTAAAGCTGGATTTATTTGATCATTGAAATCTTGTGGTTTTCATTTTTCCAAGTACTCATGGCAGTGATGGGAAGTTTGGTTCCAAAGGAAAAAGTGTAAGTAGAACTGCAATGGTTCATTGTATTTTCTGTGTGTGCTGAGGCTGAAAGCAAAGCTCACTTAAAATGATTTGTGAAAATCATTGTTCAATTAAAAATTGGCCTCTTGGCCTCATCTTATCTCTCACAAACAGCCCAACACAACAGAGTGATAAATTCCAGTCCCTGAGATTCACCCAGCATTGGGATTTTAACAGGGGCTATAAATTCCTGAAATTGTTGGCCCTAGGCAGCTTTGATTTCCCCCTTCTTTTGCCTCATGAAAGTCACCACAGTTTGGAGGACACGTGAAATATCTCCAACTCTTGACTCAGCATCTATAACACCAAAAATGAAAGTCCTCAGTCTTGGCCATCTCCTTGCTTCACCTCAGATATAAGGTGGAACATCTGGGGTGTCTCCTTTTTGGAAAGTCTGTGGCAGTAGAGCTGTGACTGACTTCTGAGCCTCAAAAATATCTATATCACCTTTTTTACTATACACTTAGACAGGAAATAACAGTATTTAACTGATCTTAAGCCTTCCATGGAAAAAAAAAGATTGAAAAGGCTTGCACAGAGGAATCTTGACAACAATCTACCCCTTCTTCCAGAGTACCTTTTGTGTCATGTTTACCATATAAACCAGTATTGACTAAAATAGCTGTTTTCCTTTGCTCAGGAGTATAATGGGTTTTGGTTTTTTTACTACAGTTTTGTTGACAACCACAGCACTGCAGGTGTTGACCAAACTCTCTGACAGCTAATTGAGATTTTGTATTAGCATGTTTTGGATTGTATGCTTCAGTTCTTTTTTACTTGAAATTTATTAAGTTAATTAAACAACTCTGAACGCAATTAAAAATTCTAACTTGGCAACCTATTAATTGATATTAGCTTGTACATCCCACACAATATTTGTAAAATGCCTGTTTATTTGTCAGCTGCAGGGAAGTTAGAGCACTTTGTCAGATGATAGTTTAATAAACTTTAAGAAAAATTGCTGTTCAAATCAGTCATGTTTTGGTTTGCTTTTTTAATACAGTGCCATTTATCTTTCTCAACAAAAAATTTCCCATGTAGGTTTGAAGCACAAATCAGTTTTTTTAAAAAAATACAAAGATGGCTTCAGAGAGATCTAATTTAACCCAGGATATGAGATTTAGAGTTAATCACACATACACACAAAAAAATATATATGGTAGGAAAAGCCTCTTTTTATAAGATACCTGGTTTTCTGCCTCCTCAAGTTTCTTTATGCTCATCACTTAGGTATGTGACCAAAAATATTCCCTGCTTCACAAACATAAAAGCTTTGTCAGAGTACACACCATGGCTCATATTGAAGGCAGCTGTTGGAAAAGGAAAGGTGAAGGAAAAGGAAAAAGAGAGAGAAAAGGGAAGGAAGGAAGGAAGGAAGGAAGGAAGGAAGGAAGGAAGGAAGGAAGGAAGGAAGGAAGGAAGGAAGGAAGGAAGGAAGGAAGGAAGGAAGGAAGGAAGGAAGGAAGGAAGGAAGGAAGGAAGGAAGGAAGGAAGGAAGGAAGGAAGGAAGGAAGGAAGGAAGGAAGGAAGGAAGGAAGGAAGGAAGGAAGGAAGGAAGGAAGGAAGGAAGGAAGGAAGGAAGGAAGGAAGGAAGGAAGGAAGGAAGGAAGGAAGGAAGGAAGGAAGGAAGGAAGGAAGGAAGGAAGGAAGGAAGGAAGGAAGGAAGGAAGGAAGGAAGGAAGGAAGGAAGGAAGGAAGGAAGGAAGGAAGGAAGGAAGGAAGGAAGGAAGGAAGGAAGGAAGGAAGGAAGGAAGGAAGGAAGGAAGGAAGGAAGGAAGGAAGGAAGGAAGGAAGGAAGGAAGGAAGGAAGGAAGGAAGGAAGGAAGGAAGGAAGGAAGGAAGGCTAAGTGAGCAAGACAGAAAAAGAGAGAAAAGAAAACGAGAAAAAAAAAAAAAAGAAAAAGAGAAAAAAGGTATGGCTGCAGCAGTCCCTTAATTTTATAATTTTATAATTCATCCCCACCAAGATCCTTTCTATGCCTTTACCAGGAAAATTAATCTGAAAGAAAGATCTTGTATTACTCTTGCTCTCTTTATAAGACCACAGGATTCAACTATCATTCAAAACTACAAAGTATGATATTGGAAGAACAAGAAAATAATTTTTTTGATATCAAAGGAAAGCCCTAAGTTATTGATGTTTTAAACACTATGAATCTTCTGAAATGAAAAAAATCCACATGTTTTTATGCTGCAAATCAGAACATGAAGGCATAGCTGACAACAGAAGAGTGGCTGGAGTGAAGAAGTCTTATTTCAGCTAATACCACAATCCAACCAAAGCAGAGCTATGTGGAACAGACAAATTAAAGAGTTATACTGAGTGCTGATAGCAGGTATTGAGAAAGAAAGAATGTAGTCAAATGACCTGCTTTTAGCACTGCTCCTGGTAAATGTTACATACAACATTGAACACTGGATAGAAATGAATATGCACACTGTTTAAAAATGGCTCCTTTAAGGTTTCACACATGTAAGAACACAGAATTGTGTCTCCACTTTATACTTCATTCTCAAAATAATGCTGCAAGATTACAAAGAACTACTACAGGTCAGTTTTTACCCATAGGAATAATTTTGTGGTTTATAATTTCTAGTTGATGGCCAAGGCACATACTGAGAAAAGCCCCTTGGGCAGTCTGTTACCTCCAGATGACATGGAAAATACACACAGAATGTTCATACTCAGCATTTTTTGGCGAAGTCATTTAATTCTTCAGTTCCAATGTCTTCATATTGTAGTTTCTTTTCCTTCTTTCTAGTTTTATTTGGGGAGTAAAAATATGCTGGCAAGATTAATATCACAGCATTAAAATCTTATTTCCAAAAGAAGCTGGAGTTTATTGCTAAAGTTGGCCTATCCTTTATTTGAGTCAGTTTGAAAATTCAGTTTAATGCAGCCAGGTTCATACAAAGTTCTTTCAGTGTATTTACTGATCAAAATCCAAAGTTCTTATCATATCAAAAGGCATTTAAACAACAGATGACTCATTTTCCTTTTCTTTACTCTGACCCTTTCCACTGCAAATTTTCCTATAATTTATTTATTTCCAGATTATTGCTGGCCAGGCTAGAACTGTACATATTCTATGTGTGTCTAAAGTGTGTCTAAACTCTCACATTTCTTAACTCAAAATCCTTGAATTCATAACCTTGGCGTTCTCTTCTTGAAGTTCTCTTAATTAAAGCTGCAAGCTTTAATTTATATTGTGTGTCAGTGGTTTGAGGGCTTTTGTGCCAGGTATACTCATTTCCAGGGAAAGAATCCTCATTTCACATAGTAATACTCATTTCCAGATGGTTGCCAGTGATGGTAACTATCTTATAAGATTGGACATAGAGATTTCAGGTCCTCTCCCCCACGAAAGATTCACAGAAAAGTCTTTTCAGAGGGAGAAGCACAATCCACTCAGTGTGGTAATTCTTCTGTTGCTTTTCCTTCAGGAGATGGCGTCTGCATGGCTGATAAACACCAACACAAGTGCCCAGCCAGCCATTCCTCACAGTCCCTGTCACCCTGCTGCTCCCTTTGATGCTTCTCATCCTTGTTGCTCTTCTGTCGTATTTTCAGGGACTCCCAATGAAGGGAGAAAGGAATGATGAATCTGACTCCTTAGAAGGCTAATTTATTATTTTATCATCTATATTACATTAAAGAATACTAAACTATAACTATACTAAGCTATACTAAAGAGAAAGGATGCAGACAGAAGGCTGGAAAGATACTAGTGAAAAACTTGTGACTCTCTCCAGAGTGCTTGGCACTGATTGGTCATAAAGTCAAAACAATTCATAGCAGAATCCAATCAAACAATGACCAGTTAGTAAACACATTCCAAAGCAGCAAAACACAGGAGAAGCAAATGAGATAATTATTGTTTTCATTTTTCTCTGAGGCTTCTCAACTTCCCAGGAGAAAATCCTGGGCAAAGAGATTTTTCAGAAAATATGACAGTGACACTCTTCCTCCAACAAAATAAAGCCACTGAAATCATCCTGACCTCCTGGTTTGATACAGACCTTCAAAGATGGAAATGTCACATGCAAGCTAGGCAATATTCTTTTGAACTGCACTGTAGACACAAAGAAAAAATTATTGAACATCTTGTAAGAACTTGCTTTCCTGGGAAGCAAAATGTCATCCTCTGGTTGACGTTGTACAGACTGGAGAGGGTTAAATCTGACAAAAGATAGCTGGTAACAACTCCCAGGGAAGAAATCTCATTTTTCAAAAAGATCCAAGAGAGTGGGGAAAATCACTCAGGCATTGTGCAGCAGCACAGGAACAACAAAGAGCAGTAGAGCAGAAGGTCCTGGGGGGTATCTGTGTATAAAACACTACTATCCCAGAATTGAAACATTTGTGTGATGGTTTAGCCTGTTTCTTCTTAAATGTGCTTGACAATAATGCAGTAATTCCTCTGTTTCCAAGACAGGACTCTGAGCAACTAGATTGAGGTGAAGATGTCCCAGTTCATTGCAGGGGGTTGGACTAGGTGGTCTTTAAAGCTCCTTTCCAACACAAATTATTTAATGATTTTTTTTTCAGGATTCATTCAATTATCTTAAAATGGGGTCTTCCATATTTTCCATCAATATCCCACAAAAGGTAGTACCTTCCAATCTTGAAAGACATCATTGACTTAGCTTAATTTAGGTTGCCTCTGGCACAGCACAGGTGATTTCTGTGAACTGAAGCCTCTCGGACAGATGAATGCCCAAAATGATACTTTCATTTTTTTCTCTATAGGAGATTTTTGAACTCTTAATGATTATCACATCTCAGATGCATCTCATATAGGCTAAATTTAAAGCTAAAAGCTCTCCTGATGATCACAGTTAAAGTTCACACATTTCAATAGATCGTTTTCTTGGACATGCAAGAGGTGTCTTAATTTCAGCCATGACTTATCTCTGTTATTTCAATGTAAATGTTAAAAAAACAAAAAAACCAAAGATGACTTTTTTGCTCAAAATAAGTCTTTCCACCTTCAGTTGCACACAGTCATTATTTTATGGCCTCTAGGTTGCACACAGTCATTATTTTATAGCCATCATACTTTATCCTTGTTTCTCCTAAAATGTTGTGCTTGTGCAAATATCCCTTTCTAGAGCTGTGAGGGGCTGGATGGGTTATAATATCCTTGAGTGGAATTATCTTTTTTAACTTACATGACATTTCAAAAGGCCACTATATTCTATCTATTTTTCAGGCCATGGTGTATCAACAGGTTTTAAACTTGCAATTCCCTATGGACATCATATCACTTTGGTCCCAACAGAGAGAATATCCCACAATGTGGGATAATAGCCCACAAATCTTCTCTTTCTGCAGAATATAATATGATGGGTATGAAACATGCAGACTCATTAGTACTTTATGAATCCCCATTTTGGTTTATAGTGTGATAAATTCAACCCACCCTTCCTTCTCTCTTACATAAAATAACTTTCTTAAAACTTTTACTGGCCTGTGTGACCAAAGAGAAATTGTAATTTTTCTTTATTATTTGTCTCAGTAAAAAGTTTAGAAGTATCAATTAGAAAATAAATCATCCAGATTTTTAATGAGACATTTTATGATATCCCAACATATTCTGCTTTCAGAAAGTTGTTTTACATTTTCAGATTTATGTTTATTACAATAATTTAGCATATTTATTGTCTCATTACTATGCTTATTGTAACATGTAACTTGCCTATATTTCCAATCTTTTATTATTTCCCATTAAAAAGACACTAACAATACAGAGACACAATTCAAAGTTCATTAAAGTTTGGAGCAGATTGATTCAACCCCAAGTCCAAATACTTTCTTGCTATTATTACTCAATTCATGAAGGCTCTATTCTCAGTGTGAATAAATCTAACACCATTTCCCATCTCTTTTTATTATTCTTTCTTCATCATTTCCTACTTATTTCCTCTTGATGAAAACAGAAAATGTGGCTCTTTCCCCATCTCTGTGCTGGAAGCAGATTTCACCTTGCTCAAGGTAAGCCACAGTCCTTAGCCCCTTCTTTCCTCCTGCCTGAAACATTTCCTGAAAAGTCTGCACGTAAAGAAACCAAAGAGTTCAGTGACTCTCACAGAACTTAATTGCAATGTTTTCATGTGACTTTGAAGTCAAATAGTATAGAAGCACATTTTCTTATAACTCCTTCAAAATTGTCATTAGCTATATTCCAAGTGACCTTTTACTAAGTTTGAAAAAGGAAAATAACACTCTGAGCAATTGTAACTTTAATTGCAATTTTATTCAAAGATTAAATCTCTGTGCTGTTTAATTTCTTTCTCAGTAGGCTACAAGATTACATAATTTCTGAAAAGGAATAACACTGTGTAGGAAAAGTGGCTGACAAGTGCAGTCACACTCATCTTCTATGTACAGTAACGAAGAAACAATATCAGTAATTAAAAATCAGCTTTTGGAGAATACAGAGAAGAGCTTATGTTTGACAAATGTAGCTAAGTTTCAGCAAAACAGCCCATGTTGATACACAGCCTCTCTATTTTTCTTAATTACTTTTATTTCACACTGAAGTCCATAATATATAGTTATCCTTTATAAGATGGAATACAAATACAAAATTTGTCTTTTTGAATACTTCTCCTTCTGGAGGAGATAAAAACAGGGATAGAAGGCTCTTAACTACCTGAACAGCATTATTGCCATTTGATGATTAATACAAGAGAAATGGCTCAAAGAACCATTAAATTCATACTTAGAACAAAGAAATCACCAGCAGAAGGGTCAAATCCTGGACTGGATCTCAGGATTCAAGACCTGTATGGCTTTAGGCAAAGTGAAGTAGGAGATCTCCTGGGGTTTTCTATTGTCTCCATTTTCCAGCTGGCAAACTTGGATTTGTCATGCAGCTTTTTGCTGCCCCATCTTGTAGCCTGACTTACTGAGGTTATTTCTTAAAAGGTAGATTCAGTGTGAACTGGACACAGGCTGTGCCATGGACAAATCCCAGCTCATACAAGGATGCAAGGCTCACTTCTTTTCCTTTTTTTCACCTTTTTTCACTCGCCCTTGTCACACTTTGCTTTCAGAGGAAAGAAGCGTGGCTACATGAAGCCAAACATTATATAGTGCAGCCATGTTATTTTATTTATATGGCCAAATCCCATTTTCCTTTTATTTTATATGGCCAAATTCCCATGAATATGATGGCAGAAGCCCAAGGCATTTTTGTCCCCCCCTTCTATTGCAGACAGCATGAAAAGATACAATGAGCTCTGTACTGATACAGCTTGGGAAATAAGTTGATTAAAAAAGGGTCAAACATCTACTCTGGTTTGGATGAAACATGCATTCCTTGGTCCCACATACAATCACTGAATGCACAGATCTATGCTCTCCATGTTGTAAGTCATTTGTTCTTGGATTTTCTGTCCGTGTGGAATTCCAACTGATTAAAACCTCGACATCCCTAGAAAACAATTTGCAGTCCTATTTCATAGCTATGAGTAGACAAGAAATCCAGAGTTTCTTCCTCTCCAGTGAACTGCCCTGGACAGAGGAATGAGAGCATTAGTCTGTGCATTCCTCTGTGTGCTCATACACAAAAAATGAAGAGCCACATCACCCGTTACTAATAGACTGCCAAACCTCAGAGCAGAGCACAGCCCAGCACTGAGCAGGGGCTCAAAGACCTCAGAGCAGCTTTCACAATGGGAAAGGAGAGGAAACTGAGGAAAAAAAAAAAAACAATCCTTGAAAGCTGATACAGCACAAAGAGATCTATATTAACAGTATTCAATTTTCTTGATTTGAGGTATTGCCAAGATGTTGTTTCAGAGCTGTGGAATACAGCAGAGAAGACAGAGCCTTTCTTCAGCCATGTCCCTGTGATGGAGAAAGGGGGAGCTAAATTACTCAGTCCAGGAGGGAATAAACAAACTGTTACTGATGGATCCCAGTAGTGAGAGGAAAGCTAATGGAAAGTATCTCATGCATGTTTTCCAACTGACTGCAATTCCTACAGACACAAATTTTCATCTTCTTTTCCACTTAAAATGCATAAAATTGGATGTATGCATTTTACGTGTATGTTTGCCTATATATATTTGATGAAACAACTTAATTCCCTGTCCGTACTGTGGAGTTTTTTTATTTTATCATCTTGCAAGAGAGCAATGTCTGTCTCATCTGGGCCACTGCACTCTGAGTTACACTGAACTCTTTAGAGAGAGGGAGAAAGGAGAAAAAGGCATAAAGCAGTGACAGGACAGACCCCAAGAGAAGTGAGGGGCAGCCTGCAGGAGAGAACAAACCTGTGCAGTTTGAGTCACTTGCCAGCTACTGCCAGAAGATTTGGTGCTGCTCCTTCACCTGCCAATCTCACAGAAAACCAACCCAAAAAACCAGAAATTTCTTGTTTTGCAGTAGCTGCTGCAAGGCAAACCTGGAACCTCACCCTGTGACCAATCTGCTGCGACACCCACCACAAAGGAAAGAACAAGAGCATCTATTGAAAGTGCAAAAAAAGAAGTGAGATCTATCAGTTTGGCAGCAAACTATGTGAAAGTTGGCATTGCACAGCACCCTGAGACAGGCACCTCCTTAGCAAAGCAGAGGAGGCTGCAGGAGTTTCTGCAATGTCCTCTTGGTGGGCAAGGGGAAACAAACAGACCTGCAAGGATCAGAGTGGTCAGGAAGGAGATTTATTATAGTTCATCCATTTTAACTGTAAAAAGTCCTAAAACAACTGGGATGCCCAAATTGATTGATTTGCATTTTAAATGAAATAGTGATTTAGCAACTGAAGGCCTTTGGTGTTCTTTCCTTGTTAAAAAAGCAGAGTTTGGGGATGGAATTCCCACCTTTCTGTGCACATGATTCCAGGTCTAGTGGGGAAAACTTTCAGCAGGGCTTTCAGAGAGGCTGGAAAGGAACCTGTCAGTAACAGAAGATGTCCACAGTGATTTTCCAGTTAAATTACTGGCCACTGTGTATTGTGCAGTCCCTTCTTCCAAATAAGATCTAGACAAAAAAGAAATGTCCTTGTCTGCTTAGACTGCTTTTGGGTTGAATATTCCAGTTTAAACTGCCTGTTGAGATAAGGGCTTTTTGCAGCTGCAGGAAATAAATTAGTATCAACGGCATGTCTAGGGATCTATTAATTTTCATCAATGCAAAAAAAAAAAAAAAAAAAAAAAAACACTTTAACAAGATCAGCCAGACTGGATTCAGATTGTGGAGGGACTGACAGATTCATTTTAAAAAAAATCTCAAGTGTGTTGCCAAAACCAAATTAAACAGATTCAGTGGAGGCCAAGATAATATCCATCCATGCTGTATCTGCATTACTGATAGTGACTTCACATCAGGGATGCATTTGGAAGCATTCTTCAGAATTTCAGGAAGCAATTTATCCCATTCTCCCATTTGGAATGATTGCCTGGAGTTGCCAAAGGGGAGTGAAATACAGTGTCTGCTGGCACAGGGAAGGAAATTCCTAGTTACAGTCTTCATGAATCTAAAAATGAATCAGGATACTACAGAGAGCACAATGGGTCTGCACATATTTTTTATAATTTACCTAAAAGATTCCACAAACTGGCAAAAAAACCAGCAGCATCCAGATCTCCTGCAAATATGACAATGATAGCTGACTTCAGGAGAAGCAACACAAAGCAAGGAACTGGCACAGAGAACTTCCATTGTCCACATTGAACACCTGGATCAACAGACGGCAGGTGCTGTGGTATACAGATAGGTACACCTGAATTTATTATGCAACAGGGGAGGCATGAGAGTGTTTGGGGATATTGATCAAGCCACAGCTAGAGAGTGTTTGTAAGAACCCCCCCAAGGATTAATCTCATTTTGCAGATGGCTGGAAGGCCCTAGGTGTCAAACTCTCTGTTTGGGTGATGCTGTCAAGTTTGGTTCATGAACACAAGTGAAACATTTTGCAGACTTTGGAACAAAGCAAGCAATTTAAATTTGGGTTTCATCCATTGCTTGCTCTCTACAGGTTAGAAATATGTTTCTAACAAATATTTTGGTTTGCTCCTTTAGACCTTCACAATTTTAAACTGCGTTTACACACTTCACCTTCATCATTAAAGCTGATGTGTTTTCTAAAGCCCTATGGACACCTTGAATGACCACCAAAATTACAGCAGTGGTTTGATGTTGAACTGCAAATCTCAAATCTCCTACAGATGTGTCAGGAAAAATATTTTAAAGCAATCTCAAAGCAAAGTCTACACATTAGCACTAATCCAGGTCAAGATCAGGACAGTAAACCACAGGGACAAACTAAGAAAAAATCCCTTTCAGAGAGTCTGCCAGGACTGCAAATACCATCATAATAGTAGAATTTAATTATTCCTATGTACATTTAAATGTCACTCTGGTATTTTTAGACACTCTGCAGGAATGTTTCATGGATAAGCTAGTCAGGCAGCTCAAGGGGGAGCATCTGGTTTTGTATCCCTTCCCAGTGGCATTTTTGGCTCGTGTCACAATGTTACTATCAAGGACTATCTCTGTAATAACCACTAAAATGTGTTTATATTCAACATACTTCAAGGAATGTGAAGGTCAAAAAAAAAAATCCTCTGTACTAGTGTTTGGCTTCAAAATGACAGTTTAGAAGCAGCCAAAAACGCTAACTGAACATCAAGGAATTATTAGGTGCAGAACAGAAAGAAAAGGGGAAAAGAAAGGAAATAATGACTATATTACTGTGTAAGTCCAAGGTGTCTCAGCACCTTAAATGCTGTGTGCAGTTCTGGCATCCCATCTTAAAAATTGTAGAGTTGAGCAAGAAAAATGAAGGCTGATAAAGGTGACTTACAATCTGAAACAATTTGCATAGAAAGGGAGATGAAAAGGTGAGAGGACTTTTCAGCCTGGAAAACCAATTTCAGAGGAACATAACAGTGAAGTGTATAATCAGTAGAACAGACAGGATGAATAAGAAACTCTAATTCCTTTTTTTTTTTTTTTTTTTTTTTTTTTGTCATAATACCAAAAATAGATTACATCAAATGAAATCATCATCCAGCATTTTGGAACAACACAAAAGGGAATGTGCCTCCCCATACCCTGTCATTAAGCTGTGTAACCTATTACAGTATTACAGAGGGGCAACAGTCATGCAAAAAGGCATCATTCAAACAAATGGGGGAAAATCATTAAAGAAAATTAAACACAAAGGTAATGCCTCTGGCTGGAGGCATGAGAGCTGCACACTGCTGTAAGCTGCAGAAGGATACTCAGGGAGTGCTGTTCCACCTTTGTGCTGGTTTTATACCGGATATCATCCATTGCTGGCCACCAAGACAGCAGGGTAGGTTACCTTAGGGTAGCCATGGCTCTTGTGGACTCCCTAAACCCTGCTGGAAATGCCTAGGATATTAACTTTTTCCTTGTATCATACCCGCCACTCATTGCGCTAACAGCAAAACGTAAATAGAGCTACAAACCTTAAAAGTTTAGGAAACCAGGCAGTTTTTTACTGCAAACTTGCTTGCATTTATTTTGAGCCAGGATCAGGTTGGACTGTGCTTTTCCTGACATCACTCACAAAAAATGTGCCCATAAAATGTGGATCAACCCGATTGATCCAAAAATACCCATCCCCAAAAAACCTCCCTAAACTGTTGGGAAGTCACTGTGTCATGGAGCAGCTCCTGACAGCAGTCCTTGCTGGCCAGGTGGACCTGCTGGGCTTACACACAGATTGTTATAAACTCATCTGATTGCTTATAAACTCATCTGATTGCTTATAAACTCTTCTGGCAGCTGGAGTCTCACTGAGGTTTTCCCTCCCCAAGAACAGAGGCCAGCCAGTTTTGTGCCTGCTTTGCGCAGTCAGGAGTTCCACAATGAACAGGCATGTACACTTCGTTTTCCTTCCAGCTTCATCTCCTGTAAATTTTAGTGTATTCTGTCCTTCTCTCATGGTGACTGGGGAGGATGGATGCATTACCTGGTATTATGCAGATAGAGTGTCTGTTATAATAAATCTTTCATGTGTGCATCCTCAGGTTGTGGATCAACAGAATAATACAGAAATAGTTTCCCATCACACATGAAATATATTAAAAGCAGATTAGGAAGATATCTGTGTTGTTTTAGATACAGTTAATCCTGTTTTGCAGCAGCAGATGAGTAGATATACTCCTCAAGCCCCCTTAGCACGTATTTCTACAACTTTGCTAAATATAATCGGAAAATAAATTAGGATATTTTAATGAAAATACGAATTTTCATTTTGCCTGAAGGACAGCTGTCGACAGTTCCTTTTTTTTTTTTTAATGTAGTTTTATCTCAAAGTTTTATCATCTTTTTGATGGAGGAAATATGACCAATGGAAACTCTTTTACTAACACTAAGGAAAAAAAAGTGTTTTAAAATGTTACTCTAATACTTTCCTCAATAACCCCATCTCATACATTTCAAAATTAGGAGCCAAAAAATAAGAGATGGTTTTCAGTCTCTGGGATACCATATTTCTTAAGGAAAAAACGTTTAATTTCTCCATCCCTGTGTTATATATAAAGATGAGACACCAGCCATTTGGATGGTTCTGTTTCCTTGTAGCACAGGGTGAAGCCAAAAAACTCTCACACATGCAGCACCCAATGATAGAGGACCTTGATAAAACTCAGAGCCTCTAGGTGCTACTGCATGCAATAACAGCTCAAATAAACACAAATAAACCCAAATGTCCTCACTTTCAGAATATTTATACCTCCACTTACATATACAGCACATTCTTTCACCAAAATGTTAATGCCTGGCAAAGCATCCACACCTGAGACAACAGAATAAGAGTGCTACCCAAAGCAGAGATTGAAGCTTCCTGGCATTAGCCCCACTCCATTCCTTTCATTCCAAGCCCTGCAGACAGTCACACTGCACTGCTGGTCTTTGTGGCACAGGATCTGATAGCACCATCTGAATGTGTCTTCCCACATCTTTCCTGGCTGTCTTCCCAGCTCCCAGATGACTCAAGGACTGACAGATGCCGGGCATAACCTTCGTTCCAAAAACTGCTTATGTGCATCTCTGAGGCTGGAAAAGGAGAAAGAAGAAGAAAACACACTCTTTTAAAGTATTACACTTGATTGTTAAAGTGAGAGTCTAAAAATGATAGGATGAAACAGGGCTCAGGGATTTGGAAAGGAAATAAATGAGGACCAGAGAACAAGACTTAGGCACAGGCAATCGCCTGAGTCAGCAGGACAACAGTCCAACACATGGACAGGGCCATGCTGTTACTTTATTGATGCTTAAATGCAGCATTACCAGCTTTGCCCGTATTTCCCTGCTGCTCAGTTTTGTCTGCTTTGCCAGCAAGACTTGAGCCTGCTGAGATAAACTGGGCAAGAAGAGCACAGCCAGGGGAAAGTTATCCACAAGATATTGACTGGCTGGGACAGAAGGGGCTTTGCCACCTTCCCCAGAATTTGCTGAGCACCCCACTGTGATCGTGCTCACAGGGGTCTCAGGATGAGGGAAGAGACGAGGATCTGACTCCATGTTTCAGAAGGCTTGATTTTATGATATATATTATATTAAAGCTATACTAAAAGAACAGAAGAAAGGATTTCATCTGAAGGCTAGCTAAGAATAGAATTGGAAGGAATGATAGCAAAGGTTTGTGTCTCGGACTCTCTGTCTGAGCCAGCTGACTGTGATTGACCATTCATTAGAAACAACCGCATGAGACCAATCACAGATGCACCTGTTGCATTCCACAGCAGCAGATAATCAATGTTTACATTTTGTTCCTGAGGCTACTCATCTTCTCAGGAGGAAAAATCCTAAGGAAAGGATTTTTCATAAAAGATGTCTGCGACACCCCACCTCCAGATCACAGCGTGGTCCTGCCACACACAAAGGATCAGCTGGGAGACAGAAAATTTACATTAATGCTGTCTCCTCCATTCTTAATCTCTGCAAAATATCTTCCCAATGGGGCTGTGCAGCCAGACTGTCCCCTAGCCACAGTGCAGAGAAGCCTGCTATCAAGTAAAACATTCCCCAAGATCAGTCTGGGGAAGCTCCACAGTGATTACTCATAGCCAAGCATGTTAAAAACTTTGTCTCAGCTCCCTCTGTTCCTGCTGCCTCCTTCACTGTGACAAAACTCTTTTACAGCATCACAGAGGACAGATGTCATTGTACACGAGGGCAGGACCCTTTCTCTCAGAGACTGCTCTGCTGTAGCAGGGCACAATCCAACCCCACAACCTGTGCTGGGCAGAGCCTTCAAACACATCCCTTGGCTGAAAGCAGCCCAGCAAAGCTCTCCAGCAGATCTCTGCCAGCACCACCCCATTGCCATCAGATCTGTCACTGTGTGGCAGTGACACCACACAAAGCTGCTCCTCAGACTGTGGCAGAGGTTTTACCTGGGGGTACAGCACTGGCCAGCATCAGCTGCCCCCTGTTCTAGGTGGGATAGACACCAACACCTCCAGCTGCAGGGAGAAACAAACTGAGGCCTGAGTGATGAAATGAACTGTTAAAGGGGGCAGGATGCAGGAGAGTCCTGTCCTACTGCACAATAAAAAAGAGAAGCCTGAGAAGCCACTGTTATCTGCAGTCTTGGCTCTCTGGAGACATAAAGCAAAGCTCATGGCCATGCAGCAGTTTTGGTATTGCTCAAGTCCCTTAGTCAGCTCTAGGCTATGGCCTGGAATTTCAAAACCAGCAGTTCCACACCCACCTCATGGAAGTGAGTGAAGGTTTGTGACGTCTCAATGAGAATAATTTTCATAATGTGTGTGTGACTGTGGTTTCCCTTTCCTCAGGCAACGTGCTGCTCCTTTGAACTCTGTCTAGGTCAGGAGAGAGCCTTGTGAGAAACAACTGCTCACTTTGAAAATTTAAAAAGGTTTATTAAACCTTGACAAAAATACAACAAAGGACTACATAAGGAAAAAGCTGCAGCACTGGTAACTGCCCTCATGCACACCACATGGCCAGTTTGTGGTAAAGATGGATGCTCAGTCTTTTATGCCCCTGGGGTTGCATCAGCCAGCCCTGGCCCCTCCCAAAGCCTGTCAGTCAGCTCTTCTTGGCCATTTATCAGTGGAGATGCTTTCTTGTCACTGGATTGGAGGTCAGGTGTTGCCATGCTGCCCCCCTGAGCACCCCCAAGCTTTTCCATTCCCCCCTGCCCCATGCCAGGGACACCTGTGCAGCTTCTTTGTACCTGTCCTGGACAGCCCAGGCTGTGTGATGGCAGCAACACAGGGGGAAGGGAACTGTGGGGAGAGCAGAGGGCATCTAAACTACAATAACATAACTGTACAGCACTAAAGCTTTTCTTAATATTCACACAATAGTTATCCCTTAATTGTGAGAGCCAATCATCTCATTATCCATCTATAACAGCCTCAATCACAGCCTTTACTCCGTTTATTGCCATATCTCTTACAGGCAGAGAACTCCTACCACACTCATTTTGCCAATGTAAAAATAGCACATTTCCTCTAGGTGTCTCAGGAAAAAAAAAATATATATATATTTACTTTCAATTATCCTACAGGACCAAATAGATCATCTTCCGCTTCTCTATTGTCAAAAATGATGCTAGAGTGAAAAAAAAATAAAAAAAGAAAAAAAATAAAAAGGTACTGGAAGAAGATACAAACAAAGCTGCAATGAAATGCGGTTTTACAGCTCGCAGCTCACTCTTTCCAACCTCTCTCTGCCGGGGCTGGCACCGGGCGGGCCCGGCCGTGCCGTTCCAGCGAGGGGACACGCGGTGGCACTGTGGCCTCTCGCTCCTCCGAGCGCTCCTCCTGGCCAGAACGAGTTGGCTTCTTCCCTTTCCCTCGGCGGGATCCCCAAATTTAACCACAGGGAAGGGGACACGTGTAGGGAGAAAAAATCCTGCTCTTCCTGACTAGCCGGTACTAATGTTAAAAATAGGTTAGAAACTGTTGTAAAATATTTGATAATTGTTAAACGTGTTAGTTTTGTTGTTATATTGTAAAAGGGGTTTAAAGGGTAGTTATAAGAAATACGGTACTCAGTGAACCATAACACACCTAAGCAAAGTGCAGCGAGTGAAACGAGCCAGCCTGGACAAAGCTGTAATGGGCCAATCCAGTGCCTTAAACCTTGAAGTATCCAAAAAAGAAACCAATCCAAAGGGACAAAAAACAGGATAAAAAGGGGCTTCTGACCCACTGAATCTGTGCCGTTCCCCTGGGACATTGGGGACATCCCCAGCCCCAGCACCGGCGCTGCAGCATCCCCGACGGGAGCGCTCCTGCTCAGCCTGGGCCCTCTTTGCTTCAGGCCTTTCTTTTTCTTGCAATAAAACCTGAAATCACTTCAGTACTAGGAGCCTGCTCTCGTTTTTCACACTTAGATACAGCACTTTCAGCCACAGGATCCAAAACAAAAACGGGGGGAAAACCAAACCTTGAGTGAACGGCAATCCACTTTCTGTGCGGTCCTGGAGATTCACACACACTGTTTCTGTGTGTATTGAAGATGTTGCTTCACATTTAAATGAACACATCGTACTTACACCCGTTTTGCAGCTGAAACATCTGTTTCCAGGGCACAAACCCAGCTGGTTCCATAAGTCCTAACAGAGAGAGAGAGAGGGGGACTGGGAAAGAAAAAAAGAGTGAAAGAAAGAATCGCCACAACTTTCACATAAATATCACTTGTGGGAAACGTCTGATGGAGAAAGGTTTTGTGGTTTAGGCCAAGCACATCTGGTAAGAATAAGAAGTATGTCTTATAAAAAAAAGTTAGGTTTCCTGATCTGCTTGACTGCATCGGACACTGGGCTGAAAGCAAATGTTTTTATATGGTGTTTCACACCCCTCAATCAGCACTTGCACTGTAATTAATTACCTTTTTCAAAAATCTAATGAGCAAACATGCTTCACAAGTTGCAATCTTTTAGGGATAATCCCAGCTATGTTGTTTCCTCCCTGCAAATGACACTGCTAAAGTATTTCACTCTCAAAAGACTTGGGGCTTTTATTTTTAATTCAGTGGAGATGGGATATTAATCCAAAATGAATCAACTTCAAGGAATTGATGGGGCAATCTGTTACATGATATTTGTTTATTTCCTTCAGCTAAGAAAAAACCTTAATTCATTTCTATTTCAGATCTTGGCTAAGCATTTTCTGAATTGCTGAGCAGGCGAAATTCTTTCTTTCTCCTGTCTCTCCCGGCCCCCAACTTTCCAGTCAGAACTCCTAGTTACAAGGAGAGAAATCTATCTCTAAATATTTTAAAGCCCAGAGCAAACTGCTATTTCTTTTGCCACGGATCTCATGAGCACAAATCAATGCACATACTTGCTAAATAAAGTTAATAACAATTCAACAGAGGTGATGCCACTGTGCCAAGAGCTTGCAAACCACTCTGTGCTGTCAGCAGCATCTGAGGACATTGCCTGCAAGAGTATTTTCTAAATATTAAATCCATTTCAGGTGCATTAGTTTGTGTTAAACCAAATTGGTTCTGACTATAAAAACTATCTAGAATTCGTGTTTGTGCTGGAGTTCAGGGATGGAGAAGAGGGCAGGGAAAAGGAGGAGGGGAGGAAATGTTTCACATTTTTTAGACTATTTCTAATCTCCTCACTCATACTGCCTGAGAATGAAGTATCTTTTGTTTACTGGAAATGCTTTTGTGACTGTCTGCATGTCAGCAAAGGGTCTAACATAGCTTCTGACATAGTTTACATTCCTTTCTAGCTGTGATGTGTCTTCCCCATTGTTTTTCCTACCCTATCCTCTCCATTCTTTCTTTTTTCTACCCTTGCACTTTTCTGTTACAATTATTTCCTGTCCATCCCAATTCTGCCCATATTCATCAGGAGTGTATGACTGACTGATGACATGAACACAGCTTTATTAACAAGTTAGTTAATAGGGTGCGAGTTATTCCTCTCCTACTGCACAACAAAAGGGCTGCATGCCTGAGGAGCCACTGCTATCTGCCATTCTGCCACATACCTCCAATTTCCTCCTCTCCACAAATTCCTGCTCCTCTTTCCCAGCTGGTTCCCCCCTCCACCCCACCATCTCCAACCTTTCTGCTCCAATATTTAATTTTTCCCCGTTTATAAGGAAGGGAGTGTGTCACTCATTTATTTTCCCTCAACCAGTGAAAGTATTCTCATGCATCACTAGCATGACCTCTCCCGTGGGTGCCACATTAGAACAAAGGGGAGTGACTTTAACTCAGAGAAGGGCCAGAGCTCCCTCCCCCTTTTAATGAAATAACAGAAGAGAGACAAAGAGTAAAAATCAGGGGTAAACGGATTCTGAACTCAGAAGTGCAGAGCCAGTTCTTCCTCTCCATCCTGATTTTTGTGACAAGGTGTCCAGTTTCTTATGTTGCAGTATAGCCTAAGAGAAAAATCCCCCCAGCTCCTCCCCAGCCATGTGTACCCCCACTGCTGTCTGAAATTTGGTAAAAAACAAGATTCAGCAGCTCATTTTGAGTCCCAGCATGTCTCTGAAACAGCAATACATGAAGTTGAAAGCCACATTAGTTATCATTTGCTTTTAAGAATCAACAGGTTTTCTGTTGAAATACCTACATCTAGTTTGGTGGAATTTGTTGGGTTTTTTTTTTTAATTGTGCAACCCTGGATCTCTCTGTTCTTTTCTAAAACCTGCATTTTCCTTTCCCCAAGTTCCCTTGCTCCTCCTCCTTTGAACCCACCGTGAGTAAAGTGTTTGAACACTAAGTCCAAGCTGTGTCCTGAGATGGTGTGAGAATTTCAGCCTTCCCCAGCGGGGCAAAACCCGCTCAGGACAGCAGGGGCAGAGCCAGCCGGGGTTTTTCTGAGCTTTAATTGAGCATTTCCCTCATCACCTCTTTACAACCACATGGAGAGAAGGCGGCTGTAACTCATCTCTCTGCAATCCCTTAGGGCAGCCTGGAAAATCCCAGACAGCAGGAAAACCTCCCAAACCAGCAGCCCTACAACCACTCCCGCCTGAAAGTTTGGTCTGCACAGCGTGAAAGTTTGGTCTTCACGGATCACCACGCTTACAGCATCGTCCATTTCCAGGCTGAAACTTAGGTACAAAATGTGTAAAGGCACAAGAACATAGAATGACCTGATATATATTGTGATGCAAAGCATCTGTGAGGGATGACGTGCGAGGACAGTGCATATTTGTATGTTTAAAATGGGTCTGTGTGTTTGTTCACGGGGAGGGGTGTGTGTGCCACAGGAATCTGGTGTCCTGGCGGGTGCGACACAAAGACACAGAAAAACAGAAACAGAAATACAAACACACACACGCAGATACACACACAAACACACACACATACAAACACGCAGACACACACAAATAGAAACACATGCAAACACACACACACACTCACACAAACACACACAAATAGAAACACACACACAAACACACAAGCAAATAGAAACACACAAACACACACTCACAGATACACACAAAAAACCACACACACATACAAACACAGGCAAATAGAAACACACACAAACACACATTCACAGATACACACAAAAAACCACACACACATACAAACACAGGCAAATAGAAACGCACACAAACACACAAGCAAATAGAAACACACACAAACGCACACTCACAGATACACACAAAAAAACACACACACATACAAACACAGGCAAATAGAAACACACACAAACACACAAGCAAATAGAAACACACACACACTCACAGATACACACAAAAAAACACACACACATACAAACACAAACACGCAAACACACATGCAAACACACACACACAAACACACGCAAATAGAAACACACTCAGAAATAGAAACACACACAAACACACTCACAAATACACACTCATAAAAACTCACACAAACACACACACACAAAAACACAAACACACACACACTCACACAAATAGAAACACACACACAAATAGAAACACACACACACACTCTCACACACACAAACACGCACGATCGAGGCCCCGGGAGCTCACACCCGGTCGCTCCGGGACTGCCCCGGAGGGAGGACGGGCACGGGCGGCGCTTCCCGGAGGCGGCGGCCGCTCCCCGCTGGCCAGGGCCGGGCTGGGCTGGGCTGTGCCGGGCTGGGCTGGGCTGTGCCGGGGAGCGCTGTGCCGGGTCCCTCCCGTCCCGGGGAGCGCTGCGCCGGGCTGAGCTGTGCCGGGCCGGGCTGGGCTGGGCTGTGCCGGGCAGTGCCGGGCCGGGCTGGGCTGGGCTGTGCCGGGCAGTGCCGGGCCGGGCTGGGCTGAGCTGTGCCGGGCCGGGCTGGGCTGGGCTGTGCCGGGCAGTGCCGGGCCGGGCTGGGCTGAGCTGTGCCGGGCCGGGCTGGGCTGGGCTGTGCCGGGCAGTGCCGGGCCGGGCTGGGCTGGGTTGGGCTGTGCCGGGCTGGGCTGAGCTGTGCCGGGCAGTGCCGGGCAGCCCCCCCCAGACGCTTTTCCCCTGTAGGCAGGGCAGGGGAGCGGAATAGCGGCACGGCCCGAGCAGGGCAGGGCAGGGGAGCGGAATAGCAGCACGGGCAGAGCAGGGCAGGGCAGGGCCGGTCCCGTCAGGCCGGGGCGGGGCGGGCAGGGGGCCGTGCCTGGCACCTGTGCGGCGGGCGGGGCGCGGCTCGGCCCCGGCGCTCGGGAAGCGGCGGAGGCGCAACAGGTCCGCGGAGCCGAGCTGAGCCGAGCCGAGCCGAACCGAGCCGAGCCCATGGCCCGAGCAGGGCCCGAGCAGGGCTACATCCGCACCGTGCTGGGCCAGCAGATCCTGGGCGAGCTGGACAGCTCCAGCCTGGCGCTGCCCTCCGAGGAGCGGCTGAAGCTGTCGGGAGATCGCGCCGGGGAGGAGAAGGCGCTGCGGATCCAGCGGCAGGTCCAGCAGACGCTGGCCAGGAAGAGCCGGGGCTCGCTCTACAATGGTGAGTGCCCGCCCGGGACGGGAGATGGGACCGGGGACACCGCTCCGGGATGGGACCGGGGACACCGCTCCGGGATGGGACCGGGGACACCGCTCCGGGATGGGACCCTGCTGGCCCCGCGGCTTCCCGGCCCTGGGGCGTGCGGATTGCTCGGGCATTAAATCAAAACCGTGGCTCTGTCGCCTGTTCTTTCACTCTTTTCCCACCCAGGAGTTTCCCCCTCCCAGCCCCGCCGTGCTCGGTGTGTGCCGGGGCCGCTCCAGGCTCTCCGCTGCCCGAGACGGGAACCGAGCTGAAATTCTGTGCGAAATCCCCCTAATCCAACAGCCCCTTCATGTGCTTATTTTAATGCCTTTAGCTTTACCCACTGCTCTTGTTTGTTAAGTAAAATTAGGGAAGCATAGGAAAAGTTTTGCCTTGTTTAACCGTGAAATTTTAAAAAAAAAAAAAGTTTGGAAAAGTAACTGTAGGAAAGGCATGAATGGGGAGCGCAGAACGATAACGCTATCAGACATTATTTACCCAGCTCTTTCACATGCGTGCTGCAAACTGACGTCAACCATCCCTCGCTTCCCAGATCTCGTAGCCAGGAGGCCAAACCCGTCGGGAAATCAGGAAACCCGCGGCCACACCTTGTGCCCCAAGCAGAGCCCGACCACGGCCCCAGGCACCGCAGGGTGGCTGCCAGCTGCTGGGCTTAAAGGCAGGATGCTCCAGGGGCTTAGTCTTAACTGTTCATCAAAACTTTATATACCATGGAACTTTAATTTTGTTTCTAAATGGGAAGATATGGCTGACTCTCAGGCTACCTGCCCTGTTGCTCCATTGTCCTTAAAGAAGTTGTCACCTTTCATTTGCTAAAAGCTGTGAGAACAAAAGTCTTTATAACCATGCTTCACTCATCTATCTTAAGAGACAGGCAGAAAGATATTTTCTTGTTCTTTGTCTGGCCTCTATTTTAAAAAACAGCTCATGGCAAAAATGGACATGTTCTGGTTGTAGGAATCAATTGTACAAATCACATAAATGGGTATGTAATGGGTGTGTAATGTGCACACCCAAACATGCACGTCCTTAGCTTGGCTGCTGTAATTTAAATACCCATTCTAAACACTTTTAGGGTAGCTTAATTTCTTTTTCTCTCAGCAGAGAGCCTGCAAAAAGCTTTGTAAGAGTAGCTTTTTAATGTTACAGTGTGGTGAACCTGAGCTCATGCCTCTAAACCATGCATAAACCACTATGAAAACAGAGTTCCCCTTACCCCCAAGTCATCCCGGCTTCTCTGGAGTACATTAACAGACCTGATGTATCTGGGGATAGTTATCTTGGTTTGCTTTGTTATTCTAAAGGTCAAGTATTTGATGCCCTTGCATTTCTGAGACACTAAAGCTTTTAAACTTCAGGATAAGGGGTGGAAAGTGGCATGTCTGTAACATGTCTTGTTCATGCAAAAAAAGGAACTTTTCTTCTTTCAAACTTATTTTTATGGGCAAGTTGCCGTACAAATTTTAGTCCCACTGTAAAACTCAGAAAAAAATAATGAAAATTGAAATGTAGTCCATTAATTTATACATATGTATAATACCTGTACATATATATAATGTGAATCATAGCCAGTCTTGCATTTAACATGTTGGCTTTCCTGAAAAATATACATAAACTTGTATGTATGTCCCAATGTGCTTTCTATACAGACTTCCTCAAAAATGGACCATGCTTTCAGAAACATTAGAATTCTGATGTGTTGGGAACTTTTTAAAAATATGCCCTTTTTTACATGCAGAAGCACCCCTTTCTGTGAATTACAGCCTTTTTCTGGCTACATTCATCAAGGTTCTTACATTGTTTTCAGTTTCATGGAGGATTACACAGATTTAGAGGGAGCAGGAGCTCCCCTGTGACATAACTGTGCTGTCTGCAGGAGTATTTCAGACTCTGCTCAGCAAGGCACTTAGTGCATACCGAGCCACAGTGTTCACATGCATGCCTCAAATTAGCCAGCACATAACCACTGGGTGTGAAAAATCAGTGGTAGGAGCAGTTCTTGCCCAGTGTCATCAGTGCACACCCATTTTCTGCTGACTCTACTCTGACTATACTCTACTGAAACTCTGAAGCCACAAGAAGCAGTTTGTCAGCCAGCATAATTTCTCCCTAGAGTTTCAAATTAGAGGTGTCTGCTTAGCCTGCAGCACTACTTTTATATGGAACTTTTTCTGTTCCTCCCACCCCCATATATTTGTTGTTTCATGCCCTTTCCCCCCTTTTGGAGGGTATGTTTCTTTCTGATAATAGAAATCCAGTAATCTTCAGATTTGAGGATTCCACTTGCTGCCAAAGGAATGAAGTTACCTATGTGCTCAACTCTTTTCAAGATGTTGTCAAGGATTGTTAATAGCTTTTCAAGCAGTTCAACAACAGCTGCAACTTGACCAGTTTACCCACTGCTGAGCCTTTATAAATTAAACCACAGCACTTAAAAGTTTTGAACAACTAAAGCAGTCATATCAAATTTCTGGATGCTATTTAGGAATGGAAGTACAATGGTAGGTAGTTCCACCTCATCAAAGTAAAAGTGGCATTTGGAATCAGAGGTTTTAATGACTGGTGTTTTGTTGCACATGCTGTTTTTATTTCATGTACATTTTAGGAATCTTTTAAACTTCATTCCACCTGCCTCTGCTCTTGTTCCTTTTGGATTTTGATTGGCTCTTTAAGGCATCCTTTGCAGGATGTAAATCAGGATGCCTTATCTGACTGTAAAAATTGAGGGCAGAATTAAGTAATCTATCACACAAAACCAAATGGCCTCATGAACTGCTGTCTGTGGACTGATTCTTTTTCTAACAAGTTTTATAAACACAGTGTGTTTATTAAAAAACCAAACAAACAAAAAAATAAAAGCTGAATTCAATCTTACGTGATTTCCAAATAAACAGCATCAGATATAAGATGAAGGAAATCAGAGATTTATTTATTCCTCACATTTGATAATTTCTAGAATTCCAAGTATTTTCTTGTTACAGTTGCTTTTACGGACTCTGTGCACTTTTCTGTCCTTAGCTTTCTATTTTTCAGAATGCTGGCATGTTAACTGTTCCATCGTAATTTTCTATCTTTCTGGGATAAGGAAGTAGAAAAAATATCTGTGTTGACTTTCAGTTTTTGTTGGTGTTGTTACATTCCTCTGCTTTCTGAGCCAGAAAAAAATCTTTTTCTTGTGTAAATGTCCTAACCAACACAAAATGTTAGAAAAGCTCCTCTGGGACCAGGCACGTGCTGGCAGAGTGATGAAGGAGCACCATCAAAAGGAAGGCTCTCTGATCTGGAGATGAAGGGATTCAGTGATGGTTTTGATACGCCATCATTAAATGTCATCATCTCAGTCCATCCTGAGTGCTGAAGTACAGAAAGGGATGGGAGGGTGCCACTCTGGAGGTGCCCTGAGCAGGAGTGGGCAGTGAGCACTGGGCAGGGTGTGTGACAGTCCCTCAGGTCCTCTTGCACTGATGTGTACAGGTACAGATACATTGATCACTGCACTGAGAAGTTCAAAGCCAAAATTTGGCTTTCATGGTATCCATTCAAATATGAAAACTCACATCAGAGAGTTCCCCCTGTCTGTGATTTAAGGGGGATTTGAGACACCCAGCCCCTTAGCGGAGATAATTGCGTTTTTCATCTTCCAGATATCTTAGAGATGTCTCTTATCATTGCTGCTTCTGAAAGCAAAGCAAAGCAGACATGACATTAGGGTGGTCTGTCTGCAGCCACAGGGAGAAATTCCCAAGGCCTTGGGAGGTGCTGGGCTTGTCACCTCCAGGGGGACAAAGGGAACTTTGAGAAGAGCCTCTCTGGAGGCAGATGGGATTTCTGCTCTCTCATCTGCACAGCCTGCCCCTGCCTCCTGATACTGGAATTATTTGTTCTGGACTCAGAATTTTCTTGTAACTGTTGCAGTATCAGGTGACTTCTGCAGAGCTTTTATTTTAGGCTGGAGAAGAGCAGAGGGGCTCAGTTTTCCTCCTCCACTGACCAGATCCAGGGTGTTCCTCGGCTGTTTTAGTTCACACTGACAGCAGAGGGACAGCTGATAAGCAGCTCCACTCCATTGCCCACACATGGGTGTCTGATGCTGTCTGAGGTGCCTGGGTTGTCCAAAATACCCTTATGGGTTGACAGACATGATGCAGGGCCTGCAGCAAACCCATTTTTTTTCCTGAGTGGCTGCTGGAAATCAAGTGTGGTGTCCTATGGCCTCTCAAACAGTGCTTGTCCCCTGTGGATGAGTAACTGAATCTTGTGCTTATTTCCTGAGGAGACAGTTTTTGGGAGACTTAAAACACTGAGAACCACAGTCGGAGAGTACTAGTCCTAAGAGTAATAATAATATAGAACATAAGTAATAATAAGTAATAATAATATAATATAAGTAATAATAATATAAGTAATATTAATATAAAATAAACCACTGAGAACCACAGTCAGAGTGTACTGGTCCTAACAGCAAAAAAGAACATAATATAAATTTTAAAACCAATAATTCTCGGCTTTTTAAAATCAAAGAACAAAACATTGCTCTGGGTGTGTAAGGTTTTTGTAGTACAGTGAAAATAAGCTGAGGGAAGCCTGATCAGGTCACCTATTCTGCATCTCATAATTCTTGCAAAGGCACAGCACTTCAGTTCCCACTTTCTCCTTTACCACACTGACTTTTGGCACAACTAACCAGCACACAGTAAAAACCATGCCTTTCATGTCTGCCTAATAAATCTACAGGTAAAAGGCCAGCAGAATAACTTACTGATGTGATAAGAGCAATCAAGACACAACTGCCAAGTGAAATTCCATAGGTTGACAAGTACTGTGTTCATCTCTGAAAGAGAAAAATTTTTATTGATGGATAATTTCACAGGGTAAAAAAAGGGGACTGCTTGAAAAATAACTGCATAGTACAATTTTTGATTTACTGTATTTTGTTTTTCTAAGAGGGAACTATTAGATATGTTGTTTATCAGCCAGTTAATGGGCAGCCTTGTTATTTTTAACTTGTCCTCTTTTTTGTATTTTTATTTTCAATAAAAAAAAGCTTAGAGTTATCTAAAATACGCAAAAATTGCTTGCTGAAAGGGCCTTTTGTGCCTTAAGTAGATAACTGAGAATACTTTCTCACTAAGTACAGTAAACAGGAAAAAAATACAAACTGTAAAGAAACAGAAATTTATGGGTTTTTATATTTCATGATTCATTGTATGAAAGTCCTTTAATATGCAGCAGTGAAGAAAGTGAATCTTTAAAAAGCCAGCACTTAGCTGAGATGGACTCTTACTGGGCACCTGAAATGATACATTTCTGTGGGAATTATGTGACACAAATGAGACATCAATATAAATCTGTAGATTTGGGATGTTGGTGCACATTTCTGTGAATTTTTTGCATAAGAGTATAAGAGAACAATTTACTCCTGCCTCTTTCTCATGTGCTCAGGTAACCCTTGGACTATGGTAACCTTGTAATGTCAGGAAGGAATTATTGCAATCCAAATCATGAGTCTGACCAAGCTGCACCATTCCACTCTCATGACACAAAGTTACTGTGAATGTGTCCTAACAAACACCTCATACATGTTTAAATCTGCCAAAATGAGAGAATTGGAAAGTATGATTATACAAGCAAAATAATTGCAATTTATGGTTGAATTAGGCCTCAAATTATCACATTCTGCCATTATATTGTATTGTATTTTACTGTGTTATGGGATACATAAATTTGGGCAAGTCAGCAATTGGTTCTTTAGATTTCTTCTCTGCAGTACCTCAGGTAATATTTGCTGTTTTGAAAACTGATGGCCAGTTAACTTCTTTATTGACCACTGTTGCCTGTTCAGCCTAGTAGGGCCATTTATGACTGATTTGAGGTCCTGCTTTCAACTTCTATTTCACCTCTTTAAACCTGTGTTAATTACATTCCTCTGTGCAGATTCTTGTAGTAGCATGAGAATCTCATGAA
This sequence comes from Ammospiza nelsoni, assembly GCF_027579445.1. Classification (NCBI taxonomy): domain Eukaryota; kingdom Metazoa; phylum Chordata; class Aves; order Passeriformes; family Passerellidae; genus Ammospiza; species Ammospiza nelsoni. Next base: position 63,083,271 of record NC_080637.1, read on the forward strand.
TAATTATTTCATTAATATCTGTTGCTTTTAAAAGTTTCATTAATAGAAGCACCCCCTCCTTGAAAATGAAAGGAGTGAAAAAAAGGAACAGCTCAAAGTTTTTGTGGGCCTGTTTGGGGTTTTACTGGAAGAAGTAACCACAGTGTGCTGCTCTGTTTTCAGAGCTGGGTCATGGAAAAAAAGAGAGCAGATAACCAGAGAAGATGTGGATATTTGGTATTATTGGAAGCTTTCAGGTGCAGATTTGAAGTGCCACTGGACAAGCCAACTTTACAGCACCATGAGCTGTAGAGTTTGTTCACAGACTCTTTGGTGGAGCACTGAGATCAGTGAGGCATTATTTGCTCCAATACTCTGCCATTAAATTGGCACCTGAGGGAGAGGAAACAGCAGCAGCTGAGGCAGACAGCTGTGAAATAAAGAGCCTGTTCTCAGTGTGTGCAGTTTGTGTACAGCTGTACATGGTGAAATCTGCATCTCTAGCATGCACAGTAACAAATACAGACATCAACCTGTGTTTCTCAGCTCCAGTCTACAGCTGCAATATTTTCATCTCTTGTGTACACAGTCAGCCATGGTAAACCGTGCATTTTTATATTTGCATGTACATTCAAAGTGGTTACAGTGAAAAATAAGTGTTCTTAGTTCAGTGATGCTGTTTTTCAGCTCTTAATCAGTTTGTTATCTGGGATGTTTAAAGTATCAGCTTGCTTTGTTGAAACATTTTTCACAGCTGCAGGAATCACTGGACTCCTAAAAGCTAAAAAAAACTCTCAAGCAAAGTACGCAGGGAACTGAAAAAAAAATGGCTTGTATCCTTGGGAAAATGCAAATATCCCTCCATCATTTCCCTGTTCAATTTTCAGCTTACAAAAATGTCAGTGCTGACTGCCACCAGTATTATACAGTATATACCAGTATTATACCAGTATTATGTATCATCCTTTATAAGAATGCCATGTTTTGGTAAGATCTTGCTAATATCAGTTTTTGTTTCCAGGCAGCCTGCACCGTGCATCCAGTGTACCAGAGCGTGTCTACAACATGGGCATCACTGAGAATGATTCTGCACCAAGGTCTCCCTACAGCTTCTCATATTACCAGGCAAACCAGGTGAGGAAAGGAAGACAATGAGTAGAAATAAAAATAGTATCACACACATAGTTTATTCACTTTGTTGCCACAAATAAATAGCATTTAGATGGTGTTACGAGGTTTGTTTGCTTGTTTGTTTTCTTCTTAAAGCCTGATTTTTATAAAATGAGGGTTTTACAATGAAATCTCTTCATGTTCTCCCTTCCTTCCAATGACTTCAGTAGCCAAATTCAAGCCAATCCTAAAGATGGGCTGTTTGCAGTCCTGTTGGGTTTGTGAGGATTGGCATCAGGGTAGAAAATGAAAAATCATATTTAGACTCCATGGAGGCAAAGGCTGTGACAAGACAGATCTTCATCCCTGTCACAAGACAGCAGCTCAGTCAGCACATCTGCACCTCAGGGTGACCAGGCAAACAGAATTCAGCATCCAAAACCAAAGGAAAACAGATTGCTTTAGTTTCACAAATACTTTATTTTTCACAATGTAGAGTGGTTCCTTATAATTTTCAATACTCCTGTTGTAACCTGTGTTATCGTTATAAGAATTCCAGCAGCACAGTCCTGGCAACACAATGGTGTTTCCAAACCATGTAATCATAAATTATCTTTTTATTTTGACCAGCTTTTCTTGGGGTCATGGCCTGAATGCTGAGATAAATAATTGGTTTTCTGCAGGGTTTTTGACACAGCTCATAATTGGTTTTGGACCTATTTGAAGGAGCGAGTGGGAAATTGCCACAGCTCGATAGCAATGCTCCTGCACAATCAGTTCAGTAAACTGAAAGCATTTTGGCTTGAGAACAGAAACATTTATTTGGTAGATAACTGTGTATGAAGGGGGCAATTATTTCCTAATTTTAGACTACTCAAGAATGGTGTTTTGTAATTAAAAGCAATAGCCCAGCTTTTGACCAGGCAGTGAAGCAGCTTTGGCTCTGTACAGGGAGGGGCAGAATCATTTACCTAAACACATTTCATTCTCTGTCCTCCCATCCTCTATTCTCACCTGTCCTGCAGTCCCTAATATTTGACCTGAATTCATTCCTTCCAGAAGACAGCAACAAGAGGAAAGCTGGAGGTGACATAGGAATCACAAAAAAATAATACAGTTTACCAGGCAGGGGCTGGGGAGAAAAGAGAAAAAAGTGTAAAAGCTGGGAAAAGCCACAAGGTCTAGTACTTCACAAAAAATGTTAATTGTCCCCAAACAACAGATAAAGATATCCTTGCATAACTTTTGTAGAATAAACAGATATATCCAATGATCTTTGCCTGAGCCTGCTAGTTTCTATAACCTTTACTCCTTTCATGAGTCATCTGTCACCCTCAGGATCTCCTCAACAGTGAAATAAAGGGAATTCAGTCTGGCATCTGTCTGCTAAGCACTGTTTCTTCAGTTAAAAGCTTGTGTAAACTTCTCAGTTTACCTTAAAAAATGCCTGTAATATTTCTAAACTGTAACACAATGTGGAGATATGGAGCTTTCTTTTATGGTTGTATGCCCCTATGCTTACTGATTTTTTAAAAAATTGGTCCATGACTCCTGTATTTCAAGGTCAGATAGTGTCTCAAGTTGATTTAGTTCCGGATGGTTTTGAATGGAAAAAGAAAAAGTGTAAGAATTGAGGCTTCAAACGGTCAGAGAAGGAACCATCTTTTTCTAGATCCTACCACAAATGAACACAAGTGCTAAATAACTTTATATTAATAAGGTTATCGCCAATATCAAAACATTTTAGTATATATCTGATTGATTAATTTTCTTCTGTCTATTAAACAGACTTGAATTTAGCTTTAGTAGCAGATGTTGGTGCTAATCCCTGAGGAATTTCAACAGAAGAATCTCCATTAATAATTAAACTGTTCATTACCTGGCTTAATTATGCGACTGGTTTGAGTTGATGACAAAAGACAGGATGCTTAGCCGTTGCCTCCTGATGTTTAGACTGTACTTCTTCCTGCCCTTCATAACTGAGATACAAAGAAGTGTGGCAGAATCCCATTTGATGCACAATTTTGGCAACATTCGCGGGGGGTTTTTATGTGATTCTGAGAGCAGACCATAGAATTTTTGCCTTTCCTTTGTTTGGTTTGGTTTCTCTTGGTTTGGTTTCTCTGCTGCTAATACTAATTTAGTTTTAGTAGCAGATGTTGGCCCAAGGAGTTTCACCAGAAGAATCTCCATTAATAATCAAACTGTTCATTATCTGCCTTAATTGACCTATGCAACTGGTTTGAGTTGATGACAAAAGACAGGATGCTTAGGCTTTGTCTCCTGATCTTTAGACTGTACTTCTTCCTGCCTTCATGAGGGAGGTACCAAGAAGTGTGGCAGAATCCCATTGGATGCACAATTTTGGCAATGTTGACGTATTTTTTTTCTGATTGTGAGAGCAGACTGTAGAATTTTTGCCTTTCCTTTGGTTTTGTTTGTCTTGGTTTGGTTTCTCTGCTGCTAATCCTAATTTAGCTTTAGTAGCTGATTTTGGAGTTTCACCAGAAGAATCTCCATTAATAATCAAACTGTTCATTACCTGCCTTAATTGACCTATGCAGCTGTTTTAATTTCATGACAAAAGACAGGATGCTTAGCCTTTGCCTCCTGATGTTTAGACTGTGCTTCTTCCTGCCTCCATGAGGGAGGTACCAACAAGCGCCACTGGTGCATGATTTTGGCAACGTTGACGTATTTTTTTGTGATTCTAAGATCAGACCGTAGAATTTTTGCGTTTACTTTGTTTGATTCGGTTTGTCTTGGTTTGGTTTGTCTTGGTTTGGTTTCTCTGCTGCTAATCCTAAATTCTGTGACCTTACTGTGGCTCCTGTTGTTTGGTGCTCCCTGGAGCAGGTTGGCTCCCCATCCTCTTACACCAACGGCTGGGGGACGAGGATTGCCTACAGGACGATGGAGGAGAGAGCTCACAGGCAGCCTCTGAAGAGACTGGAGGTTTCACCCCAGCGAAACCCGGACAGGTTGGCCTACATACCCAAGGATTATCTCTACGATGGAGGGATCTCAGCTGGGCTGTCCCTGAGGCACGGAGGAGACGTCCTGAGGTGCAGCGGGACCGTGCCGCCGCGCTACGCGCGCTCCGAGATCGTGGGGTACAGCCTCCGCGACTCCGTGCACAGGGGCCGCTCCTTCAGGAGGCACTCCCGCCTGGGGGCTGCCAGTGATGCTCTCCTGGACGGTGCCTACCCCAGCCCCGCTGTCCCTCTGCACCACCAGCCTGGCAACAGCCGCAGCATGAGCAACCTCCTGGAGAAGGAGAACTACCTGGCCTCGGAGAGCGCCGTGGGACAAGTGCGGTCCCCGGCCGCGTCCCGCTTGTCGCAGAACCGGCACTCTGTGAGGTCCAGCTTCTACCAAACCGCCTTCAGAAACACCCAGAGCAGGAGGGAGGTTTCCCAGCCAGCTTCCATTGGCAGTGTGACCGCAGAAACGGATGGGAAGAGGATGCCAGTGACAGCTGCCGTGGCCGCAGCGGGGAGGAATGGGTTCCTGCAGAGCGAGCAAGCAACCCTCAATGGATCTCAGCTGGGGTAAGCACAGTAAAGTGTTGCAATCGTATTTCTAAAGTCCTGTACCTTCTCGGTGATATTTCTCATTGGCAGCTCCTCACAGCACAGACTTCTTCCTCTGCTTGTTGCTGCTTCTTAGTCAGGGCTCCTTCCAGGCTCTCCCTGACTGGAAAGCCTTTTATCCTAGTTGCCTTCATGAGCCACAGCTGCTGCCCAATTAAGGACTTTGGAGCTGTAGCCCATTTAGAACAACTAGGATTGGGGCACAGCCACTTACACAACACAGATATTTACTAGGACTCCTACTATAGTAAAGGACCTGCTTTGGCTCTGGGCTCTCACAGCTGACAAGAACATGCTCGTTAGAAAGTCAACTGATAGCCTTTGGTTCATGAAATATCCGTGCAGAGGAGGCAGAAAGTACGCTGGCTTTTAAAAAGTCACATCCAGTGCAACGGAGGAAAGAGGAGAAAAAAGTGTATGTACAGTCTGAGGTGTACACCTCCTGCTGAAGTTTGGAACACCCTTTTGCCAAGAGTTAACTTTATCAGGAGACGTGAAACAGCACTGAGCAATTTACTGCCTAAATCACAATACACAATTGGCAAATGTGCTCACAAGAACCCATACAATATCAGCACTGTTCTCATAGGAACAGGTCAGAAAAGTACCAGTGGGACATTTTGGCAATTGACAATTTCCAGTTAAAAATCCTCCATGGTTTCAAGGACACCTCTTAGTTTTTACAAACTTTATCAGGAATGTGAAACAGTCACTGAGTAATTTACAGCCTAAGTTACAATACACAAAATTGTATTGGCAAATGTTGTGCTCACAAGAGCCCATACGATATCAGCACCGGTTCTCATGGGAACAGGTCAGAAAAGAACCAGTTTGATATTTTGGCAATTGACAATTTCCAGTGAAAATCCTCCATGGTTTCAAGGACACCTCTTAGTTTTTATAAACTTTATCAGGAGACATGAAACAGTCACTGAGTAATACACAAAATCATATTGGCAAATGTTGTGCTCACAAGAGCCCATACGATATCAGCACTGGTTCTCACGGGAACAGGTCAGAAAAGTAGCAGTGGGACAGCTTTTGGCAGATTGACAATTTCCAGTTAAAAATCCTCCATGGTTTCAAGGACACCTCTTAGTTTTTATAAACTTCAAGTAAAACACAGGCAGAAGTTTTTCTGTAGCACCATCCCTCCCTAGAACAAATACAAACTGCTCTGAATCACAAGACCCCAGAGCTTCCCACCACCATGAGATCCTGCATGCTCTGAGGGAGTTATCCTAATTTGAAACTCTGTTAGCTCCATGACAAAAAGTCCCAAATCTGCCCCAGACTTCATGAAAATCGTTTAAAATTCTGGAAGGGTTGTTTGGGCTTTTTCCCAAAATTACTTCCCCCACCAAAAATTCCTTTCCAGAGATTTCAGAATGTTTAAAATCTCTTCCATTTTCAAAAGAGAAATTGTATTATTTCTGAATTTCCTCTCAGGAGTGAATATCTTCTAATTTTAAAATAATTTTGAATGTTTCCAGAGCTGTTACATTTCAGTGGACAGAACAAGCCACTTGGTATACAGGAGAAGGTTGCATGTTTATTCTGGTTTTTGCTGTTGTTTCAGAATTCAAATAGGGATCCTAAAATTTCTGCTAAGTTAATGTAATTTACAACAGCATTATTAAGACATGGCTTTTTCCCCATAACTGTGTAGCTGTTAAGTTCATTTTTCTGAAGACCTATCTTTCTTCTTTTTCTGAGTTTCTTTCTTTGTGAGAAAAGGCATCACCTGATATCACTGCCATGTGCAGATCAGGTGTTTTTTGTTGTCAAGTAAATGTTTTGTGTTATGATTATATTTACAAACATATTTTGTTCACTTCTGTTCTCAACATAAATTTTCACCTCTGGGTGATGCAGGACTTAGGAGATCTGACATTAATTATGTTGACTTATAAGTATTCAGACTTTGCTGCTAGTAATTCCAAATAAGTGGCTGAGAGCTCACAACAGCTAAAGATTGTGGAGTAGTAATACTGAAAATAGGTACCTGGCTTTGTTTTTCAGTAGGGAGGACTTTGTTTTTCAGTAAAACAATTTACAAACACTAATCCCATTGATTTAATAATCTGCTTCACTTTTGGCACATTCTAGAATGCATTTCTGAGCCACAACCAACAATTTTTATCTTGAATTACATGTAGGAGCAATTTTGGCTTTTCTTTTGCAGGTGCAGACATTGGAGTCTGGTTGTCTGTCTGTACGAGCATCAACCAAAATATTTTAATACCTTCAGATGTAAAAATCAGTCTTGAGTCATTGTGCAAGTGGCTTTAATGTGACCATGTCAACTCAGATAGAAGATTTGTGATCTGCTGGAAATCTTTGTGATGGCATAATTCCATAAGGGACAGTCTTTAGGTTCAGCATTTGCCAGAAGTTCTCTCAGTTCAAGGAATTTGTTGACACTCTCAGTTTTCTTGTTATTTCTCATTCTCTTATTTGAAGGTTGCATTTATCTGACATATTGCTACCTTACTTGTTGCTCCCTTAATAATGTAAATAGGAGAAAAAAGATAAGCTTGTTTCTGGAGTCATTTAACTTTTCCAGAAACCTGTACTTTTTTTAATGCAGGCCACAATTTAAGTCTTTCCAAGTGAATTCAGAGAATGCAAAATAGTTGTGTAGGTAAAGTGTTATACGTTTCAAATATTGTGTACAATATTTGAAACGTATCACAAATGCATTTTCAAACTTCCTGTAAAAGAATTAGCTCATGCTATGAAAGTGAAGTAGAAAAATCAAAGTACAGAGATGCTATCTCTGTATCTTCTGGTGAAGTGAATCAGTTAAGAGTATCCTCATGATTAAGAGCTTAGGAAAGAGAGAAGCTCAACCTGAAGCTGTCTGAGAAATGGCTGCTTGCAGAATTTGACGTCTAAATGTGCTGAAACTGACACAAAATGTATTTGTCTCAAAACTGGTATACTTTGGCAATTAAGCTGAAATCAGAATCTGTCAAATCACTGTTCTGTTGAACAACCTCTGCCTGGCTGACCATTTGTTTGGTGTCTCTTCATGTGTCACTCTGCCACAGAGCTAATTAAGTTTGCCTGTAAATACTTTGAGGGTGGGAACAGAATCTTTGCATCAAATTCTGTTTTGACAGGAGTTAGGGTGCTGCAGTTTTATGAATGCCACTGAGGGTCAGAGATGGTATTGCATCCCTCATTGCTGCCAGATAAAACATTAGGGAATGTTACTTTTATCCAGTGGAGAGCAATCCAAGTATGGAAGTGCACAACAGGAGAGAAATCCTCTGCCTGCTGCATGGAGGGGTAACTGTGACTGGGGAGCTGCACTGTGTTTGCAGGCACCCATGGCAGGGAAGAATGATGCATCTGACTCCAAGTTCTCATAAGACTAATTTGTTATTTTGTGATGCTACATTATATTAAAGAATACTATACTATACTAAAAAATACAGAAGAATACAGTTTTCATTAGTATCCTTTGAGCATTTTAGTAAGTATCTAATACATTACTAAATTATCAAAAGATACTAATGAAAACTCGTGACTCTCTCCAGAGTCCTGACACAGCTTGGCCCTGATTGGCCAAAGAGTGAAAACAACTCACAGCAGAATCCAATGAAACAATCACCTGTGGGTAAACAGTCTCCAAACACATTCCACATGAGCACAACAGAGGAGAAGCAAATGAGATAATTATTGTTTTCATTTTTCTCTGAGGCTTCTCAGCTTCCCAGGAGAAAAATCCTGGGCAAAGGGATTTTTCAGAGAATGTGAATGCCACAGAGCTGCTGTCAGTCTCAGGGCAGAGCTACACCCAGCACCTAGAAATGCACTGTCTGCCTGTCCATGTGTCCATCTCAGGTTTTTACTCCCCTAGAACACCCCTGGCATCCTGATGTTGAGGTCCCACATAAATTCTCTGGTGTGGCCTGAGGGATAAGCTCATCCTTGACCTTGGGAAGCCCATGGTTCCATTCCTCTTCAGCTGCTGGTCACTGAAATGCCACAATTCAGTACATCAGAGATGTCTGCTGCTCATAGAAGGTGACTGAATTTGGTCACAAAACTCCCAAATTATTGCTGTGTCCAACAGGTAGACATGGTCACAGGGGCAGGGTTATAACATGCTCTCAAAACCTTTGCTGATTTAAGACACATAACTAAAACCAAAGGTTGAAAAGCCTGTTTTTCAGTTCCACTGCAGAGTAAAAAGAAGGAATATCATCTGGCTAATTTTCCATATTCCACTTTTCTGAGCATTTTTAATTATTATTTAATATTTCTGCTTAGTTTAAAGAAAAAAAAATAAAGTTTCAACTTCAGTTAATCTACTTCCCAGGTGCTAATTTTAATGTAAAAGGCAATTGAGTTAAAATGTCTAACTGCAGATTCATTTACTGAGATGATTATGAAGTAAACCATTCTGATTCTGGTAGCTCTGCAGCGGGGAGTTATTGCCAATTACTGCTTGTTTTGCTGTGGGTCACAGACTGCCCTCTCATCCCTTTCTGGCTGGTGGCACAGCTCCTACTACAAAATGCTCTGGATTGAAAACAAAATAAAAGAATGCTCACATTCTTCTCAACTTTTCTCTCCCCAGTTTTTTTTTTTATCTGCATGCAGCATATTTGAAACCAAAAGTAAATAAAAAGTCTGGGGAGCATAACCACCTGTCCCAGAGCTAATGCACCTGATTGTGCCATTAATTGTTTTATGTTCCATTTACTGGGAAAAAAAAATGTGTTTGGTGACCTCTCTTTGCATTTTTTTATATGGTAGTCTAACACAATCAATCATTTAAGCAAACATGTTGGAAGTTGGAAGGGAAGTTGTGGCACATATTTTTGATATTCTCTACATTGGCTCTCTACATACTCAGTTTAATGAGTGGTATTCTTATTTTTCTCACCTGAAAAATAGCTTTGCCCATCTATTTCAAACAAGAACAACTTCCTTTTTTGAAAAAATGAGGTTCTGAATCCTGCATAGGTGTAGTCTGGGAGCTAAGACACTGATAAAAGGCATAAGGACAAATATAAAGAATCAATCCTCTCACTATTGAGGAAAACATCAAAGTATCTTCACAGCCAGTAATAGTGACTCTGGCATGGTTATGGCCTTCTTTTGATCCTCTTCCACTTCTTCATCCTCCCTTTCACATTCTTCATTCATCCACTGGTTGGAAACACTGATAGAAACATCTACTGATATTTCCATTTTGATATATAACCTAAAGCATGACCTGCTTTCTCCAGAACCACACTTCTATTTATGGCTTTCTCTTCCCCCTGAATGTCAGTACCTCTGAAAGGCATTATGATCTTTTCTGCTACTGGAAAGGAAAAAAAAAATTCTAAGGAAAGCTAGAGTTACATGAAAAACACAAAAATCCTAGTTTTACCAGACTGGTAATTTTTCTGCAGTCTTTCTTCACTAGATCTCTCTGTCTGTACTTTGAAGGAGCCCAGAAGTGGAGATGACCCTGGAACGTGCAGTGAGCATTCTGAAGAGTGAAAATACCCAGACCACCCCCAGGATCCTCGCTGCAGTGACTTTCATTCAGCATGAGTGCTTCCAAAAAGCAGATGCCAGGAGAAAAGTAAGTCACTATTCTTTTGCCAGTTACAATCAGGCAGAGAAAATAAGATTCTATACTATTCTGTACTTTATTCTATTCTGTTCTATACTTTATGGCACTATGTGCCAACATGAAAAGAAAGAAGGCAGTCTGAGTAACCATATAGGATACGGATGGTAGATATTTTCTCTAAAATGCATTGGTGTGTTTTGCTGCAGTTCTTTTGAATCCACTTGTATACCCACTCAGTTTGCCCTTTTTCTGCCAAACAAACAAATTCTTTCAGCCTTTAAAAATCATGGAGCTGAATTTTGTCAATATAGTTGCTCCTGTCTCCTTTTTTTTGACTTGCATGCAGAAATATCCCAAAAAACAAAATTCTGAGCACAGTGCAAACTTATCCAAGCATCAGGGTTTGCTAGGACTGCACAAATGTGTAAAAAAAGTACATGGATTAGCAAAAATGTGAAGGGCTCACTGGAACTGTGCACATGCACTACTACATTGTTTAGATTTACCAAATTTTCAAGATTTGAAATTTTCTCTTACAAGAAACTGGTTAAGTCTCTTAGAAGTTTTTTTTAAGGGTCTATTACAAATATTCTCTCTTCCTTTTCTTTAAATGTCACTAGTGAACGCAAATATGTCTCTCCTGCTGAACAGTTCTGTACAATAAAGTGTACACCTGCTTTGGTTTGTAATATGCTCAGTAATCCCAGCCTTACTTCCATAATTATGGGCATGCAGTGCAGTTCAGTTCAGTGACAGCCAAATGTGTCTCTGTCCTTTTAACCTGCTTTAGGATACATCAGAGTCAGTTTTGGGAGAAAATAACAGTACAGGTGTCAACCTTAACTTCAAACTGAGGGTAGAGCTTCAGAACTGAATGTTTGAAAGTGGATTACTACACAGACTTCTCTCAGGCAGCTTCCCAGAAAAACAGAGGCTGACTAGTGTCCAGATTGGAGCAGTCAGCCTGAAGCTGCCTTACATTTTCCTGTCTATCCTGTAATGAGCTTTTCTGTTTGGTGCCCATCAGATTTGTTCACATTGTCATGGTCTTGTGTCCCCTCTTTAGCCCTTCAGCCTGCATTCTTTGTCTATTGCTCCCTGATATTTGAGAGTTTGTGGGTCTAGTGGTTTTTCTGTTTCTGTGAACTTCTCAGTATTTTAGTGAATTTTGTCTACTAATGAAAATTTAGAAGGACCAGTCAATAGCTGTAAATTCTCAGCAAATTAGGCTGAAATAGCACTCCCTTTACAACAGCTATAAATGCCTTAAAATTATTGACAGAAACTCTGCAGAAACATTTAGAGGAACCAAACAACTACAGTATTGGTGTCAAAAGGGCTGATCCACTGCAGTGAAACAGGTTGGTGTGCCTTCAGCCTGGTCTGTGCACCACAGATATTCCTGTATCCCACTCTGCTGGCATTTGGGTGATTGCTGAGGGATTGCAGGGGGAATCAGCTCAGCAGAGCAGGACAAAGAAACTCTGCCTTTTGTACAGGTGGATCAGAGGAGAGGCTGCCAGGCTGTGTAGTTTGCTCCACGAAGGACAAAAGGCTTTGTTGCATTCCGTTTCTTCGTGTTGCCAGCACCTGCTGGTTGTATTGAATTCTTTTTATGGTTAAACTCTGGACTGTTTAGGACACTTGTATCAGATTTCTGAGCCTTTCATGTGCTGTTGGTTCTGCACAAGGGTGAGTTTGTCCACAAAACCATATGGCATTTTGAGATGCTGGAGGAGACTGTTGGCAATGGTACATTAATGTAAGGAACTTTCCATAGTAAATTCATTCCTGAGTCAGCTCAGGCTTGCTTGTGTCATATCACAGTTTGTATGGGATTCTTCATTCTCCACAATAAACTATTTTTTTCCATACAGCTACTGTAAAATAACATCCTTTAAGTCCTTCATTTATCTGGGGCCAAAAGCTCGTTTTCTGAAGACTTAAATACTGAAAAGTAGTCTTTCAGTAGATAGCTGGCTAACAATGCCTAATGCTCTACATTTTCATGCTTACTTTTACTATTCTTCCTCTGTGTGCCATAGCTAAGAAGTATTAAGTATAATGTATTGGTTTTTAATACACTTTCAATCCGTGCATTGGGAAGAGCACTGTCTTCTCATCAGGCTGATTGCTGAGGAAAAAAAAAAAAAAGAACAACCTGTTTATAAATGTTCCAGAATTAAATCTCAAATATTCATTTCACCAACATGGAAGCCAAAGAGCAGAGTGATTAAATGTCTTGTCAGAGGGTACAAATCTGTGGCATAAGTGGGAAGAGATTTAGCATCACTCTCTGATATTAATTATGAAAACATGTTGCCTCTCCTAGTTGTGGATTTCAAGTATTAGTCACACAAAAGCCCAGAGGTCAATAGCCATGTCCAAATGATTAATGACCAAGTCTCTCAAATAGGAGCAAAGGAAAGGAGTCTCTATGACTATTTAAACGTTTGCTGGGGCAAGGGGAAAGGGGAGTTTGTCATTTACAGCATCTGAGCATTCTCTGCTCTGTTTTCCTGTCAGGTTTTCTCACTCGGTGGTATCCCCAAGCTTTTGCAGCTCCTTGAGGTTCAGAATGAGGACATTCAGCGGGCAGCCTGTGGTGCTCTGAGGAACCTGGTGTTTGAGGACAATGACAACAAGCTGGAAGTGTCAGAGCAGAGAGGGATCCCGCTGCTGCTCCGCCTGCTCCGGCACACCCGGGACATAGAGACCAAGAAGCAAATCACAGGTAGTGTTTGCTCCGCAGCCGAGCGTGAAGTGCTTTAAGCAGTGCAGAAGCTCTCAGGGAGAGGTACACGATTGTTTAGTGACTAAACACAAAAACTTTGTCACCTGCTCTGAGCAATTCCCGCCGGGTGAAATTCCAAGGTCATTACTCAAGACCAGTCTTTCAGTCAGCAACAAGAGATTGGGAACTGCAATTTCCCCTCTTAAAGCTTCTTCAGAGATTGAGCATGCTTGCAGGAAGCTTTAAATCCTTGATATTCCAGGGGTGCTGGGGACCATAATTAATGCCTGCTACTTACACAGCAGCTCAACTTTAATTTTTTGACTCTGTGCAGTCAGCACCCACTGGAAGTTGAACACCCAGTTGCCCTGGACAGAAAGTGCTTGTTCTGTTCCCCACAAACCCCCTGCCCCAGATTCCTGCTTCATCCCTGCAGTCCCCAGTGTGCCTCTTGGAATTCCACTGCTTGTGACCCACATTCTTTCTAATTAACATGCAAAGGAAGAGCGGGCTTATATTTTATAAATGGAAAACATGAATAAATGAATGGGGATTTATTTCAAGTGAGCTTTAAAGACACCAGGAACAAAATCTATTAAGAGAGCAGTGCGTGAAAAGATACTGAAATTGCCCAACAGCCCTGTCCTGAAGCAAAGACATGTTGAGACTTTCTGTAATTCTGCATTCTTTCAAGTATTTGAAATACTCTGCTCCCTAAGCTTGAGAACAAAGCTTTGTATTGTTGGCTCTTTTTTAGCTCAGTTCTGCAGCAGTTTTTTTAGCTGCAGCTCTGCAATGTTAAAATGTTTTGAAGTTTTTCACACTCATCAGTTGCAGAACTGGGTCACGTAGTAATTTACTGTACAGTGCCTTAACTCTCAGTGCTGTCACAGACCAGTGAGGGAAGCAGTGAAAGTGGTGGCAGAGTGGCCAGAAAGCCAATTCTCTTTCCTTGCTAGCAGTTTCATAATTTCTGACAAAAATGTTAAATGTGCATGATAACTCACATGTGTTTTGAGTTCTATTCTATTCTATTCTATTCTGAATATTACTGTCTTCCCCTTCACCAGTGTGGAAACGGATAAAGGAACATCTTTCAGCAATTATTGTTGTGACTGAACGTGAATATTTACTCACAAAACAAAGAGGACACCAAAAAATATTTATGCCAAGCAGGATGATGTAGTTTGTGTAAAACAAAATATTATGATGTGCTTTCATGCCTATCAGTTGCAAAGGACAACTTTAAAAATACACCAAGAGAGAAGTGTTTCTTGCTTTGTTTGAGACCAAATGTGCAGCCAGGAGGAAATGCACTGGGTACCTTAATGAAAATACCACCAGGACATACTTTTTGCCATCACTTGAACAGTTCTTCCAGCTCCCTAGGAAGCTGCAAGGAGCCTGCAAGAGCAAAGGGCGGACTGGATAAATAATTTCACCTCTTGCATTGCCTTTGACTTCATACAGGATTGGTAGAATATCATATCTATGCATGCAATCTCTCTGAAAGATTTGGTCTTACACCAGTCAGCACCAGAAGTTCATTTGTCTTTCCTCATCCTGCTCTGAATATAAATTAGGGACTTCCAAATGTATGGCATCCTATTCAGCTAAATGCCTTTGACCATAAAAGATTTATAAAACCATCTTGGTACCTGATAATACCTCATTGAACTGTAGTGAAAAACTCCTGGCCAAGGATTGAAAGCATGCAATAGATTATAAAGATGTCTAAGCTCAGTAGAGGGAAGTTTTTGGTTTCTACTGCTGTGTGGAAAGCTTGGTACTAAAGCACTCCACCTGACAAAAGTAGGAAAATATATATTTTTCATATATATTTATATATAATAATAAATAATATATAATGAATATGTATAATTTTATATAATATATAAATATATTATATTTATATTTAAATGTATACAAATATATAAATGTATAATGTGTATATAAATATATATAGATATATATAATATATACATATTTTATATATTTTATATATATGTATGGGTGTATATATATATATATACACACACACACACACATATATATATATATATATATATATATATATATATATGAAATAAGGAAGTTTTAGGAGAAAAGGAAATTAAAACTCTGAGATGGCAGTTTTCTGATACTGTACTTCATTACCTGTCAGAAGTACAGTCCTGGTGGACTTGAGATAAGTAAATCTCAGCCTTAGAAGCTTATCTTTAAAGGTCACTGGTTTATGAGGACCATCAGTGTTAATGCAGACAAGCACTTGCCTAACATTAATCCATATTTTATCATGTGTTCTCAAGGAATACTTTGATGGCCTGGATTTTCTTCAGGACCCAGGCTTAGGAACACAGAGTGAGCCACTGTGCCTTGTACTGTGCTGAAAAAAGACTGAGAGCAGCCCAAGTGTGTGGAGATAAATGAATTTGACTAAATTTGGGAGCTTCACAAAAGCATTGATACTCTTAAAGTCAGCAGAGGCTCTGTCCTTTCTTTGGCACACAGGCTACTTAAAAAACTCTTGGGAAAGGAGTGAGGTTCCTCCAAAATTTTCATTTCATTTCTGGGACCTAAGACAGGATTGGAGTTTTGTAGTATTTGGAGAGCATACTGAGGAACAGAAAATAAAATGGCTGTGGCATGAAAGAACCAAAATATTTTAGCTTTTAAAGGTAAGCCAGATGAGCCTCCAGGGAGCAGCTAACCTCCTGATCCTGTTATCATGCAGCATAAATATAAGAAATGAAAGAAAATTTTTCCTGCGGGGAAGATTACAGCATGAGCAGAACTGTCACTAAAAGAAATGTAAATCTAAAACCAGACCCACCCATTTTTCCAAATAACCATCTAAGGGAAAACTGTGCTCCTAAGAAAATAGCATAGGTGCAAGGAAACAATCCACTCCTAAAGACAATTCCTAATGTGCACAAATTCATCCACACCCACTGAGAGAATCCATCTGAGCCCAGGGAACAGTGCCTGTGGGTAAAGGTAGGGTTCTTGTTGGAAAATTTATAGTGAGAGCAGTATCTCAGATTCTCTTCTGACAATTCTAAGTATCTACCTGTAATTCCAAATGTATATTTTTCTTTTTCAAAGTGTATTCTGTCCTTGTGCCATTCCTTGCATTTGTGCCCTTCTGTCTTAACTTGCTTCATTTAGCAATGCCCTTTGGACTGCTTGTCTGTTTTCCTGTAAGCCTTACCTATCCTTCAGAAAAGCACATTCTTCCTTTCATCCCCTGATTCAGAGGCTGAAGAGCTGATCCCAGAAGAAGGAATGGATTGCTTCTGGCTGGCTTTTGTTTTGATTTTACTGTTGCTCACAATAACTGAAATTAAATTCAAAGTGTAAGGAGATACAAAAGAAACATTTTTTTGTTGTTGTTCTTGTTGTGAGCCGATGAAAGGAATGTTCACTAATACTCTGCCAGTGTGTGGAGGAGGAGGTCTGTGAAACTTGGAGCAGCAAGCTGGAGGAACAATGAATGTCTTTGTAGTGAAAAGCAGAAATATGTGTTGTTTTCCAAGGGAAGAGGACTTTAAAAAGAATTGTTGTCTGTTGGAACAGAACATAATGGAACCTGTTAAGTTCAACAAGATTATACTTGAAATTAGCCTTGGAGATTGTGAGTGGACAAGGTCTGTAGCATTACTGAATGATTTGTTTAGTGACTAATGTCTGGACAGTAGCAGCCAACCAGTGTTAACAGCTTTCCCTCCTATGAGAAATTTTGCTCTCAAGTGTTAGAGAAACTTGGAAATGGGCATTTCCTGTCTTCCAGCAGATCTCCTGGAAACTCTCTGCGCCTCCCATCTATCCCTTTTGTGAGTTTGTTTTCCCTCAGCTTGTGCTGCTTGGCTATAGAGAAGGTGATAGCACCAGATGGACAATGCAGAGCCATGGAAAGCTGCACTTCTTGGCTGGGCATTGGACTGACTGTGTAGAGATTTTACTTTATTCACATGAGTAACTGTGCCCCCTTTTTTCCCCTGTTTCCATGTCCCTGGATGAGGACTGGTGAGCATTTACCAATCCCTTCTGTTTCTCTCCAGATTATCAGTGCCAGGCAGGCTCTTCACTCATTAACACCAAGGGCTGTGAGATGAAGTCTGTCAAAGTGCAGAGGAGTCTTTTTGCCTCTCTGATTTTCTCGTGGCTGTTGCAGGTTTGCTGTGGAACCTGTCCTCCAATGACCAGCTGAAGCACCTGCTGGTCAGAGAAGCCCTGCAGACCCTGACTGAGGCTGTCCTCATCCCCCACTCGGGCTGGCCAGACAGAGATTACCCAAAACCACGTGTTCTGCCTGACCCTGATATCTTCTACAATGCCACAGGATGCCTGAGGTGAGCACTCTGTCCACGACTACCCAAAGCAGTGGTGATGACACAACAGGTCTGCTCAGTTATTTTTGGGTAAATACACAGAGCCACAATCACTTCTCATGCAAACAGATGACTTGGAAAGGGGACAGTGGTACCTACAAGCACATAAATGTTTTCTATTTCCAGCTGCTTATTTGAAGATATCATAATCTGTGCCTAAACTGATTAGAAAGTGATTCAACTTAAAATATGGGACAGCCATTTTTTAAAGCAGAGTAATCCCTGTCCAGCCTTTTGCACAAGTTCGAAAGCAAGTTGCAGCCATGGGGTGGGAGAATAGATCTAGTTGAGGTGTTAGAACATGGGTTGCACTCAATGATCTTACAGGTCTCTTACAGCCTAGAATTTCTGTGATTCTGTGATTCTGTGATTTATAGTTGTGTATTTAGTGCTGCACTCTGCTAATAGACCTGTGGGCACAGTAGCACTTACCACAGAGAAACACCCAAGGCCTCAGTGAACACACTCCTAAATGTCTCCTAAATATAGTATAAATACTCCTAAATGAAGTATAAAAATCACATCTTCAATAAAAACATCTTTAACAGTCTATAAATTGGGGGCCCTTTGTGAGTTCAAAGTCATTGCACGTTAAGTAAGTTTACACATTTAAAAAGGCACAAAAGGACACAGTTTGAATTGCCTAAGGAGTAATGTACAATTGCAAAGGCATGACCTGAGGTTTAAACTCCTTCTAGAAAAATACAAGGAATGAAGTTTGGAATTTGGAGGCTGGAAAGGTGCCCATTTTGCCTCAGACATACCTGCTATGCTGACATGTCCTATAGCAGAGTATTTGTGTGTGTATGGCATTGATTTTTCCTGTGCAACAGCTCTGTGTCTAACTCGTGTGGTTTCAGAAGACAAATGAATTGTAGCCTTACAAAAGTCTTACAAAATACTCAACAAAAATACACCTTTTTCTGCAGGAACTCCTGTCAGCCCACTAACTGCTAATTAACTACATCTCTAAGTAATAATTAACTTTTATTTACTCTGATGACTCAAGAACAAATACAAATAAATACTGACCACCCATAATAAAACCTCTCTAGCTAACACTTAGTGCTGCTGTCTAGGAAAGGAAGGAGGGTGTCTTTTTTCAAATTAATGAGCCCAAGCTGCCTTTTTGTGCAGAAACCAGTCTGGCTGCTCCTCTCTTGGTGTCTGGACTCTGGAACTGTCCCTTCCCTATGAGGCAGCTGATGGTGGCACAGATAATCTCAGGTTTAGCTGGTGTTGCTCTTCCTGAGCTTGTTTCAGCAGATTGACAGGGCTTGTTCTGTGACAAATAAGGTGTAACAGTACCTGGGTTCTTTTAAATGAAAGTGGATTCCTGGGTTAACCTTACTCTGGACACAAAGTCAGTGCTTGGGGTTGCTCCAGAATTGCTGTGAGCTCTCCAGCCTTAGTTAAAAGTCTCTGAAACTGCCCTTATGTAGGTGCTTAAGGAGACATAACCTATTTTAAAAATACGATATCCACATTCTAATCCTTCTCATTTCTAAGAGCTTCAACACTGAAAATTAGAAATAGAAAAAGAAGGGCTTGAAAATTCCCAGGAAAAATGATCTGCAGGATTGCCACATACTTTCTAGCACAGAGTAGTTTTGAATGAGGCTTACCTATTTGTACAGACTAAATAGCTGAGATCTTTAAGATTAACCAGTTTGCATTTCTTCTCTGGAAAGTGACTCACCTCCCAGATTAGGTCACTGGAATTATTCCTCCCTTATGTATTAGGAAAACACAAAATCTCTGCATCAATAAAAAGAAGGGCACACCATGGAGTACTGAAAGTGTGCACTGAGGGAATGATGTTACTTACGAATATGTTAAAAGAGTCTGCTTATTTGCAAGAATATAAATCTGTAATTAGTCTTGCCTTTTGTGATGCTAACGTGTTTGTTGGGTGTGTTGGTAGAGTCTGTAGCGTGCAGCTCCTATTAGAGGGTAAAAATACAACTTTGAAGTGCAATACATTATGCACAGTACTGTACTTACTTACAGGAGAATGCCAGAAATTCTTTTCAAAAATTCCCATAAAACTGTTGGCTGAAAAGGGACGAGCACAGCCCAAACCCAACCCTAGCACCTGGTGGGGGTATGTGCACTGCACCACACCACTACCAGATTATAAATTAAAGCTTCCTTCATCCTTTGTGAGAAAACAGCAGCAGGAGAAGTGAATCCGTGTCTAGCAGATAATACTGCAGGTACTTCAAGCACTGGAATGAGAGCATGACCAGAGCAGTCCCCAGCTCCTGCCAGAAGCACTGTGAGTCCTGAATCTCTGTGTCACTGATAAGAAACTCTGACCTTACAAGGATTTGTTAATCCCATTCTCTAGGCCTGCATTTTGTCTTAAGACCCTGTGAGAAGCAAAGCTGTACAGAAACCACAGGTCACAATCTTTGTGTAGTAAAAAGAAGCTGTGTAAACCATGGAATTCTGAATTGGCAGTTAAAATAAGTAATAGTGTTGTTTGGTTGTGAAATATGAGAAAATGCACTCTGCTTGGAGCCCCAGAGTAAGCCAAATCAACAGACTTCACTGGCTGCCTGACAATAGCTGAACAAGTAAAACTGGTGTGTTAAACTATCTAGAGGAGTGTTACAGACAATTGTAGAGTGTTACAGACAATTGTAGACAAGTCCTGTAGGATTTTAAAGGTAAAGTCTCTTTTTCTTGGCCTGAAAGTCTTACACATAAAAGTTCTGCTTCTAGTTCCAATACAAAGGATAAAAATCTTCAGGATATTTCCCCATACTCCTCTGAGTCTGAAAGGATAAGATCCCAGCAGCATGTAGAATGCATGGTTTTGAATATTATCTGTATACATATGTGAACCTCTGGCACCGCTTTTCCTCTGAAAGGAAGGTTAATGGAAAGCTGTTGGATCACACCTTGAAAGCTGATAATGAACTGGTTCCATTTTTATCTTGAAACACCTTTTCCTAGAACTTCTGCAATGCTGAACTTTCCCAAATTGATACACAGTTATCAAATTTTCCCCTACAGAACATTTAATTTAAGTGTTGCAGCTGCTGTACTTCCCTACAGAGCCTTCCTTTTTATCTACCCTGTAACTGAACATCCTGTGCTCCTATGTATTCTAATTTTTCAAAACTTTCTAGACAACTATTTCCAGGATAGTCAGCTAACCTCTCTCTTCTCACCCAGCAAAATTAAAGCCATCCTTCCTTTCTCATTATTATTTTTCACAGTTTGTCTGCCCCAGCCCCTGTCTGAGCCCCTTGTGAATTACACAGTGACCCACAAGGACAGTGGGGAGCTGTGTTTGGAGGGAGTTGTGTCACTGCAACCCAGGGGGCTGCAGAAACATCTGCTTCCATTTACTCTGGAGAGAAGTGAAGCCAAAGCTCTCCCCATGTGTTGGAAAGCTTGGACTCACGGTGGCAGCTCCTGAGAGAATGTAAAACAAGTGACTGATGATAATAAGTCTTTGAACCAAGGCCTCTTGCATAGCACTGCCAGTCCTTTAAGTTTATCTCCATCCATTCTTATCTCCTCTTGCCTCCTCTTCAGTTTATCTGCTCCCCCAATTCCTGAAAGGAATTTTGGTACTTCCAATAAGCAGCTTGAAACCTGGCACATCTAGTTACCAAGTGGATACCTTTACCTCCTTGGTGAATTTTTGAATTGTGCAAGGCAAGAAGGGAATAGAATTTTCCAAAATGCTGTCTGGTATTTGAATTAAATTCACATTATCAGTTTTAGCAGAATGAGTCCCAGGAGCAAAATCCTTCTTGTTATCAGTTATATGGAGTTTTCAGAGCAGTTCAAGAACCTTCTCCAACAGTCAGTGCATGACTCAGTGTTGGCTTAGAGGGAGTATCCCTTTCATTTGCTGTCATTTATCAGCTATTTGAACATTTATTATCATAATTCTGTTTACTTCAAAGTCGCCCTTGGTTTAACTGCCTCGAATGTCAATGTATCTACCTCACAACTCTGGATCAAAATAACATTTCCCAGCAGGAAATTAGCTGATCCTCACCCCAGGACTGTGGGCAAACAGCTCTTTTATATCTGATTACAGTTGCACCGTGCATGTGTGCAAGAGGGGACAGAAGCAGCAAATGCAAGATGAGATCAATGAGATGTGCAGATCAGCAAATGGCAGAGCTTGAGCACATCACCAGGATTCCCCCAGCCAAGAATGCCCAGAGTCAGAGATTTTTCATAAGTGGGTGCTGCCAAATGGTCAATTCTGAGTCATTTAGAGGAGAGCATCCCCACAAGGGGCAATCTCCCCAAGGCTGTGTTCTCCTCACTTTGCAAGCGCTGAGTATTTCAGGGCCTCCTGGAACTCCACTGCAATCAAGTCCAGCCCCTGAGCTCAGAGGGTGGCATTTCAATTGTCATGAACCTCAAATCTTAGGAAGCCAAGATTAAGTCAGTTCTTAAATTCCCTAAGCAAAATGTCTCCATTGTTTCTAAAAATATATATATATTTAAATTTACATTTCTGTGACACTTCTCAGAATTTTTTTTAACAAATCAAATTATATTTTTACCTCCTTAAATTCCTCAAGGTTCAATAACCAAGTGCCCAAAAAACCACTGATCTGCGAGTTTAGTAGATTTTTCACCAGATACTTGCGGTCACTGTACAGGGCTTAAAATGAAGAGTATTGCCTAAACAAACTTTTCACTCTTTTGGGTATTCCTCTTCAGATACTTCCATTTGGTGTTACTTTCAAAAATACATAATTGAAGTAAATTCTACACAGATTTGGAGAGGGAGCTTTTCTTCTGCTCAAAATAGGGTAAAGGAAGGTGATTGCTGAGTTCTGTGCTGCCACAGCTGCATAGTGCTTTGCAGGAAATCACAGAGCATCTCTAATTCTTCTGGCAAAGATGAGACTCTCTCTTATTAGACACAAGGCTTTAAAGGTTTCAATAACCAAACAAATTTAAGCTGTCAGCTGAGGTTTTGCCTGAAATGCTCTTGTCTGCCCCTGTTTTGAGTAAGGTGGGTACAGCAGTGTTTGGAGGGGTGGGAGAGCAGGAGCTCTTCCCTTCCCAGTCCATGATGTCACCCTAAGGACACAGGGAAAGGGGGAGAAAAGAGGAGCCACATGTGTACAGCTGTGCACAGGGACACCCACTGATACCTGAATCTGGCTGAGCATCAAATTCTTAATGAAACAGAGCCCAGGAACTCATTTCCCTTGCAGGACAGGCCAGTGCCCCTAATTCAGGCTCTTCTCTGCCTCCTGAGCTGGAAAACCTCTTTGCTCTGTTCCTGCTGACAGCAAAGCCAGGGCATGGCCTCTCCTTGCACAGCAGGAGCAGTTGTAAAAAGTTTGGGGGATTTTAGAATATGTGGGACAAAACCAAACACTGCATCAGCTGAAGTATCTTTGGCAAGGGAAATTCCACACTTATCTTTAACAGTATTTTTAGCCTCTGTGCCCCAGAAACTATTTTTGCTATGCACCAGGAGGGCTGTAACGTGCACACTTCTGTCAGCATAAGCATAGGAAAAGGTGATATGCCTTGAACGTGACATATATAGCTGAAATTAAATTCCAAAGGGATCTCTACAGCAGGTCGTGTTGTGGGATCTGAATATTGATTCTGTGATACATAATTCCATGAGAGGATAAATGAACTCATAAATAGAGACATCATTAACATCATGACCCAAAGTAAAATTGTAATTACAGTATGCAATTACATGTAAAAAGTTACAGTAAAAAAATTACATGTAAAAAATGTAATATTACAGGTATGTAACCTGAACATGTACTTCCCAGAGGAAAAAAATGAGTAGAGGTAAAATGACAGTGTATAAAATGCTACATTCATTTTACAGTCATAAGCCACAGGAAAGCTTAAACCTTACTGGCTTTGTCATTAATAAAATTGTGAACATTGTAATTTTTAATGGGCAAAGCATGAAAAATAAGGAACCTGAAACTATCTAAAGGAACATATCCCTCTGTGTTTTGATGGTTGCTAAGATTGGCATGGGCTAATAGTTAATGTTATTTCAAACAAAGAAGTTTGAATGTGCAGTGTGCAGTCCTTTGTCCACCAGAGCTGCAGGAGTCAAAAAAAAAAATAAAATAAGAGCTGGATTTACGATTCTGGTATTCCATAATTCAGATTTTGCTGAGTAGTAAAAATAATCACACCCCAAAAGTCTAAGTGTTGTTTCTTCCATGGAAACCAGTAGGTTGTTTAGAGCCAAGCAGCTTCAAGCAGCAAGTGTGTGTTTGGTTTTCCAAGAGTTTTTAAATCAGTTTTGTAATTCATTTGTAAGTGGTACTTGGTTTACTACAAAGCCCAGCAAATGTTACTTGAAAGGCAGAGGGTGGGTCTGGGCATGTGGATGTGGAGATGCTGCTGAAACTCTCAGACCATGTTCCAGCTGATGGCTCATCTTGGATCAAGAACCAGCTCAGTGTAGGTAAATTAATTCTAAAGGACACCTGTGTGCATGGAAATTTTCTCCATCCATGATATTTTCACCATCCTGAATATTAAAATTATAACTGAAAATGGAATAGGGAAAACAAGTCCAAGTTTGGGGGTTTTTGGTTGTTTTTCTTTTTTTTTTTTTTTTTGACTGCTTAAAAAGGATTGACTCAACCTTGAGATGAAAATTTGAGTCAGATCTCACCCATCCAACCACAGTGGTTTGTTTCCCTGGAGTATTTATTTTTGTCTGTGAGTGAAAGTTTTATCTAGAGGAGGCTCAGATTGTCTTACACCTGTGAAGAAAAGAAGCAGTCAACCCGAACTTCTGTATCTTTAAGTTTTGGCTGGAAGAGTTTGTGAGAGGAGCACAAGAAAATCCCTCTGACTAAGTCTCTTCTCCCCAACATTTTCTTTCCTGCACAGAAACATGAGCTCTGCTGGCCCAGAAGGAAGGAAGAAGATGAGAGAATGTGAGGGCTTGATTGATTCTCTTGTGTATTATATCCAAGGAGCCATTGCAGACCACGAGCCCAATGACAAGGTACTCTTTGAGATTAAAAGTGTTTTCCTAGAGGAAATTGCCAAGTGAACGTTTTTCTGTTGTTGTTTATAAACCAGTGTTCAGAAACTGCTGTGATGCAATTACAAAACTTATTTCTTAACTATTTTAAAACTGCCACCAAAGGTGAAATTCCAGTAAGAAGCTTTTTGAAGCATTTTTATCCAGCAATCTAAGAGAATAGTATAACTCAGCACTGGGAAAACATTCGCAGAATCTCTAGAGAGAAAGGTAGAAACTTCTGGGGATTTTTTGGGTGGTTTTTTTTTGTTTGGTTTTTTTTGGGGGGGTTTTGTTTGGTTGGTTTTGGTTTTGTTTTTTGGGGGTTTTGGAGGGTTTTTTTGTTGATTTTTGGGGTTTTTTTTGGGTTTTTTTAAAGTGAGATACAATCACAGCTTTCAGAAATGCTGGAACACAAAAGAGTCAGATGTTGCCTTTTTGGTTGTCTCAGGGTGCTAGATAGCTAGAAGCTTAAAAAATTAATCTGATTAGTGTCCTATATATTTAATGCTTCTCTCCTATATATTTAATGCTACATACCCCTTAGGAAATGAAGAACCTAAATCCCTTTGGGTGGCTGTGTGATTAAGGAGCTTGCATCATTTAGAACAGAACCAATTTCCTAGGGTATTTTAGGGGAAAAAAAAAAAAAGCTGCACATTTTTCCTTGCTGCCTAAGCCTAAGGCATTAACTGCAAGGACAGGAACACCTCCAGTGCCAGTTTCTCTCACTCTCCCTCCCTGCAGTGAGTGCAGGTGAAGCCTGGACATAGATTCTTGGAGCAGAGGCTTGTCTTTCAGCTGGGTGAAGCTGGGTGAGAAGAGCAGCTGTCACTGACATTGGCTGCAGCCTGTAAGGCACTTTCTGGTGGGCCTGCCATAGCTTGTGCTGTGTAGTGGTAATTACTGCACATTTACAGCTCTGTTCTAGGATTAGTTATTCGAGCTTGCCCATCTCCCTGCATCCAGTGCCATTAGCTCCAGGGAGAATCCAGCACATTACACGTGTGCCAGTAGCTCCCTGCTGCATTTTGTCTTAAAAGCTCTCATTCCTTTTTGGCTTTCTAAAGAGGAGCAACTGGTAACAAAGCTCTTTGCCACTGAGAAAGTTGTAGACCTGACCTTAGCCACGTTCAGGAAGGAATGTCTTGTTTTAAAAAGCATTCCACCACAGAAAAACGCTTCCTCTTTGGAGAAGATAAAAGGCTTTCCTCTTGCTGATGCTGTGGTGAGGTGTGTACATGATCATCTTTGCTCCTAAGCCCTTAAACTCTTCTTGGCACATCTCTGTGTCGAGCAGCACTCGCCCAAACAATTCCCAGGCACAGCTGAGGAATTGTGATGTCCCAGGACCATTTCCAACAGGCAGGCACCCCACTCCCAGTGCAGCCCCAAATACCCCCCTAGGCTCAGGAGCATCCCAGGGCATGTTTCATTTCTCAGTCTGGTGGATCACTGCCCTGAAGCCTGGCTCTTCCATGAGGCATTAGAAACTCTGCAGTCACTTACTGAAGATCCACAAATCTCCTCCTGTGTCTGTACATGTCCCTTCAACGCTTGCCAAAGCTTTCAATTTCTATTCTTTTGTTATTTTAGGCCACAGAGAACTGTGTGTGCATTCTACACAATCTTTCCTACCAGCTAGAGCTAGAGCTCCCTGAGAGCTATGCCCAGAGCATATATGTGCAAAGAAGAAATATTTCTAACAATGATAAAACACCAGGCTGTTTTGGAACACGGAGCAGAAAAGTAAAAGAGGTAAGGTACATGATTAGTTACATCTCATTTGGTTAATGACTAGTAGCAAACTCTGAACAATAAGGCTGTAATCTAATTAAGCGTTTGTTATTGATGTATCTGGTAGGGCAACACTTCCTTGCCACAAAAATGCAAATTTATTGATAGCCCTTCTTGACACCAATTCTCTGATGACAATGGCATAACAAATGTTTTATTAGTTGAGGAATACCCCACTGGATGGACTGGCCACTATCATTAAGTACTGAAATTTTGCACATTATTATTTGAGCTTAGAACTTGACAGTCTCCAAATAACCTCGTCATGCAGAGTTACAAAAGGGCTAGTTCAGCTTGTGGTGCATTAAGCTATGGAGATCACTGTTTCTAAAGGCCTGATCTGTTGGCATGTTTAGAAGCAGCAGGACACCCCGCTTCCTGAGGAAAAGAGCAATCCCAAAGGTGTTGAGTCGCTCTGGCATTCTACCCTGATTAGGATATACCTCTCCTTAATAGCAAAGAGTACCAGAAACTACACCCAAGAAGCATCCCTGGGAGCTCTCCAGAACCTCACAGCTGGCACTGGACCAGTAAGTCAACTTTTTTCCTTTTCTTTTCATCTAGTTCTTGATGTGAATGCATAGAGCTCAGGGCTGCTGTGCAGCTGAACTCAAATAAGCACTGACAAGTCCCTGGCTCGCTGACATGGTGAAGGAAAATGAAGAACATTGAAGGGAAAGCCATAAACAGAAGTGCAGCTTTTCCTTGGGCAGATAGTGGGATCTGCTTCTTCTCCCTCTGTGTACAGCTCCATGTGTGGAGTTTACTAATTCATCACTCTATGAGGAATGAGCAGATGTTAAAAGCACTAAAAAAGTCATTTTGTGGAAGACATTCCTGTGGAGAGAGCAGGGCTCTGACGCAGCAGCAGATCACTTTTGTGTTGAAGACTAAACTAATGCTATCTGTCTGAGAGAGCACTTGGGAGAAAGAGGGTGCAACTGCTTTTTTATATTTTCCCTTTCGTGTTGCAACTCACGTGTAACTGGCTTAAAACTATTTGAAATGTGCTTAAACTGGTGCAGAGAGCTGGCTTTTTCTCAGGCTCTGCACTGGTGGCAGTGACACAAAGTGCCTTTCCACACATGCCATTGGCAGTGGCCCGCACTGTTGTGCAAAGGGGCAGCGGGCTCCCGAGCATCCGCGCCATGCTGCACATCAGCCACCCTGCAACTCATGTAACTCTGGCTTAAAACTATTTGAAATATGTTTAAACTGGTGCAGAGAGCTGGCTTTTTCTCAGGCTCTGCACTGGTGGCAGTGACACAAAGTGCCTTTCCACAGATGCCATTGGCAGTGGCCCGCACTGTTGTGCAAAAGGCCAACGGGCTCCCGAACATCCGCGCCATGCTGCACATCAGCCACCCTGCAACTCATTTGTAACTCTGGTCTAAAACTATTTAAAATATGCTTAAACTGGTGCAGAGAGCTGCCTGTGTATGGCTTTTTTTGAGGCTCTGCACTGGTGGCAGTGACACAAAGTGCCTCTCCACAGATGCCATTGGCAGTGGCCCACACCATTGTGTAAAAGGCAAACGGGCTCCCGAGCATCCGCGCCATGCTGCACATCAGCCACCCTGCAACACACATGTAACTGGCTTAAAACTATTTGAAATATGCTTAAACTGGTGCGTAGATCTGACTTTTCCCGAGGCTCTGCACTGCTGGCAATGACACAAATTGCCTCTCCACAGATGCCATTGGCAGTGGCCCGCACTGTTGTGCAGAAGGCCAACGGGCTCCCGAGCATCCGCGCCATGCTGCACGTCAGCCACCCCGCCGTGAAGAAGACAGCGGTCTCCCTGCTCAGGAACCTGTCCCGAAACCCCTCCCTGCAAAATGACATAGGTGAGCAAAAACTCAGAGCTTGCTCTGCTCTCTTCACATCAAAGTTTTGTGCTTTGAAAGAAAGAAATGCTCGAAAAACCCCTGATCTGTTAGTGTTGTAGATTTTTTCACCAGATACTTGCGGTCACTGTACAGGGCTTAAAATGAAGAGTTTTGCCTATACGAGCTTTTCACTTTATTGGGTATTCCTCTTCAGATACTTCCATTGGTGTTACTTTCAAAAATACATAATTGAAGTAAATTCTACACAGATTTGGAGAGGGAGCTTTTCTTCTGCTCAAAATAAAAGAAGGTGATTGCTGAGTTTTGTGCTGCCACTGCTGCATAATGCTTTGCAAGAAATCACAGAGCATCTCTAATTCTTCTGGCGAAGATCAGACTCTCATTAGACACAAGGCTTTAAAAGTTTGCAGCCCACACAGTTTTCCTGCAAAAAATTTTTTTAATAATGGAAGCTATAAGATGCTATAGAAAAATAGTTAATTCTTTTAAATTATCTCATTTCTAAATGAAGGCATTTCTATTCTGAGTATTCTCATTTCAAATTATTGTGTATTTAAGACGTTTTCCTACTGACAGGATAAAATGTGTTCATATAATTTGTTGTCCTTTTTTGTGTTGCCACTAAGGGGGAAAGGGGAAATTCCAGGTATAAAGATATCTCATGGGACAGATTACCCTCTGGAATTCTGCAGAACAGCCTCCTGGGTCTTCTTGGAGCCTTAGAGAACATTCCCTATTAATGAAAATCTTATAACATATTGTTGGGCTGATTTCAGAGGGATAATCCATATGGTGTTAGCAATTACAGGTGGTGAACCCCCCTGAAAGAGAAGAAATTAAACTGATAAAAAGTTGGGATGTCATCAGGAAAAAATCGTTTATGAGAGTATGGGAAAGACAGACTAGCACAAAGCTTTGGGGGCAGGGGCTTCATCTTGCACATTCACAGTTGTTTTATCCATAATAGAGAGAACTGGGGGAATTTCAGGTGAACCTTTTCTCTATCAAAAGAAGTTCTTTTTGATTGACTGAATGCATGTGTGAATTCAGGTCAAATTCCAAAAAGAAAAACTTTGGCCAAAGGAAAACATTTGAGAGGGCACACTGTTTTCTAGATTATAAGGGTCTAAATTTATCAAACAAAATGAACCTATATTTATCCAAATTCATCAAGCAAAATTAACTTCCATATCAAATGGAGATAAATTTAACATAAAACATCTCTAGCAGGGAAGCGGCATGCCTGGTTGTGGTATTTTCTGGGGTCCCATGTGGCAGGAAGGAATGAATCTGACTCCATGTTCTTAGAAGGCTAATTTATTATTTTATGTACTTATATCATATTGAAGAATGCTATACTAAAACTGCACTAAAGGATAGAGAAAGGATATTTACAGAAGGCTTAACAAGATAATAATGAAAAACTCATGACTGCTTCCAGAGTCCCGACACAGCCTGACCGTGATTGGTCATTAAGTAAAAACAATTCACATGTTGGATAAACAATCTCCAGCCACATTCCAAAGCAGCAAAACACAGGAGAAGCAATCAGATAATTATTGTTTTCATTTTTCTCTGAGGTTTCTTAGTTTCTCAGGAGAAGAATTCTGGCGAAGGGATTTTTCCAGAAAATATGACAGTGACACCTGATGAGTTCAGTCCAGCACATGAGCTGTTAATGGACTGTGCATGAGGCAAGGTACAGGCTGTCC
Organism: Ammospiza nelsoni; assembly: GCF_027579445.1. Lineage (NCBI taxonomy): Eukaryota > Metazoa > Chordata > Aves > Passeriformes > Passerellidae > Ammospiza > Ammospiza nelsoni. The sequence continues at coordinate 63,113,031 of NC_080637.1, forward strand.
ATTGTGGGGGTGCAGATTCAGCTGAGTTTTGGGGATGTAATGCAGGTAGGAAGCCATGGGAGTGTGGTGGGAGCACAGAGCTCCCTGCTGAGGGAGAATGGGAGGAATAATCTAAATCTACTCCTGTAGTAATGGAATTGCTTGTCTCTCTCCCACCCTGCAGCCAGAGAAGTCCTGCCTGACCTGGTGTCAATCCTGCCCGAGGGTGTGCCAGGCTGTGAGGTGGCCTGTGAAACCACAGCATCCATCTGCTACACCCTGTTCAACCTGACCCAGGGCAGCTCGCACAACGCGCGGCTGCTGCTCAGCGCCCACGGCCTGCCCAAGGTCATTGCCATCAGCATCAACGACAGGTGAGGGCTCCTCAGGGTCATTGCCATCACCATCAGTGACAGGTGAGGGCTCCTCAGGGTCATTGCCATCACCATCAGTGACAGGTGAGGGCTCCTCAGGGTCATTGCCATCACCATCAGTGACAGGTGAGGGCTCCTCAGGGTCATTGCCATAGCATCAGTGACAGGTGAGGGCTCCTCAGGGACATTGCCATCACCATCAGTGACAGGTGAGGGCTCCTCAGGGTCATTGCCATCAGCATCAGTGACAGGTGAGGGCTCCTCAGGGTCATTGCCATCACCATCAGTGACAGGTGAGGGCTCCTCAGGGACATTGCCATCACCATCAGTGACAGGTGAGCGCTCCTCAGGGTCATTGCCATCAGCATCAGTGACAGGTGAGGGCTCCTCAGGGTCATTGCCATAGCATCAGTGACAGGTGAGGGCTCCTCAGGGTCATTGCCATCAGCATCAGTGACAGGTGAGGGCTCCTCAGGGTCATTGCCATCAGCATCAGTGGCCTGATGGCTCCTCAGGGACATTGCCATCACCATCAGTGACCTGATGGCTCCTCAGGGACATTGCCATCACCATCAGTGACAGGTAAGGGCCCCTCAAGGTCATTGCCATCAGCATCAATGACAGGTGAGGGTTCCTCAAGGTCATTGCCATCAGTCTTAATGACAGGTGAGGGTTCCACAATGTCATTGCCATCAGCATCAATGACAGGTGAGGGCTCCACGAGCCCCAAGGTCATTGCCATCAGCATCAGTGACCTGATGGCTCCTCAAGGTCATTGCCATCAGCATCAAGGACAGGTAAGTGCTCCACAAGCCTCACTCTGTCCCCAGGCAAAAAAGAAACTGCAACCTCTGCCACTCTAGGGAAAAAAAGCTTCATCTCAAAATACAGGACAGCCTGAACAAGGGATGTGAATAGAATAGCACTGATTGTGAAATACAGAAAGATCTCTTAGGACAACTCTCCCATCTCTAAACTCACCAGGTTCCAGCATTTTAAATGGTCCTTATTTAAAGCAGTGAAATAACTATATAATATTAAAGCATTTAATATTATATAAATTTATATAATTTAATTTATATAATTTAGGCATATAAAATTACTAATAATATTAAAGCATTTTAAATAACTCCTCAGAAGATAACTGCACCACATTTTCTGTATTCTGACATATATGTAGTGACTGATCAGCAGATCTCATCTGTACCCAAAATGTCTTTCCTATTCCTTGTAACACAGCCCTGATAAACTTCAGCAATAAAGTACAGGGATGCATTTTATAGAACCTATAGATCTGTACTTAAAAATAACATATTGGCATTTTAGAGAACAGATTCAAAATTTAATGGTTCTTTAATATGTAAACAAATGCAATTAGTATTTACTCCAAAGATAAATAATGTTTTAAAAATATGAATAACTATTCCATTTGCCTTGCTCTCTCTTTGCAAAATGAAAGAGGAAATAAATCTCAGTAAAGGAGGCCTCATGAGGACCTGAATAGTTTAAATCCTGTTTAACTAACAAGAGATTTTACCTACTGGAAAGATTCTTTCAAGTGGTTGTTGTGCTGAGGTTATTCTCCTCAGCTGAAAGTGCACAATATGATAGTTGCTGTAAGATGTAGGCTACAGAGAGCTTGATTTCTCCCTAAGTTTGAAGAATGAGTGGAGCAGGGAGCATGTTTCATTTGTTTCAGTAATGAGGACAGCCTGAAGGGTGCTACAATTCCTAAAGGGTGGCAAAACAGCACTTAGGAGTAAAGAGAGATAAAACAAATGCTGTGAGGTTATGTTTGCTGAGGTCTGTACATGCACCATGCTTATGATGTGGGAATTTAAATTTGTTTTATCATTCTTTTTTTGCAAAATGGCAGCAATATGTTCAGCAAAGCCAGCAGGGCTGCTTCAGTGCTCCTCTACTCCCTGTGGTTACACACCGATCTCCACAGTGCCTACAAAAAGGTAAGCACAAAGAAAAATAATCTGTTCCTTCAGACCTAAGACACTTTCATTTGTCCTCTGGGGCCCTTAGCACTCCTGCTCATTTAAGAATCAACCTGTGATAGGATTCAAGTGGTGCCTGAATTTGGTTTTCTTATTTACTTGTGTATAAGTAATGCATGGCCTTCATTTTTGCTCCTCTGTGTTCGCATTCTCTCCCTCTGTGGTTTTATATCCACTTGTAAAGCTTATGAAAAGCTTTGCTGCTCCTGCCAGCAGTGTCAGGAGGTGGGAAGTGATGCAGAGTGGAGGTGATGCCCATCCACAGTGGCTGAGCCAGCCTGGCACAGAGAAACCACAGAAGTGGCAGCAAAACCAAGGGCAGGGCAGGCAGCTCCCTGCTCTAAAAGCAGAGCAGCTCTGTTCTCCTTGCTGTTTGCACAGCCCAGGTTATAGTCACACAGAACCCAGGGCCTGGGAAAGCTGGTGGCAAACATTTACTGCCATAGTCAGATCAAACAGGAAATGGCCAGCGTGAGTCTGCCACAAACCAGTTTGGATGTTTTAAAGCTCTGTGCCTGCTTTTCCAACCCTCAGCTGAGTTAACTTCCACCTCTCTACCTTCACCCTGCATCTCAAACTGTTTTCAATCTTTGTGTGTTTGCTGTTCAGAATTTGTCACTTCAGATTCCCTATAATCTAAAACTGTCCCATTTGCCATAGTTTCCCATAGCATTTGTTAATAGCTGTTTCTCTTTGTAGATTTTTTTTTTTGTTGAAATTTGCTCCAAAAAACTTTCTTAGCATAAACTTTAACAGTGTTGCATCACAGTTAGCAGGTATGGCCTCACAAACCAGAAATCTGTGTTCCAGAATAAGGCTGTTGGGCCATATAAATTCCTAACTAGTTGTCTCTGGTTTTTTTACAACTGCATTCCTGAATTTACCATACAATAAATTTATCATACCATCAGCAATATCCCCGATGGCATGAATTTTATGAATTTACTGGTAGTTTAGGAAAGGTCTGACCTGATTTTCCAAAATGCTGATTATTTGCTCTTCCTATGCAAACCATGTCCCCTAGAGACACCAGCTATGGCACTGAAAACTTCAGAACAACCTAATGCCCAGACAGTTTTGAAACTTCAGTCTAATAAGCCACAGAAATCACTTATCAAATGAAACAGATAAAATCCTGAGTCATTTTGGCATTGCCCTGTGTTCTTTGTTCTGACAGGGTTGATCTCAGCTAGGTTTATCTCAGCTGTTAGTCACCTGAAAGTTAGGAGTCTGTAGAGCTGAGGTGGAAGAACAGGCTCCTGGTAGAGACAGTGGAGGGAGGTCAGCAATTCCAATTATCCTCTCATCTATCCTGGGCTAAACGAGCTTATTCTGTCCCTGTGACTGCTCAGGACCCTGCTAGACCCCTGCCATGGCTCCTTATCCAGCTTTTAGGCAGCTGGAGCCACCCTTCCCTTGCAGAATCAGCACTGAAGATAATGAATCCCCACCCTGCTCTTCTTTACAGCACTGCTTAAACATCTGGGTATCTCCTGCAACTTCAGTAAGAGACTTAAGGTCTTCCTTTAGTTCTAGAGAAATCTAAAAGCATTTTTTGGCCTTCAAAAATGTGTCCTTACTGTGTTTTCACCAGAAAGGGAAACAGCACTGAAGGTAATGACCTGTTGTGTTTCTTCCCTTCCAAAGGCTGACTTCAAGAAGGCAGATTTTGTCAACAGCAGGACCACAAAAGCCTACAACTCACTGAAAGATTGAATTTCCAGAGCACAGCACCAGGAGAACAGAGATCCTACACTTCACAGGGCTGGTGTCACCAGCATGATCCACAAAGCATCTCAGAAAAAAAGGAGCTGATTTGCTATAAAGACTTGAGTGGCTTTTTTGAGTTTTTAATCCTCATCACCTCATTGTCACTGACAGCATCAATACCAGTATATCAACATCAATACAAATGTCAGTACAAGAATAACCAAAGATGGATTCTCCAGGATGGCTGAGGTGAAGTTTCATCCAGGTTTAGCAGGAGTCAGAGCTCCAGGTGACTGCCTTTGTTCCATACAGAGGAGTTTGAAATGCTGGTGGGCAGCAAATTCTTTTCAGACTATTTTATACCAGAAGTTTTCTACGGTGGGTAAGCATCAAGTGCACTGCTCAGAATTTAGTAATTTTCCACTATTTTGTTTCTTCACACAGCTGAATAAGAATCTCCAGACTCTATGAGTATGCACAAGAAGCTGTTTCACTACATGAATTATAAAAGCACCAATGAAGTTAAAATTACTATTTTTGTATTGCTTATTTTCATGGGCTCACTGGTTCTTAAGCTTCTTTCCTTTGAGATTTCATCAGCAACAGCAGCAAAACTGATTTTACATAGTTCTTACCATCCCTTGCTCCTCTCATCCTCCCTCACATGTCTATTGCATTTCACAACTGTGTCCTGAAAGGATTTTAACTAGAACCACTAGGTTTAAGGCACTGTATTTCAGACACTTTGGACTGAACTCAATCTCGTCATTCTTTGCTAGTTGGTGGAGAAATTATTTGTGGGTGTTTCAATTATTATTTTAAGAAAATTGCAATTTCAAACAATTCTGTTGATAATCCATATATAATAAAGGGAGTGGAGTCTTGCCTTTATTTTTGAAGTAACAGACACACACAAGGGGCTGGGTTCTGTGCTGATTAAGGAATTCATCTGATCCTGCTTCATATTCTCTTATTTGAAATGATCATCCTCCCTACAGCAATTACATGCAATGTGATGACTTTGGGACTATGCCTGCACAAGTGGGAGTAGGTAATAGGAGGGAAAAAAAATTCCTGAGGACCTGAAGGCTCAGGTTTTCATTATATGATGCTCAACATGGTAAAGAAGCACTTAAAAAAAAAACCTAGCTGCTGCATTTAGTAAGTCAGACTTCTCTCAAAAAAAAACCACAAACCCAGGGGTTGGGCTGTCCATTAAACCAGCAGGAAATTATTATCTAAATAAGAATTTATTTCTGCTGGGTTATCAGCAGGTGTGATCTGGCATTACTCTTCTGCAGTCAGGGTAGGTGAGCTACCTTTATGGCAGTGGATATTTTGTCATGTGTGTTTACAAGCCCTGCTGCTCCAGCAGAGCCCATCCTGTGCCCTCACTGCCGAAGGAGATGGAGCAAAATCCTGAGAGTAGGGACCTCACAGGGGAGGTCACCAGCCCTCCTCATTCCAACACTCCTGGCTGAAGGTCTGGCTCCTACCAGACATTTAGAACCAGTGTGTTGTACCTCTGCACCGTGTCCAAACATATTCCTGCATATCTGGGAGCTCAGTTCTGCTGGCAGATCCCGCAGCTCCCCAAGGAGTCCCAGAAGCCCCACACGTGCACACAGCACCGACAGAATGTGCCCCGGGCAGGGAAGCAAGCAACGCTGCTTTCCTGTCACTGGTCATTTTCAGAGGGCTCTTAGTCCTGCACGTCTGCTCTGAGTAACTCAAATCAAATGCACTCCAGTAGGAGGTTTTAAAAATACTATTATTTTTTTGCGGGATGTCATCTTCAAAATACTGCAGATCCAAAAACAACGCGGGGAAAAAGGAATTTACAGCACCACACACTGAGGGAATTGTTTTTATAACTTTTTCAAATATGATAGAAAACAGACAATTAAAATCCAACTTTCTCTTCTAACTTGTTAACCCAAGTAACTCTGCTTGTGCCATGAAAGAATGAACACCAGCAAACTTGGACAAGTCTCTTTTTATTGCCCAAAAGAAGTGGTAGGCAAAATTAATACAGAAAGAGTAAACCTGAATGAAGAATTGCAGTCTAAAAGATCAAGAAGAGAGCTTTTAGAAAGGCTCATGCATTTTGGAAAGGCTCATTAAACTCACATGGTATTTAAGAAACAAAACAAGCAATGGTATTGGGTACTTTTAAATATATGTGTACCTCTCAGTAAGATGTCCTTAAAAAGGAAACACAGAGTTTTTGGGTTGTTTCCATTGGTGCAGTGATTTTAAAGGTCCTCTTCAACCAAAATGAATCCATGATAGTGCCCCTTTAAAATCAAAGCAGTGTTCAAAAGTCACAAGGAATTATCTCAGTCCTGGCAGCAACAGGAGAAACATGAGACACACCTTATTACAACTGCTCTCCTACTTGGATGCAATCAAAAACGTTTCAGCAGGGCTCCAAAGAAAACAAAGCAGAGAAATAATAAATGCTTGCTCTAATGCAAAAAAGCTGTCTTTGGTCTTTTTGTTATTAGTGAACCTACTTGGCTGGGATGCAGCGAATGTATTTTTAAGCCTTAGCCCTTCCTTCAAAAGGGCAAACTCATTTTTCAATAAAATCTAGGTATGGAGACTTAGATTTTCCTGCTACAGCACAGTGTTACTGAAGGCAAGCTGTGTAATGCTCCTGTTGGCATCAGAGGCCTCCTGAAAATAATTTCTTTGCCCAGTTTTGCTGACCTGTCAAACCCACAATCTGCTTTTTTCACTTCTTTTTAATTGGTATTTTCCAGTAAACTTCACCATGGGCCACTGGAGATCTCAAAAATAATTAAATCAGCCTCACCATAGTCATGGTTCTGAGAAATAGAACATTCCCACTTGCTCTGTTCCTGAGAGGAGATTGGAAACCTGGCATTTAAAAATGCTGAGCAGTGCCCAAAGAGTTTTTTGGCTGAACAAGGAACTTACCCCAGGTCCTCTTGTCTTGTGTCCTAACCACAACCTAGGGCAACCACCTTTCACAGAATTGTTTTAGTAAAAACTCTTAAATAGTACAGATATTTTTGTAGTAGATTATAGACATTACCAGAGAATTAATCATTCATTTCCTGATTTCATCCTCCTACCTTATTTTCTACTGCCACTGCTCCTAAACATAAGCACTTCTTCTTCTCCCTCCTTTCCGAAAGAGAATTTATGTAAAATAATTCTAGAATTATTTTACATAATTCTAGAATTATTTCCATAATTCTAGAATTATGTCATTAATTCTAGAATTATTTCCATAATTCTAGAATTATGTCATTAATTCTAGAATTATGTGAATAATTCTAGAATTATGCAAAATAATTGCATTATATCATGCACGGGCACAGGGTTTGGGTTACTTGTCTTTTTTGTGGGGTTTTTCTTTAGAGGAAGTACATGCTATCTATTGAGAGAGGTTCAGCCTCCCCTTCTGGGCCCATAAAAGAACTGGAATGAGCTGGCACCATCTAAAGCCGCACACGGAACCCCAGCCCTCTCTCACAGCCCTCCTGGGGGTGCTTCAGGAGCTGCCCCGATGAGCAGTCACACACTGAATCATGCACAAGCCATGCCAAGTGTTGGGAACTGCTGCTTCCCAAGCTATTCCAGCTCCTGCAGCTGCTCCTCCACTCCTTTACTCAACGTCCTGCTGATTAAAACCTCAGTTTACATTCCTGACTCATGCTCCCAGACCCATCCCATGGGCAAGATAACATCACCTCAAGGCATCATCTGATAGGAGACAGAGATCTGCAAACAGCAGTCAGACCAGAGGAAATGCGTATTTCCATCACAGCACTCCAAGGGCAAGCCCTGAAACGTCAGATGTTGGTGCAACCATGAGAGTCGTGCCTGGAATATTGGTGTAGATGTTACACAGTGGAATCCCAGCAGAGAGATTTGCTCAAATACACAAAAATCAAAAAGGGCTTCAGTGCAGATGCTGTACACAGATCAGGGGTTGCCTTTCTCTGCAGGCTTACTCTGGATATATTTATAGGTTTGCATATGAAGGGGAAATAAACTATTTTTGTCTTATTTCATGTGTTCAGAGCTAAAAACAGCCTAAAATACACATTAGAGGCATTCTAGGCTTATCAGAAATTAGAATTTGCCTGCATCCTTCCTTCAGCTCTATCTTCCAGTCCCAATGTAACTGTAAATAATTCAAGTTTAGGAACTTAACATTTCTTTAACAATTTTCCAATTATTAAGCTCCCATCCTCTTATTAGTATCTTGTTATCCTTAGTCCTCTCTCAGACCAGCCTAAATGTGCACAGGTACAGAAAAGAGGAAGCAGGCATGTTCTTAGCAGCCACAATTTAGAGCAAATACCCCAAATTTGCAAATACTACAAATACCCCATGGTATCAGTGTTTTGCATGCTCTAATTTGTAATCAGCTTTAGGACTATGAGTCAAACTATCACCACTCACACCCTGAAAGCAGCTGGGTCCCCAGAATTCCCACCCTGCTCTTCTTTACAGCACTACTTAAACATCTGGGTCCTCCTGCAACTTCCGTAAGAGACTTAAGGTCTTCCTCAGTAATAGAGAAATTTAAAGGCATTTTTTGCCCTCAAAAATACATCCTTACTGTGTTTTTACCAGAAAGAGAAACAGCCATGTCTGAGGCACAGAAAAATAATAGTGATAGGCCAAGAAGGGTAAAATCTTTCAAAAAGTTCAGAAACTTTCTGAAGCCCATGAAGGCCATAAGAAAATGGGTTCCAGGCTGTGTTTGGCTTGGAAGAACAACAAAATAAATCAGTAATGTTGTAGTATCAGTGCTGAACTCTGCCTGGAAAGCACACTGTGCCTTAGGACACATGAGCACACTTGAGTTTTAACCCAAAACTCTGGACATTGGGCTTAGCCCCATTACAAACTGAATGAGTTTAAACCCTGCACAATTGTTAAAGACTGGAGAAATGATCAGCAACCTTTGCATTGCAGTTACTGCAGCACACAGGATGCTGCAGTGAGAGCCTGGGACGTATTATGTCTTTATAAAAATTAAAATAGGGATTCTTAAGGAGTTTTTTCTTTCCTGATGCTGGGAAAAAGAAGTGCTCTAAACATATGATACCCTTGAAATACTATTTTTATAATAGGATAATATAAAACACATAGCCTTGAAATACTATTTTTGTAATAGGATATTATTTGTTATTTTAAAAGCATATGGACAAAAGTTAAGAGTTTTTAACACAAAGGGAGGCTGGGATGAGAAGCTCAGGTCTGATGATGTAAATACATGGTGATAAAAAGGAGAATCTACAAATCAATATTTGCACCAACATTGCAGTGGGTTTTTGTGTTTTGTTTTGTTTTGTTTTAGGGGTACTACTGCTTGACCTGAAATTACTTAAAACCTGGAAGTCAAAAACTGGTGCCTTGGATAGCAGCAATATTCTTGCAGAAGTGTTATTGAAGAAGATTTGGCACAGTTAAAATGACACAAAGAGATGGAGGGAAGATTGTCTTCTGGGGTGAAAGACTGGAGCAGAGGCCTTTGAAAGAATTCCTCCTGAGTACATGAATTACCCACCCTCCAAGGACACATTTCCTGATCACATCTGTAATTTTCATCTGTGTTGCAGAGAGGTGGACAAATTCACCATTACCTCAGGGTTGTAATTAAGTTATTGGGAGGGTTATTAGGGATAATAAATAAGCCACAATAAATTCTACAGTCTATACTATGCTATAAAAGAAGAGCCATTTAGTTTATCTGGTAATGGCACTTTGTAAAACCTGTGTTTTACAAAGCAGCCTCATGTCCTTCATACCCACTGTAGTGGCTACAGATATAGATTTGTAAAATAGGCATTGAAAAAAAGAGAGAGAGAGAGAGAGAAAAGCCATTAAAGTGAGCAAACAGCAGTGAGCTGATTGCCAACAGGAAAGAAAACCAAGGTAGTGAAGGTGTAGCCCTGGACAGGGCTGATCCCTGATCTCTCACCTGTTCAAACCAACCACCTGTGGTAGATGCATATTTTGCTCTGTTACCTTTTCCCCTCCTGCAGTCAGGCAGTGAGACCTTGGCTAGATTTTTTTTTTTCTCAATAGACACAAAGCAAAAATAAAATTTAAAATCAGTGTAACATCTCAAGCCTGAAAAATATTTTACCACAATTCTAGTAAAACATGAAATTCTTGTTAAATGCTCCTGACCCTGTGGTTTGGGCCAGAAGACACTCCTGTGACTGCTGACAGCATCACCAAAAGGACAGGAAATAGCCCAGAGTTTACACTTATGATGCTGTCCTTTAAGCAGAATCCCCTTTCTGGAAGGGGACAGTTTAATTTTTACATGCATGCCATTTAACAATTGCTTTTTCAGGGTAAGGAAGAGGAAAAGAAGAGGGGAGTTTCTGTGAAGATCTTGCCAACATTCTTTCTGGGCTCTAACAATAACTCTCCTCCTAAACTAAGAAAAATAAGATTCTTGCCCAGCCTCTTCCAAGACAAATCAATTCCTGTTTTTTCAGGATGCCCTGTGTACAGCAGGCATGCAGAAATGTGCAGGCATGCTATAAAGTACAAACTGGTTTTGTTCTGCCTCTGAAGGTGACAAAGATGAAACCAGAAATAATCCAGCAGTTCCTTCTCTGCTCCCACACCAAAATCCAGGAATAATCCAGCAGTGCCCTCTCTGCTCCCACACCAAAGTCAGCTCCATCTCCTCTACATCCAGCAGTGAAGTCAGAGTAACACTTTGCTTACCTCCATAAAACCCAAAACCTCAGACACAGGAAATTCCCCACAGGGTTGAGGGAAAGGAAGATCCCAAAACAAAGGATGTTTCAGGTGTGGCTTGAGGATTTTCTTTCCAAAACAAAGTAATTTACATCTCTTTGTGTCCTTCATTTCAACAGTAGCTGTGCTGATAGAGAGGTGGCTCCCAGGGCTACGAGGGATTCACCGGGAGATTCAGCTCACTGAAACTTCCTTCACATGGAAGGAAAGTTCTGAAGGGACAAGAGAGCTGTGCCTGGCAACTCAGTATTTCCTATTCTGTGCACAGCGCAAGTGGTTACAGCTCCAGTTGCTCCCCTTTAGTACAATTTTTTTAGGGTTTTGAAACTCCTTGTCATAAAGATCTTGTCCTCATTTATTATTCATCATTCCCTAAAGAGCTTTGATGGGAAGCATCTTCAGCAATATTATTCCAGTTGTTGGAGTCCTCTAATTGCCCACACATATTTCTCAGAAACTGTGGCCCAATGGTTGGTGGAAACAGCCCAGCTCCAGCATTTCTGAGAAAACTGGTATTTGACAGCCCTGCATGCTCGTGTTTCCTCCTGACAACAGGGCACTCACCTGCACTGGCTGTCCCCCATGGCTGAATTTACCAGATTATTCCCAGACTGCATCATTTGCCAGCTGCTCCTTCCTGCTATGACTTCTTCAAACCTGTGTGTCACTCTCATATATTATGAAAAATCCCATTGCCAGGATTTTTTCTCCTGAGAAGCTGAGAAGCTTCAGCTTCTCCATGTTTTGCTACTTTGGAATGTGATTTGGAGAATTGTTTACCCACATGTGAATTGTTTTTAATTAATGGCCAATCACAGCCAGCTGTGTTGGACTCTCTGAGTCTGTCGTGAGATTTCATTACTCATTCCTTGCTAGCCTTCTGATGAAATTCTTTCTATTTCTTTTAGTATAATTTTAGTATAGCATATATAATATCATATCATATAATATATAATGTTATGTTATAATATACATAATATAACATTATATGCATCATATAATATTATAATAATATATATTATAATATAACATTATATATTATATATATAATATATAATGTTATATTATAACATTATATGTACTATATTATAGATACTAATATAAATTATATATATAATATAACATTATATATTATATATATAATGTTATATTATATATTATATTATTATATAATATATAACATTATATATTGCATTATTATATAATATATAATATATAGTATATAATATATAGTATATAATATATAGTATATAATATATAGTATATAATATATAATATATTATATATTATATATTATATATTATATATTATATATTATATATTATATATTATATACTATATACTATATATTATATAATATATATTATATATTATATATTATATACTATATATTATATTATTTCTATTCTATCAGCCTTCTGAAACATGGAGTCAAGATTCCCATCTCCTCCCTCGTCCTGGGGACCCACAAACACCACCACACCTGTGTATCTCTGACCCTTGACATTTGCAGATAAGGAGACAGATAAGCTTTCTAACACCTGTGCTGTGCAGTTCTTTGCATTTGTCTGGTTGCTGTGTGCACTATAAAGTCTGTTTGGAGTATTTTTTTTAAAAGTCTGATATGAGACATCTGTCCACATAAACAGCTCTTTAAGGGCTTTTGATGGCGGGGAGGATGAACAAGATGGAAATTTTCTGTGAAAGCTGAGCTTGTAGTTTGGTATAAACAATGATGTGGTAAAACTACAAGTTGTAAAAAACAAAATTAAATCACACCTTGGATTTTCAAATTCTGTTAAAGGATTTCCATGACTGAAGCTATAATTCATATTCTTCCCCAGAAATAAAGCAGCATAGCATTTGGACTGTTTAAAAATTATTCATGCTCATTGGACTGTACTTTTTAAGCAACCTACAAATACTTGCATCTAAGCCCCAGAGAGCACAGAACCAAATTTATTCCACTATAGTGAGGCAAAGGGCAACAGCACCATGCTGAGGTGTGGGAGATTCAGGTTGGGCATCAGGAAAAAATTTCTTACCAGCACAGTGATGCCATGCTAGAAACAGCAATCCAGAGAGGTCAGAGATGCTCCATTCCTACTGTTTTGGAAGACTTGGCAAGAAAAAAGCAGCCTGGCCACTCAATATTTCCTATTCTGTGCACAGTGCAAGTGGTTACAGCTCCAGTTGCTCCCCTTTAGTACAATTTCTTATGGGTTTTGAAACTTCTGGTCATAAAGTGATACCAGTTTAGCTTTATGGGGATAGAAAAAAAATCTTTGAGGTAACTTTAACTGGGGAACTGGTAAATATTTTCCCCTTGAAGGCAAACTCATCCCCTGGTTGGCAATTCAAAGTCTAAGAGGCCCTGCCCAGCTGCGTGAAGCAGAGAGAACAACATTAGTTCCAGCTAACATCAGCATTAACTGGGATTGGCCAGGGACACCAGAACAAGATGTTTGCTTCATCCCTTTCTCATTGCCCAGCACAAAGCTCAGTTTCACAGCAAAGCAGATAAATTTTTCAGAATTTTGAATGCTTCTGTATTTCTTTGTTGTTGCTGTTCTAATCAAACCATCACTTCTGCCTCCAAAAATTTCATTTAACCATACCTGAAAGGAAAAACACAGGTTTGAGAGGAAAACCAGTTGCTTACAGACTTTCTTGAAGTGTGTCTTAAAATCACCACTCTAAGAGAGCTCCCCCATATCTGTTCTCAGAATCTGCTGTACTTTTGATTTTCCATGATGGTGACAGCTTCCTTCACCATACTTTTTATCCTTTTATGCTCTCCTTTCAGCAGAGCTCTCACATTACAGCAGGAATAGTCCCCATCAGCCAGAGCAGGCCAGCCCTGGAAATTCCTTTAATCAGCTCCCTGATCAGGATTTTACATGTGAGCCCCCACATAAAGCAGCAGTCACATCCCCCTTCAAGATAACTTAAAGGATGTTGGGTCTTGCCCAGCTGATGAGTGAGCAGCCCAGTCAGCTGTGAAAAAGCTCTCAGACACAAGGAGGAAACTTGACCTTGTTCTTTGGCTGTTTCCACCAGCTATAATCCAGATAAATTCAAATCTTGGTCCACCTGTGCAAATATTTGCATAATGTGGAACTCATTTTTCTCGTTAAAGTTGCCATGTTAGTTTTAATGAGCATTTTAAGTAGTAAATATTAGAAGATATCAATAAAGTCTCCAATTACAGATTCATTTTGGTATATGGGTCTCCATGGGTTTTTGTGTTTTTTTTTTTTCTTTTCTTAAAGAGAAAGTAAAATTAGGTTAAAGGGGAGAAGATTTAAAATGTACTGTTTGAAATTTTGGGGCTAATTTTGTAATGAATATGATAAGTTAGAAATAGGCTTAATTCTGCTGACATTTTTTTTTTCAACAGCCTGAGTTAGAGGTCCTGGTTCACCTGGGAACCCAGATAAAAACAAGCAATATATTAAAGTGCCCAGGGATACTGAGAGCAGATTTTTAAACCTATTTAGAGCATATTTTAAAACTTGTTCCTACTTAAGTAAGGAGAATGGAGAAAAGCCTGGGACACACCAGTGGAGAGGGTAATGTTTGTGCTGTATCTGTCATTTACTAAATGCTGAACAAAGAGAGGGGACAAGATATCATAACTGAGGAGGGAAGAGCCCAAAACTGCAGGAAAGAACTTCATACTGAAATAATTTATTTGTTATGCCTCCAAGGCAGAATGCTGCAGCAATCTGCTATTCTAGCAGCAGCAATAAAGTTGGAGATGGTTTTTCCACAAGATAAATCCTGTGTTTCCTCCTTAGTTGATGTAAAAATTAAGGGTTGTCTGCTAAAATCCCCAGATCTCAGCAACTCTGCTGTATTGACCAGCCTCAGTTGAAGTTCTTTAAAAATACATCAACTAATCAGCAGTAATTACTAATAGAGGAGTTAGTCCTGTCCTTGCAAACCTGAGATGCAAGCGGCCCTGAGAGCCCAGGCACTGAGTAAGCTGAATTAAGTGGTTTAGGAAGCATCAAAACCTTGTCATAAGGGAAAACTTTAGCCTGGATTCTTCCTTTCAGGATGTTGGAAGCCTTAAGAAGCCTAGTTGCCATCAAGAGTTGCATATAAAAATTGGAATTTTTTTATTCCTAAAGCATGCAAGCACTTTAAGAAAAAAGCATATAATGCCACTTATGTACAGAACTGCCCTTTAATATTGCACATCTGAGCCTCTGCTTACAAAGTACAAAAGTAAAAGGAAATTACAGCCTGAGCAGAGTGCCTAAGCTTCATTCTCTGCGTTAGTGCTATGGCTCAGAATGTGCTGCAGGAAAAGAACAAGTTTTACCTGTTCTTGAGGAGTTTCCTGCATTCCCACACCCAAAGGTGTTCTGTTGATTGTTGCTCACCTGTCAGATCAATGAAAGCCTCTGGGCATCAGTGAAATCTCCTGGGGACAGGACAGGGTGCCCTTCAAAACAAGCAGTTTGCCCTGGCATCAGCTGCAAGAGCTGAGCTAACCTCACCTTGTCCACCTCAAACACATAGGGACAGCTCCATTCCTTCAAAAATCCACCTCAGATCATTTTCCAGGGACAATCCAAGCCACTTCCTCAGCAAAGCATTGATGTAGTAGTTTGTTGTTTGTTAATGCTTCGAAAAATCTTATTAAAAGAACCATTTTTGCACCAGGGGAAGGAAATTTCTGTTTTCCAGAAGGCCACAAGTATGTGAAATGATGATGTGCTGCCCTTCAAAGATGGCAACCAGAAGATGCAGCAAGCACTAGTCTGGCTTTTGGAAACATTGATCATATCTATATCTATCTATAAATATAAATATAAATATAAATATAAATATAAATATAAATATAAATATAAATATAAATATAAATATAAATATAAATAAAATTTTATCTATTATTTCTTTATAATATAAAAATTATGTATAAATATATTATTATCTATTATAAATACATAATATACTTATAATTTATAATTTATATATATATTTATTTTATATAAATAAACATATTAAAATAAATATAGATAAAGAAATATAATTATAAATATAAATATATAATAAATATATGTAAATAAATATAAATAAATAAATTATAATTATAAATATATAAATAAATAAATAAAAATATAGTGACATGAATTGAGAGCACCTGTTTCAGACAAAGTGCTTTATTTTTATTTTGCTGCTTCCTGGTAAATTGCTTTTGATAGCTGTTCATCAATCTTGCTATCAGAAAGCATGAAAGCTCTGAGCAGAAGCAGCAGCATTCACAAGCATTCAGTCTGCAATCTGCACAGCAGGTTCAGGAGTTGGTTGGGTGTTACTTCACCTTCAAGATTAAATAACTAAAAAGATTTTTTTCCTTTTTTTTTGAGATTTATTGTTTCTAACAGACAAATGTAGATTAAATATATTCAGCAACTCCCACGCATATTTATTTTAGGAGCTTCCTCATGCAAATATGATACCTCAAGGGCATTCTTTTGCCAAGAGAGATTTCATATCATCTAGGTTGTTTCTGGAAAGGTGTGGAATCTATTCAAGCACACCAAATTCCAATGTCTCTCTCAATACACCTGTGTGTTTGAGTGTATCTGTACCAATTTGTGTGCAAGGGTTATAATAAGAATGTCTTTGAGAATGAGGGGGGGTAAAAAAGCTAAGTATTGAAAGTTAAGAAGGACCAACAGTATAATTCCATTTTTTAGTCCATCCTCTCATGTTTCCAGCAGATGCTCTGCATTGGAACAGAGAGAAAGGATCTGATCTTCAAACAACTAAATTACATTATCAATGACAGTCTAATGTCTGTGTCCAGAAGAAGTCACATTACGTCAAAACTCACTCAGCCTGCACTGGCAACAGCAATTTTTGACCCAGCCTCAGTGCTCACAAATTCTTCACCTGGCTGAAATGCTCAGATGCCCTCAGATGCTGCACATTGGCAACAGAGTGTAGCTCTAAAAATTAGTGCTCCTTTTTTCCTCTTCTCAGAAGTATTAAAAACCCCACAGGATAATTACAACAGTTCTGCAACCCAGGCAGAACACTGAACCTGCCTGAGCCATTCCCTCACTCGAAAGGGACACCTCAATTACAAGTTTCATTTGGCTGGGGGCTTTAATTTCCCACATTTCAGCATTCTGCTGGAGCTGTAGCTTTGTTTCCCCCTGCACAGGCCCAGCCCACGCCAGGAGAGAGCCAGATGCAGAGATAAAGCTGAGCAGAATTTATTTGGCAGCTCCTCCCCACAATCCTGGAAGGAGGTGTTCAGGTGCCAAGTTTAGACAGGAGCTTCTGCTGCATTTTGGCTGTTGCCTCTAAAGCACGTCTGCAGAGCTTTTGGGACCACAAAGTGAGGCCCCATGCCAAGAGCTGACTGTAGAAAAGTGAGAAAGTGGCATATTTAAAATATTAATTTTAAATGTACTCTGCATGGACAAGAGCAGCAATGATTGACCTATCAGCTGTCTCTGCAAATTCACCCTGCACCTGAAAGAATACAGAAAATGCAGAAAAGCAACTGTCAGTCCCTCACATTGCAAAGGAGAATGAGAAGAGCAAATAGCTCAGGTAAACTAGAACAGCTGGTTGTTCTAGCCCAGTTCAGGTAGAAACAATCCCTTCGTATTTCAGAGTACCCTTCTCATAATGTTAATAATAAAAGCGCAATCTTCCAAAACACTTCTGCCAGAATCAGAAAAAAATACAAGAACACATGGCCCAGGAAGGTCTGCCAGGGAGGACAGGACCCAACAGCTCTTTTTAAGATCTCCTGTTTGAAGATCCTGACTGCAAACTGTCAGCTCATACTCAGAATTTATTAAGGCTTGTGCAAATGTAGTTCCTTTAATGACACTACTAAAACCATTTTCTAAGCATTCAAGAAAAATACATTTCTGACTTGGCCAGAATGGAAGAAGACAGCTTAATTAGAACAACCAGATTTTCAGACAGAGCATAACATTTGGTATTTCAGCTCTGTAGTTTTATAGCTCTGCAGAAATTACCTTGCAGAAGCTGAGATCTGCTCAGATTTCTCTCAGATTTCTTCCTTTCACAGGGAATGCTACCTCGTGTTTGTGCTAATAAAATTATTCCTCATTATTTTGCTTGTGTTGTATATTCTCTTCCATTTCTGAACTACAAAGACCAACAGAAAAAATTATTCCAGCAAGCCTGTGGCATGTCCAGCTAAGAAACCATCGAGAGAAGTTGGAACTGTGCTAATTTCAGTGGCTGAACTCCTTTCTTGTTAACCTTGTATACAGCATCAGAGTTGGCCAACTCAGAAACATGAGAGCATTTCCAGCTTCTCCCATAGGCTCAGTGCTCTAAGAGGATGAAAAATCCTGCATGAATGACCTCATTTGGATAAAGGAAATGGATGAAACAAGACAGATTGGATGGAAAATAAAGTCATCACTAATCTAATAAAATACATATTGCAGTGTTTAGGGTTTGGTAGAACACATTCTAGAATGTGTTAACTGCCATAATCTCTGAAAATAACCAGTTATCTCCAGCAGAAGGTTCCAAAGGGCCACAGGATGCTAAGCACAGGACTTGCCATTAGAGAGGGTAAAAAGCAGGTTAGTAATTTAGAGATCAGTCAAACCAACTCGACCTCTGGGATGATATATTAATCTCCATTCCAACACAAAATAAGGTCAGTCTGAAAGTGCCTCATTCATTGCCTGCTAAAGATTTACTAGGTGTCACCCAGATTTGAATAATGCTTCTCCCGTTGGAATTCAGCAATGGTACACAAGTAAATTTCCTGGTTGCCCTCACCACTGAATCTTCTCACAAACTCAGCAAGACTCCCAGCAAGCAGAAAGATGGCCTGTGATTTAAGGTGAGATTTAATTGACTCTGAACTGAACTTAAAGAGAAAAAAAATGAATAAAACCAAAGAGTGATAGCCTCAAGGTGTTATGAACCACCAGCTAATTGCACTGAGGATGCCTTTGTAAAGAACACCTTTCCAGCCTGATACGCTTAATGACTCGTTTTCAACTAGTTGCTGATGGCCAGTCCTTGCAATGCTTCCCTAGGGAGGTTAATCAACACATGACCATGCAGAAGGTTTGTGGAGCACCTAGAAGCTCAAATCCTGCAGGCTGGTGGAGCACTTAGAAGCTCAAATCTTGCTAGAACATATTCACTGTGGAAAGTAAAGGCAGGCAGCCATCACAGCAGCCTTCATCATGCAGGACACAGAAACCCTATTGTTCAATCTGGATGTCCCTGCTGGCCCAGAGTGTGGTTTTGTGTTAGTTTAAACCAACTTAAATGGTTGCTTTTCCCCCCTTGTGACCTACCTTCCCTCTGCCTCCTTGCATGAATTCTGGCATTTATTTGACCCCTCTTTCTGTATTTTCCACCTTGGCTGAGGCTCCTTGAGCCTGTAGCTCCACAGCCAGTTCACCTGGGTACCAGTTGTATGTGGCATTCACTGGGGCAGGCACACACAGCCAGGGACAGGCTGAGGCTCTGGAGATGTCCCTGCTCATTTTGCTTGGCCATGTCACCAACCTTGGCTGTGACTCTGACACCCTGATGGGCACCTTACTCTTCAGAGGAGAGAGACACTTGCTGCCATCCTCATGAGAAATCAAGACCACAAGGACAGCAACTGGACCTCTTAGATATCCCTCTTTCTTGCTATTATTTCGTGCAATTTATTGATATATCAAGTGTCTTCGGGTCAGGTGGAGTCCCATGGCAGGTCCCCAGGCAGTCAGATCATTGTGATCCACACCTTCAGGTCAGGGCTTTCAGGGAATGATAGAGTGAGCCAGATCCCGTACACCTGGTGTTGCTGATCAGAAGAGAAGCACTGCAGGAAAAAATGTCTCCAGTGTTGGCATGCTTGCCCATCACACCAGGCTGCCTTGCTCTGTTCATGCAGTGAGCCAGGAGAGTGGGACTCAACCTTTTATGTTAGTCTGGACAGGGCTTCTCCCTTCTTCTTTCCTTCTGAGGACAAGAATCATCCTTTTCAAGTCTTCTCTTGCTCAAAGCCATTTGACTCAGGTGCCAGACCTGCACCTCCTCCCGAGGCAGGTGAGAAAAACCAGAAGCTTTGTTATTCACATTGCTTCATGATCGTGGATGATGTAAATTGCCCCCAAAGCAATTAATTTAAGGAAGCATTCTCTTGCCCACTGAGTCAGGAACACAACCACTAAACAAGACATAAAGATACACATCACAGCCCATTATTTCACTAATCTCAGAAGAGCTGCAGTAGCATGTCTTACCTGTGACTCACAAACCCACATTGGTTGGATTCCACCTGGTAACTTAAAGCCTTGAAATGCTGTCCTGGGTTCCTCTTCTGGATGAGCTCAGGACTTGCATCCTGGAAAATTGCAGCCTCAAACCTTCAAGGGGGTTCAGCATCTCAGTCACTGATAGTCCCAAGTCAGAGCAGTCAGCCCACAAGAGATTTAGAAGATTTAAGGAAGGTGCTGACTGACTGTAATAAGGCTTGGGCAAAGTGCAGGTGCCCAGGTAAAAAGCTGACCTTGTAAAGGAGGAACCTCATTAGCAAATGACAGGACCCCCTTGGATAGTTTCTGTGCAGAAACAAGAAATAACATATGGATCATTAACAAAAGGAAGTGTTCTGTGTCAAGCTGCTTTCCCCTCACCTCTCCCTGCCAGGCAGGAGAAAAGCCAAAATTCTGCTGCTCAAACTGTCCCTAACTTGTGCTACCACACCTCCCTGCTGCCTCCTCAGTCTCCCTGAACTGTCAGGATCCAGGACATCCATCCCTCTGGCTGTCCTGAGCAGCCAAGACCCCTGCCAAGGATCTCAGAGCCCCTGGCACAGAGCCCAAGATGCCTGTGGGTTTGATTGTGACCATGGAGCAAGTTACCAACCTTAGATGAAAATCTGCAAGCCACAACAGTTTAAGTAGAATGACAGTGAATTTATCACAAGGTGAAAAAGTAGATTTTGGGGTTTTTAGAATGGGGATTCAGGAATCTGGGCATGTCCAGCCTTTCTCCTTCTTCTTGGCCTCCATCTTCTGCTGTGATGTTGGCACTTTTTGGTTGGTTTAGAGTAGAAGCTCACTGTCTAACATAGGTGATAGGTATTGGAAAGTAATTGCAAATATTGTACACATAGTTTTCAGTATAAAGACATAACACAACCCTGGTGGCAGGCAGAGTGCCCTGGACTGTCTGGCTAAACAAACCTCAGCTAGACAGGAGAAAGAATTTTACAGATAAGATACAATAAACAACCTTGAGAACAAGAAATGAAGAGCCATGACTCCTTCTTCAAGCACTGGGGCTGGGAAAAGAGACTTTCTAACTTTGCTCAGGGTCACTCTGACAAGCTACAGACCCTGACACTGAACCAGCCTTAGAGGAAGGAAACAGAAAAAGCATCCAAGTGGGAGTGTGCCCCAGCTGTGCAGGTTTCAGCTGCTCCAGATGTGGGATGATGGGAATAGGGCTGCAGGTCTCCAAGTGCCACACTCAGGAAGGTGCTCTCCTTGCTGCAAGGCTGCTGAGGGCACAGGAGGTAAAAGCTCAGGATGGGGTCACAATGTTGGCACATTTGATCTGTGCCATGTGTGCTCAGCCAGGAACTGACTGACTGACTGACTGACTGGGTGTCACTCCCTGGCTCCTTTGTCTGTGGCTGTGATTGCTGCAAACCACAGCTGGCCAACTGAACCCCAGTCTGGAAAGGCACACCCATATCCTTCATTGTGGTTTAAATGGATTACTCATTTTTTTCACAGGTAATTTCCACTGAAAGTCTCTCTGGTGCATTACTGCAGCCACAGAGAAATCAGTGAATCTCTCAGGGCTTTAGCTGCTCAGAGTGACCCTGAGATGTGTTAGAAAGTCTCTTTTCCCAGCCTGGGAGTCAGGGGGAGTTAGAACTCTTATCTTTCTCCTGTCCTGCCAAGACCCATTCAGCCAGACAGTCCAGGCACTCTGCCTGCCCCTGGGGTGGCGTTATGTCTTTATACTAAAAACTATGTGTACAATGTTTACAATCACTTTCCAATACCTATCACCTATGTTAGACAGTGAGCTTCTACTCTAAACCAATCTCTAAGTGCCAACATGACAGCAGAAGATGCAGGCCAAGAAGAAGGAGAAAGGCTGGACATGCCCAGATCCCTCCATCCTGCCCCCCTGGATCCCCATTCTAAAAACCCCAAAAATTCAAATTTTCACCCTGTGATAAATTCACTGTCATTCTACTTAAACTGCCACCGCTTGCAGATCTTCATCTAAGGTTGGTAACGTGCTCCACAGGTCATAATCAAAACCACAGGGGCATTTTGGGCTCTGTGCCAGGGTCTCTGAGCCCCTTGGCAGGGCTCCTGGCAATCCAGGACAGCCAGAGGGATGTCCTGAATTCCAACATGCATCCATGTGAATTCCCAGCTGTACAGGAAACTGAGGGGAGCGTTGCCCCACTCCTGCCAGCCCCAGCCCTTCCCTGCTGCTGGGACCATCCCAGGACGTTTTCTGGAAGCCAGCCCAGGGCAGCTACAAAGGGAAGGCGTTGGCCTCTGCCTGGGCAGTGCCAGCCCAGCCCCTCTGGTGACTCACCTGGCACTGCCACCCGGGCAGGTGAGGGTTTATGAAGTGGGAAATGATTTCCAAGGCAGTCACTGGTGCCAGGATCCAGCCTTGCTGCAGGGACCTTGCACTGCTGCCCCCTCAGCGTGGCATGATGGCTGCAGCAGGGCCAGGGGCAAGGGAACAGCAACATGGGGCACTTCAAAGCCTCTGCTCTGCTGAGCCCTGGCTCCCCAGCAGCCAGGTGGAGGAGGAGGCACAGCTTCAGAAACCCTGAAAAAGTTCCAATTAGGATTTATAAGAAAAGAGGAAACATCTAATTTAAAGGAGGAAAAAAAGAAAGGCGTTTTGAACATACTGAACATAGTATTTCCTACTTCTAGATTTTACTTTTTCTTTTGTGAAAGGGGAAGTGGAGGACACAAATAAATTAAATGCATCAGAGGCCCACAGAAGTCTCTGGTGACCTCAGAGATAACTCAGCCCAAAGGTGAGAGATACCCAGCATACCCTGTGCCCCTCTGTAGTATTTTTGGGGTCCCCTATCATGGGGAGGAAAGATGAATCTGACTCCATGTTCTTAGAAGGCTACTTTTTTATCATATCATATCATATCATATCATTATATTGAATGCTATACTAAAACTATATTAAAGAATAGAGAAAAGATACTTACAGAAGGCTTAACAAGATACTAATGAAAAACTCATTACTCCTTCCAGAGTCCTGACACAGCTGGATGTGATTGGTCATTACATCAAAACAATTCACATGAAGCCAATCAAACAACCACCTGTTGGATAAACAATCTCCAAACCACATTCCAAAGCATCAAAATGCAAGAGAAGCAAATGAGATAATATTGTTTTCCTTTTTCTCTGAGGCTTCTCAGCTTCCCAGGAGAAGAATCCTGGGCAAAGAGGATTTTTCAGAAAATATGATGGTGACACCCTTCACCTACCCAAAGAGCTCACAGGTGTAACATAACTCTTCCAGGAGCAATTTGCCAGGAGCCATCAGTCAGAATTCCTGTACTGGTGAATAGCAAATTTCCAGAGATAACTGCTTCCTTCCCATGCCTCATCCCAGGAAAAACTCAAGGCCAGGTTGCATGGGGCTCACAGCAATCTGATCTAGTTGAAGAATCTGCTCATTGCAGTGGGATCAGACTTTGAAAGGTCTTTTCTAACCCAAATCTTTCTGTGAGTCTCATTAAATCCTTTTGGTTAAAATCGTTCCAATAACCCCACCCTTTCTAGTAAATCCTAAGGGTGGACTTGTGTGCTTTCCTAATCACCAACATATTAATCACTTTTCCAGGAATTCTGCAAGAGGAGACTTTGCAACATAAAGCAGATTTAGTTAACATAAGCTGGAGCCAAGAGCATTTTGACATCAAGGGTAGCAGCCTTGACATAACAGAATTAAACTATTAAACTACTAAAAGCATTTAGGGTGTGGAGGTAACTTGAAGAAAATTTAGGAAATCAAACCCAACAGGCTACCACATAACAAGGAAAGAGACTTGTTTTGGAATCTTGTAGGGCCCCTGATTCTGATAAGAAGGCATCCAAGTAAAACAAGAAGAATTATGAGATTAAAATCAATGTGTACCCATCAAAGGTTAAGAGCTATTGCCTGTAGTTTCATGTGCAAGCACTCCTATTCCAGCTGTGAAAAGAATAATTAAAAAAAATTTTCAAAGTTTGATGGAGTAAACACACTTTTAACCAAATACTCACTCCTTTTCATCATACACCACCTTTGATAGGTGAAATTCCTCCATGACAGGATTATTGGATGGTGTTCAGCAACTGAGACTTTGTGGGGAAAAAGTTGTTGGGGCCAGAGAAGCTGCTGTTGGAACATGCTGTGGTTTCCTACCAAAGAAGCATGCACAAATGACAAGAGGAAGGAATTAAGCCAGAAAAAGTCACTTTTGGCCCAGTTGCTCTATTTAACTTGCAATACTAGTGCTGAAGTATGGGTGTCTCTGGGTCTGGATTGAAGGCACTTGAGACAGTAATTCATGTTCAGACTCAAGTGAGTCTCACTACTTGTGAGTTTGGCAGCTTTTCATGAGAAGGCACAAATTGGCCAACAATCTCTTGTTACAAGGTCTTTTAGGAGTAAACTATCCAATTAAGAACTGACACCCAGATTATTTTCCCTTTTAACCCAATAACTGATCCCACAGAGCTGCAATGCAGACTTTTCTGCCCAGTTACAAAATGCCACCCAAACCCATGAAGGACAAGGAAGAAGAAGCATGAAGGAGAAACCCTGTGCCCTCCATCTTGCTTCTATCCACAACATACCAAAAATCCCAAACCCTCAATTTCTCACCTAGTGAAACACCTACACTACTCTCTATAATCTATTTCACACTTTTGTGGATTCCAGTCTATCTTGAAGTGTAGGAAACTTTCTCCATGAATGAGGGTCAAAGCCAGTCCTCCCCTGGGGGTCAGGGCACCTCAGAGCAGACAGAGAAATATTCCCAGTGCCCTGGGTTTCCACACTGAAGAAGTAAAAGCAGTTTAACTACAAACTCCATGCATGCCAACAACTGGTGAAGCGATTTTTCAGAAAATATGACAGTGACAAACTGCTGCTGGCTCTGACCCTAGTACACTTTAGCTCCTCAAGGCCCATCACAAGGACTATGGAAGCCCAGAAAGAGCAGCATTAGGCCTTTTACAAAGGCATTATTGTAGTGCCTTGTATAGCTCTCTGAGAGCCCCTTTGTAGTCACCTTATATTGGGAAAGAGGTTTGACAAGTTTGCTTGGGCTCAAACCATGGAAGAGGGGTAGCCAAAGAGTTACTGGGAAGGGCATCACTCCCAGCACGAGTGCTGTAATGTCTTCTGAGACAGAAGATAAATAAATCACATTTCAGATGACAGGAATGCTGCAAAAACAACAAGAAGAACCAAAACCACCAAAACAAACAAACAAAAAAAGGCAGGTAGCATGGAAGGCTTAGTAGGGAGCTGCCTGATTAGCACTGCACAAGTGTGAGAGGAGAGCTTGAGGCTGAGCCCTTCACCAGCAGTCCATGCATTTCTGGTGCTTAAAGGATAACATTCCTGGAGGTCACTCAGGCAGGAGACCTGAGAAGAAGCAAAGCGCTAAAATGAAAACCTCACATTCCATTAAAAGTCTCCCTCTGTAGTTGTTCCCTCTGTGCCTCAGACTGAGCTGCATTTCTGTATTTTCACCAAGTAGCTTTACCTGTATCATATATCTTTGGGGTTAGCCAGACAAAGGGGAAGTAATAAATTGGAGCATAAAGAACAAGATAATAAAATGCAGAAGTTTTATACTGCTGGCCCATCAGTCTGAGAAAATATATGAGATCTTGGCTCGAGCAATGATCAAGAAACACATTAAGGAGCATTAATTCCTCTCAAGTGCTTTCTTGAAAAACAACTTCTCTTATCTTAGCCCCAAAGTTACCTCTGTTCTTTGCAAATTTCTACCTTAATTCCAGCAGAAGGAAGGCTATGATTTCAGTAGTAAAAAATTATTTGCAGAGATAACAAACCTATTGTAACTGAAATGACTAATGGACCCACTAATCTCAAAGGGAGGAAATTCACAGACCTTAAATTTCCCATTTTATTCATTTTTATGCATCTCTTCAGCAGTTCAGCCCACATTAGCAGTGACAGTGGGGTCACAACAAGTTCAAGGCACACTTACAGCATTACCTGAACAAGATTTTTTATGCTGTGAAATCTATTTCCTATCTGGGTTACAGGAGGAAACATGACCTGTGCTTCTAAAACTGGTTTTATATGGAGCCAAATAAATGATTTATCTCTCTTCGACTTAATCAAAAAGTTATTTCCACTAAGGGCTAGCCTCTGCCTCTTCTGCTTGAAACATCTGGGCTATAACATCCTGCAAGGAAGTCTCTTGAAACCACAACCAAAATTTCAGCCAGATACGCACAAGCAGGCATTGAGTGAGAGCCATGGGTGTGATTTGTGTCAGGGAAGTGTCACTGTCACTGCCAGAGCTAACTTGATAGAAGGTGAAGTTCTGCCCTGCCATGAACCAGCTGAGAAACTGATGTGGTATTTTTGGGGTCCCCCTTAGTGGGGAGGAAAGATGGATCTGACTCCATGTTCTTAGAAGGCAGATTATATTATATTATATTATATTATATTATATTATATTATATTATATTATATTATATTATATTATATTATATTATATTATATTATATTATATTATATTATATTATATTATATTATATTATATTATATTATATTATGCTATACTAAAGAATAGAGAAAGGACACTTACAGAAGGTTTATTAATGAAAATCTCATTAACCTTTCCAGAGTCCCAACACAGCTGGATGTGATCAGTCATTAGGGCAAAACAATTCACGTGAAACCAATCAAACAACCACCTGTTGAATAAACAATCTCCAAACCACATTCCAAAGCAGCAAAACATAGGGAAGTAAATCAGATAATTGTTGTTTTCATTTTTCTCTGAGGCTTCTCAGCTCCCCAGGAGAAGAAATCCTGGCGAAGGGATTTTTCAGAAAATGTGACAGTGACAAAGTGCTGCTGGCTCTGAGCCCCAGCACACTTTAGCTCCTCAAGGCCCAGCACAAGCACTATGGAAGCCCAGAAAGAGCAGCATTAGGCTTCTTACAATGCAGTAAATGCACATACAGCCTGTCCTGAACACCTCTCCACAAAAAGAGCAAGCCCTTCTCAGGTAGGGCAACCCATCAGCTCTGTTGGCTCCCCTCAATTATTCCCAAAACTGGGCTCCATTTATTGCAAGGAGCTGGCTGGCAGGTCAGGGCTGATTCTCGCATCCTGTAAAAATCACATTCCTACGCAGCTCAGACAATGAGATCCCTGGTTTTAATACAATAAAATGAAAATTCCAGTTTTCACTCTCTCAAGGCCTGTGTGAAACCAAGCAGGCAGTAAAAAGACTGTTTGCATGAGGCACTGTACACACTTATAAGCTAACTGTATCTTCAATACTGAAAACTGATATAGATTTAATTTGCCTTTTTTGCTGTACTTGAGAAACAGTAATGGGACACCCCACAGGGCTAATTTAATATAGTTTTGTGAGCAAAGCATCTGCTTCACATCTCCAAGCAAATGAGTTTGAAGTCTTATACAGAGTGGATTGCATTAACCTTTCTAATTATTTTTCTCCTGAGAAAGCACTTCCAGATTTCTCCTGACAAAACATATTTCACTCCTGAAGTGTATTTACTGCCAATAATTAAAACAAAAATAGAGTTAATGCACACACACTCTTGTAAAACAGGCAGCCCAAGAGCAGAACCACAAATGCTAAAGAGCCTTACAGCTCCACAAAGCCTTGGAGCAGCCTGTAAACACAGCTGATAACAAATTCCACCCAGCACAAAATTCGTGCCAGCCACAGATTAAATAACCAAACCCCTGGAAGTTAAGGTCTGACACCAGGAGTGTGTTTAGTCCTCTCATTAAAAAGCCCTGTGTTTCTGTTAAATGCAGAGGCTTGACATGCTCCAGCAGAACGTGTCTGTGCATTCCAGCATGGCAAAGGATCGGTGTTTAACATCAAAACAACCCCAGGAACATCCATGGGGTGGATAACAGACAGCAGAATGTGTGTCCTGCCTCTCTGTCCCTACCCCAAATTGTGCACAGCTCTGTGTGATGCTGCTCCACAGGGCAGCTGAGACACTGGATGGTGCCTTCCTGTGACAAACAGGCACATTTATTGGGAGCTCAGCACATTCATAAAAATGAACTGAACCAAAGCAAAGGTGCAGTGAATCACCAGTGGCTGGTTCCTTTGTAGGGAAATGGAAATTGGAGATGGCACACTGGAAAGGATCACCTTTCCTCTGCCTCTGTCAATGCCATTTACAGGCCACTTGCATTTTTAGCTCAAATCTACAAAGGAAAAAATTCTTTCATAATGGCTGCATTGAGCTGATAAACAATGGAAAATTGCTGATTTGATTCTATTTAAAAGCAGCACAGAATTATTTTGGACTAGGCACAGTAGCACTGAGTTCTGTTTTAACTTGGTATAATTACAATTGGCCATTCATCTGCTGAACTGACATCAAAGAACAATTTATTTTGAGTAATAGCCCATAATTCAACCTAACATATGTAATTAGAAATGAAATTTAATATGTGCCCAGGCTACTGAGAGAGAATGGGAAGTGCAGACTTTTGAATTCATACTGTGTAGGAACTGCTCAATAATATGACAGCTAAAGATTAATCACCCATCACAGTGCAAAAGATCAGGTAATATTAAACAACCAAACAGAAATCAAGCTGCTGAGCACAAAGGAAACATGTTATAAACACTGTGGAAATTATACATCCCAAAGCTAAATTAATTTATGGTATAACCCAACCATTATGAGAAGAATATTTGCACAGAGTGATTTGTCCTAGTTCAGGGAAAATTTGGGAGATAAAAGCTTCATATAGTCAACCCAGGACATGGCCATAGTTCTTTAGGTAAGCACTAAAGGACCACACCATAATGTACCAGGCAGGCAACAAAAATAATAAATAATCTGAAAATGCTGACATGGAAACCTCTACGTAAACAGGAAAGGGTGAGTGGAGTATAAATGTGCAAAAAGGCTTTCAACTGTTAAATTGCTGTCTTATGAAAAAACCTGGTGCCTGTGAAATACAGTGAGTTATCTGCTTCAAATAAAAGAAATGAAGTAGAAAAGTCACTGTGATAAAACATCTGTATCAGGTAGCACATGGGGAACAGGTACAGCTCATGGCTAATGACTCCCCACCTTTCTAAGCACTTTGTCCCTGTAGCTGCTGCACATTTTCTTGAGCTGGTGTCTCACTGAAGTTTTTGTAACTGATTGATAGTCCAATAATTCTGGTTGCATTTCAGGATTTACCACTTACCTTTGAATGGCTGCATTTAAATCTATTTTATCATGAACATTTCTCAATGTATTCTGTGATTCTGCCTCTCTATCCACCCCCGAGACAAAAATGCTGTTTTATGGAGGCATTCAGGCAAGGGAGTACAGTGAACAGGAGGATTTCCCTTTGGGTTGAAATGTTGGGTTTGAGGGGGTTTTGGCTTGACTCTTCCCATTCTCCAGCTCTGAATTTGTTGGTTCCCAGGAATCGTCACCAGCTCAAGCTGAAGCAACACCTTGTGGAGGGCACCTTGGGACAGGAGATATGGGGTGGAAAGCTCCAAAGAACCAAATGTGCTAAATCACAAAAGGTAAAAAGGAAGACTTAAAATGTTTCTCAGTCCCTAGTAAATATCTCAACATATTTTGGAGGTAATCAGCAGTTGCTCTGGATTACTGAGCTTTCTGTAGCATTAAAAGTTCCATCAGAGAAGCTGCCAAAGCTGCCTGTGCTGAGTGTAGGGACCACACTTCTGGGTCTTTTGGTTTGGTTTATTTTAAAATTTTGCTTCTGAAGTTACCTCTGCTCTTCCTCCTTATTCAAATGCATTTGACCAAACAAATGTCAGCAGGCAAAAAACTAATTCAGTGGAAAACAGAGAGCAAGAGCCAGCTGCACTGGTTTTAGCCAGCTGGTAAAGTCTCCAACAGCCAGGGTGACTTCCCTGCTCTTTGCTCTTTCTTTTTCACATGAGTTTTTGTGAGCTTTAACAGGACTACAGGGCTGTATTCATGTATATGTGTATATATATATAATACATATATATAAAAAAAATATATACATATATACACACATAGATATATGTATATATACACACACATTATTCTTATATACACTTTAAAATTAATCCCATATATGTGTGTAGAGGTATAAGCTGCTATACAATCATAGGTTATATAGTAGTATATAATATAGGTTTATAATATAGGTTCTATAGTAATCATGGTTAACCCTAATAAATGTTAATAATGATCCACTGGTTGTACATAAACACAATACCAAGGCCACACACACAAAAGGCTCCTTTACCCACCACTGTTAATGCAAGTGCTATTTATAGAAAATATGTTTGTTTGTGTGCTCATGATAAAGACTGAGTAATGAATTCCTCAAGGTTATTTCAGGTTCACACACACACAGAAATTTAAAGTGCTTACACAGCTGCACCTGGATTTCTTCCCTTCTGTTTGGCAGCCAGGAGTTATCCTGGGCTCTGAAACAGTTTTTCTTGTTTAACATTAACATTAAGCAATGCCAACAGCTAACAATATCCCACAGTTAGCCATAATGCTAAGATACACATAGCACTGAGGAACCCTCACTCTCCTTATTTGCAAAGACAATTAAGCAATTGTAGACAGGGATATACAGGGCCATTGTTTGCCTGGTTTTCAGGTCACTGGAGTCCCACAGAATTAAGGAAGACTGGCCATTGCCAGATCCATTTCAACAGGCTGAGGAAATCTCTGAGTCTCCATCACCCAAATCATGACTGAGCAGCTTCAATTTCCATGGACATCTCCCAGCCTGCAGCTGCTGCACAGGGGTGGCAAAGGGAAGGTAAATAATGGAGCAAACCCCACCACTTAACATCTCTGGGGACATGTGGGACCACAGACACACTTTCAGCTGATAATGAGAATGAGCATTAGGCTGATCTAATGTTCTTTGACAAACACTGCATCCAGTTCACTCCTGGCATGGACTGAACCACCATGGAGTGTGGTGTTGTGAGGTCCCTAGGACGAGGTGAGAGAGGAGAATTTGACTCCAGGTTATATCAGAAGGCTGATTATATTATATTATATTATATTATATTATATTATATTATATTATATTATATTATATTATATTATATTATATTATATTATATTATATTATATTATATTATATTATATCATATATCATATGCTAAATGAGCCAAGACCAGGGGGTTCAACAGGAGCCAGGCAGGGCTGCCCCTATAAAGCAGCCAGGATAAGTGTCCTGGGCTCAGCTGTAACTTGGATAAGGTGGGGATGCTCCAGGGCAGGACTTGATTCTTCATATTCAATGGCTGTTTGTAGCAACTACTGCTTTACTCTGTATTTAACCTACAAATGCATCTGGGCACAGGCCAAAGTTACTCTCCCTGTTTGCAAATGGGTCTTGTAACAAAGTATTTCTGGTAACAGAAGGAACAAATGTTTTTTCTCTTAATGAAACCTGCTTTAGAAAAAAAGATTTTTTTTTTTCTTACAAATCTAGCAGAAATATTAATTTTAAGGTTTCTCCTCCTCCTGAATTCCATGCAGCCTGACAAATCCATGATGCCTGAGAAGCCAGACCAGATATGATAGCACCTCAATACACAGCAAATCTCTAAACATGATTACGTTGGAGTACCCTGAAATGTCTTTGGGAGCTGATATCATCCTCTCCTCAGCAACCATTCAGTAACTTGCCCACATTGTTTATAGGTATTTCAAACAGCACTGATCTTAACGTCGATCTGTAAAGGATTCCAGTTGGTAATCCCCCTCTATTGTGAAAAACAAACATTTTTCTCTATCTTTTATCAGTATTTGCAGCTTGCCTTATCACGTATCTGAAGAAGTCTGTGGCATGTTGGGGGAACTCCCACAGGCCTTGAAGACTTCAGGCAGAATCCCACTCTGTAATTCCCCCTTATCACATAACAATACACAACATATGAACAGCCTGAACCAAGTGCATTGACTAATGATTCCTGGCAAGAAAGAGCAAGCTTCACCCTTCCAGGAACAGAGCAGGAATATAAATTATTAGCTTTCAGACCACAAACTCATCAAATTAATCATCTGTGAGCATCACTAACAGATATATATATATATATATATATATATATATATATATATATATATATGTATATATATATGTATGTATGTAAAACAACCACCAACCCAGAATGAGCACTGACATTGTCTATGTCAGGGAACATCATTTCATGTCTTGTTTAAGATTCCTTCTGTTAGGTTTAAATATATACTAAACACCTTAAATCAGAATCAGAAATGAGCAATACAACAAATGTTCAGTATCCATTTCAAGATAAACGTGAAAAAAGAAACTTCATGATGAGAGAAGACACAGCACTGGCATAATTTGTTTTTCTGGAAGAAAAGTTATGGTGTGAGGCCTCTTCCTTTAGCACTGTACTATCAGCCTAGTGGTCACATTCTGCTCCTCTTTTCCCTTTCAAATTCCCCCCTCCCACAGGCACATGCTATTCTGTACACTCATAGCTGTCAAGGTAACCTCCAAAGCCCAAGGATTAACAGAAGTGTGAAATTACCTTTGTCATTTGACGCTGCAGAACAATTTAGGTGGACAGAAATATTATCCTATCAGCTCAACACTGAGTTATCCTTCTGCTGGTCCAACCAGCTACTTGTTATCCCTGAAAAATGGCTCCCATTGGGATCTGTGTCCAGCATCTTGCCCCCAGGCAGGTGATTACAATTGCAGAAAGCTGCAAGGGAAAAGCAGTAGCCATCCAGTTCCTCAAGCATCATGTCCCAGAGCTCACTTTCATTTCTTCAATCACCAGCCAGCTTCTCAAAGCTTTTCTTTATGTAACCTGCCAGAAGCATGGCCTGAGGCTGTGCAGTATCTGAGCAAGAAAGCTGAGACTGCATACAAACAAGAGAAGAGGCTTTGAGGATTGTGCATGTTTTCTCAGGGGAAATCTGTTGCTATCAGCTTTGAAGACAAAGTCTATTTATCAGCTGCCTAAGCAGACTGCCTGATGTTAACAGACAGGGTTAGAGATCCTTTTGAAAGGCACCTGGGCTGTGGTGGATCTGCTCCTGCCAAACACAGGTCTCCATTTCTGCAATTTCTGTTAAATTCTGTTAAATCCCATGGTCAGCATGCTGCAGAGGGCAAATCAGCCAATTCATTCAAGCTTTAATAGTTGTGAATCTTGAATTCTGAGGGCACAAGGGCACACGAGGGGCAGTGCCCTTGGTCTAGCAAAGTGCCCGAACTGAGAGGGGCCATCACTGCCCGTGCAGCAGAGCTTTGTGTTATTCAAACAATAACAAAAATTCAGTCCCAGCATCCGTGCCCACAGCACTTCTGACACACCGAACACCCAACTCACAGGCAGAATCTCATCTCAAATCTTTCTTAAGGAAGCTCCCTTCTCAAAAGTTATTTAATCTTTCAAGGCTTCCTACTATGCTCCTCTCCTTACATTGCTATTTATTTCCTAAACCACAAACTTGCATGTGCTTGAAAGACATATTTGCTAACAGACTTCACAGTGCATTGTCTGATTGAAAGTGAGATTTCCCATAAAGTATTGAGAGGAAAACTGTTTCCATGTCAGGAAAAGACAGTAGCAGGCTGTTAGCACTTTCATGTGAAATAACAAAATGCACATCCATAATTTCTCTAGATTCAAATAAACACTGTGATGAATATAGTGACATGAGACATCTGCCAAGTCCACAATACATGTCTTGTGCTAGAAGCTTTTTCATCCATCTGAATGAGAAAACAGAGAACTCCACCTTCTGAAAAGCTGTAGCACTGACTGCTACTGAAAGAGCTAATGACAAAATAAAAAATGTCTTAAAATACTTTCTCCATTAAAGTGGGTAGAAAACTAGTCCTTGAAAGTACAGAGATATTATCAGTTTCCCTAATGCCTGAAAATGACAAGAAAGGATGAAAAATACTGGGAATTAACTATTTCCACCAGACACCAGTGTTGAATGCTCTCCTATAAGGCAGAAAAACAAGCATCAGCCATGACGAGAAGTGAATCAAAAAGCCTGGATGAAAAAGGCAGATGTTAATATTGTAAAGCAATTACATCTGGAATTCCACACATGTGAGGTGTTCAGGTTTCCTTGGCTTTCAGGAAGGTCAGAAGTTAAAGCCAGGAGAAAACTCCCAGTAGGACAGCTGTAGGTTACCAGTGCATCCCCTTTCTTAAGAGATTTTGCTTTTAACCACAGCTGAGTTCCTCACATAACATCTCTCATCCACTACTGAGCCACTTAAATAAAGATATCAATTATTAGCCACATAAAAGGCTTCAATCATTGATCCAGAAAATCAGCTTAGTCTCCCTTAGCTGTTGCATGAAGTCAATTATGCAGATGTGGGGCACTGGCAGAGAAAGCCAAACTCTGCAGAAACACTGGAAATATATTTACTTAGCTACTACCCCAAAGCTTACCCGGCACGAATCGCACCAAAATTCAGCATATCAAGCTCTTGTATTGCCACCTCGTGGCTGATGCACGTATAACTTGGCTTTACCGGCAGGAGAGCGGATCAGGAATTCCTTCTGTTATATAAGGGAATAAATGCTGGCACAAATCGAAGCAAAGTTTTAAACTGAGTTACATTTAATAATGATAATTGGCAATGGAATGAGGATCTTCTCTGAAAGAAGAATAGGAATCAAATAGTGGGTGAAAATTCAGGCATGAATGGAAACTTCAGTGAACACCTCACCCATGATGTGCCAGCCTGGCACTCTTCCTGGGGGACACAAAGGACAACGGTGCCACTAATGAGTGACTTCAAAATTATTCCAGGTAAATAACCTGACTGGGAAATGCTTTTAATAGTTTCCAAGACCCCAGGTGATTTGATATTCAATTGACATAGAGAGAGTTGTGGTTTCTAGGAAATGTTCCCCTTCTTTGGGAATGACATCCCACAATACTCTAAGGGCTGGCTTTGATTATATCTGCATCTACCTGAGAATCTCAGTGAAGGGCAAAGGAGCCATGGGCTCAGTGAAGAACAAGGAGGAAAATACAAGTGGAGGGCTGCCTGCCACTGGAAGTGACATCAGCCACAGCCCAGAGAACTGTGTGGGTGCTCCCCCCAGGCCTTTCATACCAGCATTTTATATTTAATTTCACATAGCAGTTCCCTGAACTGTCCAAGGGATTTCCTTCAAACCACCAGGAAGTTCATACACCTGCACTGGCAAGCAGGGGAGTTCCAGCTTGCATGTTTACTTTTACATTCTGAAAGCAGAAGGGTTTTCTCTTTTCCATCAGCATAATCCAGTCAGCCAGAATAAAGGATTCATTCGGAACAACTGAATTAGAATAAAAACCATTCTTATTCTCATTATTATGTCTTGTTAATTCTTGTTCTAATCTGTGTTATTTTTCCAAGTACATTGCCATGAAATAATGATCCTTTCATGGCTATTCTATTTATCATAATGGAAGCTAAGCCTTTACTATCAGTTCTGGATTTCCTTGTGTGAAAATGCTTTCAAAATGCCTGAAAAAATAATTTGCTTACAAGGCTAAAATAAATTGCTTTATGATTTATAGGAAGACAATCACACCTAAAGGTTGATAATTTATAATGGAAAGACTAAACACCTTAATCATCTCTAACTGCATCCACATTTCTTCTACTTAGGCTTAGCCTGTCTCCTAATGGGATTTAGTCCTGAACACTTCCTACTTTCCCTGGTGACATTACTGGTATCCCATTATACAGCCAAGAGAGATCCTTGGCTTTGCCTTAATCTTTTAAGTGAATGGTTCTCAGAATGAATAATTTGACCATTACATTATGCCAGGGTGGCAAAATAGACACAAAATTTTCCTCAGTTATGTCACAAGCAAATACTTTGTTGGTGAGTGACACCAACACATAAGCTTTGGGGAAAAGATCCCCTGTGCCTATACACATTGTGTAATTACTTAAATTTCATGGGAGATGCAGAACTTTCTTCCCAAGACTTTTATCTTATTTGAAAATTAACTCTGTGCATGACTGATTGTGGAGAATTGAGAGATTTTAGATTTGGGATACTGTCATGTCTAAAAAAGCTGTGTAAAAAAAGAATAATTGCTGAAAGCTAAGAAGACACAAATAGTAACATTGTCACAACAGTATTTTGAAAATAAAGAGGATTTTTATAGTTGATTCTGGGTTTGGGGTTGTCTTAGAAAAACCCAGTATTGAAATTGAATTTGATGAAGTCTAAAATCAAGGACAAAAGCAGCTATCAGCACCATAGTCTCAAACCCCTGGGTCATTGTAAAGTCAAAAAATTATTTAGCATGGAAAAATATGAAAGCATATTCCATATTAATTGGTCTGGTGTTTGAAGGATGGATATTAAATCGAAAACAAGATCAATATGGCACAAAGACCAATTAAAAACAGATATGCACCTATCAGAGGACATATAAAGAGGTCCATGAAAAAGAAACAAAATTAAACAATCAATTACAGCAGAGAAACAGAGAAGAAAGGAACACACAAGCACCAAAAACACCCCGGAGTGGAGAGAGGTGAGAAAATAGGGAACAAGTTAATTTTCAGCTGAAAAAGATGATAACATTAAAAAAAATAGATATACTGAAAAATAATATCAAATTAAATAAAATAAATGTGAGGGAGGGTGACAAACCACATCAAAGGAAAAGGAAAACTATTGGTTCAAATGCTCTAACTAATTTGAGAGATAAAAGTTGCAGAGGGATTAAGGACTGCAGAAAATACCAACTGTCCTCTTGCCTACAGACACCACAGAGCCAGGCCACCCCTCAGATGTACATTGAGAGCAAATGCTTTTCCCACCCCTCATAAAGAAAAAAACCCTCAGAGTACAGCATAAGCAATAATAAGAAAAGAGGTGTATTGGTATGAGGTGTGCTCTGGAAGGCAGTGGGCACAGCCAGAGCATCTGCCATCACCAGGTGATTATCCCAGCACAGGGAATTTACTGGACAGGAGCTGGAGGAGGTGGATTCTAAAGCTTGTGCTGATGTTGTGGAGCTTTAGGCTGGTTCACCATCCCGGCAGCCACAGGCTGTCCCTGTGAAATGAAAGCAGAAATACAGGAAACATGAATAAAGAACAAAATGGCAAAAATCAGCTCTGTAACAGAATTAACTGGCTCACTGTGGGTAACACAACACAGCATCTCAGAGATTACAAAGAAGTAAATTCCTGGTCCTTCACCAGTTCCATCGCCCTTCCCTGGACATGCTCCAGCACCTCAGCGTCTTCCATGTCAAGGGCCCAGAACTGGGCACAGGGCTTGGGGTGTGGCCTCAGCAGCGAGGCTGAGCAGAGGGACAATCAGTGCCCTGCTCCTGCTGGCCCCACGCTTGCTGACACAGGCCAGGGTGTCACTGGGCTTCCCGGCTACCTGGGCCCACTGCTGGCTCAGGTGCAGCTGCCCCCAGCCAGCAGCCCCAGGCTGAATTTCCCCAGGCAGCTTTCCTGGAGCATGGCAGGGGGTTGCTGTGAGCCAGCAAGGGGAGGAAAAGGGATTATGTGAAGCCACTGGCCCCTTCCAGCACAAAGGAATCAAACCATCCCCTCCAGCTGGGCCTTTACCTGAACCTACAGCAAGCAAGAACTTGTTGTAGTCATTGTTTTTGCCAGCACTTAAATAGGAATAGAGAATGCTAGAGAACAGGAATTTCAGCTGAGTGTGAAAGTGGTGCATTACAAGACAACGGCTGGCTTTTGGGATCTAGGGTGTCAGAATTACTCTTGTATTATTTGGTGCATTAATAATCTACACTTTTCTAAGTCTGCACAGTATTTCCATTTATTGATCTTCCCGTTGTATTATCACCTCTACAAATTGCTTCGAACACAGAATGGCAAAGATTTTGACAATGTCTACAAAGTGCTTGCCATTGTCTCAAAGGTAACTAATGACCAACTGAGCCCCTTTTCCAGTCAGTGGGAACCCCACCAGACCACCACAGCTCCTCAAACATGATGGAGAATGGCTCAGACATTTCATCCAACAATCCCCTCAGGTCCTGTGAAAGCATCTCATCGTGTCCTATGGACCTGTGCACCCCCAGGCGTGACAGTGTTCACACAGGTCTTAGGATGAGGGAAGAGACAAGGATCTGACTCCATGTTTCAGAAGGCTGATTTATTATTTTATTATATATATTATATTAAAACTATACTAAAAGAATAGAAGGATTTCATCAGAAGGCTAGCTAAGAATAGAAAAGCAAGAATGATAACAAAAGCTTGTGTCTCAGAGTCCAAGCCAGCTCACTGTGATTGGCCATTAATTAGAAACAACCACATGAGACCAATCACAGACGCACCTGTTGCATTCCACAGCAGCAGATAATCATTGTTTACATTTTGTTCCTGAGGTTTCTCAGCTTCTCGGGAGGAAAAATCCTAAGGAAAGGATTTTTCAGAAAATATCATGGCTACACCCAGCTTCCCTAGACAGGCTCAAACCTCATCTTCTCCTGCAGGAGGTGGTTCATTCTCCTCACCCTTACCTTTCCTTCTGCAACTCTGCCGGGGTGCATGGAACACCTGTCAGTGCAGACTGAGGCAAAAAACCCATTGCACACCTCAGCATTCTCCCTATCCCAGGTGCTCCATTCCCCTGCAGAGGGCCCATGTTTCCTCAGCCTTCCTTTTATCACCCACAGCTGCACACCTCTATCTGGGGCTTGAGCCGCCTCTTCCCAAGCAAATATGTAACACAGCTAAAAACTTCTAGGTATATAGATAATAAATTCTGGTAATATAACTAATTCTAGGGTGTAAATTCTGAAGCCCCGGTGTGACCAACTCAGGCACGCGGTCCCCGCTCTGCCAGGCCGATTCCCACCGCCTGACAGCGCCTGAACTCCCGGTATTCCGGGCTGGGAGAATGCAACGGAGCAGGAGCCAGCGCACGCCGCTTTTGTCGCATGTTTAACGTGGCGGAGAAGAGCCGCCAGCCGGCGCAAAGCTGACCGCGGCCCCGCCGTTCCCGGTGCCCCACACACCCCCGGGCCCTCCCGAGCCGCTCCCCCGCCCGTCCCCGCCGGTTCGCGGTTCCGGGGCGGTCCCGGCGCATGGCCCCGCCCTCCTGGCGTTCCCGGCGTGCCCCGCGCGCGATGGCGGCGCCCGCGCTGTGCCGGCGCTGCGGGCGGGCGGCGGGGCCGTGGGGCCTGCGCCGGGCCCCGCTGCCGCCGCCGCCGCCGCTCCGCCGCCGGGCCCACGAGCAGGCGCGGCGGGCGCGGGGCGCGGCGGGGCTGCTGGCGGCGCAGTGCGAGCGCGGGCTGTTCCAGGAGGTGTTCCCGGCGCAGAGCGCGGAGGAGCAGCTGCCGGCGCTGCTGGAGCCGGGCCGGCCGCCGCTGGCCGCCTACTGCGGCTTCGACCCCACGGCGGACTCGCTGCACGTGGGGCACCTGCTGCCCGTCATGGCGCTGCTGCACTTCCAGCGCGCCGGCCACGACGTCATCGCCGTGGTGGGCGGGGCCACGGCGCGGCTCGGGGACCCCAGCGGGCGGGAGCGCGCCCGGGAGCCGCTGCCGGCGGGGCGGGTGCGCGCACAGGCGCGGGCGCTGCGCGCGGGGCTGGAGCGGCTGTTCGGGAACCACCGGGAGCTGTTCTGGGAGCCCGGCGCCGGGCGGCTGGGCCGCGCCGCCCTGCTGGACAACGCCCGCTGGCTCGGCCGGGAGCCGCTGCTCCGCTTCCTGGGCGGCGCCGGCGGGCGGCTCCGCATGGGCACGCTGCTGAGCCGGCAGAGCTGCCAGGCGCGGCTGCGCAGCGCCGAGGGCATGAGCCTGGCCGAGTTCCTGTACCCCGCGCTGCAGGCCTACGACTTCCTGCACCTGCACCGGCACCACGGCTGCCGCGTCCAGCTGGGCGGCCACGACCAGATGGGAAACATCATGTCCGGATACGAGCTCGTCACCAAGTACGGAGGAGCGCGGCCGGGAGGGGATGGGCAGGGTGTGGGCATCGGGCAGGCTGTGACAGCGGCGCCAGCGGGACCGGGGATCATTGTCGTTGTGTCATTGGCACCCTGTGCTGGGCGGGGTGAGGCCGCAGCTCGAGTGCTGTGCCAGTCCTGGGTCATTCATTCAGGAGGACACTGAGGTCCTCGAGCAAGTGGAATGGGCTGCCTAGGGAAGGGTGGAGTCGCTGTGCATGGAGGTGTGTAAGGAAAGATGCACCTGGCACTTGGTGCCATGCTCCAGGTGACATGACATGAATGCACTGCCCAGGGAGGGGTGCAGTCGCTGTCCCTGGTGGTGTGTATAAGGAAAGATGCCCCTGGCACTTAGTGCCATGCTCTAGGTGATGTTCAGTCACAGGTTGGACCCGACAGTCTCAGAGGTCTTGCCCAGCCTCGCCAATTCTGTGATTCCATGACAGAATGCTGGGCAACTTGGTGCTCACAGTCTCTAAAGCAACGAGAGGTTTGGTCACACACAAATCCCTGTGATTTGAGAGGAGTAATTAATTGGCCTGACCATTAATTGCACCATTTTGACCAGGTTTATATGAATTTTTAGGAAAAATAACAGGTTCTTGTATTAGTGAATCCAAGAACCAAAATCAATCACCTGAAGCATGGGACAAAATCGAGACAAGTCTGCCAGGACACACATCCTGGTGTAATCACACCAAATATGATTATGAGACAGTCGCAGTATATACGATATAAACTATTTAAAGGACATAAATGTCTTTGATAAATACAAAAGAACTTAAAAAGTTATGGTGCTGTGTTTATCCCTAAAGCCCTCTTCACACAACAGTGTTCTGGCATATTTTTGCCCATCATCCCTAGCTTTATACTAAGGATAGAATCTTGCAGAATGCTTGTATTCTAGCCAGCTTTACCAATGTACAATTTATTTTAACATGCAGTGACTCTTCTTTCTCAGGATGACAGGAGCAGAGGTGTTTGGAATTACTGTACCTCTTATTACCAGTACTACTGGTGATAAACTGGGAAAGACTGCTGGAAATGCAGTTTGGCTGAACAGGGAGAAGACTTCTCCTTTTGAGCTCTATCAGTTTTTTGTCAGACAGCAAGATAATGTGGTTGAAAAGTAAGTTTTCCTCCATCTTGCTCTTTGTCATTGTTTATAAAACCTGATTCTAACTGTTCACTGTAAATGCTTCATTTAATTATGTGCAACACAAGCTCCATGTTGAAGTATGTGTTAATTATAGCTGTTCATGAAATAAACAGGCATGACTGGTTCCTAAATAGACAGGATAGTGGAACTTCCATATGCTGAAATATGCACTAGAAAATTAGAAGGGGGATAACAGAGGAGTGAAGCAATAATGCATTTTGTTCTGACAGTGGGTTGACTCTCTTATATGGCATGTTAGTTTTAGTTCTGTAGCATCAGTTTTTTTCAGTACATTACATTACTACATTGATTTTAATAAGTTGCTGTGTTCTTTTCTAAATCTGTTTTACTTTTAACATCAATAGCACTGTTAAATCTGAGCTGCTTCCCTTTCATATTGGGACCTGCCTTATAACTTACCTCTCTGAAAGGTTTATCCTCTGATAATTCAAATCCATGTTCTGATCCCCAACACCTTTCAGACTGAAAAGAAGGGTATGTGGGTACTTAAGACTAAAATATTTCAGCCATTCAGACTTTTTACCAGTAAAGGTACCTTTAATACACTGCATGGGACTGACAGCTCATTAAAATGGACTTTGTTGTAAAGGCTTAGGGTACATCTTTAAATTCTTGATTATCCTAAATAATCTTCCTGCTGAGATACTTGCCAATACAAGTATGTTTCTGTCCCATGATGGCCACAGACTGGCAGTGGGATTTTGCATTAGCATATTGTAGATCTTCTAGGATAGATACAAAACCTTGTTAGTTGACACATGATTCCAATAAATCCTATACAAGTTTCAAGAGAAAACAAAATTGTTGACTGGAGTTCAAGCTTCATAAAAGCATCTCACACTATCTTATGCCTGAAGAGTTGACCTTAGGCAGAATATTAAGTAAAATGTGAGTTTTAAAGATTTGATTGAAAGCACAGAGCATCCTAATATGTGTTTCTTAAATTGACTGAGAATCATTTTCATGCAGTTACTGAAGTTTGAATGACAAAGGCAGGAAATCTCTAATGATGGCTATACAGACAAAGTATTCTTTCCCTGCTCATAGATACCTGAAACTATTCACCTTCCTTCCTCTTGAGGAGATTGCCCACATCATGGAAATGCATGCTAAAGAACCTGAGAAATGGGGCCCTCAGAAACGACTGGCTGCTGAAGTAACTAAGCTTGTCCATGGTAGAGAGGGACTGGAATCTGCTAAGAGGTAAAGTTTGATTTATCAAGCAGTTTTGTTTCAGATTTCTGTGGGAATTCTCCATAGCTTTTCAGGAACTATTTTAGTGTATTAAGTTGTTGCTTAGATGTTAAAAATGTAATAATCTTGTAGACTTAAAAATACACTGAAAATACTAAAAAAACTTGCAAGGCAGTAGGGTACAATTAAAAAGTGGGGGTGTATTTAAAGTATTTCTGTTAGTTTGTGGACTTCCAAAAGAAACTGGGGAGGGGAATCTGATGGGTAGCACTTAGTGTGAAGAGAAGACTAGCTCTGTATTTTGAATGCTCTTTGTTCTCACAGGTGCACTAAGGCCCTTTACCACAGCAGTGTGGAGGCACTGGAAGAAATGTCTGACCAAGAGCTACAGGAACTTTTCAGACAAGCAACTTCTGCTGAACTGCTGCTTGAACCTGGCATGACTGTTCTTGACTTGTGTCGCAAAGCAAATGCCATTCCAGATGGACCTAGTGGGTGAGTTCTCACCTGTGCTTGTGGCTAATTCTTAAAACAGTATTTATCCTTCTCAGAAAGTATAGTAGAGGCTAAGGTTCATTTCAGTCACTGTTGACCTGGACTGGAAGTGAAGTGCAGAAGAATTAAAATGTTTTCAATTATGCATCCAACATCAACCAAAAAAAACCCACAAAAAAACAAAACAAAAAAAAACCAAAACCAAAACAACAACAACAAAAACCAAACAAACAAACAAAAAAACCCCAAATGAACTTTAATTTCTTAATACCTTTCTCTTGCAAGTAACAGTTGTTTCTGTTTTGTTTTTAAGGTACCGGAAAATTACAGACGGAGGAGTTTCAATAAATGGGAATCGTGTGACTAATCCTGAGACTGTTCTTATTCTGGGACAGCATATTCTGAAGAATGGAGTGTCATTACTTAGAGTTGGAAAGAAAAATTACTACATTATAAAATGGCTGCAGTTGTGACAACAGAGTATCTCCCTAAAAGGACAGGTTTCTGACTCTGCTGCTTGAAGAGGTACTTGAAGATATTTCTGTACTGTGCATTACTACACAGCTCACAGACTGCCCAACACTTTTTTCAAAATGCACCAGAGTTCAAATAAAGGAGCTGAGTTATACCACTGAAGAGATTGTGGATACTCTGCCTTATTCAAAGCACCATCCATAAGGATCTGCATAAGAAGAAAATGAAAAGATTCATTTCAAAGTCCAGCGATGGAGATGTGCTTCCCCTCCTGTAACAGCCCCCTGTGTTGTAGAGGAACAGTGGCCAGTTATTCCACAGGATAACCCACAGGAAAATGAGCCAAAGCAAACTCAAACCCACTCCTTCTTACAGCCAGTGAAAGAATCCTTGCTGGGGGCAAAGACAACCAACCTGTGGTCATGTTCCCCTGAACAGGATTGCTTTGAAGGAAGCTGCAGAAAAGTCATAATAAAGATTCATAATAAATGATTAGGCACTAATGTAACTTGGTTCTTGGTTATGTATGGGGACACATTGCACCAAAGTTTTCCAGCCTTCCTGTGGGAATACACAGCAAATTCACTTTTGAAATCTGAATGTACAGAGCCTTTCAAAGCTTAAATCAACCTAATTAATCCTTTAGGCTTTCTCTGTGCATAGTGTGGCTTAAAAGGGGAGTGAGAGTTGTTCCACTTCTTTGGTCCTATGAATGACATCCATGCTATCCAGCATTCCTTGCT
This sequence comes from Ammospiza nelsoni, assembly GCF_027579445.1. Lineage (NCBI taxonomy): Eukaryota > Metazoa > Chordata > Aves > Passeriformes > Passerellidae > Ammospiza > Ammospiza nelsoni. The sequence goes on from NC_080637.1 coordinate 63,157,190, forward strand.
GAAGGAATATCCTGGCCCTAGTTCTGTGGGCTCTGCAGTCAGGAAGATAGCACATTATACCAGAAGATTTGGAGCATGCACATGAAAGGCTTTTTTTTAATATTAGCTACCCAGGAGTTGAGGGTGAACAGCACCACAAGGAACCAGGACCAGGAAACACATGAGGGAAGCTGAAGTGCTTTGCAGTGTTGCTTTCAAGGATCAGGCCTCACACTGAGGCCATGGAGAATAATTCCCTGGTCCATGAAATCTTCAATACAAATTTGCAGTGACAGCAGCCACAAGGGGGAAAGCCTTAATCTTAGCTTCTGGAATGTGGTTATATATATTCTAGAGTTGGGTAGGGAGTTTGTTATTGTTTTAGGTATCTTTTTTTATGTTTCTTTTTACTTGATAAATTCCATGCTGATTTCATTTGCACCATGACTCAAGATTTCAGCAGTAATAAAATATAGTGGCTTGCTTGTTATAGATGACAGTTTCTTCTGGCAATGTAACTGAAGTAATGGCACTTTCAAAAGCTCAGCATGTTCCTAGTGTTAATTTCAGTTTCCAGATCCTACTCATCTGTCTCATAATGAAACCTCTCTAGCCTAATCTCTATTCCATAACAAAGAAAAGTAATTGAGTCATTTCTACCTCAAAGAAAGCACATAGAAGAAAAGGGAGAAGGGAAGGGGAGAATTCATCCACCTAACACAGCTCCTTGTTCCTTCAATGACAGAAGTATTGCAGCAAATCAGAATACATGCACCTGGAACCAAAATGCTCCAGTACAAACCCACATTCACCTCCAGAGAAATACAACAGAGCCCATGTGAGTTTCTGGTAACAGGAAAAACTTCCAGGAATAAGCAGTGTTTCATGTCTCATCTCTTTCCTGCCTGTTTTCTGTCATCACCAAATCGTGCAGACAGACATATATATCCACCTCTAATAAATCAGTAAATTTATTTTTTAGCAACATGAAACAAAAAAGGAATAAAGTTCTTTTCATGCAAGGTTTCTAATAAGATTCATAAACCCCAAGAAATTCAGTCCGTGCTTGCCTTTGACCAAGTCCTAGCACTCCAAACCCCTGACTTTTCCCAGAGAAACAGCTGGATACTTGCCATGACCATACAGGGCCATCACAACTGAGCATTTGAACACTTGGGTCGAGGATCAAGGAAAAATCAACTATTCTTTCTTAGCCTGGTCTTAATTCTTACATACAGGTACATTGAGACAATCAGAAAGAAATTGTCCAAACTTGTTCAAATGTGAACAAGGAGTAATTATATTATTTAACATGGCTACACATGCACGATTTAAAAGTGCAAAAAGAAAATTATTTTGGCAAGATATTTAAAAAAACCTAAAACCAACAAACTAAAAAAAATGCACCAAAGACATTTGTGCAGCACAACCTGGAAGACTTGAATTTAACCTTAGTGTGGCACCTACCAGTTAAGAGGTAAAGGGTGAAAGGGCATGCAGCAGGTAAACTCAAAACTATGGGAGCATGAAAGCACCTTCACTAGTTTAAAGAGTGTCATTGAGCACAAAACCATATCCAAGTGGTATTAAACTTAGAGGAATCAATCCTCTGCCTCTCACCTCAGGAAACACCAGCTACCCATTGTTCTCACAGCTGAAGGAGAAAACTGCAGAAAAAAAATTACCCATGATAATTCCATTTAAGTTCCCAACAGGGGCGCAACCAAGTGGCAAGTTGTTTCTTTCCCCTGCCCTGGTCCATAAAGCAGGGATCTGAGTTTGCCATATCCAATCTGGCATCTGTCATTAATCCACACAGCAATGAACAAAGGCAGGTTTTACACAAGGTCTGCTCCATTTACTTCAGAGTAAGGTCTGAAGCACAGAGACACCACCACCCCTTCTACCCATCTGTTTCACTAAGTAAAATTTGAACCTGACTACAGAATACAAACTGCTCACATCAGGAGGACACTGTGTTGTAGTTACAGCAGGACCACAACAGCTCAGGTATCAGTGTCAGACATTTACTAACCTGAACTTGGCTACAGGGGGTTTTCCCCTCCATGATTCTCCACCACTTGAGAGCAAGTTAGCTAAAACTTGTGCACTAGTGACAAAATTTTTTCAAGTTTAAATTAAATAAGGTGATTAGAAGACAGTTGTAAACCATCAGTCTAATCTGGGAATTTTTCAGTTGCTGCCCTCATTAGGTTTTTTTCCACAGCTTTTGTTTTAGTGCTGGTAGTAATAGTGGCATTGAAGTATTTTAGTTCAGTTCCAGAACACAGCTTGTTTCAAATCTATCAGTATGCATGAACAGCTTTTCTACATTATGAGTTATGGAACTATTTAACAATGCAGAATTGAGTGAGAACAAGAGAAATCATAACTAAGGTTGTACACGTATAGGTTAACTTACAAGTTTATGTAAGTCCTGTCACCACAACTACAAGTCAGTCCAAAACTATTTCTGGAGTAATTAATTTTGTGTATTATCTGTTTATTAAATAACAGGATTGTTACATCATGGACCTTCAAAGTCTTGCATTAAGGATTACAAATCAAGTTCATTTCTTGGCACTCAAACATTACCAAATTGAACCTTTTGGTGAAACTTAAACAAAAAAAGTCATAACATTTCAGAAACCAAATTGACACTGGAAATTCCACATGACATTACAGAGCCAGGTATCTCTTGCAAGAATTTCTTCATTAAATGAAATTCATTTGCTTTATGCAGCATTTCAAAACTTTACAAATCAGAGTATTTCTTCACAAAGAGACTGTTGACTGAACTTGAGAGTTAAAGCTTAGGTAGCAGATCAATTTTATGGACGGCACTACCTTGTTGAAAACTTCTTGGATGTTGAAAGCAAAAGGAAGAGAGTTGTCAAACAGAAATGTAATGCTTTTGATAAAACTTAAAAAGCTTTCACTGATCACCAAATCGATTTAAAAAGTGGTTTGCACTTCAGTCATATTTCTTAAATCTGAGAACTATCATCCCTGGATACAATGCAAGATAAAAGTACCTCCTTTGTATTCATTACATGTAATGCATACACCATGACTTCTTAGGCTGTTTAAAAATACACCATATGTATTTCTGTGTTCTGCATGAATTACCTCAGATCATACATGAAGGATCCAAAAGTTGCATCTGTCAGACTTAACTCCTTGTGCTCATATTGATGCCAAACTGAATATTACCATGAGAAAAATACATTTTTAAACAAAGCTTCTTGTAAACTGAGTTTTTAAATTTTCAATCTTTAGCAGCTTACCATAGGAATTCCTTTTTTGCTAACTGATTTCAGGGGGAAGGAACTGCATATGGGTAATGAAAACCTCACTATCATGGCCCAATACCATAAAATCAAGCCATGGAGGTTAACAGCAGTGTCCTATTTTTCATGCAAGTTGTGTTAAAGAAAAAGTATTAGCAACACTATAGTAAACATTTTCACTTTATACAAAAAGAGTGAATCTGCTTGAAAAGTACATGCAAGTATGCTGGCTGGAGTTTAAATAAATTTTTATTCATAAAAATTAAAATGTTTACTTTTTCAAGGCTAGTGTGATCAATAGTCATCTGTATGAATTATAATCAAAACAAAAAAAGAAACCTCATCAACTTAATTTCCAACCTAAAATTTAATAATTTTATGATTGTCCTCAAAAAAAAAAAGCTACTTACAGCACAATAAAATTTCCTCCAAAGCAACTGTAATCTCTGATATAAATATTCCAATTCCACAGACTTTCTTTCATACTGTCATACATTCCAAAATTTGCAGAATTTGTGGGCATCCCCTTCTCCCTGGCCAACTTGATCTGTTTTTAAAAGAAACGCTTACTATCCCATGACAGTTTTGAAATCCAGTTTTATTTTTCAGTTCTGCCAGAGCAAATTTACTATCAGGTGGTCCAGGGGCTTGGTCCCAGGGGGGAGGAAGGGGAAGGTGTCCTTGTGCCTGATTATAAACTCCAACATTCATACACAAGCTCCAGTGCATGTTAATAACTCTGCAGCCACTTTTTAGTAGGCTGTTCTTGTTCACGAGCTCCAGGCTAATTCTTCCTACATGATACTCCATGAAATCAAGTCTGAAGTTTTTTCTGCCATTGAAAAATTTGGGGACAAAGAGAAAAAAAAAAAAGGGAACACACATACATAGTAATACGCTCAACATCTCTACTGTGCTATAAAATGGAGACCTCCATCTGCCACAGTGCATGCAATATATTCATGAAAGAAAATACTCAGTGCTCTCTTGTCTTCACAGTATTGAAACTTCTACTGGAAAAGCAGCTTAGAACTATGCCACAAGACTACACTGGCTGTCTTAACCACAGGCAACCTGTTCAGCAAGTCAGGCACTGGAACTTGAATGTTTTTCCCCAAGTTCAAATGAGACTGTCACTGAGACAGAAGACTTGGTCTGCTTTAATTTGCACCAGAAACCTGGTAAGGAAACATTTAGAGCCATTTATTATATGGATTAAATACGACTTCTTTTGCAAAATACAGCATGTTTTTCTGTTTGCAAATCAAACCAACTGTCTTTACATGAGCAGATTTACACAGTTGCAGTACACAGATAAGAAGAGTTCATAAATAAAAATTCTACTCCGTATACCATGCCTAGCAATTGTCAAGCCAATGTAACCTCCAATGCATATAAATAGTGTGGCTGATACAGTCTTCACCAAAGATGTGTCTCTCGGATCTCTGCAATGATCTGGCTGGCTCTCTGCAGGGCCTGCACACAGGGACACACAAAAGCCACAGTTAGTTATCATGCACAGATTCCCCAGGGACAAAACAGCAGCAGTCTGGGAAGTGCAAAGCTACAAAACAAACCAAAGCTAATCAGTGTCATTACAAAATGTCCTGGATTGCCAAGCAAACTGTATTCTATTTGCCATCTGTATGGCAGCTGTCTTCTGTTAAGTGGGCAGTTTTCCTTATCTCTTCAACAACCACTTCTCCCTGCTGGTAACAGGCTATTGAATGTCACTGCATGACTGATAAGAACTACAGCAACACATAGTGAGATGCCCCACCCAGAGGGAGGAGCCAAGCATTGCTACTCAGATGTAATCTGGAGATTCTGTAACACCAGCACGGCTTCTCCATTGGATTTCCCAGAGAAACAGCTGCCTCTTCCACTGGATCTGCAGGGGAAGACTACAGCCTTCTACAGGATCCCTGCTCCAACAGAACCACACCTGACACTGCAGGAGGACTGCAGCCACATTTCCAATTGGACTGCTACCAACACCCTGACCCACAGCGTGTCAGGTTGTGTTCTGACTCTGTCAGTGTTGTTCTAGTGTACTGCATTGCTTATTTTATCTTTTTATTTTCTTCTCTAATGAAGAACTGTTATTCCTGCTCCAATATTTTTTGCCAGAGAGCCCCTTAATTTAAAGTTTATAGCAATTTGGAGGGGGAGGGGGTTACATTCTCCATTTCAGGGGAGGCTCCGGCCTTCCTCAGCAGACTCCTGTCTTTCCAAACCAAGACACAAAACAAGTGGCAACTCATTAAATTCTCAAGAAGGGCAGACTTCTTCACCATACACAGTTTTAAAAGCCTGCCATAAAAGAGAAACTGCACCTACTTTCTATCTAGCCTGCTAAACTGCAGATTTAAAAGCTCATATGTAATCCTTTCTGGTCATGTATTGGTTTTAATTCCTCTAGCAGAGAAAAGCAATACACTGGTACAGTCTTAAAAAGCAGTAAAGAAAAAAGAAAGATAAGTCTTCAAGAAGCCTCCCATTGATTAGGTGAACTGCTCCCAGGAGCTCCTGATGTCCTCATTACCTTGAGCATGTCAGCTGCCTCTTTCCTACGCTGTGCCATGTCCTCAGACTCTGTGAGAAGGTCATCCAACAACAGGGATTTGTACAGCTGGCCCACCAGCTCACTCTGGAGAGTGTCCTTCACATGGTTCACCAGAAAATGCATCACTGCCTTTGGCACACTGCAAGCACATCAAGATTGTTTCTTTAAAATAATTGTTCAAAACCAGGTCTGTTCCAGAGGAAGAATGCACAATGAGGGCAAGCAGCTACACATAGCATTGGCTCAAACTACCAGGAATCTATCACTACTATAAATAAAAACTGTCTCAAGTAAAAGCAGCATCATGTACAATATTAGAGTAGAACTAATTCATATAAACATAATTTCTTCCAAATAGAAAAGCTGCATTGTAAAAAACATGAACAGTGTAAAACACAAAACAAGAATAAATAATTTTGTTCATTACAAAGCAAGCTATCTCTACTGTGCAGGAGATGACACACATTTAAGTATTAACACCAAATTTTATGTGTAAATGGGAAGAGAAAACGGCAAAGAAATAATTCACATCTCTGATGTTACATAGTACAAACTGTGCAGTAAAGTTAAGGTAAACAAAGCACTCCCCTGCCATGAAATACTAAAAATTATATTGAAGGTATTAGTTTACTGGATAGACTAAAACACCTATGAGCCTCACTAACCTGCTCTAAAATCTGATTTCCAGATTCCTGTACTTCCTCCAGACTTCCCATATACATAAAAATCATATATGAAGTTAGATCTTTCCACAAAGACATAAGCAAAATAAGTTGTATAGAATTCCTTACTAAAGAAAAAGTATGACTTTCCCACAGCAGAAAGAACTTTTTCATGCCATTACCACCCTTATAGCTAAGTGCTAGAAAACTGAGCCACACACACTAGCTCCTATTTGACCTTCCCATTTGAATTAAGAGGATGGCAAAGCTAAATTCTGTCAGGGTACACAGGACCTAGAGTTGATTCCAGTTATTTGCTGCAAATCTTCCATCTGAATTGAAGCATCCTCCAGAAAAGGAGGCATCTCCTAAATAATTAAACCTTTTACTTAATACTACACAGAACTTGAAACCATTAGAGGAAACAAGTGCTTCTTCAAACTGCTTCATTCTGTGAAGGGTCAAATTTTACTGTTGCTGTCCCTTCTAAAAAATGAATTTATTTTCTCTCTTCTTACAAACATAAGAACATGATAAAAGTAACATGATCATATATATGATTCTTGAAATATCACAATACTTGCATATTTCATATTTCAAGGCTTACATATTTCAAGGAAGTTTAGGTTTACCTGTCCTGAATGTTCTTCCTGACAATAAGGAAGTAAGATTTAATAAGTCGTTCGATCACTTCACAATCTCGTTGCTCACGGGCAGAAAGTTTGCGTGCAACAGGTACAGGCTGTGTGAGAAAAATAAAACCCTCAGCTTAACCAACTCTGCTCATTTGCATTTGTATATAAAACTTAGAGCTCTAACTATTGCTCTTTTAGCCTGAGTTTGACAGATGTAATCTGTCTCGCAACAAACCTGTAATTCTTCAGAAATAAAATTAGAGACGTATGAAAATCCACATATGTGAAACAAAGGTCACAGGGAACCACTACATTTTTTCTAAACATCTCCAAATATCTCCATCTGTTTTTAACTTAAGTGGGTTTTGTCTTTAATGGTTTTTCTTCTCCAATATAAACACTAAAATTCAGCACAAGAAGAGCAGGAATTTGAGTTGAGCTAAGATTTGTTTCTGTACCAACAGCTATCTAGCCAAGGAGTTCACCTGCACAGGAATTTGTGAAAGGAAGCCAGTTATCCCAATCTCAGCCTGAAACTGGAGCAGGCAGGGAGGTTGCAGGGAGATTGGAATCAGGCAAGGAGCAAAGCAGAAGAGACTGGCTGGAGCTCCTTGCTGCAATAGTGGGAATTATTTACAAAGAGACCACATATTAGCAGCAACGTTACAAGAGCTGGAATTGAGATGTTTTCTTTCCTGAGACTGAACTACAAAGAAAAGGAATTTGTCTTCCAAGACTCACCACATCTAATAGGTTTACAGCATGTCCTTTTTGAGGACTAGCAGGTAGGGCTGCAGCTGGCTTGGATTTTTCCTCTGCTGCTACCTCTTCTGCTTTGGAGGGTTTCAGCATTCCTCTCCAGTTGCCTGTTCCAGACTCTGGAGGTGCATCTGCTCCTACAGCAGGATTCTGCACAAACAGCACATTGAAAAAACATGGCAGCATTAGAACTTGGCCATTATAGAGAAGCATCTGATCAAATCACTACAGGTAAAACTCACTAAAAGTAAGATTTTCATAGGTATATTCCTTCATTCTGTTCTTCCCATTCCCCACATTTATTGTCCCTTCGCTGGTTACAGCTCACAAAAGGTACCAGTAAAATGAAAGCTTTTAAAACTCATACTGTCCCTAATAAAGGGTATGAAAACGTCTCACTTGGAGAAGTTCCACAGCATTTTAAGGGTCTACAAATCACTTCTAAAATATGGAGTGGTCTTTCTAAGTCATTTGGCTTTGACTACACATCCTATACTATCAGGATCGTTCTGAAAATATATTCTGAAGATCACCACAGCTCTTGCAATACTTGAATTTAAATACTTCAGGTTTTATTTAAATACAAACTTAAGCTTGTTACAGTAACACCTAAAAAAGATGCACATTTCTGTTCTGAGGTAGCACAGCTATGATCATATTTATGGAAGGCTTTTTTATAACAAATCAAACCAAAAATCTTCATCCTCTCAAAGTTCAGAGAGAGAAGAGAAGAAAATCAGAGATTCTGGGGAGTTCCAGACAAAGAAGAACTCATGAATCTTCTGAGAAAAAGATGTCAAACATTAGAAATCACTGAACAAAAGAAATATTAGTGGATGGTATCCACCATCTATTAATTAGTATTAAAAACCCAAAGTTTATTTTTATGTTGAATAGGGGCGATTTTTATTTTATTTTACCTTTCCACAAGCCTAATATCTCTTCTATTTACTCTGTGCTTTGAAATCTAGTCCTGTTTGAAAAAGGTCATTCAAGGCTTTGTACTTGTCTTGCTTCAGGTATAGGAGGAAAAAAGCTAAATTTATCTATTGTGTTTACAATGAAACACCACAGGTTGATCTTAAATCTAAAAAAAAAAGTGAGAAACAAAGCATAGCAAGTAGAATATATCAGCAGCAGCATATAGGAAGAAACTCAGCTAAGCTGTGCACATCAAAAATTTTATTTAAATTGCTCAGGGGCATTGTACAACACACTAGGAATCCAAATCAAACTCTGCTAATAAGAGAAAGTTGTTGTTAAGGAAAGCTCCACTGCATGATTTCTGATTGCAAGACAGCTGTTCAAAATGACAAAAATGCCACTCTCATTCTGTGTTACTGTGGAGCCTGCTCTACCTCCAAAGCAGTTTCAGAAACAAAGCCACACAAGAGAGTGTGAAATGTATCACCCCACAGAGGACAGGGTTTATGGGAAATGCAAACCAAATCTGGCAGCTCCCTGCTACTTCCTAAGTCACAACACTATCTGCACAGTGGCTCTTGGTTTCTTTTTAAATTTTGCAGTATATCAAAGCTTCTAAAACACTGATAAAAATAATAGTTAAAATTCTACTATTTACTAGATTTGACTTTAACCACTTTGCTCAGGACAGAAATGGAAGCTTTGCATTTACATCTGAATGTGCAATAAAGCAGAAAGCCTGAGTTCCCCTGGTACTCCTAATACACAAACTTGTGACTGCCCATCTTTTCTGACTCCTAGCAAGAGCAATTAGCAGAAAAGCCTTCAGAGGAATAATGAGCTGTTATTTTAACATATGAGACAGCACACCTAACATGTAAAATACACTGCAGAGCACATTTCACAAATATAAGTAAACCAGGGATTCAACAATTATGTGACACAACACAAAGGAGGTTCAGTTTGAACAAAGCCTGTAAAGATTCCCTGCAGGAAGCAGGAAACTCACATTTTAGATTATCTTCTGTCCTCCTCCTTTAACTGTCAACACATTAAAAACATGCAGTTTAACAGCCATGCTGAAGACTTTTAATTACAGTACTGTTGCACCCAACAATCTATGGACAGTTTGAGGTAAATTAGGTGCATATTTGCACCTCAACATATTGCAAAACAAGAGTTCAAAGAGAAAGCAGCGACTTGGCCACCTCATGGCATGTCTTGACATGCCACTGCACATAAAACCAGTAGTGCCAAGTAATCCACACTGGGAAGGACATCCAGACTGGGTAGGACACACTGTTGGTGACAATACCAATGACAAACTGCTTTCCTTACACCTGGGGTGCGCCACAACAGAAACGTGCATGCAGTGCTTAGAGGAGAAATCAAGACAGACCTTGCCATCAGCCTCAGCAGAAGCAGCAGTAACAGTCTCCTGGGAAGCAGGTGCCAATGCACCTGGAGCTTTAGTAGACTAAGGAAGGTAAAAAATGCAGGGAGAGGGGAAAAAAAAAATTCAACTGAAGACCACCAAATTTACCTAGCAAATTGTAAACACTTTTACCTACTAGCATCTTTCAAAATGCAGAAAAGAAATATTTTGAATTTGCAAGAAAAACAGAAATAGAAGCAGAAAAAAAAAGAAGAAAAAAAGAAGAAAGAAAAGAGAAAAAAAAAAAAAAAAAAAGAAAAATAAAAGCATCTCCAAGACGGTTATTTTGGATTATCTGACCTTCAGTTTCATTTAAGCTCCTACACTGATGATTTAACTATGAAATCAACAAAATGAAGGATCAAAGAGCACTGAAAGCAATCTCTAGACAGCTACCTTAAATTTCCAGTTCATCCATCAGTTGTCTTAGACTGATTAAAGGCAACAGTATTAGATCTACTCTGGGACTCTGTCTCACTTTTTAAGGTAATGAACTTAGTGAACAGATTTCTATCAGCTGTAGAAACTCCTGTTACAACCTCACGAGGATTCTAAACTATGGTCTCTGTCTTTGAATTCTTAATAATTCACATAGTATTAAATAACTGTCTAAAATTCCAGCTTGTTGTCAGACTGTTCTTTTCTACAGCCAGACTGTTTTCCATGACATTTGGTTGGTTCTTCCACTCCTGTCACTGCACTAATCCCAAAACCTGATAAAGTTAAGCAAGCTCCAGAGACAGAATACATGAACAACTGAAAATGTCAACTCCAACAACTGCTCCCAAAGAAAGTAAGACTGCAATAAACTGCAGTTTTAAGAGTGACTTAACAAAAACCAACCACAGGTCACTGTGTTGGTACTGGACATTTTAAATCACTTGTTTATCTTTTGAAATCAGTGTGTCTCAGCTACAAATTTAAGCATGAAAGTTCTGAGTCCATCTTCAACATCTGCAGGCATTTTACTCCTGACCTGAGATGACAAAATTCAAGTAATAAGTGTATTATTACATTTATAGACAAGTCTTCTGAAATACCAGATTTAAAACCTCCCAAATATTGCATCTTTAAGAAAATTATAGAAGAAAAAATAAAAGAAAATTATATTCCACTTTTATCTTATGAAATTGAAAAGAAAAAACTCAATACCTAGAAGCTCCCAAGACTGTTACCAGAACAGCATATGAAAATTTCCAATACTTAGATTGGATCTAGGAGAATGCATTCAGCTTTATGTAAAAAATAAAATCAAACATTTACCTACCTTGTCTCGTGGCACAGCAGAAGGCAGCTCCCGGGTTAACCTGTTCCGCCTTTGCTCCTTTAAAAACAATCCAGCAAGACCTCAGTTATGTATTACTCTGGATCAACACACAGGCAAGAGCCACATTTTACAGATTACTTCCATTTCAGACACAAATATGAGTAATTTCATCTCATCCAGGGCCATGCTAATACTGTGGTCTATGAAACCCTTGATTATTTGGATGCTTTGATTACCTGGTCAAAACTAAATTCTCAATATAAGAAGTTTTGCTAAGTTTTTTTGCACCACGCTCCCTAATCAAAGATCAAAGCCTGAGCCTTTAAAAAACAGTATCAAAGCTCCACAATTTGGCTCATCACAGATACCCTACAGCCCTCATTAAGCTGTAAATCCTCCAAGTCATCTAAAGGATTTGATTCTGTGGCCAGCACATGATAAGCCCAAAATGAAGGAGGCAGCAGAATTTGCTTCATAGCAAAATAGAATTTGAAGCAATTAGAACAAAGAAATGTCTGAATTTGCTTGAAATTAACAATTGATTGTCCACCAAATAAGGCTTGGGATTACATGGTTTGGTTCTTCAAAAATGTCAATGTCCTGTTTAGGAAAACATTGGGAAAGAACTACTTTAAGTAACACAGGATGATACAATTTTGTATATTCAGCTTCACAAAGTCCTAATTTCTGTACTCACAGCAGTTTCCATACACATTGTTTTTGAACTAGATTAAAGAGCAGTCTACCAAGTTAAATTCAAATGCATACCTACAAAATATATGTATAGAAGGAAGAAATTTTATAGATTATAGAAGAAATTGCATAGAGCAGAAATTTTAATGTAAGCATTTAAAAAAGAAACACTGCAAGAGCACGTAGTGACAAGACAAGGGGGAATGCCTCAAACTGAAAGAGAATAGGTTTAAATTACATATTCCACTGGAAAAAAATTTTTTACTGTGAGGGTGGTGAGGCACTGGCACAGGTTGCCCAGAGAAGCTGTGGCTGTCCCATCCTTGGAAGTGTCCAAGGCCAGGTTGGAAGGAGCTCTGAGCAACCTGGTCTAGAGGAATGTGTCCCTGCACATGGCAGGAGGGTTGGAATGAGATTACCTTCCAAGCCAAGCCATTCCATGATTCTGTGATGAATGAAAATGATGTGTTGGATAAACACAAGCATATTAATGAGCTCTTATTAATGAGATTGGAAGAACCAATCTGGTGTTTTTGCAATCTAACAGAGCAGATTGGTTGTTGAGCTTCCACGGGATGATGGCAGCAACAAGTATTATCAGATTTGGACTTGAAAAACACAAGGTTACTGACAGGAGACTGAGGGAGAGAATGTCTCAGGGAGGCTGAAGTGTGGTAACACAGAGAATCAAGAACAAAACCAAAAGCAAGCAGAAATTACAACCTGATCAGAAGAAACAATACTTGTATTATATTTTCACAAATGAGAGGAACATTATTGATACATCATGTCAAAAGACAAAATGCAGTTACTTCAACATGAATACCATTTCACAATTGCATATTTAAATTTCGCCTTAAAAAATTTCATTTCATAGGCAATACTCAATTAGATGCCCATCTTATTTTCCAGACTGAAAAACAGGCAGAATCCTTTCAGTAAAGTATCAACCAGTGATCCTAAATGTAATATGCAATAGCAATTAACAAATCCACAGATCACTACAGTATACACCATATTCATAAGTCATCACATTTCTCATGCCTCAAAATGCAGAAATGTGCTTCAAGGAAAGAAGCACATTTTATTGTTATTTTATGAATTTCACCTTCACTTAAAGAGGCAAGAAACTTTTTAAGAGAACATACTTTCTTACCTCTATGTTGTTATTCATTAACCCACAGGCATCAGCAAAGTCTGGATGTTTGGTATTGATATAAGCTAACTCAATGGCCACCAGATTATGAACCTGCAATGCAAAATATTCCCAAATCAAAAATTCAGGCAGTAAACCTAATGCCAGTGCAGAGCAATGACCTACAATGCTGGCAAGCACAGCATTTTACTGTTACTGTGTTATTTTTTTGTCTTTTGCCCACTTTGTTGGCTGTTTGGTAAAAGGAAAAATCACTAAGCCTTGTGTTCATGTTCATTGCCATACTCTGAAGATAAAAAAGGGGCAATAGGCATGGTTTTACTAATTGTTTATCTTGATTTGCCCATAGCAAAAGACCACTCAGCCACAAACCACCTACAATACGTGAACCAGGGGGAGATGGTTCACTGTGAGGGACAGTGAGTATAAAAAGCAATTTTTGCTTTTTACATCAAATGCAGAGTCAAATACTGAAACACTCTTTACTGTCCAACAGGCAGTCCAAATCAGATTTTAATATTAAAGCATTTACTTAATGGTACAAGTTGAAATTTTAGTTTTCCCTAGCTAAAGGGCATTATAAGCCTCTGAAACACAGAATATGGATTACAATTTAATTTTTATCACTGCATCCCAAACTCTACAATAAACTCAGCTTCTGTTACAAGGGAGGGAAATAACCTATATGAGGAAGACTAGTTGATGCTAAATTGAAATTTTGTAGAATTCTTCTTGGGAAATTGAAACATAGGGGACTACATGCTTAACCCTAACCCCATACCTTTGTTTTATATGTATCTATAATATAGAAGAGTGAATACATATTAAATGTGTACGCATCAAAATGTGTACATATTAAATAACTATCAATTTAACAAATAAGTTAAGATCCCTTTAAAAACTTGGGTTCCAAGAAACATCAATGCACTTTTACCAGCAAAATTACAGTAGATGGAAACTTACCATTTCATTTGTGACAGGAAGTCTCCTACGCAAAAGACAGGTTACTACTTCAACTATGGCATCGTGCAATTTAGGAAACCTCAGTAATTCCTAAAAACAAACCCAAATTTTACTGGTGAGACTTCCAGAAGTTTTTAAGCAAGTAATCACACACCCACACACACATGCCATGATTACAATCCCAGCTGTAGAGCATGCATTTTTACCTGTGTACTGTAATTACTACAGTGCTGGATAATCCTCTGCATTTCCTCATGAACCAGCTCCACACAGCGCAAGCTCGGCTCTTCCAAACGTTTGATTTGCCTTTTTACCAGCAACTCAAAGGAAACCTCAGGAACAAACAAGGCAGGACGGGGACCCTGGTTCAAAAGGAGGGGAAAAGCTGCTAAATTGTGTATAAAACATGATGCATTTCTAAGAAGTAGTATTTAATGAGGCCCAGAATAAATCAGTCACAGTGACACTCAGAACAAATCTCAAGTATATGTAAAAATAAAAGCTGTAAGTTCCTATCTTTAAGACAAAATGTATTAACCTTCTACCTACTCGTGTCACTTTACGTTTACAAATCTGAACAATGCTTTTTCACATTTGAGGATCCGCATTTTGATGCAATCTATTATAAAGGCAAAGACATTTTCTTTCTAATTTCAGAGAGAGAAATTGACATTATGTACTGGACAGTCTTGGGCATCTAATGCCATATCAATAAGATAAGTGGATTTCAGTGTTTGGAGTAATTTCATTTATGACCACACAGACCAATGCTTAGCTACACATATAACATTTTTTACCTGAAATATGACATATTTCCTGTTACTAAATCCTGTTTTTACATTTTACATTTACAGGAGGATAAGAATATACACACAGATCATTGCAATGGAGTACCTCATGCTCCAAGACCATGCAGAAACCTGCCTGTCTGTCCACACACAACAGACACAGTACAAAAGCAGACTGACATGTCTGACATCCAAAGTCAAGCTTGAAGGAGTGAACATTTTATTATACACTGCAAAATTTAAAAGTGGCCTTACTCTGTCAATTCTCAGCAACACCAATTGCCATGTTAGCAAGAAACCAAATCTGTCAGGAAAACACTGAACCATCTCAAAGTTGTGCTTCTCATACAGAATTAAACCTTAGCTTCCTATCTAGCATACAGCCACAACACTCAGAAATACAGAAGAACACTCACAGTGGCATTTCTAATGGCAGTCAGAATGTCAATTGTGTTAAGGCCACCCAGAGGGTCAACAGATTCTAAGGTTCTTCCAAAAGTCTCATGAAAAATATAACAGATTCTGGCTCCACCACATCTGAAAGAAGAAAAGAACAACTGAAGTAGCAAATAAGAAGAAGGAAGCTCTCACTGAAAACTGTTTTTACAGTTGCTTGTATTCAAACTTTTTTGAGTATGTTATGGTCCAGTGTAGTAATACTGCCAGTGAGAGCCAGTAAGAATCACCGAGTCAAGCAAACCACTCAGTCAATATTCCAGGAAAACATTTGTACTTACAGCTCTGAAGTCTCTATGTATTTTGCTGTTCCTTCAATAGTATTACAATATTCTGTGGCAAATTTGGTGATCAGCTGCAATAAAGTAGCACTTTTGTCTTCAACAGGTTCCCCATAGCTGTTCAGTAGAGATTGGTACTGGGCAGCTAAAACATTGATTCTGGTTTTCAGTTCTGGCAAGCAATCCCTGATATGATGCATCAGCAATCTGAAAATAGAAAACAGCCCCTTATTAGAAGGGAGGAAAAGTTTCAGCTTTATCATCTCCATCAAAACACAGAAGAGACACAAAATAACCACCAAAGGAAAACATTTACTTGGGAAAATTACAGTAAATTCAAAAACCGAGAGAACCAGAGTTTGCAACCAGAGTTTTCTTTAATGCATTACTGTACAGCACCAAAAGAGACACTAAGGGTAAAAAGAAAGGTGTGCACATATGTGTAACCCATAAGTTTATGTCTTCAAGGAATACCTGTTCAGTGTTCTAGCAAGATACTTGGTTCCATTTCGATTGGCAAGGGAAGGATATTTCTTTTGGAGAAACCCATACTCATCACGAATGGAATCAGCCACACTCTTCTTATTGTTAATATCCAACTGACTCCTGAAGGTAAAAGGCAGAGTTACACACTAGTTACTGGATGTAAAGTAAAAGTAATTTACACTTCTGCTTTTCTGGACAGAACATTTAACAACTGGGTTTTGCTTTACACACATATCTCACCTTCCTTAGACTTTAAAGGTTTTTATTTGTTTCTCCACACAGCATAGCCAACAAATCTGTATTGGTAGCAGCTATATACAGACTAAACAATGCTCTTACCAAAACTACATGAGATCTGACCTAAGTAAGGTAAAAAAATACAGCAGAGCTACAGTCATATGCATTTAGGACTAACATACACAGGACCTGTGCTGGATCAGGGCTAATGTGAACAGCTGACCAGAAGCACCTCTCAAGCTGAAGGACAACAGCAGAAGTGGTGACACCACAGTTCTTCTAGAAGTGTCTCTGCTCCTGTCTGCATTAGCAGTTGGTTGAGTGGAAGAACAAAGGCTTTGAGAAGTGAGCACAAGTTTCTCACTTGCTTATTCAGAAGTTTATTTCAACATCATCACCTTATTTTTAAAACTATATTCATGGCTAAAAAAGCAGAAGCATTACTTCATATTAACAGAGTTTTAAAAATAGCATCAATGTGCCCACACAGACCTATTCACTACTCCAATGATGCCAAGTTTGACTGGAATCACTCTTCCCATGAGCACATCCATAGCATCAGTGCCAGCATCCATGAGATCCAGCTTTGTGATAACAGCAAGGGTTCTTCGACCTACCAAAAGGAAAACACTCACAGGGAAGTTCTGATTTCATCAGAGTAACTAAAACTCATAATTCAGCAAATGGAGAATTAGTGACCTAAATTCATTCAATAGGGAAATACTGCCCATCTAAACCAGTAGGCTAACACACACAGGATTTGTCTGGCACCTCAATATTTCCTGAGCTCCTGGTCTGAAAAAAAAATGTGCCAAGAACCTTTTCTTTAAAATATAACACACTTTTTGAGTCTAAAAAATTAAACCAGCATCTCAGTAAAATCAGGAAGTTCTTGGGTCTTGAAACCTTCATCTGAGTGTAGTTACTTTAGTACTGTAGGTTCTTACTATATAGCATTACTCCTGAAGAACCTGCAACATGATCTGCCACTCCAGACCTTTAAGTTTCAGAATTTTGGGAAGTGATCCAAAAGACGCTGTCGATAATTTTTACAGGAGTAAAATAAAAGGGGTATCTTGAACCAGGACAGTTTAACTGAGCTGACTGCCAGAAGAGGTTTTCCCTCAAGGTTATGTGGCAGACAAGTCAAAGCAGACTTGAAGTTTGAAAACAATGAAGAAATGCTACATTTTATGGAAAGAAAAGTTTGAGGGTACCAACACTAAAACCAACACTAAATTTTAGCCTAATTTTCTGTGTGTTTATTTTCCAAGTGTATTAATCCATTTTCTTTCAAATCACACAATGCCATTTGTTAGTCAATGGTACTGACAGCACTTTGCAAAAGCAAGAAGCAGGCAGCCAGTAGATCTGTTTCAAAGTCCTTAGGTAAATATAAAATTATAATCTTCTTATTCCATTAAATCAGTGAGTTCTCAGTGACAAATACAGGGGACAGAATTCATCTTATCCTTACTAAAAGTCACTAAACTAACAGCTAGACAGTCAATTACTTAGCTGGGGGTGGCATATTTTCTCTACCAAAGGAAACAATGTTGGACAACAAAGCATGAAGCTGCCCTAAAAGACCACTGTGAAATAGTAAAACTCTGAAAACCCCCAGCATTCTTAACGTTATTTTGCTGCTGTGGAAATAGAAGTGACTCCATGACTATTAGAATAGTTACTTGGCCTGCTGGCAAGCCAGAAATCTATCAGTTATTGACTCATCCCAGCATTCTCTTGAGCTACAGAGACTGCAGCAAGAAGTCTTTAAGCAAATATTAAACTTATATTTTCTAGGAAATGTGGTGACATTTACTTTTCTTACTATATTTTGCTCGAACAACCTCAGTTTTATTTTAGGATTGAGTTTCAAAAAGCAGTTGAATTACAGCATCCAGCTAGCCTTGGTGCTTACCATCTGGATCCACCTCCCGAGCTATTTTCAGGGCTTCAGAAGTGGCCATGTCTGTGTTGGCAGCTGTGACTGCCAGGATAATGGAATTGGGGTTGCTGATGAACTGCAGGATGAGCTCTCTTATTTGAAGTTCAATGTCTTTAGGCTGATCACCAACAGGCACCTAGAGAAAAAAACAAGATGGAACTGTTAAAATTGTGTCTTTGTGCCTGCATGAGTTTTGGTGTCCAAGAACCACGCGCACAACTGGCAGAGTGGGGTGGGGATGTGTGCATGGGCAGGGAAGGAAGCCATCTTTGTCATCTTCATGCCTCAGAAAATTATTGCATATATAACCTGAACAAGAAGGATCTGAACATTTCTCTTAGGATATCCTCACTTTATACAGCCTCTTACACAAAATACACAGAGCCACTCCTGGAGAAGCAATGTTGTAGAGACCTTCCAAGTTGCCAAATACTTATCTATCTGCAGGTACAGCTCTGAGACCTGCAGTTCCTACTTCCTCTATGGAAAGGAACATGCAGCCCACACACCTACCATCACTTATATGTAGAAAGAGGAAAAACATAAGCAAATCTATCTCTGACATCAGCAAAGTGCAGCAGAAACCCAAAACTTACCCCAGAAGACAGTGACATGTCACATTTACATAACACTACTTAACCCCAGGAAAGCAGTTTAACTAGCAATGCAGAACAATGGCAAAGAGTGAACAGGCACACCTTGTTCAAAAATACACACTGAGTCAGAAAAGGAGCATGCTGCACCTTACCTTTGTCATTCCAGGTAAGTCCACAAGAGTCAGATTTACAACATTAGCTGAAAAAATCTTGAGATGAATGGGTTCAGGGCTGATCCCCTAGAAATACATTAATAAGAAGTAATAATTACTGGCCTGGATTATTTAAATTCATCACATGAAAATCCAAAGGCTGTAGTTTCATACTACAAAGACTTTCTTTCACCACATACCTTAAAACACACAGCAAGGAAAAAAGGCCAACCATCTGTCAGCCAATTCTTTTGTCTCTGTCAGCTGCCAGTTTTATAATTACATAAAGGCAGGTATGTAGAAAATCTAAAGCAAGTTTAACTGAAAGTTTATTTTTTACACTTTTATTACAGAATCTTGAAGTAAAGCAACAATTCTCTGTCTTTCAGTTGAAGTAACTGTTCTCATGAACACAGTGAAAAAAATCTCAAGATAGCAAGAAGTATTTCCATGTTCTTCATTAGAACAGTTTAGTGCTTTTCACTCCTAGGTGTTGAAACAAAGGCTGTAGTTTCATCACATACCTTAAAACACACAGCAAGGAAAAAAGGCCAACCATCTGTCAGCCAATTCTTTTGTCTTTGTCAGCTGCCAGTTTTATAATTACATAAAGGCAGGTATGTAGAAAAACTAAAGCAAGTTTAACTGAAAGTTTATTTTTTGCACTTTTATTACAGAATCTTGAAGTAAAGCAACAATTCTCTGTCTTTGAGCTGAAGTAATTGTTCTCATGAACACAGTGAAAAAAATCTCAAGATAGCAAGAAGTATTCCCATGTTCTTCATTAGAACAGTTCAGTGCTTTTCACTCCTGGGTGTTGAAACTCTTCAAGAAAGGTTTAAGCAGCAAGAAAATCAATAGCAAGACAACAGATGGACAGGACAGGATTTACCTTATTGTTTCCTGAAATCCTCTCTGTTTCATTTTCTATTTCCTGACGAATTTCGTCAAAATCTGTATAGATCTGAAGGGAGAAAAAAAGTTTAAAAATCAAATACAGCATTCACTTACTTAAATGCAAAACAATGGTCTCCAAGGGATGGTGAAAAAGTCCCCAAGTATACAGAATATTTTAAAAATATGTAAGAATTACTTGTAGTCCTTAAATTGATGTAAACAGGAATGATCAGTGCTAAAATTTACAGAAATTGGTATTTAATCTGTCAACTAATTCTGTGAGATGGCAGTTATTAGCACTTATGACCAATGTCAGCCACAAGTTGTTAATTTGTGTCCACCTACAGAGAATTCCAAATACTTAAATCCATTCTGTGTCTGGTTGTAATCCTTTGAAGTTAATAAGCAACATGTAGCCTAAACCCCTTCTCATCCTGAAGAGGACAAAGGGCAGTTTCATATTCAAATTTTTCCACTCTTGTAAAAACTCTTCTCCTGCCACCAGCCTGAAAAGGTTAGCACAGAGCTATCCTTCCACTGATTCCCTCAATAAACATCACTTCAATTTCTAGCATTGCCTAGAATGTGAGAAAATCACTTTAAAATAATAAACACTTGTATCATTTATCTGCCAACAAAAATATGACTGTCTTCAAGCAAGAATTAAGCTTTGACTCTTCCTGAGGTGCTGGGTCATCTCAGTTTGTGCTTCTTCACCCTGATGCACATGAGGCTTTTTTTTCTTTCTCACAGCTTTCTAACAAACCTCTGAAGTAGCCAATTCTTCAATGGACTGAAATGACTTCTGCTTACACCTTGTCCTTGTCCTGTGACATCCATTCTAATTTTGGCAATGCACAAAATAGAATAAACAACAAAATAACCCAAAAAGGACTATGAGAAGTCAGCAGAATCAACGACTCACATAACAGATATTTTAACATTTTTTGTTTTCATAAGTTTTCTACTCATAAAAAGCAACACAAAATCCTCAATATTCTGCCATATAGTACAGCAGGTATAGTACTACCAATAAACATCATATTTTCAGGAAAGTCAAGGGAAGAAATAACAGAATTAAGTATATATCTGTTAAAATATTTATGACACTGCTATTTCATCAAGAGAGTAAACATACCTTGTTTTTGGTATGAAGAAATTTACCCCATTCTGCAGCATCTACCTCTGAAAACAAAAAATGGATACATGAGAAAAAATAGATTTTTCACTAACATTTTTTCCAAGGCCTGGTCATTGAAAACTATGAGATTTTTTTTTTTCAAGCAGCCAAATAAAAATTAGTTAGCTTTCTACAATTAGGTGTTAAATAGCTCAGTATAAACAGATTTATGATTCTGTCTACTGAAGCATTGCACCTCACTACTATGTCTAATTTGTCTCACACAAGGTCCACCTTCCTACCTATGACTGAGCTAATCACCTATCCTGCAATCTTTCAGAAATGGTCTTGTTCACTAAATATCAGCTTGTAACAGAAAACAAAAGAATTATTAGCAATAGCTTAAAAACCTGGGAAAGAAAAGGCTAGCATTTAGCATCTTTTTTTCTAAACCATGCAAGTGAGATCAAATTACAGCTGAAAGAAAAAGTTAGAAAAACCTGTAGAACTAAAAGCAAGCAAACGGAAAATACATAAGAATTCTGCATAACAAAGAAGCCTTAGGAGAACATGTCTCTTCCCAAATCTGTCAGGCACCAAACATCTTCACTCTTGTCAGTCACCACTGAGGCCCAGAATTACTTGGGGACTATGCAAGAGCAGTCCCAGAAACAGCAAAGGAGGTTTTGTTCAAATCCTGCTTTGTAGCACAGGCAGCAATTTGAGTCACGCTGCAAGATATTCACATTTTTACTATTAGGTTTCCAAATATTAGAGGCAAGTTCCATTTCCAATTCTTGGAGTTATTTCCTCTGAGCTCCCTGACACAGCAATCTGCTCTACAAGAACTGTCTACAAGAACTCTGGCCCTTTGGCAAACACATGGTTTACCTACAATCAAGTAATCTTTCCAAACATTTTTTTCACTTAAGTTGAAATTTAAGAAAGTTGATCAAAGTTTTTTTTTTAAGGATTTGGGAATTAAAAGTGCAGGAAGTTCTATGAAGCAGCAACAGCACAGAAGAAAAGCAAAAATTATCTCATTCTAATGCAACAAGGTCAGAAAACTGAAAATCAATCAGATCACAAGACAGCAAAATAATCACCAGAGTAGCTGAAGTGTAAAAGGAAAAGTGTAATCAACCAACAATCAATCATGTGGCATGAAATGTATGTGATTAGTGTATATAAGCATGCACTTCGGGTGTAGGGAGAAAAAGCAAGTGGATAAAGGCAACCTTTAGCAAGGTGTCTTGAATTTTTCCATGTAGCAGGGTCTGCAGTTAAAGAGAAACAGCATTGAAAGGTGTTTAACATTTTTATTCATATTTAATATAGCATTTTATTCAGTTTCAGTACCAGATTCAATTACAAAGAGCACAAATGCATGCAGACAGATGTGCATGCTATTCTAGTATTGATGAGAGTGTGTAACATATTAGCAATATGCACAGAAATAAGACCTTAAACACACAGAAATGATGCCTATAAATCAGATATTCTATACAACAAAGCTGACTTAATGATGATTATTATTGCCATACACTTAATTCTAACAGCCCAATGTATTTTCTTATCTGAGCACAGAAAACAGCACCACTGGGCTCCACAGAGCTGAACTTCTCTGGCAAATTATGTTTCGCATAATTTACTCATAGGAAGAACCAGAAAGAGTAAAGAAACATTTATAATGTCATTGGAAGTAGTGGTACTGTATAGGAAGGAAATCTGATGCTGTGCATCAATATTTTTAAGACTCAATTAAAGAATAACATCAGTTCTGAGACAGATTTAAGAAGAGACAACATATACATTATCCTTCTCAACTTTTAGTTTTTCAAAGTAGTTATGGAAACATCATTACAAAAAAAATCCAACTTCTTACTGAGGGGCTGATGAATTTAAAACTCTATTTTCCTGTGCTGTCTGGACAACACCCTGAAAGTACAAGCAGCACAACAAAATGGTAAAGATATTTTTGGTTTGGGAGAAAATTCAGATAGTACAACAATAATCAACTCATCTGTTTGAAAAGATTATCTGGAGAGTTGATGTTTTGCTCAGTCAAAGGTGTGTGTATCATCAACAGAAATATGATTTTTATGGACTGGATCTGTTAAGGAAAATTTTTTAAAACCAAACTTTGATCCCTACTGTTCTGCACAAGAACAAGAAGGCACAAGAGCTATGGAGAAAACATCATCAGGAAAAAGTTTTTGTTTGTATTGGTTGGTAAATAGGCAACATACCAGCCTCCAAAGTAAGTGCAAAATTAAAGGGTTTCTACATTCCAGGTTATTTAACAGGTTTTATTTACTGTTCAGAGGAAATAAAGTAAAATGCACATAGAGGAAGAAACTACAACATGTTCAGTATTGTATTGCTCATCTCCTCTTGAAAATTAAATCTAAGGGAGTAAAGAGAGGCCTTAAGCCAGGAAGAAAAATATACAGCAAGATACCCTGCATTTTAACTTGCTAACACCTATGGAAAAGTTTCCCAATAAATCCAATTTAATGGAAAGGAGCTTTTAGGAAAGGAGGAAGGATTTGCATTTCTCTAAAGGTAACCATGCTCAAGGCAAGGAGAAAGTGCTTTAGCTAGCCTACATTTAGCAACCCACTTTTCTGGTTTCACAAATAATGTTTTTTTATCACTCATTTAACTGCTAAATCAGTCTTCCCTCAGTTATGTTACTTTTGGAAGCTTTTCAGGCAATACCTTCAGAATAATTAACCACCTGATTACACTAAAGATTAAATGCTAGATAAAGGTGTGACAAAACAACACTTTGGTCATGATGAAATCCAGTATTACACACTGTAAGAAATTACTAAAACAGCAGCCATTAAGAACAAACAGATCCTGCTTTTCCAAAAAAACCCCACCACATCTTGTGAATAAAGCAAGTCTATATTTTTCTGGTTTTCCATATCATGTAGCAAGACCTGCAAACCTTAATTAATTCCCAAGAAAAGCAAATACATTACTTGAATTTTCTCAGGACTGCCCTCCACCAAATTGTACTTGTTATGTCCTACTCTAGAACACTCCTTTAAGAAGCTCAGTAAATACATGAATAATTGAAGTCAGTAATCTTTGTACCTCCTCTCTAAAGCAATAGAAATGTTACTCACTTCCAATGGGAGAAGCTGCTGGGAGTCATAAAAGGCCACCTCTTCCACTATGGAAATCCATAGAGGATTTCCAGCAGCATGGCAATGAGAACTTCCCAAATACTACCTGTTGTACCATTTTTCCCATCCTTTACACCACCTAGACTGCAAACACTTTTGAGGGAAAGCTCTTCCTCTCTCTAGTCCTTCTACAAAGCCAAGCCCAGTGAAGCAGGCCACATGAGGGGTAAGAGTCTTATCTGAAGTAGAGAGCAAAAGGCTAACAAAACAATGTTGATTTATCAAGCAATGGATCTGTATTAATTATTCCTGTGCCCTGTATTCATTCTGTCTGCTCAGAATTTGAATAATGTTCAGTTTCCTATCTTGGAACAAATGAAAAAAAGGAACCTTTAAGCATTTACTACTTGGCCACTGGTATGTTCTCTCTCAGTTTCCATTTCTGAACTACCATTAAAGGTCTTCACTGCAAGGCCAATTTAATAATTACCAAGACCAGGCCCAGTTCTCTGATAAGTGCTGCTTCTCTTGCAATTTGATCAGAGAACACCACAGTGTGGTATCATCACATCAAACACACCATATGTGCTGAATCACTAGAGGCCAACAATAAACAGCAAAAGCATGAGGAGAACATTTCCTTCCCATCAAATTACACACATTCTCTGTAGAATATACAGATCAGCCTGTTATAAAAAATAGAGAACTTCCCATTTCATGGAAAATTTATCTTTGGTATTTTCTGACTTTCTTGATTTATTGCACACAGTACAAAGGGTATTACTTGTCCCTCCCTAAGTGAACAGCAGAGCAGTCAAAAGTGCTTTGTGTTAAAAACTGGAAAGCTTTCTGGATGCCAACACTCCAACAGAGGTAAAACTATAAAA
Organism: Ammospiza nelsoni; assembly: GCF_027579445.1. Taxonomy (NCBI): domain Eukaryota; kingdom Metazoa; phylum Chordata; class Aves; order Passeriformes; family Passerellidae; genus Ammospiza; species Ammospiza nelsoni. Next base: position 63,182,504 of record NC_080637.1, read on the forward strand.
CTAAAGCTTGTAAGAACCACAGAGTAGCAGCTATTTTGAAATGGCTGTGTTAATATACAATACCAGTAGAGCAAGCATTATGATGGACACAGGTGACAACCACAAAACAGAAGTCAAAAGAGAAGAGAGAGTTGTACAAAACTATCTGTGTGCACAGAGAGTTCAATGCCAGCATTCAGAGAGCAGCATGCCAAGACTGATCTCTCTTGTCCAATGTTCATCTTGTAAAGAAATCCCTCATGTGGATAAAATCCTTTTCTGCAAGACTATTTCCCTCTGGGAAATCCCAAATCCATCTTCAACCCTACCTCAATATCCACCTCATTACAGATAAAATTACCCTCTAAAAATAGACCTCTAATGGCACTTATTACAATGCTGTACAGCACAGCCAGGATAAGAGGTTGTCATCTTTTTTCTTCCCAAGCTACTTGATCCCATCTTCTCAGATGTAACACCACAAACTGAACATAAGCTAGACCAGATCAGTGACACCACCATTCAAACCACAGTTTGCCTGAATTCTGGAGAGAAGACATTTCAAACTCAATTGGTAAATCATAATGTCTCTTCTTATCAAATGCCTGTTCTTACCAAACAAGCCCACATCTCTCTCAGAAGAACAAGATGAGATTATAACATTAACATCTTACACATTGATTGTTTTCCCCAAAAAAATCTAACCGGGCATCATAAATAATAATTTAGCTCAACATCCCTATTAATTTTTAATTTAAAATCCAAATTCCCAAATGAAATGCAACCTAAAACAAAATGGCTCTGCCCTGACTCAGAATACTCCAATTACAAAGCCTCCTTTTACACCTGTAAAGTAGCAAAGAAAAGCAAGAAAATATTTTACCCCACAACTCAAAATGCAAGCATTCTGAGAAGTTCTAGAAATACCAACTATACGCTGCACAGTACAAGCAATGTCAAATTGCATTTAAAGATCTCAAATGTGCCATTTCTAAAAGTTGCACAGTGATTCAATTCTCCATCCTTCAAGGTTTTCAGATAAAGCAGATAAAGACCAGAGAAACCTGGTCTGGACTTCAGAGTTGGCCCTATTTTGAAGGCTAGAGGTCTCCTGAAATAATTTCCAGCCTGAATTGTCCCTAAAATTTCTCACATGGTTTGCATACTAATTGTAATGAACTCTAACTGTGTTCTCTGCTTGTGACAGTGATTAAGATTGGAGCTTAAACCTTTCAAACACCACAATACTGTGGACAGTTACAGAAATCAAAGGCCATCAATGTTACAGAAAAATAAATGCTGTAAAGAACATCTGATACCTTGACTTACTATTGGTAGAAACAAATTAAGAAAAATTTGAACACAATGAGAATTAGTATTTATAGTCCCAAGTTTATCATGCCAACAAAAGCCTGTGCAGTTGTTATTGTCTACATGAAAAAAAGCTAACATCTGTCTTAAAATCAGAAGGTGGATATACCCCTGCTGCTCCTAATCAGGAGCATTAGTTGGTACAAAATGAGCATTGAAACTCCCAAGGGACAACTGAGATCACTTTCTTGATCTGCTGAAGGATAAAATAGAAGCAGTACAGAAGACAAGCTTCAAAGTAAAAACCACAGAACATTTAAAATGCCCTGCTTGATGCACTTGAAGTCTCTCAGTGCAAGCCAGTAGGGTGGCATGTGTAAGCTACAGAACTTGTCAGTTCAATTCTGTTTGCATCTACTACAAGTTTGTTTTCATTTCTCCAGAACTTACCTATTTCCTACCCTCCTTCTAAAACCTCTCATACTCATCACCCCCTCAATGAAATACCTTATACCTAAACTGCAAAAGGGGAGGGGATGAAAAACACACATAAGAAAATCACATTCTCTACACTCCAGACAATTATCTTTACAAGTGAAATGCCATTTTTGTCAAAAGAAATTCCCAAGAACAGGAAAGCTTAAAACATTAAAGGCATTTTGAATATCCAAAAGATTTTGACTTTGTGACATTTACTAAATGGAAAAAACAGATGTGACAAACAAATTTTAAAAAGCATCCTAGAGTTTTGAGATTAGAGCAACTGATTTTTTGTTGCAAAGGACAGGAAAGAGTTTAATAAAAAGGCAAAACACATTGTTGGATCACACTCACCATTTTCATCTCCAGCTCCTTTGCGGCCATCCTCTGGGGAAACGTGCACCAGCTGCAGGATGAGGGGTCTCCGGGTGACAACTCCAGTCCCTCGTGGGAGCAGGTCCCTCCCCACAAGACTTTCCAACACAGAACTTTTTCCACTGCTCTGAAAGGTGGAATACAGCTACATTACTTTCTGAGACATGAAAATGCTGTGATGTTTTAGTTTGCTTTCATCTGTCTCGTTCTCTGCCACAGAGGAGCGTGTGACAGACTCCCTGCAGACAGAGCGGTGCCACTGCACAGGCACTGAGGGACACAGCTCTGCTACAGGCCAGGAACTGCCTAAACCTGCTTGGGATACTCACAACACATTTCCACCTACATGGTTTGTCCCATGGCTTTTATCTCTTAAAGTCAAACTAAACTCACAGTAGGTTTCAAAAAAATTAATCTCCTATTTAACATTTTCTACCACAATTATCAAACTCTCCAGAAACATTTCTGGAAAAAAAAAAAAAGCTTTTCTTTACAATGCTCAGAAAGAAATTTGATGTCTAGTACTATGTCATGTTCTAACATCTTGAAGTAAAACTGCTGTGTAAACTGAGGAATTTAACCTTCAGGTAGTATTTGTTAGAATTGACAAGGGCTGGCTGTATTGATGCCAGCAGCAGCCACTACACAAACATATATTAACTATGTATACCTGAGTACACAGGCTGCTACAATGTTATATCCTTTCAGTTTGAGGTTTGGTGGGATGGGGGGGGTTTGTTTGGGGGGTTTTTTTTGTTGGTTTTTGGGGTTTGGTTTGGTTTTTGTGGGTTTTTTTGTTTTGTTTTGGTTTTTTTAAATCATATATTGTATCAGCTTGGTAAGTACAGACGTTGTTTTATACCCTAAACATAGAAACAAACATTGTTTCATGGCATCCCGCACTCTCTCTCTCTATATATATATTTAAGTATTTACATAACAACAAACGGTAAAAAGTTGGTTTTTTACAGTTAAAACATTTTTTACAGTTAGAACATTTTAAATATAGGCTCTCAAAGAATACAGTTGTTTTTTACAGCCTTTTAAAAGGCTGTGTAATTACAAACATTCTTTGAGAGACTACACTTAAAAGGTTCTCCTGCAAGATTTTTGTGTAAGATTCACAATTGGTCCAACAGCAGCTGTGAAAACCTGGGTCTCAAAAGTGATTCCAGACAAAAACCATGTTAAAATTAATAATAAAAAATAGACACAGACATGTCAACATAATAATCTGATTGAGAAGATTTTGTCTTTTTAATAACACTGCATTGAACTCTTCCAATTTTCTGCATCTCTAAGTCTACATAGTGATGCCATGAGAAAACCTGCTCTCACAGCCATTGCCACCATCTAGGAAATATTTCTGTCTTAATGCAACTTCCAAACAATTCTCTTGTCAAAAAACAAACAAATAAGAAAACAAAACCAAAAAAGGAAACCAACAGCTGCTTCTGACAGCTGGAATGTGCATTATGTAACTGCTACAGAACCTCCACTCAGCCTACCAGTTCTGAAGTAACAGATCTGAGACTTCAAGCAAATTTTGAGTATGTAATCTAGCATAACATGATAAAAAAACTGATGAATATCCTTAAATCTCACAAATGTAGTGACATTAAGTGACTTTTCTAAAACTGAAAAATAGATTAGAGGTCAAGCAACATGTTACTATCAGACAGTACATTTCTACTAGTGCAGTAAAACAAGACACAAATATATTATATGAGAGCTTTAAAACCTACTGAAATAGAGCTTGTATGCAAAAAGACAAAATAAATATTAAAATACAAGGCCAAACCCCTATAAAGTTTGAACAGCAACAAATGAAGCCTTCTTTTATTGTACCACTTTATTGTATAGGCTTTATGGCCCAGAAAAAAAGATGTTTTATCAAAAAATATCATTTGTCTCAATAGGTAAATAACACACCAATGCAGATTATGTGTATTATTCAAAGTAAACCTAAATCACATTTGACAGCAGTGAGATCAATGATCAATGGTTTAGAAATACTTGGAAAAAGAGCAGGGTCAAGCAGAAATGCAGCCTTATTAAGATTTGTTTTTCCTTCAAAAGACTCCCATGAAAGTTATTAATAATTTTCTTCAACTGTCCTTCTCCAAATCAGCTTTGGGCACCTTCCCTGCAAGCACCTTATAACAGACCATTGGGCACTGAACTCTTACCAAAAAACTTGAGTACAACCTGACCAAAGCATGAACTAGGTCTGCAAGCCTCCCTAACAAAGTTCCTGTTCTGGCCCACTTCTGAGGAACTACTGATATTATAGACTGTGAAAAAACAAACTTCACAGAGACAAATAACAAAACACTTCCCAACAAACTTACTTAAAACAAGTGAAATGCCTAACCAAAAACATGAGAGATGATAGAGGCTCATCTTCTGCACTGGAAAAAAAATAAAAACAAAACAAAAACCAAAGACCAGTGCTTCATTTATTAAAAATATTTCAAATTTTAAGAGGCATCTGGATGTGTGGATGTGGCACTTGGGGATATGGCTTAGGGGTGATTATTCTGGGTTGATGGTTGGACTAGATGATCTTGAAGGTCTCTTCCAATCTTGAGGATTCTGTGGTCTCTTGAGCAAGATTTCTTTAGGCATGGGAGAAATGATGGCTCAGTCTCACAAGGCTGGAGATCAGACTTAGATGAAGTGGCTTCTCATGAACATATAATCCAAGCACATAAGGGATAGTAACAAATAGCAGGAATCCTTATCAACAACCTCCTTTCCATGAAAGGAAACCAAAATCCATGGGACAAGCTGCTGCACACTGTTGCTCTTCAGCCTTTCCAAAGGAGGGGGAATGCAGGAAGCTAAAATGGGTACACCAAGCTCTGTGTAGCAGCAAACCACTGTGCCTTACACCACTGCCAGTTACCTCTGGATGGGGAAGGAACAATCTGGATCCTCTGCAAACACACTAAATGAAACATTGCAGTGCTCCCTGCATCAGGAAATTCTTGCAAATTGCATTACACTCCCAACTACAGCAATCTGCTGCTGGAATACAATTATCTAATGACGCACTTCTTAATCTGGACTCCTCAGCATCCATTACCAAGAACTGTCTGGGAACACGGTGCAGAAAGCAGCAAACACAAAGCTGATCTTGTTCTGCCTGTGAGGGGGAAGCAAGGGATGTGGGTCTGCTAAGAATACAAAGTCACTTCAGCCAGTCCTTCATACAATAGATGTAGACAGACACTAACACTGATAACCAAAGGAATTTAAGGCATGAGTCTGCAGAAGTACCACACTTGTTTTGTCATCCCATTAAAATGCTCATCGTAATTTTAAGCGTGAACTGAAATCCACAAATTCATTTCATGATGGGTCAAAAAAAGCATTAACAAACTCTAGCTTTTCATAGGTGATCAGGCAGATTTTCCCTCTGGACACCAATATCTGATCCTAACCTGAAATATCTACTAGCTGTGATATCTAGAGGAACTTAATAGAAGCTGCTCAGACAAAAAGGAGGGGGGGCAAATACAGGAACATCTTGTGTCCCTCCTCTAACCTTTGTGTCAAACTACCATGGCTGAGTGTATTACACTGTGCTCTGCCATCCACCATTAATTTCACAGAGAAACACCTGTGTCTGGTGGATGGTAAAACCATTTGCCCCCAAATTACTAAGAGAAATAGAGATGATGCACACAGGACTTCAGTATTTTACATTCTATGTACTGTCAGTGTGCTGAAACCTTACCAGCACTCTCACTGCCTCTGTAACACCTGTTACAAACACCTCTCCATGTTCATCTCTGGTTTAGATTAACTTGAAGATGATGCTGACAATCAAGGATGAAGGGCAGTCACTGGGAAACAATTGTGCACTTACCCTCCCAAACTAAAAAGCTGTGAGCTGTAAGAATTGTGATCCACTCCAAATACTAGCACCTCTACTTTTAACAGTCCTCATGGGGTTGCTTTGCTTCCTTATCCTTCATTTCTTCTTTACTTGTCCCTGCATGGTTCAACAGTGCACACTGAAGTATCAAAAGGCATTTGCTCCCATCCATTACACTAATTCTTAAAAGAAAATGTGGGTTACAATCTGCTGCATTACAAACCACAGTTTTAGGAATTGAGAACACACAGCAAGTGCATGATTTTATAATTGTCCAGCTTCATTAACAGCCGGAGATGTTACTTCCAAAAACACTTTAGGGCTGTTGACAAGTCAGATGGAAGAGACTCCATCTGGAAAATGCTGAAGCAACACTCTGAACAACCATTCAAATTCACCCCATCCCATTTACTTCATTGGCTTTCTTACTCTATTTCCAAATCCTCATTAGTGCTGCTATTTTAGGAGTCTTGTTCCTTACACCAAACAGAATGCAAAGATGTTTTCTCCATATCAAAAAAAGAACCCTGACCCAATCCTCTTGCAGCACTGAGTTATTCTCCATTTTTAAACCCTGCCTACAGGGACAAAGGCCTAGAAGACCCTAGAAGGGCAAAGAAAGGATCCAGCACCTCAGCATTGTCCATATTCACTGTCCCTGGATCACCTGTCACAGACAGCAGGAAGCCTTTAATTCCCTATTTCTCTTTTTCCTTAACTCCTGATCCAGTGCTGCCTTTGATGCCCTTACCACTAACAGTGGCTTTCTCAATACCATCTCTGCCCATGCAGGCAGGATTTTTATATCCCTGAGCAAGCCTGTCCTTGTTTCCACCTCCTGCACGAGTGTGCTGTGCTGAGGCTGAGTCATGAGTTCCCTCAATTCTGCTCTCCTTAAACCTCCACTCATTCTCCCAAGCAAGTGGAAGGACTATTGCTTTGTGCTCCATGGGGCTGTCCTTAAAGGAATGCCAGGTCCCTTGTGATTCACTGTCCTTTAGCTCACAGGGTCTCACCAATTAGCTCAGTAAATAAGCAAAGTCTGCTCTTACTCTTCTGAAGCCCATGAAGCAAGCAGGCAAATTAACACAAGGCTCACCTGGAGTCTCACTGATGCACAAGAACTATCAAATTTCTTACAGTCACATGCTTGGATTGGTGACTGTTGTACATTTCAAGTACTATTAAAATGATCATGGACTTGAATCAGCTGCAACAAACTTCAAGTCAACTGACAAGCATCTCCTGCCTTCCTTTGTCTATCTCTAGACTTCATAAAGTCTTTGTCTTCCACATCTGTGGGGAAAAAGCCTTGTCCAATAAACTATTGAAAAACTTTCAAACAAAAAATTAGTTGAAAGGAGTGTAAAATTTAGCTCATTGCTTTAGAACAGGGCAAATGGATAAGTTTTTTTACTATTTCATGCAATAGGGAAAAAAATGCAAAGAACTCCTGCAACACAACACAGACTTTTTATAGGAGAGCACAAGAAAATAGAGATAGTCATGTCAGAATTCCCTGACTTTGGGAGTGACACAATACAAACATTCAAGTAAGGAGCTGTGAAGAAAGAGAAACTTCTCAATGAGACATACTAAATCCTGAGGAGCTCTCTATTAAGGAAAGCAATGCATCTGGGATGGAATGGTGGCAATGCTGCAGTTTCTGCCATACAAGTACAAAATTCCTGCTGGTAAATCCTGCCCTTGGCAATCTGTACACACAGAATTTCCTAAATTTTCACTCTATCATTGGGAAATAAAAGCTAATAAAAGCACTTGTGCTGGGATGTCATCCACACACTGGTGCTTTAAAAAGTTATTTGCAGTAGCCATTTTGGAAGAGTTCAGCCTGCTATAACTAAAGAACAACAGTATTTCTTTTTCTTTCCTTATTTTGCAAATACAAATTATTCTGGAATACAAGGTGAGTACACATGTAGTTTCACAGCAGTTCCACAAAGGAACTGCTTTAGCTGGAACAGATAACAAAATTTTCCTATTCAAACTAGGAATGCCCCAAGCTAAGCTGGCTCTAACCAGCTAACAAATTTAAAAATTTATTTACTAATCAAAAAAGAATGCTAAAGCTATAAGCAGGCCAAATGGACTATTTTAAGACATTGTTTGAAACAAAATAACACTTCTAAAAGATGCAGAAGAAACAAGAGGCTGATCCCAACTTGAGGAAGCAGTAAAACCAGCATAATGCACCGCTCATTGTTGCAAAATACATGCAAGATCTTGTCCAGACTACAAGACTCTTGTTCCTGCAGGGCATCCCCCATTTACTTGAATAAAGAGCTCTGAGTAAGTCATGGAGAGATGCAAAGCCACAGGAACTACTCCACATAAAGCAGCTCATGCACCAGCAGTAAGGAATGGCAGAACTGGCACAGCTCAGCCCGAACTCTTCAGAAATCCTGCATTTACACCATATCTAACTGCAGACAAGTGCCAAACAGCAAATACAGCAATGATTAGCAGATGTTTTCTTCCTCAGCACATCAATTCCCAAAGCCCTCCAATAATTAATTCAGGAAAAAAAAAGCCTCATCTAAGTAGAAACAAGTTCCAGGCTCTCAGTTCCATCATGGAACTGAGGTATTTCACAAGATTCACATTTGCAAGCCAGATACCCTGACCTCACACAGTACTGTGGATACTGCTATATTCATGACTTGCAGTAAAGTAAATCAAAATAAAACCAACTTGCATATTCAAATTTTAAAAGTTCTAAACAACAGTATTATTAAAACAAACCCAAACCCCAAATCTCTAAGTTAGTCAACCTTCTGGCTACTATACAAACAAATATTTTCCAACAACTACACAGGCATTTTCTCTCCAGATTGTGAAAATCAAATGCCTGTGCTGTTTTAATTCGCTTCCCCTCCATCTTCCTGAAAATATGTTTTCTTTGCACTGTGCCCCCTGGACAACACACAAGATTCACCTGGTCTAATTAAAACATGAGTTTTCCAAGAAAAACAATTGCCAATCACAAGATGAAGAGAACAGGGCCCTTGCAGTAAAGCATCAAAACAAAACAAAGCACACAAACAAGAAAAGAGAAGCACAAGACTTCTTTATCCACATCCTTCTACAACTGTGAATTCTGTGCAGACTCTCCACTCTTCCAAAATAACCAGGCATTTGCAAACAATGAAATTAATATCCTCTACATGGTGTTTAATAATGTTCTCATATTAAGAATCACAAAATGCAGGATCAAGTTATTAGATCTATAATTTTATTTTAATTCACATGAAGTCTACAGATAAAAACAGTGAAATGCCATCCTTCCAATCACAGAAACCTTCAGCACCCAAAAAGTTCAGCTGCTCAGAAGCACAAGAAGCCCATCAGAGAATAGAAGCAGCACAACACTAAATGTTGTTTGCACTATATCACATCAGCAGTAACATTTCTATTATGCCTGGTAAATGCAAATAGCTAATTAATGTCAGCCTCACTTTGCTGCCTGTCTGAAACAAACACAACAGTCAGGGCATGACTTGACAGAAGCAAAGGATGGCAAAAAAAGGAAAACAGTTACACCCAAAACCAGAGACTGTAAATGTCAGATGTGAAAACAAAGAAAAAAAAAAAACAAATGAAATCAGGAAGTTTGCAAAACATGTGGGAGAAAAAAACAAACTGTCCCCAGCCAGCATGGAAGCAATGCTCTGGTTATATCCTCTATTCCAATGCAGATACAAATGGGGTTTTGCATCTGCTTGAATTGCTTAAAAGATCCTTGGACAAAACAACAAGAACAAAACCCCACAACAACCAAACCAGCCCAGCAAGAGAGGAGGGAGGGAGACACAGCTGTGCCTGGGATGGGGCTTTCCTCCTTGCTTGGTACAAACTGGAGTTTCCTCACCCTAACCTGGCTTTTTGCCAACACTGAATGAGCTGAGCGGTTTGGATTTCTGCTCCCCTGCCAGGGAAAGGCACAGAAACTCTGCAGAACACCTCAAGCTCCAGCCAAAGGTGCCAGTCTCTCTCAGACAGGATGCTTTGATAGCATCTGCTGGATTCATCTCCTCATCCCACTAGCCAGGGCTGTACATCACCTTCCCACTGCTGTCAAATTCTCGACAGCCAAATTAGCATTTTTCCAACTATTTATCTTACCAGAACATAAATTTATACATGTCCACGTGCTCAGGCTGTGACCTCACATCAAGAAACCTTCCAACTTGCAGTAAAAAGTGGTTTAGCATCAGCATCAAGCACACTTACACCAAACAGTAAAAACAAAAGGAATAACTGCAATGCTTATCTGTGAGGCAATCTCAGGGGAAAATCCAAGAGAATGGATTTATTAATTAATAAATACTGTAAACTACACCTCCCCATTTAGTCACAAAATGACACTGAGCAAAAGTACTCCATAAATGTACATATGAAAGGTCACTCCAAAATCTCACTTGTCAATTCCATCACTTGCTACATCAATTTCACTACAATATCTCCACTTCAAACTACCAAGTGCAAATAAAGCCCACAAGGTGTTTTATAATGTCAGTATTAGAAGAATTTTGCTACAAAGCTGACACTAAAGTTTGTATAAAATTAGGTTGATGACTACTAAAATCTCCAAACATATTCCAGAAATTAAGGGCACAAAAAATAAAGACAATTCATTTTTACCTATTTCTAGGCAGGTATTTTGTTGTCTGGCTGGTTTTCTTCAATTTCTTCTAAATCTTATGATCACTTTGGTAGTGTAGGCATTTAATTTTTGTGATACCACCTATCCACACAAAAGGCCATAATTAACCAAATTACTTTTCATCCCCTTGCCTCCTTTACTGTAGTTTTAATGTGTTTAGTTGAGGATCTTCAATACCACCTTGCTATCCCTTAAAATATAGAGCATAAAGCATCTGTATAAACCAGAACACTGAGTATTACATTATGAACTCATATTTTTATATCATATCCCTAACCTGGACGCTTTTTATTTTTTTTTTCCAATTCAGTCATACAGTTCTAAAAATGGAACTGGAATAGTGAATTGGGGAAAAAATAGAACACCTCTCTGGAAATGGCAGAAAAACCCTGAAACAGTGAAGAAAAATTGACAGTCTGAAGGTGTCCTCTGAGTTCTACCAGCACAGTCCCCAGTTTTCTTAAATGACCCTGTACTAGGATACAGAAATAACTTACACAATATTTATAGGGAGAATGAGAAGGAATTCTCATATGACTGAATGGCAGGAAAACCACTACAAGTGCAGGAGGCCATCTAGATGTGCAAAATTTACTGAGAAACAATTCACAATTAGCACCAAAATGTATCTAGAAAGGGGAAAAATTAAAATATTTCAATTGCTCAGGGCACAAGGGAGGTAGGAAATGAATCCCAAACAACAGAGGTGGGGGAAAGGGAACATGGGAAATAGAATTTAGGCTTATAAACAGCTTCTAGTCCTAAATACTCTAGAAAATAAAGAATTAACTTAATGCACAGAATGAGAAGCAGAGAAAGACATAAGCACAAATAAACAAAAGGGTAGAGAAGAGACAGAAAAATAAACAGAAAACTACTTCAAAAAGCATTTTTCCTCTCCTTGCTGAATATGTAAAAAGGTCATTTAAAAAAAGCAAGTGGCAAATTGAAAGCAAAAAAGCATAACTCAATTAACAGAGAATTACAGAAACCTGAAATGGCAGCATTTGTCTCCTACAGAAAAATGAAGGTTAAAAATTCAAGACTGTTTATTGTGAATATTATTCAAAGACAAAAAAGCAAAGACAGCATATGCCAGTGGGCTACAGATACATCAGCTGTGTGAACAAACTTAAAGGCCACACAGCACTTCACAAAGAAACAACACTGTCTAAAAGGCACATGTGAAAAAAAGGGAAAAAGCTGCCAGCAACAAAAATATCAGCTCTAATGCCATATCTGACACATTTCTAGAAATGTTGTCTCCAATAAGCTAACTCCAAATTGACAGACTAATAATATTTTATTTCAACTAAACTAATTGCATAAAACAACCATCTATGGAATTATGATGTCAGTAAAGACATTTTTTTCTTCCAACAACCCTGACTAAAACAAAAACACCCCAAAATACAGCTTGCTAGATATTTTGACAGATATTTTTCTGGAGACCATAGAGGACTTTGTTTTGGCATGATAGGAAACTTCATGCTAATTCAAGGGTGCTCATAAATATCACGGATACAGCACTGAATAGATATTGATACTGATGGGGAGACTAATGAAGGCAAACATGTCAATACTGCTTTAACTCTCAGTATTTACTTATGGAAAGTATTTACACCTGGGAAAAGATAACTGGGACAGAGTTGTTGAAAAGTAGTTTTAAAAAATGCCACTTCATGAAGTGAAACTGGAAAAAATACTTTTTTAACCTTACATAGAAAAATGCCGTTGCATTTACACATACAGCTGGTGTTTTAACTAATCAATAAAAATCCTGAGTAGAGAGTGCTTGGTATTGAAGTCTTTGGTGAGCAAGCTACTGCCAAGGAGCACAGCCCATTCAACACACATTTAAATTTCACAGAAACAAAATGAGAGATCCATTAGCTTCAAATCTTAGCTTCATCTGCTACTCCCTTGTGACCGATGCAGCTCTGGTCAGGCATATTCAGCTGCCAAAAGTTCCGCTGTAGAGCAGCATCCCATCTGAAGAGATAGGAGCGGCCCTGAGCTATCTGGGAGCCCAGCAGCATTACCAGCTCACACGCACGTGTTGCAACTGTTGCAGCCAACAGCCGCCGGCCTCGCCTCTCACCTCCACCGCCGTCTCCGGCTCAGACAAAGCGTCCGAACGGCACAAGAAGGAAAGGACAACCATTCACGGCCGCACGATGCCGTCCCGCTAGCACATCCCTTCTGCTCGGCCTCGCTGCCCAAGAAGGGAGCCAGGCACCGGGTGCGATGGCGGTCACGCTGACGCACCGGGGCGGCCGCCGCTCCCCGGCTCCCCGACACCGCCCGCATCCCCTCGGTGGCTCGGGGGCACCGGCCCCGCCCGCAGCCCCGCGGAGCTCCCGGGCCGCTCCAAGCGCTCCGGAGCGGCGCCCAAGGGCGGCGGGCGGGCGGCGCTCCCAGCGCAGCCGGGGCTGAGGCAGCGGAGCCGCCGAGGGCGTGCGGGGGGAACGCGGGCACCGAGGGCGCCCCGCCCGCCCTCGCCCGCCGCGTCCCCCCGTGCCCTTGGCGGAGGCAGCCGCGGCTCGGCGGCGGCGGAAGCGCCGCGGACACCCCGAGCTCGCCCTCGGGGAGGGGAACGCCCGCGCCCCCGGCCCGGCCCGCCTCACCTGCGTGCCCACCACCACGATCTGCGGCAGCTGGATGATGTCGGCCCCCACCGTGTTGAACACGTCCTGCAGCTTGTTGATGACGGGGATCAGCGCCTCCATAGCGGCGGGCGAAGGGACGGGCCGGGCGAGGCGTCGGCGGGCGATGGACGCGACGGGCACCGGCGGCTCCCTCAGCCGCCCCCTGCGCCTGCCGCCATCGGCGCCGGCCCCCGCGCACGGCCCGGCTCCCGGCAGCCCCTGCGCGCCCGCCGCGCGCACCGGCGCCGCCGCAGGGCACCATGGGAGTTGTAGGCCGTGGGGCTGAGGGGCCCCGCCCGGGCCGCGCCCTGCTCGGACAGCGCCAGTTTTGTATCACAAAATCTGCCGGGTTTTATTACACAGAATCACAGAATCAGCGAGGCTGGAAAAGAGCTCTGGGATATTTGGGTCCAGCCTGTGATGGAACACCCGCATGTCAACCAGACCGAGGCACTGAGTGCCACCTCCAGTCCTGCCTCAAACACCCCCAGTGACGGTGGCTCCAGCACCTCCCATTCCAATGCACAATCACTCCTTCTGTGAACAAATTCTTCCTAATGTGAAAAATGCATGTTATATGGCTCTATGCATATATTTACTATATGTAGTGTGTTGTACTGATTAGTAGTGCTGTATTCACATTTTAATAGTATGGTAAATGTAGTTTTGTAATTTGTTGTTTTGTAGTTAAAATGGAACTGTTGTACTTTAAATAGAAACTATGTATGTGGGATATTTTTTTAAAGAGAGGAATGAGGTACTCGCACTGAGATAGCAGCTGCAGGACACCTAAATCTTTCAGAGAAAAAGAATTTATTGCTCCCTTATCAGAAGAATCTAACTTCTTCCTGCCTTGCTCAGCCCTGAAGACACTGTCAGGATTCAGAGGAAGAAGTTGACACTGACCAGACAGAATCCTTTGTTTGAATTGAATTTATGCATCATGTATGAGATGTATGAATATGCAATGGGCTGTTGCTTTTAAGGGTTAATCCTCTGTTAACTTGTGTCCTCTTTCGGGCTTATTTTGCCCAGAAAGAGGCACCTGGACTGTCCATAACTCTTTGTTTTTGTTGTCTTGTATTGTCCCAACCTAATTGTTTAAATTTTTATTACTCTAATTATATTACTATTTTTATAACCATTTTATTACTATTAAACTTTTAAATTTTTAACAACAAGTGATTGGCGTTTTTTCACAAGGTATAATGGAGGTCATTTCTGGGGAGGAACAGAACTGGAGATCTGCTCCTATGAAGTGCACAGTGAAAGGAATATTCTTCCATTTCTGTTCACATATTGAGGATTGCAATAGACACATGTGGAACAGCTATATTTATTCTGTTTGCTTTCTTGGGGATGTGTTTTGTTTTGCTGTGAGGCTCTTGGATAATCATGTGAAATTCTGTAACCTAGATGTGTAATAATAGGTTAGGTTGAGGTGTCTTAGGAAGTGGGAAACTGTGTGAGATCTAATACTCAGCTGTGTTATAAAAAGAGATAGAATGAAACCAGAGCATGACTTGTGATGCGAGATCACAACAAATAAGCTGTCTCATCTTCAAATGTCTTTCCTTTGAGTGGATTTTCTGAAAGATAAATTATGAATATGCTGGCACTGAGTTAATTTGGACTTTGTTCTTTCTTGTAAGCAACAGAGTAAAAAGGCTTCTGAAAGTTTCAAGTTTTGGATGGCATTAGAATTCTTATTCTTGTTCTGTACAAATTAGTCTTTTGCAGTCTTCATGTCTTGAAACACTCAAATGTCAACAGAAAGAACAAGGATATGTGTTCTTATTTGTACATCTTTTCAACAAAGTTTCTCATTCTTGGCTGAGGAATTTAACACTGTTCGTCACAGGGATAATATTTTTTGTGATAAAAGCATAAAGATGGCTAAGCAAATTGGAACACTTCAAAATTCAGTGTATTCAGCACAGAGAGAAAGAAAGAGCTAATGCGTGTAAAATTTTGGGAAGAAGGTCCTGAATTATTGGTCAGGGCTTCCTGTCACACAAACATTATCCAGTGATTTCACTCATTAGCTCTCAGCACGCTGATGGCTCCCAGAGATCATTAATACCAAAAAGTCATTTGGCATCCACCTCTCCAGCTTGCAGGACAAAGGGAAGTGTTTCTCTGACACAGCAAATAATCTTTTTAACAGATTAGCTGTTCCCTGTCAAGGCTGATCTCCTCTCCTTCCTTGAGTCTCTGGAAGGAAAAGGAAAAGGAAAAGGAAAAGGAAAAGGAAAAGGAAAAGGAAAAGGAAAGTAAAAAAGCATCCCAGTCGCACAGAACAAGAAGCTGCTGGCTCCCAATGAAGTGGATACCACCAGCTTATTTCTCGATGCAAATCTCTTTTCTCCTACCAGTTTTATTTTGCTATATGACCTCATGGACACCCCTGTGAAATGGAGAAAGTGAAACCTGGTTTATGTCTTAATTTAGACCAGAAGTGGGACATCTCAGCAAGAGTGTCAAACTGGAAGAGAGTCATAGAGGAAAAACAAGGATGATGAAAGGTGTGGAACAGCTTCTATGTCAAAACCAACTAAGAAAGCCAGGAGCCTTCACTCTAGGAAAAAAATGGCACAAGGTAGCAAGGACCAGAGGTCTGCGTAAACATCAGCAGCCTGGAGTGGGTGAAAGAGAATCAGATTTCTTTACTCTCCCTTCCAGTAGAGAGATTTTGGGAACATCTAATGAAAATAAGAGCCAGCTCAGAACAAAACAGAGGAGCCCCATACGGGTGCTTTGGTGACCTTTTGAGCCCCTTGCCTAAGGATGCCGAAGACAGTAAAACTTTAATTGGTTCAGATGTTGCATGGGTTAGATTAAGAAGGAGAAATGCATTGCATGTACAAAAGCAGCCCTGTAGGGATCAGATCTAGCTGGGGCTGTTTCTGAGCTGGCAGTGTTTGGGAGCTGGGGGAGCAGCGCTGTGTGCTCACCCGCTAGCCTGCCCCACTATGGCTATTCTTAGAATTTTATCAGTGTAATGTTTCAAGGAGCACACAGAGGAAATATCAGTTGCTGAACCAAGCTGAGAGAAGCCAGCTTGCCCAGCCTGTCAAGGGCTGGATGCACCAAGGGAGATGCACAGTGAAGATAGAGGAAGTGAATTAAGGAAGGAATGCATGAAGAAAGTACTAAAGAAGATATAAAACTAAGAAGCATCAGAATACTACATTTAACATATTTCACATTTCTGGGTAAAAAGTGAGAGCCAGAAATACCTCTGCTGTGAAGTTCCATGGCCTGCACCAACAGTTACCTCAGTGCTCTTGAGGAATGTGCCAAAGCAATAAATATTTTAACAAGCAATGGCTGTGTGGAGCTTTAACTCTAAATTCCCATGGCTGACTTGCTGAGCAAGAAACTCAAAGTTCTGATAAAGAAAATAGTAGTCAGACTGGTTATTGAAGTTAATTGACATGAGGACACAGGAACTGCCACACCAAATATGACCTGATATCAATCTACTTCAGGACCTCACCTAAGACCTTCCAGCATCAGCCCTCTGGAGAAAATATAAAAATGCAGTAATAAGATCATCCCAAAAACTGTATGTTAAATTATTTTGATACTGCTGTAAGATCTGAAGTAGACAGTTCAATATTTCTTCCATGTTACTGCAAACTAGATTGCTTTATTTAACATATAATAGGGTTTTGTCCCATCACACTAAATTCTTGGCTCCAATGACAACCTCTGGTGGTAAATTTCATTATCTAATTATATATAATACATAAATTCAATTTGATATGAGTTTTGTATTGGTCATCTTCTAATTTCCTTGTAAGCCTCCTTGGTTTTATGTTTGACATCAGGAGAACATTTCCAGATTTTCTTCTTCACAATATGAATTTCTTTTTAGTTTTGCATCATCATTTGCTTCAATTTTTCTTAGACAGCTGAGTCTTTTTTATTGGCATACTGACAGTAATGGACAAGTCATTTGCCATTTATTTCATTTGTGCCAGACAAGGAAACCACAAACTAGCACCTCAGCAAAGTATTTTCCTGACATCCTCTTTTGTCTAGAGAATTATTACTGAAATATATCAAGTATGTAATGTAAAATTTGTGCCTCATACATTCATACTGCTTTATGCTGCAAACACACTACTAGCAAAATACTTCTATAAATTATTTCTTATTAATGTCACCTTTTGGAATCATGCAGTACAGCAATTCTATGGGTCTGGCAGAGGTCAGATTTTATGTGAAGTCAAATTGAATGGTGTTTCTGTATTCTCCAGAGCAACCTTGTCACAGATGTAACTGTAACATTTTCTCACACCAGGCACCATTAGAAGATGAGATAAATAAATTTCTGAAATCCCTTAACAGAGTGATCCTTTGTTTGGCTGCTCTACACAGATTTCCCAGGCTGAGACATTCAAAATCTTGCTTTTTTTTTTCTTTTCCCAGAAGCAACAGAAGTCAGAGGTTTGAAATCCATATTTCAGGAATTCTGCTGAGTTGGCAAAGCAAGCTCTCCTATGTGCTTTGGTTGGCTATGAGAAATCACAGTGCTGATAGGAATTCCTGAGTGAGAGGAGCATTTACCTGTGCTGATACTCAGTCTCTGGCAAAACAAACTTTTCCTGGGGCAGGAATGCAACTTTGCTGGACAATATGAACTAAAAAACTGACAGTTCTTTATATTTTCTTAATATGAACACTGGGAAGTTATCTATGAAAATCCACTGGCTATTTGGGGTGCCAGACAACTTCTGGTAAATCTTGCTTGTGGAACTGGAAGCAGGTCACAAGTTAAGGGAGGGGAGAGCAGAGGTCAAGAGCCACAAGGCAAGCACAGCAGTCAAACCTCATAAATCAGTAACAAAGCCCAAGCATTTTGGTATTTGGAAGACATCAGCTTTTCTCACAGGGTCAATAGAGATAAAAACTTAGGCTGGAGATGAAAGTAAAATCTGTATCCTTATGGATTCCTGTACAGCAGTGCTCCCTCCTTGCTGCCACTGGGGTGGTCACTTGAAATAATAAACACAGTACTGAAACAGTTCCTTCAGTAAAAGATTTTCACCACCCCAATGGTTTGCAGTTCAGTTTTCAGGTGAGGACTCTTTATGTTAAAGGACCAAAGTTTTGGGAAGAAAAGCAATAACCTCCTGTCTGCTATCAAGTGAGTAACTTTTATTGCTAAACAAAGTGCACACTTAGCATTCAAGATGAACAGAAAAGAAAAAATCTTATCCCAACCAAACCTTACCTCAACCAAAACTTGCTGATATTCAGGAGGAATTGAGCTTGTGTCTTCTACTTCCAGATCTAGTAGTTAAAGAAGACAATCTATCTCCTGTAGTCTTTTTAAGGTAAAATAGTGTGCCAAGAGGAGAATTTCTTATTCTTGTGATACACATTTCTTGTGCTTATGATTGGCACAATTTTAAGTAGGCAAGGTAACAATTGAGCATATGGGGTTTACAACATCCCACCCTGCTTGTAAGAGTAATGGCAGCAGGCACTTCATGTCTCACCTGCCATGCTTTGCTTTGCACTGCAGGTTCATCTGGAGGCATAGGGATGCATCTTTCCATGTGAAACACAACTGCAGGATGCACTTCAGCAACTAAAAGGCATTCAGTTCAAAGGACCAACTTAGTGCTAGTCTGAGATCAACTTCCCAAATACAGCAGAGATAAGGTGGCAGGCTTTTGCAAATGCTGTGTCCCAGAACCTCTGGCTGTGATATTTGGATTTGCTTTGCAAGAAATATTCAAGTAAGACAAAAGAGGCAATGCAGGTGGTTCTACATGCTAGGCAGTACACCAAAACAGAACTACAATGAAATCCTGTCTTCTTCCACCACAGGCTCATTAATTTAATTTCACACTGAGAGAAGGCTCCCCTGGTCAGTAGCAGTTGGAGTCTAAAACCCATTTCCCAAAGCAGGAACTTCCCCTTACCTAGAGTTTGGAAAACTGAGTCACATATACAATGTTAAAATGTTCAAAAGAGAGCACAAACGTCCAGCCTTGTTTCCAAACACAAGCTCCCAAAATCAGAGGTACCAGTTCAGTGTCCAGTGAACCCAAGAGAAAGTTCATTTCCACGTTCTCCATGCAAGAGTGCTGGGACTGCCTGGCTCCCAGACAGGAGTAGGAAGGGGCAGAAGACAACAGGCTTCTAGTTGCCAAAGAGAGAGTAATCCCAGCTTCTACTCCCAAGACAATCTCCATTTCTTCTGCCACGTGTTATTTTAATGTTACAAATGCATAAATCAAGGCCAGAAACCTTTAGAATCTTTAAATTAAATAAGGTAGTATTCAGTAAAATTAGTATGAAGATGCTTTGGGATCTGGAAATTCACCTTATCTTAGATTCCCAGTTAAGGATCTATTCCATAAGGAAATGCTTCTGACAGCAGTAATTTCCTTCATTCAGCAAACAAAAAAAAAAAAAAATTCAATTTTGGCAGTTAAAAAGTATTAATGAATTTTCTTGGTAAGATCTTGATGGTTGGAGGCTATGTCAACTCTGACTGGGGCAGACAGCACATCCTGCTCATGACACCAGAGCTTTGTGCTTTTGAGACAGAAGCACAATGGCCAGACTTTGGAGTGTGAAATCATCTCTGGAGAAGATCACAAGGGAAACTTTCTCTTTTTGTATAAATGTATATACCCCAAACAAAGGAGTGTAAATGCCTCGCTAACATTCCACCATCGGCATACAGATGTTACAAATCATGTTTAAATTCATGAATATTCATTGCCTAAACAGTAGCAAGCATGAGAAAGTCTGAATGGGAAGCTTAATGGGAAAAGTCTTATTATTGTTGTTTGTTATTATTATTTATACATTTATTATTATTTTTAAAGTGATTTAATTTTAAAAGTGACCAGCACCATACAACACAGACGTGGTGTTCCTCAAGGAACCAAACACAAGAACTGAGTCTGGTGAGGCTAAATATTGCCATGGCTGCCTGGTGCACAGGGCCAAGAAGGCAGGGGGTGAAATAAAATTATCACAATCATAAGGATCCCTCTGCTTGTCCATTTGAGACAGCACCTAAGCCTAACCAGCTCCAAATACTGTGTTTACCAAAGGCTGGTCTGCCACTTCTCTCATGTCAGGAAGTTCATGCAATGCCAAGAACAGCTCCCTGGTAATGAGGCAGGAAAGCCAAAGGAGGCAACACCTACCACTTCCTCCCCAACCTGATGGGCTCTGGCCAATTTGCAGCCACATGGAAATACCAGTGCTTATTAACCCTGCTGATTTAAAGGAAATAATTAGGACCTGTGGTGCCCAATTTCCCGTAGTTTGAGTTTTATAATTGTGTTTTCTTATTAAAGCACATTTTTAGGGTTAATGCTATTTTTTTTTTCTCCATGCAGAAGGCATTGCATTGTGCCTAATGGGGAAAATGAGATTTGGAATAGAGTACAGTACAAAACAAAATCAGAACAATAAGTAAGTTGGATAAACAGAAAGGGAAGCATTAGTCTTTGTGGTTAATCAGTGCTTATTTCAAATACTGATTTGTTTATGGTGTGTGCAAAGAGAAGAAGATCTAGAAATGAAACGAAAATTCTTGTATGCAATTCTTTCCAATCAGGAACTACCAAGTACTACAGTAACTTTTCCTCTGTTTTGTGTTTCTGTGTTTTCTGCAACACTGTGCCCACCTGCAGAAGAATACCAAGAATAAATCAGATACAATCAAAACAGGTTTAATGTGTGCAGATGATGGAAATCAGAGGCAACTGCAACCAGGTTTGGACTGTTATAGGGCACATCCAGCTAATTACTTGATCATTTTTTGCTTTGCAGCACCACTTTAGTTCAGTGCATGAGATCACGCTGATCATTTAGTATTGAGTAATACTAAGAAAGATTTGGGGCTCTGCTGAACAATTTCTTTATTTTTGCACTTTTCTATGGGGATGGTGGTACAAAAATCCATAAAGAACTCATATAACGTCCTGGTCACATTCCCATTACATAAATCTGGACCAAACTGTGCAGATGTCATTTATCTTTCCTACCTAGGATAAATACACCATAGCATTAAATACACCCTTTATAAACTCAGAATACATCTTTCACCAACTTAGCAATACTTGTGAGTAACCAGCACTTCAGCAAATTAGATACCAGTGTTCCAAAACTGGTCCTCACCATCACACACAGCAAGAAATACAGCTTAAAGATTTTATCAGCAAAATGGGTAAGTGGACAAAAAAAATTAGTCAACCAGCAATACTTATTTAATGATGCTTTTATTTTACAGGATACAAATTTCTGTTCTTTTTAGGTACTCAACATGAATTAAAGTGCTTAATTTTTACAATTCTCCACCCACCTTAGGATCAAATATACATATATTACAGAAAATATGTACAATATCTTCAACATTTTTACATTCATATATTTCTTAACCATAAAAATGACGACTTACATTTGCACAACTTACAATGGCATTTGTATTTCACCTTTTTAACATTATTCACTTTATTGCAAAACCGAAACAAATTTACAATTCTTCCAATTCTTAATTTTTTAGAAAATCTTTTTGCAATTAAAATCAGAAATGCTTCCATAATGAAGGGAAATGGAACATGTATAGCCTGTAATTCTGATGTTAAACATTACAGCTGATACAGCTCCCACTAAAATTACTGTATTAATCTGCCTTAACAGCTGCAGAATAGAAAATACAATGCTAGAAAAAATAATATTTCTATTGCAAACTGTTTTCTACATGCAACAAATTTGGCTTAAAAATACCAGGGCACATAGATGCAAAAATGCTTTGATATAGTTCCCTCTTTTCTGAATGTTTCCACCATAAATACTTAATGAATCTATGAGGATGAACTATAAACAGAAGTAGGCTGGTGTTCAGCAGTGGCTGAAAACATATTTTATTCAAAGAAAACTGCTTGAGGATTTTGAGAATAAAGCATGTTCTACATTCACTTGTGCTAGGAAGAGGAAAGGGTGAAATAAAATGCCACGGTTTATTCTAGGTAGAAATTTAATCACAAGGTTTCAAAGGAAGCTGATTGAAATGCCTCACTGGAATTAGCGTGTTTGTGAGGGCTCGTGTGTTTGTTTTTATAGGCTGAAATAGTAAACATGCCACAATAGCAGATCAACCTCCATCTTTTTCTGGAAAGCATACTCAACACAATCATTATACATTCTATTTTGAATGCAGCACAGTGTATCTTTTTTGATTGTAAAATACTGCTTGAAAACAAGTCATCTGAATAATAGTCTCAAATATATAAATAGACATATATACATATACACACATACATATGCATATGTGTATATACACACACATATGTAATCATTAAATTAATGTTATCATCTGTTAAAGGAGAAGGAATTAGGAAACAATCTGACTAGCAGATTAAAACTCCTATCTGAGGAACATACTACAGTCCCATGTGTCAGAACCAGCTGGATAAATTCCTCACACCAACAGGGCCACAGACTAGAGCAAAAAACATTAACCCCATGTATTTAATTTCAGATTTCAAATAACAGTACACCACAGAGACTAAGAATGGATTTACATTAAGGGTAGTCAGTTCTGCCACGAAATTACTTCTCTCCAGTCATTTATTTTGGATATATATTTCCAGTTGTTTACATTCACCCCTACATCCATTACCTCCATCTGAACTTCACCTGAGCTCTGTGAGTCCAGGTGAGACCTGGTATCACATCAGCTCCCTAATGGTGGAAGTTTCATCTCCCACAAGTGTCCTTATATTATGTAAGGCAGATTGTATGTAAATTTAAATCACTGAGGGTATAATAGCTCCAGCAGGCCCATGCTAGTTTATACCAGCTATATGGAGAAAGACCTTTTGTTATTGCTTAGGATTATTTCTACATGGAATGTTTATTTCTTTCCAGAAAGTCTTTCCTTCAGGGTAAGAAATAACTACCCTTTCTTAATTTTAATTAATCTTTCCTTGAAATGAAAAGCTGATGATTTTTTATGCTAGCTATGTGGTGAGGAACCCAAACAACCTGTCAAGTGTTTCCACATCTTTCCCACTTGTTTCAATATAAATATTCTTTTTCCTTCTGACTCCACTTGGAAGTCTGTGGAGCATACTTCTATAATTTCTCCTAAATTTTACTTAGGTGGTAGTGTATTTACTCTATATTTAATCAGTGCCTTGCCTTCATCCATAACTTAAAAACATGAGCAATAAAAATCTTCTTTTCTATGAAAAAGAGTTAGAATCTTTGAGGAGATTTATAAAGCACTTTGAGATGGTTTTGCATAAAAAGGTGCTACTATATATACATGCAATTAAAGTGGTTTAATATTCTTTCCAAATAGAAGAGAATGTTTTGTACTCTCAATATCTTTTTTGCACATACAAGTTAAATACACTTAGAAATAAACAGAACTACTTGGCATAAAGGGATTTGAAAATACTACATAATACAGGTTTTATAGCAGCTCTTCAACCAAGCAGGAGTACCTGATACCAAAAAAGAATTTTTAGAGGGCCTGGAGGAATGGTGCAGACATGCAGACATCATGATACAGTATTTTCCCATGGTAGGGGGAAAAAATAAGTAATTTCAAAAAATATATTGCTATGATCCAAAAATATGAATGATAAATTCAAGTCTTGTTCTGGTTGAACACAGATCAAACCACTAAAATAAGTTTTTATCTGCTTTATATCACACAGAAGAGTGATCACTTTTAAACTGAGAAACAAGCATTACTTGAACACAAGAGCTGCAAAACTTAAATAATTCAGCAGAGCCATTCACATGCATTCATGCATTATGAATGAATGCTTAGTTACAGTTTATTCCTTACACATGGAGCTTTATGCTCCCAAATTTAATGCCTTTTTTCTTTTCCTTGAAGAATTTAAGAATTTATCTCAAATGGGAACAGTTTCTACCTTGTTAGAATGATGGTTTTAATTTCACTGCTTTCATCATAATTCTAAAGCCACAGCAACTACAACTTTGTATTTGTTCCTCTGCAGTCATAATTTACAGTTTAAAGCACAGGTTTGGGATGCTGTTTTAGGAGGGTTTGTCTGTGGAGAATGAAGGCAACAGGGTGGTTAAATTTAGAATTTCTCCAACTTCGGATGTCCTTCAATATTGGTAATATACACTTTTCCCACAAAATACACATACAACCATGTATTTGAGTGCCAAGGCGTTCTGACTCAGAAGAGAACAATTCTGACCAAACAAATGGGTTTCACTAGGGTAAATAAAATATCCTGTGCTATCCTGTATAAAATTTAATGGCTGAGAACAAACATGAGGCTAACATCCAAACAAGCAACTCCCATTTCAAACTGCTTGTGCCCAGATGCTGGGCTTCATCTGAGAGATGCTGCCATTCAAGTACCTTCAACCGCTCAACACCACTACAACAATAAGGCAGCACAGAAACTGCTACTTCTAATCTCTTAACTGAACGGGCTTAGGATGAGATTTGCAGGAGCAAACAGAATGTACTACACAGCACCAAGCTGGGTAGGATGCTGAGAGAGCAGGAAGGCTCTGCAGTGAGATCCAGACAGGCTGGATCAATGGGCCAAGCCAGCTCCAAGAGGTTCAACAAGGCCTAGTGCTGGGTCACAACAAGCCCTGCAGCACTACAGGCTTGGGGAAGAAAGGCTGGAAAGCTGCCTGGTGGAAAAGGACCTGGGAGTGCTGGTTTGACAGCAGCTGAACAAGAACCAGCTGTGGGCCCAGGTGGGCAAGAAGGCCAAGAGTGTCCTGGCCTGTACCAGCAACAGTGTGGCCAGCAGGACCAGAGCAGTGATTGTCCCCTGTACCAGCAACAGGGTGGCCAGCAGGACCAGGACAGTGGTTGTCCCCTGTACTTGGCACAGGTGAGGCTGTGCCTCAAATGCCATGTCCAGTTCTGGGACATGAAAGACAGGATAAGAAGGACATGGAAGTGCTGGAATGGGCCCAGAGAAAGGCAACAAGAGCTGGTGAAGGGTCTGGAGCACAAGTCCTGTGAGAGGTGGCTGGGGGAGCTGGGAGTGTTCAGCTTGGAGAAAAGAAGGCTTAGGAGGGACCTTATCACTCACTGAAAGGAGATGATGGCAAGGAGGGGATTGGTCTCTTCTCCCAAGAAACAAGCAATAGCACAAGATGAAATGGCCTGAAGTTGCACCAGGGGAGTTTTAGATAGAATTTTAGAAAATATTTTGTCACCAAAACAGAGGTGAAGCATTGGAACAAGCTGCCTGTGGAAAGGGTTGAGTCACCATCCCTGAAGGTGTTTAAAAGGTGTGTGGATGTGGCACTTAGGGACATGGTTTAGTGGTGGACTTGGCAGTGCTGGGCAATGGTTGGCTCAGTGATCTTAGAGGGCTTTTCCAACCTAACTGACTCTACAGTCATATCATCATATTTTCACTATATCTCAGTCCTTCCTATCTGAGAACTCCTCTAAAGCAACTTCTTCCTTTATACTCCACACCTTGACCATGGGAAACTGTTTTTATACATTGGGATGTGGAAAGACAACTCTCCATACCCCACAATTGCACTTGAGGCTCTTGTAGAAGATAGCCACTCTTGGGAGATGGCCATGAAGGAAAGATAGCCACCAAGAGTTCTGCTTGCTTACCTGAATGTTCCCCCCTTTCTTGCCAAGGTATATGTAAGATTACATGTATTAGCTAGGGAGATCTTATATTACCTTGGCAAAAACCTGATGGTATTCACCAACATGAATCAAACCAGGCTTGAGCTGCCCATTGCTAAAGGTAAACACAGCTGCCAGTAGAAGTAACTAAAAATCCCAAAGAGAATTACAGAAGAGCTTGCACATTGGATAAAGGCAATACCAGGGTTATATCCAGAACAATCTGGACCCAGGGAGCACCCAAGGAAGAGAATTCAGAATGGACATGCACCAAGTCAGCTGGAGAGTTAGTACCACACCGTGTCCTGATCATTATTAACACTGGTGTAAAGCTATGGAATCTAAACAATATGGTAGATCCTGGATCTGTGCAGGTGAGAGCAAAATCCATCCCACTAACATTAACTTACATGACATTTTTATGAAGGAATGATGAAACTGCATGCTCATGTGTGCCTGACACTACAAACAGGTATGAATCCCTTGCTAAATGCAAATGAGTTGGGTTTTTTTTTCCCTATTATGTTGCAGAAAGAGTAAAGCAGGAGTAGGAGTTCAGTGGATAATTTGTTTGGCAAACTCATCATAAAAACCCAACAATTTAAATCTGTCATGTTACTAACAAAATTGAACCTGAGCTTTTCAGCTTGACATGATTTAAAACACAGATTGCAGATTTATTGAGAAGTAAGACTTCTGAATGTTCTTATGACAAGCTGATTGTAGAAGTTACATATTTTCCTTCCTTAAAGGGTTTCAAAAAGGAAAGACAGCAATGATTTTGATAGTCAATCACTACCTCTGAGTTTGCCATATTTCACTCAAGTAAAAATTTTATGGAAGTCATTTGTCTCTATGTATAAAAACTCTAATAGGAATGGAAGTTCATAAGGAACTTAATATTGTAAAGCCAATGAGTCCTTGTACCCAGGAACAGGAAAGAAATAATGCTAGTTCATAAAATTTCAGATTTGCAAGCTCAGATTTCATACTAAATTTTTATAAACCAGGCTCCACTTTAAAACAAGAATCCTTGAAGATTGTTGTCATAAATAAGCATTACAATACCTAATCTTCTACAAAAATTAAAAAACTGAAGTTCAAATTGTTCTTTTGCTCCAATAAGCATAATAGCAAAAAGACACATTCCCAGAAGGTTACTAGAATCTGTTGCTTTTCTCAAACCACATACTGCATTTGAGCAACAAACTACTGCACTCTTAAAAGCTAACAGTGATAGGACACTGAAGAAAAGCGACTACTTGTTTAAACACAACTGGAACTCATTTGTCCATTGCATGCCACTTACATTACTGTCAATTCTTTGATGCATAAAAATGTCAAGATCATTAAGTGTCAGCTATTAAAACAAATCACTGAACAGTATTTTTCAATTTAGGACTGTGTTTAATTTCAAATAGAAAACATGCTTTTTAAAAAATAAATTATTCACTAATAAGAACCCAGTATCATGAAATCAAAGCAATAATCAAGTATTGTACATTTTTAATACTGTACATATATTATATATAGTTTTCTCATATTTTAGGTATTTATTTCTACATTGAAAATCATTAGATTGTTTCCTTGATAAATTGAAACCTTAAAAGCCAATATACCTGTGAAAGCAATTTGCATTACTTTAATTAAAAAGATACAAGTGAATACAACATATGTACAGAACTGTGGAAATCAATCTATAAACTACATACATTGAACCAAACTGTCCCTGCATATTTAAGTACAGATCTATTTTGGCAATGTGGAGGTATATCTTTTATCCTGTTGCAAGTCCTAACATGTAAGTAGGAGGCTTCAAATATTTGTATTCTTAAATGTTAACTGAAGAGCAACTGGATTTTAAAAAAATTGCATTACAACGAACAAGTAGTACAGTAAAGTTAGTAAGTATTTTTAATAGCATTCACATTTTTTTTAAAAGTCTCTGAAATGGACCTGTACATCACTTTTATTGACAGAACATAAATATAAGAAAAAGATCCCTAAAAAGACCAGAATTCTTTCCCAAACATAAAGTGCCAAGATGTGTACGGTAGTAGGAAGTTTTTCTTTTTTTTTTTCCTTGATTGAGCAAAGAAAGGTTAACACAAAGGTTAACCACAATTTCAACTAAAAATTTTTAAAAATGCCATGTGTTCCTGTGCTTCAGCATTCAGATCTTTTAGAAGATTCAGGCTGCTCTTCTAAATTCACTTGCAGTTCATTTTGACATTCTGGTGTCTCACCTTTGACAGCTAAATGGATAACTTTGAGCCACTTCTGTTTCAGTTCCTCGTTGTCTGCAGCAAAGCTGTGCACAGACTTGGACTGGGTCAGTTTGAAGCTGTGGGGGAGGTCAGCACTTTTTGGGGTGTCATCCACTGTGTAGCCCAGAAGAGGAATTGTAGCCAGAGCTTTCACATCCTAAGAAGAAGAATAAGAAGTTGTTATTTTTTAAGAACAACTAATCTACCCATTACTTCTCATTTGCTGTACAGTTTGGTGAAAACACTTGGATCTTTCCTCCACTCCCAAGCTGTTTGCTGTCTCTTCCTCAAATACCAGTGACAAAAATTACTAAAATCTTTCCCATTTTCCCTGTACATACCTGTGGAGCACCATACATGTAGAGCACAAGAGCCTCCTGTTTGGGTATGACACACCATGCCTTCTGCCAGGGCTTGGACTTCTCCATGTACTGAAGAAAGCTACATATGACACTGTTTCCAGAGACTTCTGCAGATTCAATCTAGGAGGCAGCAGAAAGCATAAAAAGGAAACTAAACTTTCCTTCAATAAAGACCAAAACCAGAAAGATCAGAAAAGCAGGAAATATATCGCCATTCACATCAGCTCTTGGATAGTATCTGCAAAAAGGCTTCAGGAAATACCCAAGAAAGATCATGAAGGACTGGATTTATGGAGAATATATATATATATTACACATGTGCAATCACAACACACATTCCCTTAGCATGTGTAACCCATTCCTTTTTCATCAGTAACTTTGGATTATAGACTCCTATATCACTCCAATTTTCATTTTGCCACCACAGCCTGCCTTTCTCTATATCCCAGCATCTACAAAAATGTCTGATTTCCAAAATAGCACCATGTTAGGCACTGAAGTGCCACTAACTATCCCACATGAGAACTTATCTACTTTGGCAGTCAAAATATTATGACAGTATCAAGTTCAAACACATTTTTAAGAATAACATGAGCATTCAAGCACTAATCCTAGAGAAAAGATTAGATTAATTGCTTAAAACCTGTAGACAGAGTGAAATGCTACTCAAATTAAATAGTGAACTTGAGATGATAAGAAAGAACACAAAATAATTATGTGTTAAAATTTCCACTGGCCTTGGCTTTTCAGATGCCAAAAGCTGAGGACAACCTGATAACTTAAAGGCCCATTTTATAGACTGATCAAAACAGTATCTTACTACTCAGACTTTGAAGGAAGAGCAAAATTCTGCCCCATTCTCCTCATTGCCATCCCCAGTTCTTTCAGTCTGGGTATATATTTTTAAAAACCAACTGGTAGCAGTGGTTTGGTGTGATGAAAGCTTAAGTGCAAGAGAAGAAAACTGAAAATTTATAAGGGAAGGTTACATTTTGTCACAGGAACTGATGTAACTGAAAGAAGCAAACAAGTTCTAAGGTTTATAATTCCCTTAATAAATGTAAAGTTGCAAGAAACAAGGCAATTTTGCAAAGGTGAGTACTGGAAACCAAAATCTGTGGAATTATATTAAATTGATCCACATACTTTTTATTTCTCAAAGAGAAAATAAACTCTGCAAGAGTACTACCATTTTTCACCTACTGATGAACCAAAAAGATTGCAGCTATACATATATAGTATTTTGGAATGACATACCTCCAAGATGCCTTTCCTCTTCTTTTCTTCACTGTCTGTACAACCAATTATAACATGATAGCAATCTTTACAGACTTTGTTCAATTTGTTGCCATCATATTCGAGATGTGCTTTGTAATCGGAACATTTCCAGCAAACCACCTTAGAAAAGGAAATACATATAATATTTAA
Organism: Ammospiza nelsoni; assembly: GCF_027579445.1. NCBI lineage: Eukaryota > Metazoa > Chordata > Aves > Passeriformes > Passerellidae > Ammospiza > Ammospiza nelsoni. Next base: position 63,212,573 of record NC_080637.1, read on the forward strand.
GTATTTATAGAAGTTTATTAAAATATAAATAAAAATTAGCGTTAAGCTTTTTGTAGTATATTTTTAATTATACAGAACGAGAAAGATGTCTTTATAATATGTCAGCAATAACTTAAATGAAAATAATGATTTTCCAAATTTGTGCCACTACTTAACTAGAAGTGCTTCTTCCTATTTACTGGCTGGAAATTTTGCACTTTGCATAAAATCACATTTAGCTTTTAATTATATCTGTAGTTTCAAGTTAGTATAGAATCAGAATATAGCCCAAACCATGCTGGCAGTTTCTTTATATGCCAGTGTGAAAAGGTAAATTTACCACCTGGTTTTCTATGTAACCAGAATGAGGTTATGGGATTAAAAAAAACCTACAATTGAGATGACCTTTTAATGATAAAATCCTGATAAAATCAGAAATGGCTACATTTTTAACTTGCTAAGAAATAATAGCATATTTCAGTGTACATACATATACCTATACATATAAAATTTACAATTTTAAAATCAAATCATAAATACACAGAATAAATAAGTCAATATTCACTGATTTTTCCTGATTTTTCTTTTCAATATTTCAACTTTGATATCTCATATCAAAGTTGTTTCATTAGAACTGGTTTTCCACAGAACTTTTCTTTCACATGAAAAAAGATGCCCTGAATAAAAAAAATATGAGTGAAGTTATTTCAAGAAACAAAGGTAGATAAATGGATTTGAACCATTAACAGATCTGAACAAAACTTTATTGTGGACCAAGGCTTTGCAGTGCTAATCTAGATCAGCACCTTCAGCTTGTAGCCCTAGACAATCCTTGTTAAGTATTCCAAATTAGTCACTTTTGGAGAGCCATCATTGCCAAATTAAGTCCCATGAAAAAATTTGAAATTAAAGCACAAGGAGATGTGATAGAACTATAAAAGAGGGAAGTAGTTAGAGTCTAAACAAAAAGGGAAATAAAAAGGGAGGGTGTGCTTCGAACATTAACAGAATTTTAAGACAAAAAGATCTGGGGAAAAAACCCTCTATGACAACTGTAAAACCAATAACTTAGAGCTTCTGAAAAAGTCTCTAGTGTCCTGCAAAGCACAAAAGCAGTGTTATTAATGCAACAAGCCCTCATACCACTTAAAAACATCAGAAAGGAATCAGACGAAACACCCTGTATAACAGATATTAAACCTGAGCTTGTGCTACCATCTGGTGGAGACAGGCAGAGCTGCTGGGTGGCAAGAAAAGAAAGCACAGTGTGTTTGCTGTTCTTTTGTTACCTTCTGAAAACTCACAAGTCATACTGCCATTGCCTGATGGTTGCTTTCACGCTGAATATGTTACTGTACCACCCCACAGGGAAAGCAGCAGCAAAACTCTCTCCCCACCCACACATTCCCTCCTTCCCTGATGCTTTGCACATGTGCACACTTGTTGAACCCAGCTAGGAGCAGCTCCAAGTTAACCTAAGGGAAAACTGCAGGGTTTTATGTTCTTTTGGTGGAGCCAGCCAGTGCTGCCTGAAATAATGCTGGGTTATGCCATCTTAATATGGTCTTGAAATTATTCATATTAGTAGAGGTCTCTCAAAACTAACAATATACTGAAATTTTGCTGGATTATGCCATCTTAATACAGTCTTGAAACTCTTCATATTAGTAGAGTTCTCTCAAAATTAACAATATACTTTGTGCAGGGCCTTGGGATATTATACACAAGCATATGTGTTTCTAATGACTAGAGCAGGCAGAGGCTGCTTGGTGGTGTGCAGAGCTGCTTCTTCCAGCTTCAAGTGCAGCAGCAAACTCCACAGCACTGGCCAGGCTGCCCAGGGAAGCTGTGGATGGATGCCCCATCCCTGGAGGGGTTCAAGGCCAGGCTGAATGTGACTCCGAGCAGCCTGGTCTGCTGGAAGGTCCCTGCCTGCAGCACTGGGGTTGGCACTTGGCACTGTGATTGTTTATGAAAAATCCCTTTGCCAGGATTTCTTCTCCTGGCAAGATGAGAAGCCTCAGCTTCTCCATGTTTTGCTGCTTTGGAATGTGATTTGGAGAATTGTTTACCCAGCATGTGAATTGTTTTTAATTAATGGCCGATCACAGCCAGCTGTGTTGGGACTCTGGTTAGTCAGGAGTTTTTTATTATTCATTCTTGTCTAGCTTTCTGAGGTCTCCTTTCTCTTTTTTTAGTATAGTTTTAGTATATAATTTTCTTTTAACATAATATAATATCATCATATAATAAATCAGCCTTCTGAGAAGGAGTCAATTCTCATCTCTCATAATTCTCTGACTTGGAGTCAATTCTCATCTCTCACCTCATCCTGGGGACCCCCACAACACCGCAACAATTGGGTGACCACAGGGGCTGGGTGATGTTCAAAGTCCCTTCCAACCCAAGCCATTCTAAGCTTCTATGATGCCAAGGAGCCACGAGAAGCCAGGCAGGTGCCTGGAGACACTGGCAGCCATGCTGAGCAGCTGCAGCAGGGGGTTGGCACTCACATGTCCACAGGCTCGGCAGTGGTGCCTCCTCCTCGTCAGCGCGTTGAAGGGCTCCTTGCACTTCATGCACATGGTGACCTCGTTGTCCCGGATCCACCGCGGCGCCCTCTTCCCAAGCTCAGCATTCTAAAGGAGGGCCAGGAGGAGGAGAAAAGACTTTTAAAAGCTAGGAAAAAACTGCACAGTACTTGAAATAATGAAAATAGTTATTCTCATCTGTAGCAGGCCCAGAGCCTGTAAGACTTCCCTGGCAGTCAGAAGCCCAAGATAGGAAATGCCAAGTCATGGTGACTGGACTAGAAGCCCCTCTCTTCCACCTTTGGACCCCTTGCTTATCTCTCTGTAAGACTATAGATCACTTTCCTTTAACCCTTACTATAGGACAATTTCCAAAACCCCTGAAAGAGGTTTTGGAAATCTATATAAAGAGCTGCTTTTGCCCAGCTCAGGCAGAAAAGCTGTCACTGGGAACCTTCACAGAAGATTCAATAAAGACACCCCTGTGGAACCTCACACAGCCTTTCTCCTCTGTCTCCCTGCATCTGCCTGCCTAGGCACCTAGCAAGCTGAAGGGCTGAAATCACAATGAGCTGATAATCACGAAAGAGCTGATGTCACTTAAGCTTGCTAAGGTTGCCTGTGGCAAAGAACTGCTCAGACAGCTGTGCCGAGCAGGTCAGAGCTATCCGGACCCCATTGCAGCCTGCTGGGGACACCCTGAACCCCAGAAAAAGCCTCATTACTCATCCTCTGGAAAGGAAATTACAAAACATAGCTCAAGATGCTTTTTGAAATCTATAAAAGAAATAACAAAGAACCCAGTGAAAAATCATGATGCATCGCTGAAAGGGTGCTCTGTTATGTGTTTCGAGAAAGATAGAGGCTTGTTTACAAGATTTGGCATTTTGAAGAAAAACAATTACCAACAAGATGATTGCTTTGTTGATTACTCTGCTTTAGGAATGATGAGCTTGAAAACAAAGTTTCTGCCAAACTTTTTCCACTTATTGAAGAACACAATGGGTATTAAGAAGGGTACAAAGGAATAAGAGCAGCTTACAGAGACTTCAACAGGCATGTCTTCATATTCTTTAGCAATAGCATTTCTGAAAGTTTCATTCCTCTGCTGAAAAGCTTCAATAGTACTCTGAAGTGCCTAAGGAAAGAGTGGAGAGATTCCTCAGACATGGTAAAATTTAAAACAGACTCTGCATTCTGACCAGTTATTGATCAGCAGAAAGAAGGTAGAGACAGAAAACACAAATATTTCCAATTGCTTCAGTGACAAAATGTTTAGCAAATGAAGAATGTAGATGAATTTACCTTTATCCATTCTTCTTTATCCTGTTCAGAACTAAAAGAAATATTTGACACATTAGTTTCAGACTAGTTTAGGAAACATTATTCCACTATCAACAATTTCTTGCAAAAGCCACGTAATGCTTCAGTAATTCTCAAGAATTTAAACAATACTAATTGTTCACTGTCCAACTTTAAAAAAAAAAACAAAAACAAAACAAAACCAAAAAACAAAAGAAAAACCCAAACAAACCAAACCAGAAGACAAGTTAGAAACATGAGAATTAACACTTCAGTGTATCTGCTCTCCAAGAGTTGCCTCCTCCTTGGATAATGTGTTGGGGAAAACACCCTGCTGCACCATGTAATACCAGTCATACAAAAATTAATTTTTCTATGGATTGCTCTGAAGGATGCAAAAGAGAACCTTTACAACATCTCAATTAAAACAGTTCCCCACCTGTTGTTTTGCAGTATTAGCAGAACTTTTAAGCTGGCAGAATCTTAAACTACTTTGCCCTTCCCACCTACCATCTGCACATGAGGAAGAAGAAACCCCTCCAAGCAGTCAAAATCATTCTTCCTACCTGCTTACAGTAAAAACAAAAAGCTGGGCTATTAACCATAGTACCTGACCAGCAGCCTTCCAAAGAAATAATCTGCCAGCTGTTTAAAACAGTAATTGAAAATGTACTCCAATAATACTTTGAATAATAAATATAATCCTCCTACTAAAGAATATGCCAAGAGTAAATTAAAAATTATTACAATGTCAAATAAAAGTTCATGAGTTAAGGACATTAAGGCATAGGGTACATTCACTATTCATACATTGATAAAGATTTTTCTAATATAATTGAATAAGAGCTTTGTGGCATCTATTCCTTCAGAGTTTTGTACAGACTTAATGTATTCTAACAATGACCACAAAGCAAAAGATAAAAATCTGTGCTTCCCTCACCTAAAATAAATTAATGCAATAAAATTTCTCCTATGGGTAATGTAGGAAAGCTAACAAAATAAACTTACTTTGCTGTATCAATTTTCTTCTAATTAAAACATGCTTCAGAAATGGTATAGCAAGATGCCACCTTTCACCATTGAAATAGGTGTATGGCATAACAATAGACAAAATATTTAGCAAGATATCAGACAGTAATTTACAGCAGATATGACTGATAGCCAAAAACCTGTCCCAGAAATCTTGCAGATCTTAGTGGAAAGGGGTTTTTTTGTGTAATTTTTCGAAGTATACATCTAATTTGAAATTGAATGAAAGTGTAGGTAAACACCTATATGCTGTCTTTGCACATTCTCTGCTGTAACTCTCATTAAACATTACATGTTTCTCATAAAGGAAAGTAGCTTGAAAGTTAATTGGCTAGCAGGCTATGCTTTGTCCCCAGATACATGGTGCAAACACAGAACTATACCAGCCATGGACATTTTCCTGTTTATTTAATCCTTGCCTCCCTGCAATGAAACCCTGACTGCTAAGAACAGGATTTTTAAGCAGGCCCAAAAGGAGAGAAGGAGCATCTCACTCTATTTGAGTCTAGACAGGGGCAATTTAGCCTAGGCACTGCAAAAAGGTGAGGGGAAGGTAACTCAGCAAAAGGAGGATACAAGGACTAATAAATTGGAGAGCAGAATAAGTGCCAGTGAGAAGAGTGCACCTGGAGGGAAAGGACCCAAGAACTAAGAGGAGAGCTTGCCTTCCAGGAGGAGGTTGATACGTGGACTGGAAGAATACAAGTAGATCGGAAATGAGGCTGAGGAACAGAGGAAAGCAGATCATCAGCTATTTCTGCAGAAAACTCTGTTCTGTGGAGGTAAACCCACTGGGAGGGAGAGCTCTGTCTGTTGGAGCTGCCCTGAGGTGAACAGACTCGTTGGTACCAAGGCAGCTCAGACCCAGAGGTACCAGTGATTATCACACCCTGTGTCCTAAAACACCCCAGTCACACAGGCTGCCCTGGCACTGCCCTCGAATTCCCAGCCAGCCCATTCACAGCTATCCTGGGCATTTCTGCAAGGTCAGCCAATGTGCTATGCATCCCAGATGCATCTTCTGCTCAGGGAGATTCCTGGATTGACAATTGATGATTTTTTGGCAGCCTAGGCTATTTCCAAAACACCAACATTAAGATGAAGTCCGCTGCCTCGTTCTTCAAATCTGTTAATCCACTCTTCTGTGTGTATATATTTGATCTCAAGGAACTGGCTAAAAAGACTGCTTACCTGGCCTGCAACTCCAGTGTCCTCTCTTTCCCAGACACTTGGAAAGTGTGTGGATACTCTTCATTATGGGTTTCTATAATCTTCATGCCATCTATGCCAACTCTGGTTCGAACCGAGAACTTGGATCCTACCAGGCTGAATTTGGGGACGCAGTAGAGCAACATATTGTTAAACTGGGGGGAGAAATAAACACGTGGTTTTGCACTAAGAAAAACACAGATAAAGCCACAGTTTGTCCACTGAGAGCTGGACAGTATCACAAAGCTAGACTTGGTGGGTGAGAAAGCAGGTTCTTTCCTGATCAGCTGGCACATAAGATGACCAAAGCTCTAATGCAAGACTTCCTCTTTCTTGTTTCTTTAGGAACAGGATTCAAGGATGGCTTCAGTGAATGTAAAAATAATTGTTCTGCTTATGCAGCAGTCTTCATAGTATTTATTATTAAATTATACTCAGACCAGATATTCTATGCCAGTGTAAAGCTTTTCTAACCAAATCTGTTCTCATGTCTCAATTCTACAAAACCTACTGTAAACTGTAGAATAAGGACTTTTTCCTTCAGTCTATACATTTATATTTATCCTGTACAAAAATAATTTTGTTTTGTACAAGTCGTAACTTATGTTATTCAAAGACATTATCTGTCTTTTCTCCAAGACAAAAGAACATTTCCTAAAGTTTTTATTCCCTGAAACCCTCCATATCACAAGGGGAAAATACAGTACAGAGAGCAGGGCAAAGATATATTCCTTTACTAAAGTAGAACTTTAAATAATGTTAAAATGTCTAAAGCCACAGCCTAGAAGCAGAGTTATTAAATCAGATATAAAGTGTTTAATTTTCTCACTTTTTTCCCCTCTCTCATTTTTCTCAAAATTAATTATTGAAAAGAAAAATTCACTTCAGTTGAAAACTCACTTCAGCTGAATCCTATTTCATAGAAATCCTGACTACACTATTGCCTAGTCTGTATCACAGACACAGAGCACATTTGAGCTTGTCACCTCTCTTATGAAGAGAACATTATTTAAGTCAGCTGTCTGGCCCCGGCTGAAGTATTTCTATTCTATGATTTCTCCTTTTGTTTGAAGCACAGATAAGGAGGAGCTGTGCCTCAATATCCTTTATTAACCAGAAGAAGGGCCATGCCAGAGACCCCTGAGCAAAAATATAGCAGCAATTTTCAATGCACAGGAAGCAACAAATTCCACCAAACCTTCCAAGGGAGTGGTAAGGGAGCATGGCTGTACTTTTCAAACTCCAGCTGAGAGGATGATCTGCCACGATGTAAAACTCCCACAGAACCACGAGACTTACTTACTGGGACCCCAACACCCAATCCATCAGGGCAGAGATCCTAAGCTTTTACATTTCAGTTTAATGAGGGTTTCAAAGTTCTCAGCAGCAGCAGCAGCCCCCACACTCACCAGGAAAAGGTAGCGCTCCTGGGCAGACGTGTTGCGAGCAGCCAGCTTAAGGATCTGCCCTTCTTTGATCAGCTCATTTGAAGGGTTCACGATGTCTTCCTCCTCTCCCAGCATCTCATAGATCTCCAACAACTTCTTTAGATTCTCCTTTATGGTGAAAATACAGTTATAAAAGTTATTAATTGAAAGCACAGGTCTTGATGCAGTTTAAATTAAATGATGGGAGCTGGCGTAAATCTGGAGACTGTTAAGCTTTGGAAAACATATTTATACCCAGCATGTGTGGTCTGACTGATTAATTTAGTTGATAAAGCTAGAAGTACTTTTAGAAATGTTATATCCTTGGTAATTTTTAAAATGCAGTCTTTATACAGTCTGCATTATTTCTTGCCCAAAACATCTCACATTTCAATTAAGATCCTATCATCCCAGCCCAATCAGGCAGAGAAACAGTAACTGCTCTCTACAAACATTGTCCTGCACTGACAGAAGCAGATGAAACATGGTTAAGAGTCCAGTGCAGTATCAGTGATTTGAGCCAGGAGAACTAAGTATGTCCCATTTTCCACTTGAGAGAATTTGATCCAATGACAGATTTTGTCTGTCATTTCCAGGAGCTGTATAAATACATTAAGTAGGAACAATCACTTTGACCCAAGAAACCAATTCTTGCCATTTTTAGGAAGATTTGCAATTCACTCTCCTAGCTTGGCCATATATTGAAATATAATATACTGAAAAGTGATCAGGAAAACAAGGATCATTTACCATCTTTCTTATTGCACTATTTGAGTGACTTGCTGCAGTGGATATAATTTCCAGGGATTCTAAACAGAAGAAAAAGAAAATAAGTAAAACCAAAAAGCTTTACTTTTACTTATTTATGTACTACACAGGGGGAAAAAGGGGGGGCACTGTGGTAATTCTACAAAAATATTTGTTGTTTTTATGTAAATTTCAAAGTACAATAAATTTCTTCAGTTAGCAATAAAAAGAAAACAAGGTAAAGCAGAAGGCATAAAAAAGTCAGGTACCAAATAGAAACAATATGGAAAAGAAGAAGAGAATTATTGCAGTTTACTGTAGCACTTCAGTACTTAGAATCACATTTTTCTGTGACAAGAACAGTCATGGTTCTGTCCCTCCTTTTCTCAAAGTAGTTCAGAAAGTCAAACAATATTTTTTCAGTTGAAACAGCTCATCTTATAAGTGTTTACTGCAATGGTACTAAAAATGAAATATTTAAAAGAATTATCTGGCAAGTGAATTTGAACACTCCATGCAAATACCTTGAACTGTTCTCATGTAAATACAGAGAGGACGAAATTTAAAAGTGGGCTGTGCTTTTTCCCTGCAGAAGCTTAAAAATACAATGAGCCTAACTTCACTTTTTTACAAGTAGCAGTCAAACATTCCAAATGTGCATAAAGCAAAACAAAATGCCAACAAAAATAAATTAAAAAGCCACCACAAGCCCTGATCATCTGCAAAGCAAACAAATCAAAACCTGTGTGCTATTCCAAAACCAAAGTAAAACTTCTGTTCTCCAGGAGAGTACTAAAGGCTTTATGACTTTAAAATTAACTTCAATTCAAACAGATTTTTTTTTTTTCAAGGAATGCTATGATTCCACTGAAGAAATTCTATCATTCTTTTCATGGGTAATTCTTCACTTGATCTTTCCTGAAAATATCTTTAATTTACAGTATCCTCTTACTAATATCTTAATATAGCTCCTTTAATGGCCTGAAGATATTTACTTTCAGCATCTTTCCAGTCTAGGGAATCCTGAGGCAATTTCCTTAGGTAGTCCTTTAGAAGCATCTCGTAGCGTGGAATGCGTTGGACTGGTTCTAGCATGTGATGTTGCAATGTCAAATTTCCACACACTTTTTCCTTCTAAAAAATTGTAAACATATTTCAATGAAGCAGGCAAAAATGTCATTACAATACCATAAAATAAAAGTAATGGTTGATGAAACATAAACAATGTATTTTGAGACATGCATGATAGATCTTCTGAAAGAATACAGAACTAGTTTACCAAACCAGATAATCAGAAAATCTTCACAAAAAATAATTGTAAAAACTTTTCTAAGTACTTGACAGTCTTACCAAAAAGTCTTATCAAAAAAATCTTTTAAACTCCAGTGTATTTTAAAATAGGTTTGTGATAACACACATGAGAAATACTTCTAAATTTATAAGAACAGTTCATGACCACATATATAAACAATCACTCTAATGGGCTACAAAGATATGTTTTACCTATGTGAGGGAAAGCTTTCTTTGAGGTTCATTTACAATGTCAACTCCCTCATATCTTAAGATGAATATTCATTTCCATAATCTTAGATGCAATTAGATTATAAAAACAAAAATTACATTAAAACCTACATTGTTTTCTTCCCTGCCTTACAACCAAAAGACCCCACAGAGCAGTAAAATTTAAGTAGAAATATTCCATTCTATTTCTAAGTGCTCACACTGCAGGACACACACGGCCAATTCCCAGAGACACCCCCAGGGAGCACCAGAGGGTGTGAAAGGAGCCTTTGGGAAAGACTGGCATTCCTGTGCCCAGCGTTACTGGGAGAAAACACAGTATTATTGCACGCAGTGCAGGGATCTAGGGATGCACTGCCTTTTCACTTCATCCTAAAGTGGTATTTACTTTGGTATTTACAAAAAAATGCACTATTTTTATAATCTTCAGCTATTTCAACCTTTACAAATTGCTCCTCTATTTTGCAGGAGAAAAATCTGGATTTTTGTGGGTGGGTTGTGCGCATACGCAGGAAGGAGTAGGGAAAAACGCAGTGTGAAGTGGATAAAAACAACTACCTTAATTCTAAGGGATTTGGTATTCAATTTCCTCTTTAATCCTTTTTTCATCCACAAACCTATGTATTTTTATATATCACTTGATGATCTCCATTGTTCTCCCCATTACCTGAATGTCTTGGATAATGAATTTGAACTGAGGTGACCGCTCAGTCCACGTTTTCACCAGTTCCATCGCGTTGTCGAAATTCTTCACGTACTCGCCGTACATCTTGAGGAAAGGAGCCAGCTTCTGCAGAATGTCTCCAATCCTAGGGGTGGTGGTCCTGCAAAGCAAAAGGGTGGAATCCCAGAGCAAAATGGAAAGAAAAAAAGTCACTCAAGGTTATAAAAGGTCCCAAGCGTTTAACAGAGAACCCTTCTGTTTGGGATCGCCTCATATGGATTTCCAAAATGAGCAGTAAATCTGAATTTGCAGGGAAAGAGTGTATGTATTCCCCTTTAATAATGTAAAGCACCACAGGTCATGTGGAGGACTGAAATAAGAAAATCTAAAAAGTGTTTGTATCCCCCTCTAATGATGTATAAGCACCATAGGTCATGTAGAGGACTCAAATAAGAAAATCTAGAAAGTGATGGTATCCTCCTTTAATGATGTATAAGCAGCACAGGTCATGTAGAGGACCCAAATTAGAAAATCTAGAAAGAGTGTTTATATCCCCTTTGATGATGTATAAGTACCACAGGTCACATAGAGGGCTAAAACAAGTAAAGCTAGAAATTGAAGGCATGAAAGATTTTATTTACAAAATATGGCCTAATTTACTTTATCTGCAGTTCCTTAAAATTACATTATCTTCTTTTGACCATAATTTAATCCTTAAAATATCTAACCTGTGGCTTGGTTTGAGGGCTAAACCCATTCTGTACAGCTTCCATGCTGTGCCTTGTATAAACATAACATTCTAGAAATATATACATATTAACATCTGGGTTTTAATTACTAATTATCTAAGGGAACATATGAAGGAAAGATAATCCCTTGGATTTCAGTCTTTTGTGAGAACTTTCCCACGTTTTTCCCAACTCCTGATGGCGCCTTCCAATAAACCAGAATAGTAAAGTAGCAGATGGAGAGGCTGCACTCCCAGGGCACACAAAAAATGTGGAGCAGCACAGAGGCCCCTCCAAGAACTACAATAGGAAGCACATTTCATGTCTCTTTTTCAGAGACAGACTCAGAAACTCAGTATCTTAGTAAGGATTTCTAAAAGTCTGAAATCAATGTTCTCATAGCGGTCTGAAGCGAAAAATTCTTCAGCCCACTCCAACACACCACTTCTCTGAGAGAACAGCCGTGCAGAACAGAAGGGTTGTGCTTGAAAAGTGAATATTGCAGGACTGTCAAAAACTGGTCCAGCTGCAGCTGCCTCTGCAGGGCAGAGAGTTCCTGTGTAACACTGGGCTGCTGCTGGGGCTGGCAATGAGGGACAAAATAGGGTGGGAAGTTGGTCTCTGAAATCATGCAGGGCTCTTATGTTATTCCAAAGTACCTGCTACTGGTCACCCTAGGATCCAGAAGTCTCAGGGTATTGTATCTAATTATCATTATCATTATTTGATAGCCTAGTGAAGGTCTCCCTGCCCATGGAAGGGGAGGTGGAATTAGATGATCTTTCAGGTCTGTTCCAAGCCAAACCATTTCATGATTCCATGGCATGGGATCACTGCTGTGCTCTGTTACACACTTTTCATGAGAAATATATTGCAACAATGCTGGTTCTGGTGTTTCCAAGCCATATGTTGTAAGTGATATTCAGCTCCAGCTGTTGCTCAACTCACTCAAAATGCAGCTACCAGACAATTTCACTTTCACTTGGGAAGTTTAGATTCACACTGCCTTTTCTTCCAAGAAAGAATTTGCATTTGATCTGCTTTACATATTTTTACATATTTTTACTCTAAGTTTTCAATTTAAACCAAAACTCAAGGAAAGGTCAGAAATTTTTATCCAGGTTTTTTTGCGGGAAGATAAAGAATAATAGAAGCACATAAAGCTACCCATAGAACATACTTAATTTCTTGTGTATAATGAGAGGGACTTATGAGAAGACTATATCTGGAAGAAGCTATTATTCCAGACAATTTCAGAGACCAGTGATGGGGAGAGAAAATTAGCCCAGATTTTACTTTCAGCAATGATCAGAAAAAGCTGTCTTCAACTGCACCCTTTTTTCTAACTCCTCCCAAAAGCACAGTGTTTCAAGGACATTTAAACAGGCTGTCTCAGGTGCAGCACAAAGGTTGTATTCATACAATTTGGAAAAGATAATATCCTTGAGATGCAATTTATTAGCTCTGCACCAAGAGTCAAAGCTTATCTACAAAAGCACTTTTCAACCTTTGAAGCTATATAATTATACACACCATAGTAGTGAGCAGTTTAGCATTTTGCAGATATGTAAAGTAAGGCAACGCATATTCTGTGCTCCATAAAGTGTCTAGAGCAGAATTTTAAGATTACACTGTGAATCTCACTTCAAATCACACAGCACTGCCATAATGTGGTGTGAGCTGTTTTTTAAACATCTAAACTCCACTTCTTATGGACATGTACTCTAGTGTAATCCAGGCATTCAGGAATCCAGGAATCAGTATTTCCTATCTGATTTTTTTCAAGTTCTGCTAAAAGAAATGGGTAGTTTTTACTTACTCCAGTCATTCTGCAGGGAACTTCTTATATTTCACAATGCTTGCATTTTATTACTTCCTTGCATTATAGACTGCCCAGAGGTACCATGTGTTTGTGCATGTGAAGTATTCTTTTTTAAGGAACCATCATTTAAAGGGGAATCATCTTACAGAGTCAGAAGATGTACAGCTGCTGTCTAAACCACCATTGCATGGTCTAAGATTTTCATATATATTACAAAACAAGGGGTTTTTCCCCTTCATTTTTGGTGTGTTTTTTGATAATAAAGGAGCTATATGACAGTGTAGCTGGAAATTATGTACGGACAAACACTTGAATTCCTCATAATAAATTCTAGACAATATAGAATATAGGAGCCAAACAAGTGCTGAGGTGAAATGACTGGATGAAACTTTATTTACCATTTCTTTTTAAATGAGGTTATCCTTTTTCCCAAAGAAGGTAGGGAAGCAGCAATGGTTTGAGACCTTTTCTTTTTTTTTTTTTTAGTTACATAGAAGAGACCAAAAACGTATGGCTGTGTTTTAACATGTCCAGAATCACACACACACACCAAAGCAAGATAAATATACTACATCTGTACATGAGTATTACACAGTGTATTTACACTTGTTCTATCCTTGCTGGCTCCAAACAGAGGTCAAGAAAAGCTGAGGGGGAAATGGATTTTGGAAATGAAATGGAATATGAAATGGAAATGGAATATGAAATGAAAATGGAATATATCTGGCATGGATTTTAATTTCAAAAGGAAAATTAAAACATAGAAAAAGAAGATTCTGTCCCATGTTATTACAAAAGGCAGTAAAAATAGAGGTTACTGTACTTCAGTATTATCATAAATCACATAAGTGTTATTTACCTCAGCTTTGTACTCTGTACAATAAATTCACCAGGTAGCACATAATTTGAGTCTGAACCCCTAATTTAGCAAGATCATGAGCAATCTCACTGCCTTCAGTGGGGTTACTCATGATCCATGTCCTTTATTTTGAGCAAATGATGCCAGTCCTCTGCTGAGTCAGATCCTGAGGAAGAGTGGGAGAGCAGATGTTCTCTTACTTACAGTGGCTCCTGGGCCTGGACACCTAATTTGAAGATACTTTCCCTACCTCAGCCCTGCAAGAGAGTTTCTACAGACACAGTTTCAGAAGTGTATTAACCAGTAAATTGCCTCTTACCATTCCTGCATTCTTTTTTCAAGTTCCGGAAGTAAGAATTTACTGTGGAAAGCATTTATCGATGAAATGTTGGAGAATATTTTATTAATCACCTCAGGTGGAAACGAACCTCGGTTGGCTTCCTCAAGGAGTCTGGAATAGAATACCTGCAATACAGAAAAAGAGCCACAAACCTATCAGCCCATTATATTTAACCAATAGAAGACCACCTATCCACCCCTCCTGCTCCAGCTGAGGCAAGATTAACATTTCAATAATACAGATGGTTAGTGATGAATTCATTCATTGCCTTTCCCTCTCTGGAAGTGAAATGCTTCTCCTCTCCTGACACCCCCCATTTGTTCTCATAAGGCAGGAGAGCCCTGCAGGCAGGGCTGACACAAGGAGAGCCAAGCTGAAGCAGTGCCATTTGGGAGCAGCTCCAGACATCTCATCCTGTCTGTTTTAGCAGCTACATCATCTCAGCTTCCCCAGTCTTCCAGCAGTATTTTCCACTCTTCTGTTCTTTGCAATTAGCATGATGTCTGATCACCATTAGCCCCACCAATTCCCTTGAATGCTGTATCCCCTTACCCTTTCGAAATCAAAGTAGTTGGCAGACTATGAGTGGTCCCCATGTATCATTTAAAGTACAGAAGAGACCCAGTTCTGAGTGGACTATAGTCTCTTTTAAAAATAAATGTATTTTTTCTCCTTCAGTGGGCTCAACCTGACTAGGTGCAGCTACAAAATGTGCATCTGTTAATATGCACATCACAAAAAACTCCATGCTTTTGGACAGCTCTTGTCCCTCTGCCACCCTCTCCCATGCTTGAACAGATTGCATATCCCTAGAAAAGTCTGGGTAAGGACTTGCAAAAGAAGAAAATAGTCTGAAGACAGCAGTTTTGATCACCCCAACTGAGATAGCCAAAGTGTCTTAAAAGGAAAAAAGCCATGTACTGCCACATACACTCTAAAACATATCCAGTTTGCTGCATTGCCAACAGGATAGTTAGTTACTTTGAAGACCATAAAGATTACACAACTTTTTAACCAAGCTCAGAAATATAACAGTCCCCTCCTAGTCTTCTGCTTTTCTCTCATTAGCAGCAGTTGAGCAGCTGTGTTTGAAACTAATTTTTCAGAATTTTCTCCAGTTAATATTTGAAAAACAGACATAGCAGTAATGCACTTAAAAAGTCATCAAGGAAAATAATTGTGCATTACCCATCGGAAAAATCTATGCAGGAAGTAAACATATTTTTTTTATTTTTAAAGTTCTCTAAATCACTTTTTTTCACCCTGCAATATTTTGGCTTTTAAAAGTTACCATACATCCATCACAATGTACGTCTGCTGTGTAAATCCACTTTCTTGAGGACAATTACTTAGATTCCCAGCAGCCTGAACAATTATTGTATCAGTTGAGACTTTTTACTTTTCATCAACTGTTTGTACAGCACTTCTGCACTGGACTTAAGAAATTTAAACTGTAGAGTCTGAGAAAAATATCCTGTAGTAAGGCAATGCAAAGCTAGAGGCATCCAAGTAAAGGGTATATGTGTTATGTGGAAAGCAAACAAGACTTAGGGAGGAAAATTCTTAAGTCCAGACTTTTAGGTTTAAGAAATATCAGCTAGATTGTACAAAGCATGAGTCCAACCCTTTCCTTGCAGGAACAGTAATTTGTGTTTCTAAATATATAATGGTAAAATAGAGGATATTCTTTTTGGAATGGGCAATTTCAAGGTTCTTTGGGACTAAAGAAAAATTCTGATTGGGTGGTTCAAATTAGAAGGATTTCGTAATTTTCAAACAAGTGGGTGATTGCAACATTCACTCCAATTCACTGGAAGCCAAAATATGGTTATCCATCCTCTTTGCTGGCTACCAGCATGATTGCTTAAAGTGACATCCCCACACACAGAACATATTGCATTAAGAGCCACAAAATTCTAATACTTATTAAAAATATAGCACTCTTAAAATAGAAACAAAGGCAAAACTTTGAGGCAACAGAAAATGACTGACTGGAAAATCAGCAAATTGTGAAAAACATGCCACATCTTCTGTAATTTATACCCACACTTATACATAGCCATTTGAGTGAATTCAAGGCAACACAATAAAAGCAAATTGAGAAAAATGTACCCCATCTAGGAGGTCCAGTCGGCTTACGTAGGCCTTTTCTGTTTGCAGAAGTTCATTGGCAATTTTGTGACGTTTCTGCTCATCTGTCTCCTGGAGGAAAAGAAGAGCAACTCTTAGGATACTGAAGAAAACATAATTTAATAATAACAAAATTTTTTGAAAATACTTATAGCTACCTTGTAGTCCAAAAAGAAATACAAGGTTAACAATTAGTAATAAACGTCAACTTTGAAAAATACATCATTTCCCGCAGTTTAATCAACACATACAAAAGCCACAGAATGTTAAATATCAGTCAAATTGCGAAGCAAAATTCAAAGCCTAGAAGACGTAGTATTTTCCAGTTTGTGTAGGGATCTTTGCCAAAGCACCAGCTCCCATCCTGGTAAGTGAGTACCACTGACCTTTCAGAGCTGGAGGAGCCGATTTACAGAGTGAGAGGGAACAGATGGGAGCACTCAGCGCTCACCCCCGCCCCATTTCAGAACTTATTTGAACTGCGTGTTCTTTGCACAGCAAAATTATTGAAAAATGTGGTACAAAACGTTTTATGTTCACCAATACATTCACTGCTGAACAATTGTTGGCTGCAATTAGAGGACTCCTTCATTAAGTCTTTATGGAAGTAATTTTTGCATTCTGAGGGAAGTTTTCATTTTAAAATCTTTTAATCCACAAAATATATTTCTGGTTCTTCTGCTGAACAGGAACTCAAAACATTCATTGAATTTTCAGTATTAAACTAAATATGTTAGAATATGTAATTGTAAGTTGCTGGGCAAAATTACTCCAAAACAAACAATGAAAGGACAGCCTTCTACAGTGTCAAAACATTATGGAAATGCCTCAGGCTTGCAAGTGTCAGGCTCAACAAACTGACACTTCCATTACAAGGTTCTTTCTCCAGATCTAGTGATAGTCTGTCTGTTCACATCTAACAACAACAGAGTCTTCCTGAAATAAATGGCAGTATTATCACACTGCTTATGGGAAACTGGTAATTGCTAGACAAACCATGAAAATTCTTCATTAAAAAATAAATAAAGAGGAGAGCTTGAGTGGTTTCTGATTTCAAGCTGCACACTGCTTCCCACAAGGTTATGATAAACACTTGCAAGTACCTTTACAAAAATTGTGTGAAGAATACCAAATATTAAAGTACAGTCTTATATTTAAAGCAGTTCAGTGCATTTTCCCCCATTTTGGTATTCAATAAGTATTCCAAATTTCAACATATTTCAGTTCTAATATGCAGTGTTCACAGTTGCACTGCTACATGGCAAACCTCCTCCTTAAAAACAGGCTTTCAATAGTGACTTCAAAGCTGTTCATTAAGTCTGTTTAAATCAGCATAGCAACCAACAGTAACCTGCAGAACAGTGTTTTAAGTGCTGTCAAGAGACATTGCAGGGAGCTGGAGATTAGCTATTACAGCTGCAGCTTGCTGCTCAGTGCAGCCATTTACAAAAGATCTCACATGTGGACTTGAGGCACAAAACCATGGAGGTTACTGGTTCCTCAGTAATTTTATTTTTTTTCCTCACCTGAGAACCCCACTTTCTCCCTGAAGCAGTGCTATAGAAGCAATCCATAGTTTTTAGAACATTACTTGAACTAATTAAGAGAGGGAAAATCATGCATAACAAACGCAAAAAAAAAAAATCACATAAAACGAGCTGAGCCCACATTTCCAACCCTCTCAGTATCAACCTTAGACATCATCTTAATTCTTGAACCTGCACCTCCTTTCTACATCAACTGCACGACCTGACAGAGGAATCTTCTGTGTGGGGTAAGATGCACATCTCAGATGAGTTATATTTTAATCACTGTGGCGTGTTCCTATTCCAGCACAAAAACACACACCTAGAGGGTCAGATCAGAGCAAAATAGCAGAAAATTCTACTACTGCTTCTCTTTCAGCACATCCTCAGTGGGGAAGCAGGGGGTGTTGTTGAGGGGAACTTCAGGGAACAATTACTTCAAGGAACATTTTAAACTTCTGTGACAATCCAGCACACATGGCAACTCAATGTATAAAACCAGGCAGAAATGGCTAGTGTGCTATACAGAGAACATTTACATTACACAGGTACATTATTTAATCCCTGGAGCAAAATATCAACAATGTGAGAGACCAAGAGTTGCATCAGCAGGGACTGCAAACCTGAATCTATACTCCAATGCTTACAGTAAATTTGTCAGCTGGATCTAGTTCTTTAGTACAAAGCTGCTCATGCCTAGAATAATTCTATTACTATGCATGCTTAAGAAATTAAAATAAGTGATTTTGAACTCTGAAATTAAGAAGAAGTGTGAAAAATGCTGGTGAAAGTATGAAGTTTCTTATTATCCAAACCAAACAGGAGCCATCTCCTGTCAAGAAAACTGTACCTGCCAACATGACAGTGATGTATATGATTCACTCTTACTCAGGCATAGCCCTTGCCCTGAGGGATTTGAAGGAATATATTAAACAACACAGACAGGGTGAGAGAAGTAGAGTATGAACAAATAAAATTTAAATTACACTGTGCTTGTCTCTTGCACAGCAACCAATAAAGCAGGAAAATTCTGGTATCCCTAAAGTAGTGGCTGTTCACAAGAAGATTTATGCATTTATATTGGTTGCTGAAGATACACAGCTTTGTTTCAGGTAAAGAAGGCTAAAAACTGTAGAATCAAGAAGCTGGTAGAACTTCTCAAATCTTTCAACAGTAAAACATTTCTTGGCAGAGAATTAACTTTGCAAAACCAAAACTTTTACTCTGGTTAAACTGAAACATCACCCCACATTCAGAAATCCAGTATCTACACCAGGTTTCTGCATCTGAAACATCAGAGCCCCCAGCACTATCACTGAAAGAAGACATCATATAAGGATTTTGTTTAAAGATGTTCAGTGGATTCTCCCCCATCCGTGGCATGCAGGCAGTCTAGATCCCTGTTTCCTACCAGTCTCACAGCAAACACTGACACATTTGTCCTCTTGTCCTCAGTTAGCTGCAGCAGCAGATTCCCCACAAGATGTTGTTCAGGAAGTTAATTGATTGAGATGTTCTTGTGCTATTCAGCCTCCGCAGTTTACACAAACCAATTTTTTTGACAGGAGGTTTTTCTGCTGCAAGGCAGGAAAGTTTTAACTTTTAATTGTCTTTTTGCTTGTTATGATTATGTTTCATTACCTTCAAACTAATTCAGTCAATAAGAGAAATAAAGGATACTCTACTCTGGTTGTTTGGGGAAATTGTTTCAGATCACTGCCAAATTTAATAAGTTTTGCTCAACTTTTTCCAGAACCTGCAATAATATGTCTTTAGTCAGATCTACACTGACTGGGGGGAGAGGGAAGGGAATAATTTTAAGAGGAACACTATTTCAAAACAAGCCTTCTTTTCCAAGTCCAAAAAGTAATTTCTGCACTTTTTTTTTTGCATCAGTCACGAATTTAATTCGCCCCTTTCAGCTGTGGATTTAGGATTACTTCTACTGTACATGTACACATTTCCAAAGAGAGAGAGCACCACTTTCTGCTCTTTCCTGAACTAAGAAACACGACGTGCAAGAGACAAGACACTTTGTATCAGCATCAAAATACATATATCAGACTCAAAGTTTGACTATGACTCACAAGCATCTGCTCCTTTTGCTTTTATTCAACTGTACTTACATTTTTAATCAAAAGGGCAGGAGAGTGCTGTTATCCTGTGTGGAGCAACTTCAGCTGGACTACATCCCAGTTTTAATATTCTATAATGACTAAGTAGGCATTTAGCAAAATCACAGATTGTCTAATGCTCTTAATTCTTACCAGTGTGTGCTTGAACACAGAAACAGCTTAAAGCTCCACCGGAACTCTCCTGTTGCTCATCATCCTTCTCCTAATCCAGACAGCGTGGCAGCAGCTCTTTAGACCACCACAGGGCTGATTTCCATCTCCAGGGTGCATTAACGCAAACTAAATCAGTGTTTGATTCTGTAAAGGGTGGCAGACACACTCCTCAACCCCACCAGACTGAAGGGGAAGTCCTTGCTGCACAAGGTATCTCAGGAAGGGCTGCTGTGACCCAAGTGCAAGCTTAAAAGTCATCCTGCATGGCTATGTCTTGGTTTTGTACCCTTCAAGCACCAATGAACAATATACATCCAGTTACAGCCACATTACACCCCACAGCTGACTCAGAGTCAATATAAGACACATCACATGTGCTGGTCCCAGCAGCTCCAAGACAGATTTTAAAGAGATTGCTGCCATTAGCATTTGTCCAGTTCCCTCCTGAACTTTAAGACAGAACTGCTTCCCTTTTCAGCTTTTTTCTTGAAAATGCTCCCAGCACCTTACTGCGTGACTTGGATTCAAGCTTAACATTGTTGCTCACTGAGAATTCAGCACAGAGAGGGGAAAAAAGCATTTCCCAACAGGAGACTGAAACATTATCACAGGTGTGGAGGGCCAAAAGTGCCTTATTCCCAGGCTTATGCTTAGGTGGATATCATAACATTCATTACTGGAAAAAAAAAAACATTACAGAAGAAAACAACCCCTAATAAAAAGAAGAAAACCACACAACCCATCACTTTCTTATCATTACCCAGGATATTTCATCCACCTTTCCTACTCACAGAATTACAGAATTTACCTCCTGGTATGTATGTATGTGATCCCCAGCTAACCAAACTCAAGTGAGCTGCTGCAGGTGCACACCTGACCAACAGTGCAGAGCTTTTCCAGCATCAGCTGTTTGGCTCTGTGTTGAAGAGGAGAAGCTCCCCTTGCCAAACAGGGGATGGCTGGAGCAGAACTGTTAATCACATTCACTGCTTTGGTACAAGGAGGCAAACTCACAAGTAAACTTTCACAAGTGAAAAATATACACTATTTTTCAGCAATTAATTTCCCAAGACAGATTTCCTTCCACCCACGTACTTCGCTTAAGCATTTAAAATCTTCCTCACAAGGGAACTCAAATTCATCATAAGTTCTCCTTGCTAAAAGTCACGTATTTAGTATACCCTGAACATTGCATCTATCTGATCACTAGCCGACTGCCACTGCCTTTTCAGCTTTGACTTGCCAACCACATCCAAGTTAGGGATTCACACAACTCTTCTGCCTGAAGCTCTATCATGACAGTTTACTGCACATGGCATTTTATTTCATATACACCACTAACATGTGTCCCTTGTAGGCTAGCACAGCTGAAGCATGCTGCTAAACAGGCACACATATTTGAGTTTCACTTTTTTTAAACCTCAGATAACTAATGGGGAAAGAGCCAAGGGGACGAGGAGAAGAGTAAAAAGGAGAGGAGAGTGTGGGAAAAGGCAAGCAAGATTTTTTTCTTATCTTTTTCCAGAGGGAAAATAACCAAAATATTTCCAATTTCTGACCTGCTCCTGGAAGCCTATTTTTTGTAAATAAAAACCTAGAGAAAATAGGAAAAGTAGCGATATATCAGGAATGAAAGCATTTCTGTCTTTACCTTTATTTCTACAGGTTGATCCTGTTTACTGCTTTCCTCAGCCGGCTCCTCCTTGACATCAGCATCAGTTCCTAGAGTTTCGCCGTCGGGTGGGAGCAGCGCGTCGCTGCTGGGAGTCCTGTGGCAGCTGTTGAGCACCTGCTCCTGGCAGGCAGCCTCACCTGGCAGGGGCTCTGTGCGAGTGCTCTCTCCTTCCCCGTTGGTCAAGCTGCTGTCCGTGGCCCCGTCCGGGAGCGGGGTGGACGCGGCCGAGCCGCGCTCCGGCGATCGCCGCTCCTCTTCCTCCTGCTCCGCCACGCCGTTGGCCGTGGGCAGCTGCGCAACCTGAGTTCTGTCAGTGTTACTGGTTCCCTGTGTCTGTAGTGAGCGCTGGGAGGGGAGTTTTGGCTGAGGTGATGGAGTGGACCCATATCTTCCTTGAGATTTAGTGATGTGGAGAACGGAGGGGTCTTTCTTGAAGTCGCTAGGGTTCAGGGAGCTAAAAGACCAAGCAAATAAAGTATGGATGAGAGGAGAGTTAAATGTGGACTCATAGAAAATCCTACTATGTGAAAAAGGAGAGTTGCACCACATAACTGATTTCTCCCAAAAAGTCTTATTTTTCCGGTGTTAATATTAGGAAGTTCTGAGACCTGAAATGCAATAAAACACTTACAAACAAGCTTCTCTTACCAGAAACCCAGACCTCTGCCCATTCTGAGCCATTGCATCCCTATGTGTTTTGAATCACATGTGTATGGGAGATTTATATTGGATATTAGGAAAAAACTCTCCACTGAAAGGTCATCAGGCATTGGAACATGTGGTGGTGTTCGCAGGGGTCCCAGGATGAGGGAACAGACAAGGATCTGACTCCATGTTTCAGAAGGCTTAATTTATTATTTTATTATATATATTACATTAAAACTATACTGAAAGAATAGAAAAAAGGATTTCATCAGAAGGCTAGCTAAGAATAGAAAAGGAGTAATAACAAAATCCTGTGACTGACCGAGACAGTCTGGACAGCTGGACTGTGACTGGCCATTAATTAGAAACAACCAACATGAGCCAATCACAGATGCACCTGCTGCATTCCACAGCAGCAGATAACCATTGCTTACATTTTGTTCCTGAGGCCTCTCAGCTCCTCAGGAGAAAAAATCCTGAGGAAAGGATTTTTCAGAAAATATCATGGCTACAGGAACAGGGTGTCCAGGGAAGACATTGAGCCACCATCCGTGGAGGTATTTAAAAGTTGTAAAGATGTGGCACTTGAGGAGGTGGTTTACTGGTTTGGCAGTGCTGGGTTAACAGTTGGACTCAGTCATCTTTTGCAACCTAAATTTTTCTATTCTTAGCTCCATGAAACCAAGAGCAGGAAACCAAGAAACTGACAGACAACTTGTCCAAAGTGTCCCAGAAGGTTATTGATAGAAATGGAGCAAGGCTTGTGGTTTCCCAAGTCCTAGTCCACTGCTTAAACTAACAAATAGCCCATTCCCTAACAGCTCTTTAATTATTAAAAATTAATCAAATAAAATCAATCAAGAACATTTAGCATCCCTTTCGTTAATTCAGATTATTCAAGGACCTTTACATTTTTTTCTCATTTCCAGTTTCCTTTGTTTCCTTTGTTTCCTTAGCAATGTCCTTTTTTCATGCTGCATCTTTTCTGAAGATCTTTGTTCTCCAAAATTTGTCTCTGCATTAAACATATTATTTCTTGTTCCTGACTGTCCCCTAACTATTCTTGGTATGGACTTCCATCTTCTGGAAGGATGAAAACTGCTTAGAAAACGTACTTTTAGTCCTTATTTATAGGATACTTTACATAAATGTTGCAAACATATCCTGCACTTTTGTGCATACAGATGAAAAATAACTTACACTAGCTTTATCTTCTTCCATCATATAACAAAAAAAAAGTTTAAATCACTTTTTCTTTAGTCATGTAAAGACTATGTTTTTTTTATTAAATAAACTTAACTCCAGGATAAAATTAATATATGTTTTTCAGCTGCCTGCACAAAGAGGTTTAATTAACTTTCTGACATGCCTACATGCTTGTGGGCTTAACAGACTAATGAAAATAAGTTATTAGAGTTGACAATCACAGTTTGCAGTTCATGAACATGCTACCTAGCCATTTCAAGATCTTTAATTAAACTGAAGTTCAGCTTCACAGAAGACATATTTTGTGGGCTGAGCTCATTCAAAAAAACAGGAATTACCTCCACTGGCTACGCAGGATAATCCAGAACCCAGCATGCTAATAATGAAAGTTTCTCATAAGCAGAGATCATAGACTTGAGTAGAATTTAGTCATTGGACAGGTATTACTGGTGCACCGAATAAATTATGCTGCCAAAAAACAACACAGCTTCCCATAGTTCACAAAATGTCCCTACTTGTAAAGCTCTATCAACAAGAAAGTTTTCTTTCTTTCTTTATAGTTTCCTTTGATTGCATAATATGGAAGAAGTTCCTGCACAGCACAGCAAGCAGGTCTAGGAGGAAGAAATGTAAGGCTCAGTGGTGCAGGGCACAACAAACCTGAAGAGTTTTCTTCCAGAAAGGATAATTTTTAAATTTTTTTTTTAAGGATACTGAAGAGTTTTCTTCCAGAAAAGATAATTTTTAAAAATTTTTTTAAGGATACTGCACTGTTTAAAAGCTGGGTGATGCTTTGGAGGAAGACTGGAAAACAGAGTGATAGCAGGATTAGAGACTGGTGCTAAAAGAATTCACATGACCTCCAGTGCTGCAGTAATCTTGTTTTCCCATCTCTGAGAACCTGTCATCACCAAGTGCAATTAAATCTCTGCCTAATGACAGAAGTTTGTTGCAGATGAAGCTCTGAAATTATTTCTATTCCAACGGACAAAAACACTTTTGCAATGCTCAGCAGCTTCCATATAAAGGATTAAATTTCACCCATCTTGAGGGGAAATTCTTTCAATGAAAGCCTTTTTAACTCTGACTCCATAGCAGGTCATGCATTCATGTACTCTGCTGTGCATCATTCATTCACTCCCACAGGGGGCCTCCCTTCTGAGATCCAAGGGATTTCATGTCCCAAGGGAACATGAAGAAACCACATCCAAACCTTGCAATGCTCAACTCTTACTGGACAGTTTCTGTTCCTCTGCCATGGGCCTTCTGGAAAGTCTGTCTCTTTGTACAGAGCAGATATATTAGAAACTTCTGTTTCAGAGTTTATAATGCCTCCACTTAGAGATGCATCATGTGCATCTAATTAAAAACACCCAAGAAACACCATTTTGTGAAAGCAGTGTTGGCTGTGGTTCTTTTTTCCCAAAGTTCCATGTTTCCCATAAACCACAGAATTGAAACTCAAGAACAATGAGCTTTTCCACCAAAATCACCAAGTACTACAAAGCAAGCCATTTAGGGAATGCATGCCATACCACTACAAATAATTTGTTGAGTTCACCCTGTATACATGAACAATTGAAGTTAAGACAGTATGAAATTAAAACCAGTATTTCAGGTTTTTCTATTTGCTCATAAAAGTATTTTTTTCTCCTTCAAGAAAAGAAGTATTTAATATTAGCTTCAAATTGCTGACATTTTCAAATATTCAAATTAGCTTCAAATTATTTCCAATTGCTGACATTTTCCAGGTTGTTTTTAAAATACTGCAGGTTTCTTTTTTTTTTGTCTTTTAAAGGAAAATTAGGAATAATGAAAAAGCCGTACGAAAAAGCACACCTTGTTAAGCCAAATATACAACTGGCTCCCACTATTTCAAAACACATGCAGTTTTGCCATCAAGTCCTTTAGCAGGGATAGGATTGAGCTCTACCACAGTACCAATGTTCTTCCTCACAGTCATGCCTCTCAGGTTTTAGCTTTTATATTTTTCAGATTCTGTGCTGCTCTGTTGTGTAGTTCTGAGCCTCATATTAGGGGATGAGGAGCTCTCTTCACAGAGTAGGGAAACAAAACAATTCCTTCTCTAGCTGGGGACCAAGGACAAATGATCCAAATTTCAGGCCCAAGAGCATAAACAACGTGGACTGAAGAGAGAAAAACAAGAAGGATGGGACTTCATAAGCTAAAGCTATAATTGGACAATTAACTCCAATATGCAAATGGACCAGAACTTAGCAAAGTGACTGGTCACGAATTTAGTGACCACTTTGGGTTCATCTGGGGTGTAGCCCTGGCTGGGCTCTTGTGCTGCTCCAGGTGTATCCATTGAAGCCTTCTAATAAATCCCTGCTTTATTCTTTAACTCTGCCTAGCCTCTGCTCCAGCTCAGCCTTCACAAGGCATCAACAGCTTCAAGCTCCAACAATCCCCACACAACAAGCAGAGTTACAAACCAAAACAAATTCCATCACATACCTGCCTCCCTCAAAACGGTTGATGAGATCTGACACTTTACTGGACTTTTCCTTTGTGACACTAGAAACAGCAGCAGGTGTCTCTTCCTCCATTCTTGGTTTCTGGTTTGTTAAAGCTTTATGCCTAGGGGTTTGGTATGTTGCCTTCTGCAGATGAATTGGCTTTGGAGGCACTGCAAAGAACAACAACAACAAAAATCAATCACTCGTATTTCTTTGAGTTTCTAGAATACAGAATCATAGAATGGCTTATGTTGAAAGGGATCTAAAAGATCATCGAGTTCCAAACCCCCTGCCATGGTCAGGGACACTTTCTGCAAGATCAGGGTACCTTCACAAATGAGATTTTTGCATAAAGAACTCATTGCATCAATGAAAAAGAGATACCCTTGGCTTTATTCAACCTCAAAGCTGCTTTACAAATACAAGGACTTCATATAATTCTTCATGCACTGTTTGGTATTAGGGATCTTGTTCTATTTCTTGACTAAAAGCTGAACCATATGCTACTTTAACAAGCTAGAAAATTAGGGAGTTTTCTTGTTTTCTTTCTGTTTGTTTGCATAGTGTACTGTAGGAAATACATATGAGAAGTTTATGACTGCAGATTTTGTAATAAAAAAGAATTAAGCACAAAGGAAAGACGAAGGAAATTGCTGTCCCAAAATTCTGGTGCTCTCATTCTTTACCTTATCCCTTGTGACCTCAGTAATAATAATCAGTAGAAAAGGTATTTGCCTTCAGCTTTAAAATTCCCTTACTCACTGAACCTTTGTCTAATTATACTGCTGAAAACCTTCCCCCCTGAAAACATTTTTTTAATTCTTGCTTTTTCCCCATCCTTACCACAAGTCCTTCTAATTAGATTGTTGATGATCAGCCACTGCTTAATACAGCAGTGACTAGAACACAAAAGACAAGGTGACACATAAAGCAACTGAAGTCACATCACTAAAATCTTTAACTTTAAACAACCATGCAGCATTTGTGGGCAACAAAAGCACATCACAAATGCATTCCACACTGGAGCAATGAATGTCCAGCTCCATCAAAAGGAGAGACTTGATGGAGAAGGACCTTAATTCCCAAGAACACTTGTTCATTCCCACACACATCCCCAAAACATACTGTGGGAGCAGTGAAAGCATTTGACATGAAATTGGGAAAAAGTAATTGAAAGGCAGGCACAAATTGGCAGGAGTAGGCAATATCCTGCCCGTGGAACCAGTGCCCCACGGGCTCAGGCACTGCTCCACAGGCACCACATTCCAGTGGGGCACAGTGCTGGCCCTCCAGCAACTATAAAACCTGCCAGTGAGCAAGGGAAGGGAAGGAGGACTTGAACTGGCTTTTTTTACCTCTCTTGTGGTAGGGAAAAAAGCTCCAGTACAGGATACACAATAGGTGGATGTGGAAAAGCCATGTTCCTTGCATTGCTGGTGCTAGAATATCTTCCTAACTTACCCTGGAAAACCCATGCATCACAGGAATGATCTTAGATCCCATCAACTGGTATTTGAAAGGGATGCTGAAAAAATTCTTTCAAATACACTAATCATAGATGGTGATAAACTTGAAGGAACACTAAATTAAGGACAATTTTTCATTTCTTCCCTTCATTTAATTTATAGGTAATACAGGACGCAATATTTGTTTGTGTTTCCAACAACCTAACTGCAGTTTAATGGGATTGCAGTGATCACTACAGTCTGAAAAGTACCATGAGATACACTGTGAAGAAATGAATTTGCCATAAAAATCTTTAGACTTCAATCCTATCAACTGCAAAGGCTGATAGATAACACAATCAGAGGGAGAAGGAAGACAATTACTGTAGGTCAGATGCTTTTACTGTGCATATGTGCACCCTCAGTCTTCAGAAGTATTATATTTATTAACACATGCAAAAAAAACAAGTTTGGGGAAGGATGCAGTAATGCTGCTCTTTTGAAACAGTTATTTGCAACCCTGAAACAAGCAGATTATTAAATTGTGCAACTGCTTCAGTGTCTGCAGTCCCTCCTGAGCAGCCCCATGCAGCCCCGCTGCAGCTGCAGTGCAGTGGAACAGCTTTCCCCACATTCCCTCTCCCCGGGGATCCCGGGCAAGGCCTGGCAGAATGAGGCCAGTGAGCATCCCGTAATTGTCCAGGCACGGAAAAGCTCCCTGTGCTGACAAAGCCATGGGACAGCTGAGCCAGGGAGACACCAGCAGGCTGGGGAAAAGCAGGACACAGCATTGATCACAAGCACATCCCCTCGGGGAGGAGGGGGACAGCAAAGGGGACACGGAGCGGATTTGCTGACCAGCACCACTGTCACCGACATCCTTTCATAGAAATCCTTTCTTTAGGATTTTTCCTCTTCTGAGAAGCTGAGGCCCCAGAAGAAGAATGTAAACAATGGTTATCTGCTGCTGTGGAATGTAACAGGTGCAACAGGGATTGGCCCATGTTCCATGTTTACAATTAAGGGCCAATCAGGGACCAAGTTCTCTGGGACAGATTCACAGAGCTCTCTTGTTTATTGATTCCTATTCTATTCTTAGCTTAGCAGCTTCTGAACTTCTCTCTCTATTCCTATTAGCATAATAATAATGCAGTATATGTCATGGATTAATAAATCCAGCCTTCTGACCATGAAGCAAGATTCTCGTCTGTCTCCCTCACCCTGAGGAACCCTTGCAAAGCCATGAAACACACCACAGCAATGTGTAGGAACATTCCTTCCTCTTGCAATGGACTCTGTATAACCCCCAGTCCTGGGAGATCTCTTACGCAATGGACTCATACAGCTCTCCAATTCTTCTGTACATCTCATGAAACGTTAATAATCCTCACAAGGATATATTAAAACTGCTAAACTTGAGGGAATTAATATCTACTGATAAAGCAGAAGGAATTAGTTGGTGGCTATTTTTATACTGGATCCACTGGGACAAAAATCAAATTCTAGGACATTTTGTGGAAGTGTCACAAACTTCTGCAGCTGAAAAACCACAGCTAAGCACATATGGCAAGCAATGAGGAACCTCTTGTCAAACTGGACAATCCCCATATACTGAAAATCACTTTAATGTCTTCAGAAGACAACCACAAACCAAGCAGTCAATTCACTTAGGTAAAATATTTTATTCCTTACTCCCTATCAGCACCTAGCAGACTGCATTTCCCCTACCAGCTGCTGCTGTAGCTAGTGTAGGGTTCAGAAATACTGCCATGGAGAAAGAATAGTTACAAGATCAATGGAAAGAAAAGAATCAGTAGTGTAGAAAAAAAAAAAAAAGCAATCCACAACCCTCAAACCTTCCTGTAAGGTCAGCCTTGTTAACAGGGATTATGGAAAGCAAATTCTATTAATTCTTTCCTCAATGTACTTCTGTAGTGTTTTATTTTAATCAGATTATTTTTCAGTGTGCACAGAGCAAGGATCTTAAGTGGAAAAAAAGAGAAAAGACTGCCCTATTGTAGTAACCTGCATAATACATAGCTCTGTTTGAGTCTATAAATACTTTTGCCTCTGTACTGCAGAATTTTGAGCTCATTAGGAGATATGAACTGCTTATTCTGCCCAAAGAAAACCCTTCCATATACTGAGGTAGCAGATACTGTACACTGCTACCAAAATCAAGATTTATGCCGCAGTGCCTGCCTGTGCATTCAACTTTGCATATATACATAAGGAAATGTCAGGTAATGCTTTATAAATGGCCCAAAAGATACAACCACCTTTGCAGACTCCAAAGCATATCAACAAAGGTCATTTATCTCTTGTCTTATAAAGTATAATGTGTTCAATGGTTAAAAATGCCGCTATGCCTTGACTCAATGGAAATGAAGTTAAAAGTTCCTGTGGTAAGCAACTACAGCTCTCCTGGCTGAGTCATCCATCATCACCAGGAATATCAAATGAGCACTGCTGAATAGATGCCAAAGATTTATACTCTTAAGAACAACATGAAATAACCAGTAACCTAAACACAGCAGAAAGAGAGAAAAAAAATCATCTTCTCTTTGAGATGTGCGTTTCCACATTTTTGGTTCACGCCACAAGAAGAATCTTTCAATAGTATATCAAGAGAAAAGACCAATAATAATCAGATGTCTTTTGTTCTCTCATTTGTCATCTTCACTGAGATAATTTGGGGATTTTTTTAGTTTTAGTTAAAAAGAGACTTTGTAGCAGGTTTCTTAAAGGACCACCAAGACTGGAGAAGCTTACCTGGGAACAGCTGTCAGTTTTAGTTCCACTCACTTCCATTCAATTTAGTTTCATTTGCCAGGGAAGTACAGTCTATATTTCAGTCCTTTAAGAGGTCTCTCAGCTTTTTTAAGCCCAGGCCACTGTCAACTTTTAACCACAGACTATATAATAACTGAGAAAGGAAGGCAGGATTCATGCTACACAGCAGATATTCAGCTAAAATTGAATGTCAGAGTTTAAGTGTTGAATCTGTTGCATCCTAATCATTTCACAGTAGCACAAACCAGGCCAACATTTGGAGTGGAAATTCACCTCCAACCCAAACAAAAATGCCTCTTCAGCCTCAGCAGGAGACTCATAAGTACTCCTAGGCTCTCATTAGAAAAATTTAAATGAGCAACTGATGCACAGTCTTGAACTGACAAGGCACTTCACTGCTTTGAAGAAGTGTTGGCATTTCCACATATTTTGCATCCTACAAAAAAACTGCCTTGTACAGACAGCAGTTTCAGTGCCCAGTATTTAGCAACTTGACATCATAAAAGAACTGATGCAAGAGGATCAAAGAGCAAGGAATAGAAGAAACTAGGGGGGGAAAAGGTAATTTTTACATGTCACTCTACATGAACTCTGCTATTGCAAGGTTCAAAGGACTACCCAAATATTTGCAGGTAAGGGCAAATTTCAAATTATTTAACAACTTACTTCCTCTCTTGTGGATTCCCATGTGGTAGCATATTTTGCTATTTCCACTGACTGCCTCCAGTGCAGATTAGTCCACTTTATCAGGGAATGCACTGCACTGGTGCAAAGGCAAAGCAGCACATCTCACAGTTGGGATAGACACACAGACTCTGACTGCTTTGCTCTGCAGCCCTGACTCCTTTGCTCAACCCCCTCATCATCTTTTCAGCCCATTTCAGGCTTTACTCCAAATTTGTTCCAAAGATTTTCCTGAATCAAACTCTGCTCCAGACAGAAATCTGACACACGAACTGCTGACTTGTTGATGGAAGGAATTACTGGGGAACAAAAATTGATGGAAGGAATTATCGGAGAACAAAAATTCTGCTATTACTGACAGTGTACCAAACAGGATTTTACTCCTTGAAATGCCAGGGGGAAAAATTAAAATGAAAATAAGGAATTTTATATTGGATTGCGTGCAGAAATTTATTCACTTGACCTAGATACCCTGAGTGAACTGTTTCCAAATACTTAAACTGCTTCTCAGAGACCAAGTAGAGACGAAAGTACAGGGTTCACTTGAAGTACAAGATTTTGAACATTTTTCCTCAATGTTAAAACTCTATTTCCCTTAATAAAGCAAATTTTACTGAAAATGGTTGTACCACACTTGCAACACAACCTCAAAGCCATGTTTATATCTCTCATTTTAACTACTTTGGTAGGTTAGATGAAGGTCATTTTGCAGTTAGTTCCTCCACAACCAAATACATTGGCATTGCAGTTCAGGTCTGTCATCTTGTTTCCTTTCACTATTAAAGGCCACTTAGTATTTGCATGACTAGAATAAGCATATGGAAAGATGTTTCCTGCTGCTAAAAACAAAAAACATTTTTGTACCTCTGCATGAAAGCTCTTTAAAAAAATAGTGGCCACTTTTAAACCAATAAACCAGAGCAGCCTAGTTTGCTTAGAACATTTAGTCTCCCAAATGCCTCTCTCACTAATTCTGGTTTCTTTTGCTTCAATTCAATAAAAAGCCAAACAAAAAGATATAGTATAAAACTTCCATCTGATGCACATAGTTAATATTATTAAATGGAGAGTGAGCCATGAACAAAGGAGACACAAAATACTATTTACAACAGTATTATTGAATTCTGTCTACACAGCTGCATTTCTTAGACTACCACACTATTCCTGGCTGTGGCACATTTTGGAGCACACAGTATTGACAAACAAAAGGAAACATGGCTAGGAAAGATCAACAACAGCTGTGTAACTTGAATGAATGAGGTCCAATAATATAAAACTCCTAATTTATCTAATAGCTAAAATTTTATAATAAGTGTGTTGGCTCTGGTTTTGAAAGGCTTTAAATCTTTTTATTGATAGCACATTTCTATTTATCCATTAATTACTTCTAAAATATTTTTTTGGGAGGAACACATGTTCCCTTTGCTGTAGAGAATTAATTCCAGAGACCTAGGAAATGGTGCAGAAAGGCTCCTCAGTAAGTAATGTTTACATATGACTGGCAAAAAGTCTTAGTTTAGTTAACAATACTGGCAAATGTTCTGTAAAAACAAATAACACACAGAAAACCAGCTTTATTTTGCTCTCATTCTCCTGAAGGAAACAAAACTTTCTTGACATCTCTAAGAATTTCCTCCTGCCCTTAACTCTAAGACAAACTCAGGACTGATGCAAAATTCTTCAAGGTGCATTTTCCCATTGAGTGATACAGATATTTTTGACTCCACCACATGATGACTCTGTGTGATTCTAGCTTCTGTACTTGATTTAGATGTGCTCTGCTACTGGATTTGTGTGACCAGGTTTTGGTAGCTGGGGGGACTACAGGAGTGGCTTCTGTGAGGAGCTGCCAGAAGCTTCCTCATGTCCAATAGAGCCAATACCAGCCAGCTCTAGGATGGACCCACCACTGGTCAAGGCTGAGCCATCAGAGAAGGGAGTAACACCTCTGTGATAACACATTTGAGAGGGGAAAAAGGTTATTGTACAGATATGACTGTGCTGAGAAGAGAGGAGTGACAATATGTGGGAGGAACAACTTTGCAGACACCAAGGTCAGTGCAGAAGGGGGACAGGAGGTGCTCCAGGTGCTGGAGCTGGGATTCCCCCACAGCCCATGGTGAGGCAGCTGTGCCCCTGAAGCCCATGGAGGGCACAGGGGTTGCAGAGATCCACCTGCAGCCCATGGAGATCCATGGGGTTGCAGAGATCCCCCTGCAGCCCAAGGAGGTCCATGAGGTTGCAGAGATCCACCTGCAGCCATGGAGGGCACAGGAGTTGCAGAGATCCACCTGCAGCCCATGGAGGTCCATGAGGTTGCAGAGATCCACCTGCAGCCATGGAGGGCACAGGAGTTGCAGAGATCCACCTGCAGCCCATGGAGGTCCATGGGGATGCAGAGATCCCCCTGCAGCCATGGAGGTCCATGGGGTTGCAGAGATCCACCTGCAGCCATGGAGGGCACAGGAGTTGCAGAGATCCACCTGCAGCCCATGGAGGTCCATGGGGATGCAGAGATCCCCCTGCAGCCATGGAGGTCCATGGGGTTGCAGAGATCCACCTGCAGCCCATGGAGGTCCATGGGGTTGCAGAGATCCACCTGCAGCCATGGAGGAGACCCATGGTGGAGCATGTGGATGCCTGAGGAGAAGCTGTGACCCCATGGGAAGCCCCCACTGGCACAGGCTCCAGGCAGGGACCTGCAGACCCAGAGAGAGAGAAAAGCCCACTCTGGAGCAGGATTTCTGGCTGGGTTTGTGACCCTGTGGGGAACCCATGCTGGAGCAGGCTTTGCCTGAAGGGCTGCACCCTGCACTCATGCTGGAGCAGCTCATGGAGAACTGTAGCACACAGAAGGACACAGGCTGGAGCAGCTCATGGAGAACTGTAGCACACAGAAGGACACAGGCCGGAGAAGCTCATGGAGAACTGTCTCCCATGGGCGGCACCCTGAAATTTGTTATGTTGCTTAATCAGTAATCAGCTTGTGATCTTCCCCCTGTCCTTACCTCAGCTCAGGAGCCTTTTGTTACACTTTCTCTCCCCTGTCTATTTGAAGAGGGGAGTGATAGAACAGCTTTGGTGAGTACCTGGCATTCAGCCAGGGTCAGCTCTCCACATCTGGTTTTCCGTAAGTAATTCTCATTTCTGTCTTATCAGCACTGTGTCTCAGAATCCAATGCACTGACCAGCACTGTGATTTATGCCTTCAAAACTCACTTTTTTTTAAACTTAAATAATCAAAGTTCCTATTGCATGTCACCTCTAAAAGATATCAGTCCAGATTTGATTTGAAATCAAGATTTCTGGAACGTAGTGACTCTTAGCTGTGACCAGCCACAGCAGAATCAACAAAATATTACTGAGAAGACCACATAAAAAGATGGTTTGAGTCAATATGAATAGTGATTTTATATATGTATGATTATACATATGTGCATATAAAGTGTGTATATATAAAGTATGTATACATATATATATATATATATACAGAGAGGGGTATATATATACTATTATACTATATATACGACTATATTATATATATATAGAGTATATACTATTTACTATATACTATTTTACTATTTACTATATACTATTTTGCCTTTAAAAGTAAAGATATTTATGGAAAGAAAAAGAGAGAAAGGAGATCTAATTCTAGTCTGTGTACATTACTGTCAGGTTTTGATACACGAACATGAAGTTCCCATCTTTCCACATACTCCTGCAGGAAGGCTCCTCTCAATCTCTGCTAGAACTCCAAAGACCCTGAATATCTTCCCACCACCCCTGCCTTGAAGCCAGAGTGTCAAACACTCTAGTTTAAAAATAGTGTCCAAACCTCCCTGCTCAAAAACAGCAATACTTTTGAAAAATAAGCCAGAAACTACAGAATCACAAGGCATTTACAGAACATTTGCATTTAAGCAGCAAGCTTATGCTCCATGGTTTTATCTCTTTCAAATACAATTCTCTCAAGGTGCTCTGCTCTCAGAAGTCTGAGACAACAACTTCCCTAACAAAAATATTTGGGAACACTTACCTTGTGGCTTTGGACTTGCAGCTGAGCGTGGGGACTGTCTGAGTGGCACACTTCCATTTATTCCCTGAGCCGCGTCGTAGCGTACATTCTGCTCCACAAGCCTGGCTGTGGCACCTGCTGCACAAGCCCTGGACAGTATCAAGGGCTTTGGACAGATGCTGCTGCCTGGAAAATAAATACGCACAAGGATTTATATAGAAAATAAGTATAATTAAATAAAAGTATAAATACACACGAAAGTAAGAAATAGGATTGAGTATAGGCTAGAATAGACTACAAGTACATTTATTAGAGTGCTAACAACTCCCTACAGAGAATATTAAAATATTTAAAGTGTCTCATCCTAAAAACCCTCTTTGCCTTTCACTGAAATTTGTTGTGTTGTTTAAACCTTGAAGGGTTGGATATGAAGAATATACTTCCACCATGATTAGCCTGAGCTCTTCCATAGGAACATGACAATATCCAACAGATATTTTTCCCATTTGAATTGTTGCTTGTTCAACAGAACTGGACCAGCTGGTTCAACAGAACCAGCATTTTTGTTCATCTATTCTATTTCTGTATTCAAAATGTGTACAAAATGCTGTATATTCAGAACATTTATTTAATTACTTGGTGAAAGGATCCAAAAGTCAGCTAAACTAATTGTGTCTATTTTGGTAGGAAAGGAACCTATTATAAGCAGTTAGAAAAAACCCAAAAAAACAAAAACAACCCCCCCCCCCAAAAAAAAAGCACAGCACAAAGCCAGAGAGAAATTCTTTCTTAGCAGAATGGAATTTATTCTCATTCATGGGCTCAATATGCTGTTATTGATAAAAAATGTGCAAGAAAATATAAAGTAAAACATATTCAAACAATGGAAACTGTAATAAAAGCACTTATTACAGTAAGTAATGTGAATTATGGAAGCCAAAACCATGCACTCTAGTTTTCCGGCTTAAAAGCAATTGGTTCTCTGAACACAATCAAAAACCTGAAAGGATAGTATGAAGGACTTTGAGATGTCACTTAGGTCAAGATTCATTTACCTCTGAATCCAAAATACTCCAGAACATTTTTGTGGGAGGAGCAAGGAAAAGGAGGAAAGCCCATTACTCAATTATTGTGGTGTTGTCATAATTATTTTCATTTTAAAAAAATATTAGGGTAGAGCTTCTGCATCTCTATTTCCTGTTGTTTTTTACCACCCTTTTTATTTTCTTGCCTTTGCTGGGGTTTTTTTTGCATGTTTCCGTAAAAAGCAAATCCAAAACCCACTCACCCATTTCATAAGGTGATCTTCCTATATCTTCTGAACAACAACTCCTCTGCAGAGTTTGGACCCTCTGGTCCCATCCAACTTCTTCTCCCACTGCAAAGCCCACCCAGCTACAGCCAAGCCTGTACAATTAGAACAGCAATGGAAAGGGATGCTACAACTACCGCTCTATGCTGCTCAATGATTCTTCAGCATTTTCTGGATTCCAACAATACTTTCAAGTATTTATTCTTT
This sequence comes from Ammospiza nelsoni, assembly GCF_027579445.1. Classification (NCBI taxonomy): domain Eukaryota; kingdom Metazoa; phylum Chordata; class Aves; order Passeriformes; family Passerellidae; genus Ammospiza; species Ammospiza nelsoni. The sequence goes on from NC_080637.1 coordinate 63,249,140, forward strand.
ATTTCCTGGAAGCCTATTTTTCCTGTTGGACACTGAGGTAGCCTTGCACCCAGAGGCTGCCTCTACCAACAGAGATTCCTGCAGAGGTCCTTGGTGAGATGACAATCCCTGCTACCAGAGCCCCAGGTGACAATGCATGCACAACACCCGCAGCAGCAGCACAGCACCTTCCCCTCTTCTAGTTCATCCCAGTGGCAAGGGATCTCCCAGAACATAAAGGTGGCTGTTCCAGAGTGATGAGGATAATCTAACAGGGCCCCCACTCCACAGCAGCAAGATCTCAGATGCCTGCAATCTCAGGCAGAGATTCCTTTACTCTGTTTCCTTTGGTGTCATCCCCATCCCCAAAAAGTTGTGTTGTACTACAGCAGTGACAGCGCTGTCCCACAGCATTCCTGAAAGCCCAACAAGGTACTTCAAGTGCCATATGTCTCTCTCCTGGGGGTGGGAGTTCTGAGAGCTCTTAGAAAGACCAAGCTGATGGTACAGGGAGTTGGACCAGCAAGTTTTCCTTGTCTCCACCTAAGAGCTGACAGGCTGGATTTCCCTCTCCTACAGAATCCCATACAAATACTGCTACAAATGAAGCAGCTTGCACTCTAAATGGGCAATTCTAAATTCAGAAACAAATTTAAGAGTAACTCCTGTGGGATCAGTAGGTTGTACAAATTGGGTAGGCAACTGCACACAAGTTATAAATCTATATTCAGATCAGTTATAAGTTTGCAGTGAGAGTCAAAGTGTGAAGGCTTAAACTTTACTGAAAACTAATTGGTTTGCAGATTTGTCAGCCAAGATGCTTCAAACTCCAGAGCTCCCAGAGTGCAGCTCAGTAAGGGCCGTTGCTGTGTCAACTGCTCAGGCCAAGGCTAAAAATCTCCATCAAAATACTATCTTATTTATTATAAGGATTTCCTAAGAAAATGAGGTTCTGCTGTGGCCAGAATGGGAACTTGCTTTGCACGCACATCTTTATCAAGGCATTCACACCTGTTGAAGGTTATCACTCACAATCACATAACGCCCAGTAAATAGAGCTGCTGCTGAGAATAGAGCTGCTCTGTGGTCAGCCACGGTCCCCGCTCCCTGTCACCTTCTGCTCCAGATTCTGCTTCTGGCTACTCCTTCCCCTGGGCCAGCAGCAGCCCTTGTTGCACTGCACTGTGAGATGAGCAGCAGAAATGGGGCAGGCGGCAGCTGGAGTGCATTTTGGGTGGGTTTGGCCTCGCTCAGCAGCCCCAGCACTGCTGCTTGCACAGGGAACAGCTGGGAATATGGCTGGAAAGGGACAGGACAGCTCCTCCCAGCAGCAGCAGCCCTTCCTTAGACCTGCCTGATAAGATCATTTCAGCACAACCCCAGTTCCTCAGCAGCTGTTCAGACTTTCATTCTGCTTGGTTTACACATGCACACACACAGCCTTAATACAAAGTCCAGCAAAAACAGCAACAGCTGAAAAAAAACCTTTAATGCAAAAATAGTAGGTGGCCTTAAGAACCAATTTTGTTGTCAGCATCACATAGTCCCCACTAGATTGGCAAATATTATCTGCATTCAGTGTGCAAAAGCCATTTGGTAAAGCTCATCCACTGTAAGACAGAACGGTACCACAAGCAAGAGAAAAGAGTGCTTCTCTAGAACAGGATTTTTGCAGCTGCTTACAGGAAACAAAAGCTACAAGAAGTGTTCTCATTCAAGATGTGCTCTGTCTTCACACCAACAACCCAGCACATGGGGCTGTGGGGAAAGAGAGTGACTTCAAACTTGTGATTGTTGTACGAGCCATTAAACAAATCCTCCTTCCTCTCATGCTTGCTCAAGATGGACAGGCTGCAGACATTCAACACATATTTCAAACCAGTGATTTTGTTAATTGTGTAAAAGCTGGAATGGTAAAAGGTAAAAAAATCTAGCCACAGCATATTTCTATACAAAACTGAATATTCTCTGGGCAAAGCACATCCTTTAACACTCATGGAAATCTGAGCCCTAGTTTCTAGGCAATGATGATGAAGAGTATATAAACAGTGATGAACAATAGCACCTTCCAGGTGATGCAGACAATAAAATTGTGGCAGAAAAACAAACTCATAGTGAAAATTCCTGTATCTAGCGTATTGTATTCAAGTGTATTGTAATATAACAATACATTTTGTCGTAACAAAAGCCCAAAACATGCAATATTCAGCCCAAATACTTGCTCCACAATGAGGAGCATGCATTTCAGTAGGGCTGCTCAATTCTTGAGGCTTAAGTAAGCAGTGACACAATTTGCCTTTTTAAAATACAGTTGTTGCCCTGTAAATACAACATAAAATCCCATTAGATATGCAAAAATGCAGACATGCTGCAAAAAACCTGCACTGGGCTGAAGTAGAACTCCACCATGATTAATTCTGACCTGATTAAAGAAACACTTATGCACTTCTGCTACTCCCATGAATTATAAAAACTGAGAAATTTTACCTCAAGTCAGAAATGCCATGCACAACCAAATACTACCAGCCACTTGCTGTGTTGACCAGTACATGATTAAACCCTCCCTCTTTTAATCAGGAATAATTAAATACACTGAAGAGGAGAGAAAGGTGGGGAAAGATTTAAGAAGTGTAAGGGAGAAAGAGGTAATAATAGCTAATAGAAAAGAGAAATAAACAGTGCAAATTTGATAAGCACTTAATTACTTTGCTTATCATCTGCAAGGAAATGAGAAGCTAGAATGCTTGCAAACATGCTTGCATCTGCAAGTATGTTTCAAGCTAGGCAATGCATTATATTTTTTTTTTCAGGGCATTTTAATTAGAAATAACTTTGATCCATGAACATTTAGACAAACAGCCAGCCAGCTTGAAGTGCCAGTAAGATTAAAAAATGGCCTATTTATATTCAGGAAGGTTACACTAATGACTTAGCATTTGATGGGTCCTCCATCAGCAGTTCCATAAGCCAATCTCAACACCATTAACTCTTCTGTTGCATTTATTTTCATTCCCACTTCCAAGCACATAGTGCTTCTCTTCTGCTGCAGCGCTGTCTAATTTTTATTGCCACTGTGATCCCACTCTTGTTCATGCATTCTGAATGAAAGAAATGCAGTGGTTCTGGATGTAAAAACAAAATCAACGGGGGAAGTATTAATCTCTTATGACAAGGGGGAAAATTAAAGGATGAAAATTACTTCTCTTAAATGATATAGTTATGCATGCCCCCTGTGTTAAGTCCCAAGAGCACCCACCCCAGTGGCTGTGGCTGTTCTACTGCTGGATCTTTTCATTGATGTAACATCAATGCAAAGCCTCACCCGAGCCAGCCTTGGACAGAAATGGACGTTCAGCAAATAGACCCTGCCAAGGCACTGGCTCAGGCACAGCAACCAAACCAGACATTCTCCTGAGCAGCTCAGAGGAGTGCTGAGTGACACTGACACTAGCACAGACTACTCCAAGCCACCCACCTACTCACCAAACACTACAGGAGCTGGCAAGGGCACAGCAGGAGCGAGCAGCAGCTCCCTGGTCACCAACAAGGAGGCACCAAGCAGCTCCTCACTCACAGCACCACGCGCTGAGGCCGAGCCAGACATCCAGCGCATGAGGTCACAGATTCTGCACACAGCTGTGTCCAAACCTGCCCTCAAACCTAAGCCTCAAGTAACCTGCTACTTCCCCTTCACAGATTTATCCTTTCTGAGAGGGGAGCTGACACGCTCCTGAGAGGCTTATACTGCTGAAGCATACCCAATGTCAATAATAACTGGACTAAGCTCAAATTATCTGAGAATTAGGAGTGTGAAGGAGGAGGGTAGGAAGTCTGGAAGTCAACATTTCTCTCATGAAAAAAAAAAATAATCTTCCTTCCTCCAATTCCTATTAAAAGCTATCATTCCAAGTTAATGACACAGCTGTGCTTTGATACGTCCTCACCTGTCCCACTGCAGTGGTGGTAGAATTGTGAATGTTTTCAGCTACAGAATAGTGCAGAAACTCCACACTGATATTCTGTGCAGATGAGCTATAAAAGGTTAAACATCAGGCCAGCCTTTACTGTGGTGAGCCATCGCTGAAATATTGTAAATAGCTGACAACCAAACACTGCAAATAGAGAAAAAAATAGCTTTTGCTGAAGTCAGGAGGGCTGTCTCACCAAATAAATTAGTTTTCTTCCTGCAAGAAGGTGCTGGCCAGAAAAATAAATAGCAAATAACAGACGGTTTAGAATTATCTTTGAAAAATGGAATCTTGGCAAAGGATAGGGGGCAGATCAGGTTCTTTTAAAGGATTAGTTCAGATACCTATGCTGACAAAATGCAAAAACGTAGAGTTTTTTCTTGCAGAGCTATTCCCCAGACACAGGCAAAAATATTCTAAGTTCAACAGAAGAAGGTAGACCATTTTCTGGGAGTAAAAAAGATTCAAACCATATAAAACTATTATTTCTCACTGCATACAAACATTAATAGAACTACCAAACCAATATTACCTGCCTTTCATAGCATTTTCTGGATGGAGTAAATAAATCTTCAAGTGAATATGATACATATAAATTGTAGATTGCAAAAAGTATATAAATACTGCTGCTCTTTTAGTTTAATGACCCCTGTGAATGCCCTCATGACATGTGATAGTGAAGTTAAACAGGAAACCTTACTGAATTTCAAACTGTCAGACCAAATACTTGCTATATGATACTTGCCAAGAACCAGAAAATATTTAACTTCTTGGTAGATATGGTACCTTACTTAGTAACAGAGAGCAAAGGTTTCCAGACTGTGGTATGCACAACAGTGTGTGAACCACTGGCAACAAATACACAGAGCAGCAACACAGAAGGAAAAGTGAAAGAAACTTCAGCAAGTTTAACTGTGGACAACACCCAAATTATTTTAAAAGAAGAAACAACTTCTGAAATAGTTTCATTTTTAATAAACTGAGGAGGGTTATGCAGAGCATCAGTGACAGAACCCAACATCAAATTTTCTCATATCTGCTTGGTCTAAGATGATTGGTTTGATTTGCAGGTATTTAGGAGACTTGCTCATTCCATGCTGCTTTTCCCATGTTTTGCCAAGCATTACAGTTGTTTTGGTTGGAAGAAATCATGCATCTTTCTGATGGTAACTTTTCTTTCTAGACTGAAATAGAACTTTCAGTAATTTTTACCAAAAAGATGGAGTTGCTATGGATGCCACCACTTTTAAGTAGAATAAATATTTAAAGTAACAAATTCAAGATTATAAAGCCCAAGCTTTAAGATGAACTACCAAAATATTAACTAAATCAGATTTAAAAGTAATCCCCTGATCTCAGTCTCAGCATACAGTGAATCACACAAAGCAAGGACGTGAATGGTGAATTCAGTCACTACAAATGTCCTGCCAATGCTGGCTACAGGAGGCAGACTCAGTGTGCTTCACTCTATTGTCCTGTCTGGCTGCAATCTTTGTTCTTTTGGCTCTGATAATCATTTCCTTGCAGGCCAACCTGCTCATCTGCTGGGAGTCTTATTAAAATGAGTCAACAATTAATGGGATTATCTTTCAACATTTGTTTCAATTTCAGATTAGCAAAATAATATAACATGCACTGCTGATGCTGTTCCATTAAAACAAAAAGCACTGTACAGAACTTCAAATGATTGTAGTTTGAAAACAGAAGCTTATGACAGGTCCTCTGCCAAACAACAACATTTCTTCACTGAGGTTTTTATAAGTCACCTACACTTGTACTCACTGTGACGATGGTTTTGCTGATGGTGGAATACTTCATCAGCTATTTAATGAATAATGGGGGTTTCTTAAGTACACAGAGAAAATAAATGTTCAAACCACATCTCCAGAAACACATGACTGAAGGGAGAGCTCCGAGTGCAAGGAGTTCTGTTCAGAGGAATAAATTACTCCTCTTCCACATACTTAGTTCCTGTATTACAATATGTTCCCCCAAAGCCTTGTTTTCACTTTAGCCTCTGAACAAGTATTACCAAGCACAAAGTCTAGAGAGAAAATAAGCAATAGTATTCTTTTACTTGTAGAGACTTTTAATGGTTTGTGCTTCATGAAATAATGTCAAAATCTTTCAGCAGATTTGGACAATATTTTTTCTTTGCTTTTATTACGACTAAAACACTTGCAAGTGAATACAGCTCCTGACCCTACAGCCATGTACCATGAACTTCACGTAGCTAAGAACCACAGGATCCAAAGCCACAAAACAAGACAGAAAATGAGTACAATGAGAAGCATCAGCTCCATCACTCCAGGGCAGGCAGGGCAAGTTGACCCCGTCGCCCAAGTCAGCTGCCCTGCTATTTACTGTCTCATTTCTCCACCAGGAAAATTCAGGCAATTCCTCCCTCCTTGGCAGCACTGCCTTTTGCCAGTGCCATAACTCCTGATGGCAACTTTCAGCTCAAGAGCTGCTTCTCACATGACTGCATTTCACAAAGTCACAGCAGAGTCCTGACTACATCTGCCAACCTCTTCCCCCATTGTGGTAATGGGAGCACATTAATGGGGTGAGTTCTGTGTCTGGGGGGCACTTGCTCCCCTCCCTATCCCATGCTCTCTTTACAGCTTCCTTCATGTTTGATGAGGAAGAGCTTTAGCAAGTTTTGTGTGGCTTTCTGGAGTCCCTTCTGCATTAATAGTCACTTTGATTATGAACCCTACCAAAAGAAAAGATTGACAGGATACGCTCCTCCACGTTTTCCCAGAATTATTTTTTCATTTTAGTTTTCTCCACAGAGCTGCATGAGGTGACCAATGTCTCCTCAACTATTATTTTATGCAACAATGAAAATTTTCACTAAGTTTTTGTCACCAGCATATTCTGCACAGATGGCAATCATCACTCACTAAGTGCCCCAAGCTCCTATTTACTAAACAAGACACCTCATTTGTAAAAACAGATTTTCTGATCACAGAAGAATCACTTGTCTGGGCAAGGGCTGTTACAGTGAGCCTGGGTTTTTTTCACTTTATTTGTCAAGTTTTAGGATGATTTATTTTCTTCTTTCTTTTATTATATATCAGATAAACAGTATGACACCATGCTGGGTAGCCCAATTCAACTTCATATTAAGGAAGGCACCTGCAATACTGGGGTCAGCTGAAGGGAAAATGCATCTGACTATCTCATTCAAATCACTGGAATAATTCAAGAGGATTCATTAGCATATACTTACCAGGCAAGTGCAGGGATTACTCAGACAGTGACAGAAAGATCTCCCCTTCTATAATTCATAACCCATTATAAAATATCGGTGTGCTTAGAGAAATTTGAGTTAACTACAAATTTCATAATTTTGCACAGTATTCATTGCTTCGGAACTTCTCTAACAAGTCACTGACACTTCAATCTTGTTCTCTGCCCAGTTATCTGAGAAGTTATTTCATCTCAAGTCAGAGCTATTTTGGAAACTATCCATATGCTTTGAGACATGAAATCAACTATTTCTGTAGATAAAAGGACTAAAAGAAAACATTTTTAGAAACAGGATGCTAAACTAGCCAAAGCAAAAAGCCCCCACAGACCCAAAGGGGAAAAAAATAAAGTATCTAATTACAGAAGATTGAAACTGTAACTGATGTATTATTGCAGAAGATCTGGGCAGAAGTTGTAAAACACAGGCACATTGAAGTAATTTAAAGAAATAAACACATAATATAGTACATCCAAAATGCAGAACAGCCAAAGATGCAGAAAGAAGTCAATTACTCAACACAAGTCAATAAAATTACCACTGATAGATGGAAACTGTTTGCCTGATCCAGCTGCTGAGCAGTGCGTGTGTCCTGCCAGCCTCTGCCCACCCAGGGCTCACCCAGCAGCCAGCTGTCACGGTCACAAGCCATTCCACCCGCTCCCACCCCTCTGTGTGCACCAGCGCTGGCACCCATCTAGCCTCAGGATGTGGTCTGGGAAAGTTGAGCCATCAGAAATGTAACCCTGCCCAAAAAATAAAGCAGCCAGTTCCACGCTTTCGTTCACCTTAGATGCACTGGAGCCTGGGCAAAGACGCAAATTTATTGATAGGGAAAGGAATACAAGATTCTCTTTCCAGAAGCAAGTAGCCACTAGGTAATACTGATTTTATTGAATCATATCTCAGTGTGATTGGAGAAAACAGTAGGGACAGAGAGGGGAAAAAAATAATAGAAACAAGCATTATCTAAAAACGGATGGTTTGAACTATGCTCTAATTATAGAAGAGGCAGCAGGGTATTAAGTGCACAATAGCACTACAACAGGCTACCAGGCACTGCTTCCTGTTACATGAAAGGTTACAAGTGAATGCAAACCCGTGAACTTTATGATGAAGAGGGAGGTGGGGATGCAGAGAAGCCCCGGGCCCCAGCAGTGCAGCACCACGGCCACCCCGTGGCCGCTGCCTTCCTCCCCAAGCCCGGCTGCCCAGGAGCTCCAGCCTCCCTGCCAAGTCATTAACAACCAGCAGCTCCCAAACAAGCAGCTCCCAGGCAATGCTCGCTGCACCAAACCAGAAATATAAAGAACCCCAAGCTGGACACTTCACAAGAATTCAAGAGCTTCCTGCTTTTGACCTGGTTGAGGGAAAAAAAAGTGAAGAATAGCTACAAAAAGCCTCGTTTAAGTGCATTTAGATCCTTCCTGTGCAATCATTCAGGAAGGACCTTCCTTGTCCAGTCTCTTTAAAGCCTAGCACAATTATGCCAGATTTTACATCACCTCCTTTCCATAAGGAACAAGAAACTAATCACCATTTCACAGTAACCCACTGGCTCATGATCATCCTTATGTAAGGAAGCCAAATACAAGTTGCCTGGAATCCAAATGGGAAAAAAAATCCCCTAGCCCTTAATTGCCAGAAATGACCTCTCTTTGTATTGTCCACAGAATTCACTCCAGGTGAACAGACCTGCACGTGAATGCATTTGCCCCTTGAACATTATACAGATTGAAACAGCTTTACACTTCATGCTCTGAATAGCTGAGAGATTAAAATTGAAAAGTATTCTATTGCTTAGTTCCCTCTCCTCTCTTTCCTAGACCTACATTTAAAATCTCAAATGTTAAAAAAAATTAGAAAAACAGCAACAGTATGATGAATTTTGAATGCAATTTCTTAAAACTTATAAAAAGCTGATAATTCAAACATCTTGTTTATATGCAAACTTGAATATCTATCATACTGTTCCAAAAAGCTTAATATTCCTATGAATAGTTATCTTTGAGTGTGCAAATGGATAGAAAAATGCTATTTAAAACAAAAAAAAAGTAATGTAATGTAAAAAATACATTAAGGCCAACTAGACTCCAAGAAGAGAAATAATTTTGAAATGGCTGAAGTTTTGTCCAAAACACCTTGAGGACGTGCAACCATTCAAAACGCAAATGTTCGAGGGCGCCAGGACAGACCAAAAAAAGGCTGTTCCCACCCAAACTGCAGCTAGCCCAGAGTGAGCAGCCCCCACCACGATGAGAAGTTCCACCTTTTCCATCCCTCCACATCCCTGGAATTCCCACTGCTCCCCTTCTTACCCACCCCAGGGCTGGCTGGGTTTCTCTCCGGGTCAGGGTAAGCACGCACAGCTCCCGGGCGAGCGGACGCGGCTTTTACACCGGAGTTTTGTACAGTGGGAACGAGCTGAGCTGGCTCTGGGTGAGCCCAAGAGCCCCAGGAAGGGACCTGGCAGCCTCCTGGCAGCAGCTGCCCACGGGATCACTGAGCTGCTCACAGAACTGCAGCCCAACAGAATGTTGCTGACTCCTATGTAATATTTAGCGCTCTCCGTAGAGCCTCAACGCTTGGCATCAGTAGAAAGAGCGTTGTAATAGTCACTAAAAATAGTGGATGGCTTGCATGATGGGGAATAAAGTTTTCCAAAACAGAGAGCAAATAAACTCTACGAAATTACTCGTAAAAATAACATTTGTTTAAGGTTAAGGATTTAATTTCTTTTCTAATACAAGGTTCGGCAATACTCCAATCCCTCTCCACCTCACATGACGTAAACCAGCTGTTGCCTCCCCTTCTTTTTGTTTCCTTTTTTTATAGTGGCAGATCATGACTGCAGGGGTTTTTCACAGGCAAGCAAGAGTAACCATAATGCATTACATATCTTATGGCAATGTAAAGGAAAGACTGTTTTTCCTGACCACCTGTCCTTCTCAAGGTTGAGAATTGCCTGTCAAAAACTGTTAGAAGTACACAGGCATTAAAGTTCCAAACTCTTAACACTGAAGAAACTTACTTCTTTGTTTTATAATAACTATAAACCCAGAACAGAAGGAGAGAGATAGAGGACAATTGCATAAATATTATGAATTTTTAGTAGACTCAACAAATACTCTGGGTTTACAAGCATTGGTGTAAACCAACAGACATTTTCTGTTTATACACCACATATCACGAAAAGGCTAAGATAAGACTCAGTGCTGCAGGCACAAAGAAAAGCATAATGGTGGCACTAATGAAAACACTGGAGTCCCTGTTGACTTCTGAGTCATGGTATCAGTGACTCTTTGAAAAGCCATTGCTTGAAATCAGTTTTTTCCCTTATAGTGAATGCTATCACTAAAAGAACATAAATCTATAACGTTTGAGTCTTCAAAAACATCAACACTCCATGAAAGGTACATTCTCCATATTTGTTGTGGCCTTTAGTGCTTGGAAAAACTGCTTTGCTCAGGTACCTGCAGACCCTCAACTGCGCAAACTACCCATGGTGATAGCAATGAATGGACTGATATGTGAATTTATATTTCCTGCAGGTACTGTCCCTCCTTTTGCCCTCTCACCCAGTCCCAGCATTCAGCACTGGAAGGATTTATTCGTGTTTCAGACTGGAGGCAGCCAATGCGTCAGCAAGAGACTCACTGCTTCTCCGACACTGCTTAGGGGGATCCAGGGATATCTGTCCACTTGATTTAAAACCCACACAGACTGGAATTATTTGCTGTCACCCTTTCTCTGTGCACTGTCTATATCCACAGTTCTTCTACACCTGATAGCATAATTTATGTCACCTTAAAGCTTGTAAAAATTTATTTGTGCATCACATAGTTAATCTCAAAAAAACCCCAAATGTCACAGCTTCACCACTCTATTTGACCTTCAGACTGCCACTGTTACATGTAAGAATTCTGTAGGCCTAGGCCTTTGCAGACTGAAAGCAAGCCAAAGGGAAAGAGGAAATAGTGGTTATAACACCACATTATCCTTCCTGAAAGATCCGTAAGGGTTCCTGTCACATTTAAAGGAAAAGGATACACATTAGAGAACAGCTCTTAAGAGATCAGGGAAAGATCAGAAAGTTTCCTACATCCACATGTAAATTCTTCTCTGGATACAACAAAATGGTATTTAAGGAGTGGGAGGAAAGCTGTGATTCCCATCCTTTTCGTTGATTATTAAATGCTAGAGGGGAAAGGGCAGTTTCAAACTTGCTCATAAAACAGATAAGGAGCCAATTTTTTAAACAAGTGTTCTTTGTACCCCCCTAAAAAAGCAGATGCTCACAAGTACTGAAATCAGGAGAAATGGGTAGAGCTATCTGCATACATCTACTCTGAGCTTCTCTAGCAAATCTCAAACTCACTCTGCTGGCAACTTCCTTCCCTCTCTCAAGCCTCAGAGGGCTTTCCAGAGAGGGAGACTGGCATGCTAAACCCAAACCTTCCACAGATCAGCATCACCCCTCTCTCTGTGAAAAACCTAATTCAGAATATTTGCTGTTTTACATTAAGTGTTAGGCTTGGGTATGCCTTTTGACTGAGCTTACCCCAAGCTGAGTTTTTCTCAGAACTGAAAAATGCACTCAGAAGTAAAGCAGTATTTTTAATAGTATTCTTTAAAACTCATTACAAGCATACAATGGAAAAAATCCAAACCTTTCACTGGATGGTGCAATAAAATGTGAGTTTCTTTTAAAATTCTGGAAGCAAATTCTGTACATTAAGTGTAGCATAAGCATTAGTTAAACGGATTATTGCAACATCATAGGTGCAAAGCTGGCTATAAGTCATAAGTGTACACCTACTTCCTAAAACAAAATCTCAGAGGTAATGCTTTCTTATAGATATGTCCTCTAGAAACCTTACAGCTATGAACACAGCTCAGTGGATCTGGCAAATGAACCAGGAACTGAAACCACTTACAAACATCAAAAAACGGACTGGCTTTTAAGAAAGTCCTGAGCTGGTGAAAGCAGCAGCGAAACAAGCCCAAAGCAGCGGGGTTATTGGTGTGGCAGATGTATCAGGCAGTCCGTTCAGGAGACTTCAAGCTCATCTACTGCAAATAGGAGGAAAAATCCACCAGAGCATTCCAGCTGTATTGCATCACAAGGCAGCTGATGTTCACCGGTTTATTTGCCTCAGAGTATAAAGTTTAACTCTTGGTGTCTCTGCACACAAACACACCCCAAGCCTTGAAGAGACTAAAGCTTGCCAGAAGCATCCCAGTCAGCCTTACCTGGTTCAGAAGACATTGTTTGCAAACGTAATCCAGTACCACTGCACGAGGAGCTGCTTTTGCAATGGCAATGACCCCACCAGAGGCTCACACTGATGCCATTGACAAGCCCTACAAGTTGCCAGGAAGGAGTTCTCCCCAGATGCTCGGTTTGTGCTCACAGTTCACATGCTGGGGCTCAGCCACACGATGCTCCTCCTCTCGGAGGGCCAGCCTGTGCTGAGGGGAGAGGCGTAAGCAAAGCAGTCTGCTCAGAGAAAAGAGTGAAGTCTGTTCACGAGGAAAGGGGAAAAACAAAGAAATCTGCTTATGTAACCTACAAACTGCTGGAGAAAGCAGGAGGAGGAGGAGGGACTGCTGTAAGTTGTTTTGTCTAATACCTCAGCCACTATGAAAGTTTTGTTACTCTTCATTGTGTTGCTGTTTGAAATTAAAACAGCATCAAGGTTAAAGGACAAGCTAGTACATTTTTCTGTTTGGTGCTTTGTTCTCCCTTTTTAATGCATGGTGCTCATGTCAAATCCTCTGCATTTACTAATCTCTCTTTAAATTTATGCCAAGAATTAAGTATACAGGACAAAGGATACCAGAGTACTGACCAAAAGAGTCGACATTAAAGAATTGTTATGAAAACATTAGTTTATTTTGCATTGCTTGAAATTGATTAGAATAATTTAAAATCTATTTTTAAAATGACATAAACTACGTATCGTGCTCCAGGGCACAATACAAAGATATTAGAGTGAATTATTAACTGAAGAAATACAAAGTTTCAAAAAGCAAAAGGATTAACTGGAAAGGGAAGTTACCCCGAGTAACTTTCTTTTATTGTTCAGCGCTCCCACACCATGTGATCCCCAGCTGGCACACATTCATCTCAGCAGGAGAAAAACCGTGGGATTTAAATCCAGCCCTGCCAATTCTGATAATATGAATCAGAATACAGCAGCCAGCTGAGATCATTTTCAACCTCTGCACTGGCCCAAGCCACAGCTCCCTGCAGCCCCTTCCGTCTCCAGCCTCTCACCATCCCCACGCTCACAGCACCGCAGGGCTGCTCGGAGAGGTGAGCACCAAGGGTTACAGGGAACACGCTTGCAAAACAAACCCTGAGAATGTGTTTGTCACTGAGGGGACAGCCCTCTGGGCAGCTAATTGTTTCCTTTCTATTACAGATGTTGTACGGCAGAGGGATATTGCCAAAACCAGCAAAACAACAACTTTCCTCCCGTCATTTCAACATTTTTGGTGCCTTATTCGTCTCGAGATGAGCAGATGCAAGCTCCACACATATGGATTTGAAACCTAAATGGAACACATTTTTAGCACCTTGGCCAAGATTTACCAGTTTTCTTTCTGTTTTGAGTATTTAAACTGCTGAGCTAGGAAGTTGCATTTCCTCATCCCTGATATTTCTTGAAAGTAACCCCAGGCTCCTTAAAGACACATACACATTTTATTCACCTGGGTCATCAATGCACCATTAAAATAAAAAATAGAATTAGCTGAGTTTCATAATCAGACCAAGAAGACTCCAGTGCATAAGTTTTATTTGTATTTTGAAAGTTCACCTGCAGGAGTTCAAACTTGCTCCTGTTGCTTGGGCTTGCACATGAAGTGCCTTTATAACAGAACACCTTATTGCTCCAGGAAAGCCTTTGTTGAGAAGGCAAATTTTCTGCTCAGTTTCCCACATTTGGAATAAACCACTTTCCCCAGGAGTCTGGGTTGTCCATCTGCTGGTGAATGAGGGCTTTGCCAGCCTTTCTTCAGCCAGGTCTGCCCTCCCCAGCCCAGCAAAACCACTGACAATGCCTGTCATACAAATACCTGATTTTAAATTCAGATTGAATCAGCAATATAGGGTTCAATATTGACACAAACAATATAGTAGGTTAGAAAACTAGAAGACAAATGGCTACAGAAAATTAAAGAAGCAATTATTTTAGATAAGCAGCTACATAAATTGTTACTGACAGGAGGAGAGGGAGAGGGAGAGGGAGAGGAGAGGGAGAGGGAGAGGGAGAGGGAGAAGAGAAGAGAAGAGAAGAGAAGAGAAGAGAAGAGAGAGAAGAGAAGAGAAGAGAAGAGAAGAGAAGAGAAGAGAAGAGAAGAGAAGAGAAGAGAAGAGAAGAGAAGAGAAGAGAAGAGAAGAGAAGAGAAGAGAAGAGAGAGAAGAAGAGAAGAGAAGAGAAGAGAAGAGAAGAGAAGAGGAGGTCACACAAGGAAAAGCAGGGGCCAGACAAGGAGAGTCACTGCAGCTCTGCTACCACTCAGAAAGAAGGAATATGAAGGAAACTGGGGATCCTATTTCACTTCCAGAAGTAGCAACATTTAAACAGGTATAAAGAAGTCACCACTGCCCATCTTTGAAATACGTATTTAACGCCTCCTTTTTTTTAAAAGTAATATATTAATTGTTCCATATCTATTTGATTAGCCAGCAGATAAGGGGATTTGGAAGAGATTAAACTGCTAGAGGGGAATATCTCATTAACCTATTACCCTGGTTTCACAAGTGTTCTATGCCCAACTTTGCTTTCTCTAAAAGCAGAAACATGCAAATTGCACAATGCAAGTATAAGCTGCCAACTCATCAACAAGAGGTGCAGCTATGTCTTCCCTGTCACCACAACATGCCTATAAACTTTAAAGAAAAGTTAATTTAAAAATAAGATTAGTTTTTTTAATTTTCTCTAAAAGGCAGATAAAGAGACACAGAGAACATCTAGTTAAATAAAACATTCTCATTAAAGTGTCATAAAAGTCATACTACTAAGATAATAAATTGCCATCATTTAGTATAATCAGAATAACTACACAGACTACAGTACGTCCTTTAGTCCTTGCACAGCGGACTAGTTCTATGAAACTATGTTACCCCAAATCAAAATTATTGGCTCATATATGACTGCCTCACTCCAATAATTGAAAGTTTTCACAAACACCTCACAATAAATAGAAGGCACTTACTTTTTTTCCACCTCCAAGCACTTGGAATACAAACAAAGGAACACCAGCTTTTGTCAGTACTTTCCCCATTTTGCAGACAAGGGGACTCAAACTGTGTACATAACTCATTTGAATATTCTTAATGTGATGAAGCTGAGAAGGAAGTCACATGAGCACTGTTAGGAAACCTGGAAAGCTGAGCTAAGTATTAAAGAGCTACGTGAGCAGTGTGTCACTGTGACACAACCCCAAAACCAAAGCGGCTCATGTGACAGTGCATCAGTCCTGCCCCCAGTGTGGCTGGCTTCTGCCTCTCCCCTCCTCCCTGCAGACTCACTTCAGGCACAAAGTGCTTGGAAAGGTTTGCTGTGGGTCATGCATCAGAACGTGATGCACAGTTTGTGTAAGCCACTGATGGAGGGGGATTTTTGTCCCAGCCAAAGGATCAGTAACCTACCTGTACCCTGACACAGAATTCAAAAGGAGAACTTCTGGATTTCAGTATGGAAACACCTCCCAACTTTCTTTTTCCATGTGAGAGGTCTACAGACATCTCAGTGAGCCCAAGAGAGGAAGGTCCCTTTCACAGGGCTCCCAGAGAGCAGCTGTGGCTGACTCACACTGATCCCCCTTTTCTCTTCTCCGTTACACCCCAGAACTTGAAAATCACAGGATTTGGGACATGGGCAGAAATAAAAGCATGTTTCTTCCTCATCCCCAAAGAGTTCCTGAGATGCTGTTAAAAGCCATGAGCTGGGCAGTATTCTGCAGAGGGGTTGGACTTGTGTCCCAGCTATTCTAAGGGAAATGGGATCAGCTACAGGACACCACACAGCCGTGTCCCAAAGTGACCCTCACTGCGGTCAGACCTTCCACATGCTCTCCTTTTCATCACTCACGGCATAGCCTAAAATCAGTAACAAGTGATTTTGGGCAGAAGCCTGGATGGCTTAAACAAATATATTAAAAAAACCCTCAAAGCACACAACTTATTTAAAGCTGCTGTTTTGTTAAAGTGCATCCTTCAAGCTTTGCCCAGTGGCATGTAAGGAAGGAAGAAAGAGTCACATCTCAGGGTTTGCAGGCATATACTAAGTAAAAGGATAGGGGAAATGTTATATTAAGGAAGTGAGCTCCAGAGATTAGTGATCACCAGAAAAACAAGGAGGTGAAGTCCACACAGAAGTGGGCCGGGCAAGGAGGATATCTAGAAATGAGTATTCAGGACTGCTGCAACAAGGAAAAGCAATATCATCTTTAAAAATATGGGCAGCTAACCCTGAACAAGGTGAGAAATACTAAGAAACACTGGATTTGCAGCCCAACAGAAACACATTTGTTGAAAGGACATTTTCCCCTCTGAAATTCAGAAAACCAGGAACATCTATCACTCTCCTCCCTAGCTCTCATGGTTCACATGCAAGGAGATTGTGACTTCATTATATTGCAAGAAAAGCAATCTCAAGGTAGAAGTGATGAGCAATTAACATGCCATAATTAGGAAGTCAATAACAGTATTTTTCCATCCTTTTTTTCTTTCCTTCCAGCTCAGCTGTATTATGTGTCCCAAAGGGAAAGTCTGTGGTTGTGCTCAAATAACACGCAACAGAAATTTTTAGAGGAAAAGAACTTTTTGTCCTTTTTGTTTGCACAGATTTGTCGCTGTAGCATCTTGTCTGCAATTTAGTCCAAGAGTGAGAGTAATACAGACAACTACAAAACACTCCAAACAAATAATGAAATGGTTGCAATTCAATGAAATCAGAGAACTATATCAAAGATCACTGAGTGCCTTCTATTCTATTAGAGTTTAAAAAAGGACCTATGGTAACTGTGTGTTTTACACTGACATATAAAGCTGGATTTCTGTAGCTTTAACTACCTTTCATACTTGAAAAACAACAAAAACAACAAAAAACTAAAATCCAGGAATCTGTGAGGTTTTTTGTCAACTAATCTTGTTCAGTAAAGATCAGCAATTGTTCAAGGATTTCTGGTATTAGACATGAAAAGTGGTCAAAGGGTGTAATCTCCATCAACTGGGTGTGATTTGCCAGCTCTTCTGTTTAAAAAACATTTTAACAGATTTTATTTCTAAAAGCTTCTTTCTACATATACAAACAATAAATATATATCCTGCAAATTCATGTTGTGATTTAGGGAAGCAGACTCATTTTCCAGTTAATGCAGCTTTTGGTCATACACAAACACACAAAGCACATGTGCATCCCACAAAAAAAGCCATAACCCCATCCAGGAAGACCACCACACAGAACTGTCATTGGATTCAGCAGCACAGTGAAAGGCTGAATTCCTAACTTTAAAATTACCCCCTCCACATTAAAAATCTAAACAGATTCACAAAATAAGCAGATCAGATTGCAGGAACTGTGATTTCACTTCCATATAAAAATCAAATCAGGGCAGTGCTAGATACTAAAAATAAAGTACCAATTGTTCTTGGTTTGAGTTAATAAAAAAACCTGCATGGAGGGTTCACAACAAACAGCAGAGTAGAATGCATTAATACTCTGCTGGGCTAGATAAGAGTACACAAAATATGATCAGGGGAAAAAAAATGATTGAAAATTTTTCTTTATCTGACAAGAAGCAGTAGGGAATGTTTGGGTAATCCACTGCAGAAGGCAACATACACACAAGCCCCATGGCTTACAGCATCAGTTTATGGATCACCCATGTCATTTGTGCCACTGTGCAGATGCTGAAAGCCATATTCACCATGAATTTGTTTAGTCTCTCCCTGAATCCAATTTACATTTCTTAAACAGAATATGTGACAGTGCAGGCATTTTTAAGCTATTCCACCTTAGCTCTGACTCCATGCTTCCTGAGGAGGAGAAACTTGAAAGCACAAGACATTTTCCCTTTCCCCTTCCTCCACCCTCCCTGTCACATTACAAGAACTATCAGATGAGCTTCTCCAGAACAGGTCAGTTCCTAAAAACCACAGAAGCATAGAATGATTTGGATGGAGAGCATTCAGTCCAGCCCTCCTGCATGGACAAGGACATCTTTCACCAGACCAGGACAAAAAAATGTCACCATCTGTTTCACAATTCTTTCCTTCAGCCTCAAATACACCTGCAGCTGCAGTCTCCTTGCTTTGTCCTGTTAGGGCCAATATAATCTAGTATTTACAGGACAGTCAGCAAATTGGACCCTTCTTTGCAGGGTTTTTTCTGCCCTGCCATTAATACATAGAGCTGATTTTTTTCCAGTCCATCCAGCCTTGTGTACCTCAACTATCCAGAGAAAAGTGATCACAAGGAATTTAACAAACCAATTTGATTCCAAAAGGAGAAGTAAAAATACAGTGGTGACAAATAAGAGAATGTAGAAGTGTATTTCAGCTTTTGGAGCAGTAAGGGTCAAAGATCAGAGAGAGCTGTGACTGTTTTTATATAGTGAAGTTGTGCTGATGGTTAAACATAGCCTTTGAGACCACATCCTCACTAATGAAACTGTAATTTCCTTTAAATTATTGCCATCCACACACCAGACCTCATCAGCCAGACAGTAATGACTTTTCATCATTTATTTCAACACAAGAACAATCAATAAGCTTTCCCCCCAGTTCCTTTACCGCTATCTCTGGACTCTAAAAAAAAGGAATTAGAAAAGATGTCAGCTATAAAAGAGACACAGCCAGGTTTCATTGCTGTCTTTCTCATGGAAGGAAATTCTAAACCACCATCTGATTTTGTGATAAACAGGATTAAAGCAATGCAAAGAAAATGTTAATCCATTAAAACATTATGAACAGACTGGAGTATCAAAGAGCATAAGTAGATCACATTGGATTGAGAGGATTTCCCTCTCATCATGACTGTCCTGGGCATTGTTTTGCACTGAAAATGTTTAGTATCAGATTGAGGGAATATCACACTTTTGCTCAAATAAACTGAGGACACTCCATGGAAGACACACATGCACAAAAAAAACATCTCAGCCTGCCAATTGAAGTTTTGGTCTTGTGTTAAGCAGCAACTAAAAAAGTATTCTACAGTTCTCAGAATGTTTCAACAGTGGGAAAATTTTGGAATATTTGGAATATTTCAGGCAAACCAGAGAAACACTAGGAATAAGACCAGTAAAATCAATGACAAACTTGAAAAATTTAATTTAGAAGGACTGTATTTTAAAATCAATCAAATCAGCTTTATAAAGACATACACACACAAATGTTCAGTCTCTTATGACATAACCAGGGCACAGCTTGCAGAGCAAGTGGGCAAAATTCGTAGGCAGGGCTCTTCATCTACACTGTTCCAGACTAAGATTTCAAAATGAGCATTCCCCCAAAATAACAGGGTGCTAGCAGACAGCAGAGGGGTGCAGCATTGCTGACTTCACTGAGGGCAAACAGTGCTCACACTGCTAACTGTGAGTATTCCATCGTATTGGATTTTAACTGTTGTGTTTCAGCTCTCAGGCAAGGCTCTAATTCCATCACTGAGCCTCTGAATTTATTTTGACTTACAGCAGCTATCTTTGAGAGTGTTTGTAGCAGCTTCCACAGCTGAAGCTGAGTTACACACAGAAATCTTGACAAGCCAAGGGACTAAAACGCTTGCCAGTTCCATTCTAGTGGGTGGCCAAATCATAACAGCAACATAAGGCTCCAAGCAATGGCGTGAACAAGAGAAGAGCTACTGAAGAGAACAGACATCAAAATTAGTCTTGGAAACTGCTGTGACACATAGAGCTGCCAGAGAACTATTTCAGCTGCAGAGAAAAGTGGCACAGGATCTTCAAAGAAAGGCAACAGGTAATCTTACATAACCTGTGAAGCCTTTCGATGTTTTACAGAGCTGAACAATACCCAGCCACACTGAACAAGTAAAATGAGCGTAAATTATTTCTTCTCTGTCTCAATCTCTGTTACTGTAGAGTAACTGCTACAAGCATGCTATGGGAAGCCAAAAAACTATTTTGAATCACAAAAAGCCACGTTATTCTTTCACTCATCTTCCTGAGCATCAGTGACCTCCTTAGGAATGGAGGAGAATAAAAAAATAAAATAAATATTGGCTGGTGTACAAAATAGGACAGCAGCGTAGGAGAACGCAAAGGATGCTGATACTGAGGAGGAGATAAGATGAAGAAAAATTCCAGGTGAGAAGTTCAGGCCCTGCCCTGCAGGAAGGACTCATTAAAGAATCAAGCTGTTCTTTAAAGTATTATTACAATCTCTTGAGTTAGTTTTCCCTCTACTACTCAAACAGCAGCAGTGTTCAACACCTCTCCAGGAAATACACCACACCACCCATGGCACTACTTTATGGCTTCAAAACAAATCCCTTGGCTGTAGAAAAGTCTCAGGTTTTCTGCAGCCTCAATCCTCAGGTCATGAGCCTTTTCAGCAAAGGTTTGCATAAATCTTTGTTTCAATCTTAGCTAAAAAATTCTCTAAATATACTTAGAACTGTAAACCACACCAACACCCAGTTGAGCAGGTGAACATGAGTTTTGTTTTGGTTTTTGGTAAGTGTTGCTACAAGTAGAAGTGGAACAGACAAGTCACAACACTGTTTAATAGCAGGGTTAGCTGCACCTACACCCTTCCCATGAAGGTAAAGTGCATCTGTGGTAGTGAGAAAACCACAATAAAAAAGTACAATCTTAAGAAGGCACAAGCCAGAAAATGTCTACAGTTAGGCAAGAAGAACTACACAAAAACTTGCCATGAAGGTTCCTCCAAAGATCAGCAGCTGGAAAAGCACTTTACTTGAAAAAGCACTTCTGCTAGCCATCTGTCAGGACTAGAGGGCTATTCTCCCCTCAATTCAAAATCTGGCTGCCCTGGGTTACCATTCATCTGAGGCACTGAAGACTGCCTTGAGCCCAGAAAGCATCATCCTGAGAGCAGAATTCACGTCTCAAAGCGCCTGCTCGGGTTTGCTGCTGACAGGGATCTCGTGGCACTGGCAATGAGTTCAACCTTTCCTGTTCATTTCTGAAGCATGGTGTAACACTGACTTCTCATCATTTAGCAGAGTTTAAAGTTCTCTTTAAAGTTTGTTTCCCATGGCCATAAAAGTCTGTGATTTGCAGTATGCCAGAAGAAAAGCCTGCTGATTATCTAAATGGCAGGTAAGTTATAAGGCTACCTGTGACTGAGGGTGGCAGAGGGGAAATCCTGCACAAAAACCCATCAGTGAGCAAATGGCTCCTTCCAGTCCTGGGCTCCAGATTCCCAAATGTACTCAAGAGCTTACTTTGCTGAGATATTAATCAAAAAATAAACAATTCCCATGGCTCTTATAAGTCCAAGTAGTATTTTTATACTTAAAATGAACAACTAATTATATAGTAAGAGGAACTGGATGAACTGGGGGGGGAAAAAATTCCCCTTCAAGATATTCTGTTGCCGACAGTCATTTCTTCCCATCCTGTTCTTCTTCCAACTTTGAATAACAATTACTTGGGAGGAATGTTTTCTGAAACTCTTTGCAGAACACCTCTGAGTCTTCAGGTTCTTCAATTAGACACCTTAACGAGGTGGAAGCACAAAGAAGGACAGAAGTGCTTCTCTACTAAATGCAAGCCCCTCTGGAAAAGGCTAAAAAAACCTACCACAATTCGCAAAAATAATTCATCTTCCAGTCTCTCCCATTTAGTTACTCCCCATCTCACTGCAGAGGTTTAGGATGGTGATCAGCTTTAGAACAAATTCAACCAATTTGATGTTTTCTAAAATCTGGAACAGTGCTTTCCAGCATCGTGGGAAAAAGAAGTGTTAATGCCTGAATTTTGACCCCACCCAGAGAAAGCATAAAAAAGCAGCAGCAATTTTACATGACTAAGGCCCAGCAAGCAGACCAACAGCAGCAGTGCCTGTGTCAGCAGGTTTACCCTCCCATATCCAGAGGCTGGAGAACTCCATTATTCCATGGAACTTGCAAAGGGAACAGTTTGTGAACAGGCACCAGGACTTTCCAAAACAGCTGGCCCTTCAGAGGGAGCTGCAGGCTTTAACCTCGAAACAGCCACGCTGCTGTAAGGAGACAGTCAGGAGCCTGAGCTTTTCTGGGTTTTTGTTTTAGTGTTCACCATACACGAGTACACGGCAAAAACAAAGCGCATTGAAAATGAAGCAGTGTTTAAAACCTCCACCAAGCAGCAGCCCGAAAACAATGTGTAAATAAACCCAAGTCATGTCAAGCAGCATTCCACAGTCATGTGTCAAGTGAAAAGCAGAAAGACTTGTCTGTTTGAAGCAAACAATTGTGATCGTTTATGCACAAGCCACTTTCCTATATATTGACTCAGGATTTTACCATTTAATGACAAGTTTCCTGAAAGCTTAGTGAGTACAGACACTATAAACAAGATTATTATGAGCTCATTATATACTAGGTTGCATTTCTAGACACTATTTAGTTGAGTGCTTATTCAAAATGCCCTTTTATTGTGAGATGATGTACCTAAGTTTAGCTTACCCACTTAAAATCACCCCAACCAAATCACTGCTCAGTATGACCCATTGTCTCTGCTGGCCCCCAGAGCCTGTATTTTAGACTAAATCTCCTTCAAGAGATCATGTAGCAGATTACACTGACAATCATTTATTTGCATTAAGCATAAACATCAGAGCCACTTGTACTAACCTACCTAAGACTAAAAACAGAAAAAAAAAGCCCTTAAACAAAAACATCATTACTTTCCACCAGACATTTAACAGTTCCTCTCTTACATGGAAATTGGATGTCTACTGTGAAAGGCCAGATGCTCAAATGGATTAAACAGTGTCTAGCCTTTAAATCCTGCATCCACAAATCAACACTGACCTAGTGACCTAAAGTAAAATTTAATAATAAAAAAAAAATATCCAACAGACAGATATAGACCAATCAAGACAGAAATTAAAAAAAAAAATTGATTGCCTAAGACTATTTGGATATTTGCATGCTGCTCATGAGAATACAAGAGCTGGAGAGGACAGAATGTGCAGTCCCCTATTTATCCTTGACACAGGTTTAGCAGAGGCACTGGGAAAACAGGCTCAGCCCCAGTTAGCAATCAGGAGAAATCACCTCTGGAAAGGGTACCCAAGCCATTACCTTCCTGCCCTCAGGATGCTGCTGTCTCTGAAGGCTTGCCAGCGAGACAGTGATTCACAGGCAGTGACAGTGAATCCTGCGGGCTGCCTTCCTGGAAACAGAGCAGGGCAGAGAAACACATCCCACAGCAGCATGACCTTGGGAGGGCTGCCCTTCACTCCAGGCAGGTCCATGATAACACCTGAAGGGTGAAAGTCTGATCTGTTCCCAAGGACAAAAGCCAACCTGCCCCCTTCCTCCTGACAATGCAATTACAGACTCGGTGCTTGCACGTGTGAGCAAGTCCACTGCAGCCCATTAAGAGCAAGTTTTGCATAAATTATCGAC
The DNA here is from genome assembly GCF_027579445.1 of Ammospiza nelsoni. Lineage (NCBI taxonomy): Eukaryota > Metazoa > Chordata > Aves > Passeriformes > Passerellidae > Ammospiza > Ammospiza nelsoni. The sequence goes on from NC_080637.1 coordinate 63,272,956, forward strand.
TTCAAAGGCAATGCAATATTTAAATTCTGGGGAAGGAAAGGAATTTTTAAAAAGGGGATTTTTTTTTTTAAATAACAAGTTGATACAGCTTTTATTACGGGTGCTCACACAATTCCACCAACATGAGAGTGTTACATGATGTCTGAAAGGACTTCAGGCACATATACCAGCCTCCCACAAGCACAGCTCATTCACCACAAACAGTTAAAGTACTCAAAGAAATAAAAACCCTCTCAACCTCCCACACACACTTTTGTTAGGCACCAAGACTTGAAAAGCATCTTGTAGGTTAAAAATTTATCTTAGTCAAATATGTTGCAATCATGACTTATTAACTCTATCAGTAACTTTCCATCCAGACTCCAATGCCCCGATATTTTCAGTGCTTAAAAGCAGAGGACAGAGAGGTTGAATTAGCACTGACACAGTTTTAATTAACAGCCTCTAGTAGTGTTCTCCCCTGCACCAAATAAAAATGGCAGTTCTGGTGAGATGGATGCAGCATAAAACCTTTATTTGAAAAGGGAAAGCCCATATGTGACTAAAACCATCTGCTGAAGCAACATTTTGCAGTTTTGGGGGGCAAAATTTTCATGTCCCTCATTTAAGTGCAGTAAGATGTTCACCATGCAAATATTAGGGAAAAAAATAATACTCCTAGCTCCTGCAACACAGCAGAAAAAGTATTTTATAGGACAAGAAAACCTCACAAGGGTATACCTTTAATTTTATTTTCCCCTTCATATTAAATTCTTCCATCAAAACAGTCACAGTATTTGCAGAGAATCCCAAAAACTCATGCCAAGTCTTTATACAACTAAACTCTATAAGAGAAATAGCCCAAAATGTTTGGTCAGTTGGCGAGTTAGAAAGAGGGAGAGAGGGTGGGAACGAGGAGTGGAAACCTGCTCCTGCATTCTGCCTCCCTCACGCTGCCTCCTTGGGCAAACTGCATAAAACACCCTCAACATCCATTGTATCACCAGCTCTGCTCCAGCATTTCCCCCTCGTCTCACCCTTGGTGCCAGCAGGAAAAGCAAACACCTATCTCATCCAAAAAGAAATCACTCAGACAAAAAGCAAGCAGCGTGAAAAGACACGTAAATCAAACAGCTCTGGCAGCAAAGAGCATTTCATAAAGAGGAGAGTTATGGATTGCTCCATTTGTGTCAGTTCGGCCAGTTATTGTTCTCACTTACTACTTGAACTACCCCAGATTAAACTGCTTGAACTGCAGCAGACAAACGAAGATCCTTAAAACACAATCCCCCCACACCCTCCTAACAATAAGCATTATTTCCGTGGCGCTGCCATCCTCAAACCTTAAAGCCACTCCATCAATTAAAAATCACCTACACCCAAAACGAATTTAGCACCAACCTTGCGAAAAGCTCGCTCCACTCGGCTAGAAACCATGAACAGTTTTTGGTAAAAATCCTTTTATGCGCTCCTCCAGCTAGCTAATTCCAGCCTTCCATTAACGCACTCCATTGCAGATAATTGCCGGCAGCACACGCTCCCCTGCTTTTGCTGGCTCCCAACGCAGCGAGGATAATCACATTCCAGCAGGGAGCGAACAGATGGCAGCCTCCATGGTAACCAGCCCTCCCCAGCCAGCGCCGGAGCTGGGAGACTCCCGGGGAGCGGGGCAACAAGCGCCCTTTGTGCTCCAGCCCCGCTCAGCCCGAGCGCAGCAGCAGCAGCAGCGGAGCCGGCCCCGCGGCTCACTGGGCATGCCTGGCAGGTGCCCTGCCTCCGCAGGCGGCTCCGCACCTCAGCGACAGCTGCCAGCAGCTCTCACCGTGGCACTGCCCGCCCTGCCGGGTGCAGGTGGGTGAAACACCCGCTGAGACGGAGGTGATGCCGAGCGGGAGCTCAGTTTGCTGTTAAAACGGGGAGCTGGCGGGCACCGCACCTCAACAACAGCTGCCAGCAGCTCTCACCTTGGCACTGCCGGGTGCAGGTGGGTGAAACACCCGCTGAGACGGAGGTGATGCCGAGCGGGAGCTCAGTTTGCTGTTAAAACGGGGAGCTGGCGGGCACCGCACCCCAACAAAAGCTGCCAGCAGCTCTCACCTTGGCCCTGCCTGGTCAAGGTGCAGGTGGGTGAAACACCCTCTGAGACGGAGGTGATGCCGTGCGGGAGCTCTATTTGCTTTTAAAACAAATAACAGGGGAGCTGGCGGGCACCGCACCTCAACAAAAGCTGCCAGCAGCTCTCACCTTGGCACTGCCGGGTGCAGGTGGGTGAAACACCCACTGAGACGGAGGTGATGCCGAGCGGGAGCTCAGTTTGCTGTTAAAACGGGGAGCTGGCGGGCACCGCACCCCAACAAAAGCTGCCAGCAGCTCTCACCTTGGCACTGCCTGGTCAAGGTGCAGGTGGGTGAAACACCCTCTGAGACGGAGGTGATGCCGTGCGGGAGCTCTATTTGCTTTTAAAACAAATAACAGGGGAGCTGGCGGGCACCGCACCTCAACAAAAGCTGCCAGCAGCTCTCACCTTGGCACTGCCGGGTGCAGGTGGGTGAAACACCCTCTGAGACGGAGGTGATGCTGAGCGGGAGCTCAGTTTGCTGTTAAAACGGGGAGCAGGCGGGCACCGCACCTGAACAACAGCTGCCAGCAGCTCTCACCTTGGCACTGCCCGCCCTGCAGTGTGTACCCTCTGAGATGGAGGTGATGCTGTGCGGGAGCTCTATTTGCTATTTTGAGCTGGTTTTCCCTTGACAAAATGATTTTCTGAAGGCAGGCTTATTTCCCCTGAATGGGTTTGATTTCAGCACGTTTGCTGCCTGTATCTGATCTCTATCTCCCGGACTTTGAAATTGCTCCCCTCAAGACACCATAATCTATTGCTCAACAAGACCCTCTGCTTTGGTCCCAGGGCTTATCTGCTCTGCATCAGCCGGGATGGATGCTGATTCAGCAGCAGGCAGAACTGCCCTGTCCCTGCTGCACTGCCAGCAGAGGCGTGTCTGGAAAAGCCTTTTTTTCCATATCAAAGGTGTGCCTGAAACCTCTGCTCTCACCGGGCCAGGCCCCGCACAGCTCCACACCTACGGTGCAGGTGTGTGCAGCAGCTCAGAAAATTCCCACTGGTGATGTCTGCAGGGAAAAGGGAAGTGGCTTTTCACATCCAGCCGATAATGATCTCCTCTGCAAAATAAAAGGGCTGTGAAAGAACATATTGAGGTTTTAAATACTGATGAGTTGCACAGTCTCGAAATATTTAAGGTTTGAAACACTGAATGTACAATAGCCTTGACTCACACAAACTTTCTCAAAACCACTCAGTGCTTATGACTAATGGCATGTCAAAAAACTGGGTAATTTTACTTAAAGCAGCACCAAATTTGGACCTCAGGTTTCTGCATGCTAACTTAGGTCTAGCAAATTATTCCTTTGAGGAAGGGAAAATGGTTTCCTTTCTCCTTTGATCTTCTAGCTGGTCCTGCAGAAGAGCTTTAATTCCTCTAAAAGACTGAAAAACCCTGAGCTGGACCCCACCATCACAAAAGCACAACTTCTTCTGCAAGTTGTTTCAGGCACAGAGCTCTATGATTTTCTCTCTCTTCCCACCCAAATCTTCAGTTTTCCTCATCCTCACTGCACAAGGATGTTTGTTTTGTTTCACAGCAAGCCCAGTGAAGTTTACATTGGTAAGAGACACCTCTATTAAACTGCTGGTGCATTACCATTGGAAGCCCTTCAGACGGCACAAAAATATCTGAAATCAACCCGTAAGTCCCCATCATAGAAAGCTGAAGAGGACCCAGAATTCAGAAGGAACTCACAAGGTTATTGTGGATACTGGTGAAAGGTGTGGGACCAAACCCAGGTCTGCCAACTTGCCCTTCAGGACTAGCAGACCATTCTGACTCATGCTGCTAATTTCAATCCATTTTCTTCCTCTAAATAAGCAAATTTTACATCATCAAAAATTTCTTAAGCTTATATGGACACCAAACCTAATTATCCATCAGCAACAGCAGTAAAATAAAGTAAGGGAAAAAAACCAGTATCCTATTCAACTTGCCAATTATTAATAATAAAAAAATTTCAGCATTAAAGAATCATGAAAGGCATTTCCTTTTTGCCTCTTAAAAATAAAGACAGTGACTCAGAAATTAGGTTTGATGTACTTAGAGATTTTTAAGCATTTATGCATTTCTGGAGTTTAAAAATGGAGCAATTACAATTATTAGCAAAATTACTTCAAAATTATAGGGACTGAAGTTCAGTTTCGGTCTTTTTTCCATCATGAAAGGCACACCCCCTACAAAACAGTTTTCTAGATTTATGTTAATTCCAACTTTGTATTTAAAAATTAAGTTGTTTACTGAAATATTATAAGCCATCTTGGTATTGGAAAACCTGTTCCATACACCATAAAAACCCTTAGACCATCTGTTCTTGAACAAGAACTAGCTGTACTCATTATAGGAGGATTGCAAGCAGAATGAAGGGCAACAGCAGTCAGAATCTGTTTCAGCTTCTTACTTGGAATTTCTTTAATTATTAGGTCTGGTTTTACAAAGACACAATGGAAAAAAAATCAACTACATGGAGCAGCCATCACACAAGGGAAGGGACAATGGGACACGCTACAATCTTTGATAGAAGCAATAGGTCACATACATGGACCAATGGTTAAAAAAGTCTCTTCTGTTCATATGACAAAAGTTTTATTCAAGCTCCTTGAAAGGGACAGAGGAAAACAGCGCATCCAAAATGATTCTGAGGAGGGGTGGACAAAGAAAAGAAAATTTAGTCATCTCTCCTTCTTGTTTGGCTCAGGGACAGAAGTTTAGGAATAAACTGGTTTTAGCTGGAAGACATGAATGGGAAATAAAGAACATATTGACATCCGGTGTCCTGAACTAATTCCATTGTAAGGATTGTCTTCCACAACAATGGCACCATGTGCTTCAGCTTTTCCAGCCCCAGCTGCTATCTGACAGACCAAGGTTTTGCCATTTTATTCAGGTTGGTCAAGTCTGAAACTAAGCTTTAGAAATGTATGTTTTTCAAATTGGATGTGGGGTGGGGTGTGCCTTTTTGGTAATGACCACTTAAAAATCTATTCACCCAAAACAAGTTATGTGAGTTTAGAATGAGATACATAGACAGCAGTTAGTCACCACTGTCTGCATAAGATTTGAAAGCTTAACTAATACCAACCACAGCATCTAATTGACATGTCAGGCCCCACACACATGGTTTCAAGTTGTTGCCCATTTGTTATATTATTTTTTAGAGTTCTACTGAAACAGGCTTGTAATTCCTGACAGTTGCAACATTTACTGCCAGACAAAGTAAAACAATACAACATGGATCTGCTCTGTTATAGTACCACCTTTGTTTCTACAGAGAAAACAACTTTAATATAAATATAGACTCATGGAACTGTTTATGTTGGAAAAGACCTCCAAGACCATGGAGTTCAGCTGTTAACCCAGCATCACTGTATTCTCCACTAAACCAGTGTCACATCCACACATTTTTTTTAACTCTTCCAGGGATGGTGATTCCAGCACTTCCCTGAACAGCCTGTTCCAATGCTTGATAACCCTGTCAGTGAAGAATTTTTTTCCTAAAATCCAATCTAAACCACCCCTGGTGTAAACTGAAGGACAGTCTCTTGTCACCTGGGAGAAGAGCATGGCCCCCACTTTGCTATAACCTTTCAGGGGGTTGTAAAGAGTGATAAGGTCCCTCCAGAGCCTCCTTTTCTCCTGTCTAAACACCCCCAGCTCCCTCAGCTGCTCCTCACAGGATCTGTGCTCCAGACCCTTCCCCAGCCCCACTGCCCTTCTCTGGACACTCTCCAGCACCTCCATGTCTTTCTCAAAGTGAGAGGCCCAGAACTGAACACAGAATTTGAGGTGCATCCCCACCAGTGCCAGGCACAGGGGCACAAAATGCTCATGTGCTCCTTTTAGCTCCAAATCATCCAGTACTGAAGAAGTGCACCTCAAGGGAAACAGGATGTGTACATTTTTAAGAGCATTACAAAATACATCTATTCTAATAAGCAAGCATAAAGGCTCTGAAGATGGAAAAGGAGACCTCAGGCTGCCCTCCTGTTACTTCCCCAGCCATTTCAAGCTCCTCAGTGCCACAGGAAACAAGACTATGGCATTTATTTTTCTTTCAGAGGGTGCCCTGAGAGGAGATATGTGCTGGGCTTGGAAAGAAGGGCAGCTGTTTTGCTTTTGTTCCGACAGGCAGCGTTTGATTCACATGATGCCAGCGTTGCAGGTGCTGAACCTTCCCCTTCCAAAGTGCCGCTGTGTACAGAAAGGGATCTGCAGCAGAGAGAGGAGCCATCCCCTCCTCTCCTCCTCCTGACACTGCCTCCATCCCCTGCAGCCATCCTTCCTCAGTGTTACAACAGCTGTTCCTGTGGATGCCTATTTCTGGCAACTTTCACTAAAGGACAACAAAGAAACAGGGACAGAAGTTCTACCAGGCCTTCTTAGTGATCTCTTTGGTCCACAAGCCTGGAAGTTTTCCTTCCCTATTAGGCAGCTCTCCAGAATAACTTTCCAGTCACAGAAATATAAGAAACAAGACTTTTACTGTTATGTCTCCAAAGATAAGTTATTTTCAGATCAGGCAGGGCACCAGCCTGATACACTGGAACACATTCTCTAAACTAGAACTGCTTTCATTTCCAAGCAGTTTATGGCACCTCTCCCACTGAGCTGTATCAGCACTGCCTTCAAGTTAGCAATGCCTGCATCAAAGATATTGTTTCTTCCTAAAGCATATCTAGAGTTATCCAGGCACATTGATAAATATAATTTTCAAGTATTATGGAAAGCAAATGATGTAAAAATCTAATTTCAAGAAAATCCAGCCATCAAAAGGCTCTAGATTTCAGCCCCTTCCTCTAGTAAAGAAAATCCTCTTGCTAACTGCTGATAATAAAGACACAGCTAATTAACAGAATTTTACATTGTAAACACTGGATTATTTTTATGTCAACAGCAAAACGTTGTGCACAGAGGAATTGTTAAGGAGAATGTATGATTGCACAGGCTCCCTCAGGAGCACACTGCAGTCAGGCCTCACACATCCAAGGCAGGAAAATGCTCATTTTGGTGCTGCCTACCCAGCAGCAAGAGGGCTGGATCTGGCCTTGCAAGTGGTGTACAAATGGAGAGAAATGGAAAGCCAACATCAAGAGGCTTGCCTTGCAACAGCAGAATAAGCTGTCACACTAATGCATTCAATTAAAAAAAAAAAAGAAAGAAAGAAAAAAAAAAGGCAGCAAGAGGTATGACAAAAGTAGAGCAGATTTCAGCTAAAAATTCAGTTTGTCTAGGTAGGACAATTCAGGTCACTGTCTGGAAGCACCCAACAATAGGGCACAGCAACCAGCAGACGTGCCTGATTATTGCTGCAATCTCACAGAGTGTTTCCATGGAAAAGCAGCAGCCTCCTAGGTTTGACATTCAGCGTCTGACAGCTGAGCCAGCCAAGGCTCAGACTCACAAGGCTCAAAGAGAGATCACAGACAGCTCTTTGGATGTGGTTCTGAGCACTGCAGGACTAAATCCAGCTCTGAGGAAGAGCCCAACCCCAGGGGTCTGCTCTGTGCTTTTTATTTACCAGTTAAGTCCCAAATGAAAGCAGAACAGACATCAGAGCAGCACATGGGTGGGAGCTGTGGCCACAGGGCTTTCCTTTCTCCTTAGGCTCCACTAAAGAATTTCTGCAAAGTCTGTACAGACTGAAAGCCTGCTCTTGGACAGAACTGGCAAAACAAAGCTAGAAATGCTGGAAGAAGAATAGCCTGTACATTCCCTCCTCTATAAATTATCCTACAGTAATGACCAAAACCAGTGGGAGAGCAAGGAAATGTAGAGAAACCAATGCAGCCACAATGAAGTCACTCACAACATTATGGGTACTCAGTGAGCTTGTCCCCTCCACACAGGCACAGGAAGCTCTCATACTCCATCAATCCAACTTGGAAAGAAAAGAGGTTGTTATAACTCCAGAAGTTGAACTTAGTCTTTGCAGAGGGGATCTGAGGTACAGCAGGAGCAGTGGTATTTGAGCAGTGCTAAATATTGCATCATGCTTCAGCCCAATGCATGTGGAGAACTTATTAGTGGCAAACAACGCAGAAAAAAATTCTTGAAATGCATTTAACAGATCCACCCATATAATACACATTGATTTGATTTAAATTCCTTTCCAAACTCACCAAGCACCACTTTGCCAGAGGTTTCTAAGGTCTAGAGACACCAGAGCCAGATCCAGCCCAAACAAGCACTTTTCTGGGCAGTCTGTAACAGCTCACATTCATTTTACAACACACCTTGCCTTTCTCTACCCAGAAGCTCCTTCCACAGGTTGACTGAGCAAAAAGCCATCTAAAAAAACCTCATTTTGGAGGGTATTTGATCAGGCAAACTTGGAGCATGCTCCTTCCTTGCCCACAGCTGACAGCTCCACTGACAAGAGGAAGGAAAAGCAACATCACAAGATTTAGTGATAGCTGACAACACCAACAAAACCTAAAAATTGTACCCACCTCCAATGCTGGCTCACACAAGAGAGTTAGCTTTTCTACAACCCAAATTTACAGGGCCACTTAGGCCAACAGTAGCTCTGTGTTCCACTGGAGCCACCCAAATACTCCTGGGTTTTATTTTTGTTTCTATTTCAATGGCTCAGAGATTTCTTTGCAGTCTACCTCCTCCCAAAAGAATAAGCAACCAGTTTCACAGCTGTGGGGGCAAAAAGTAAAGGAAAAAGAGGTTTTGCCAGAAATTGTTTAGAAAATTTTGATGACTACTGGGGGCCTTGGTCACAGTAAGGGCTTCCAGGTGGACTCCTGACAAATATAGAGGCATACAGCAGGTTGTCTCTATTTCAGATCATTTTCTACAAAAGTAATAAGCCCAGTACAGCCTATTGCTGTACAGTATTGCTGGCAGCAAGCACCTTGGTAAGGCTTGTATTATTATTGCTACTAACACATAATGCAACAAAGAGGGATCTTGCAAGGATTGTATTATTTTGCTACGAGGAAACAGAAAATAATATTAGTGCATGAGTCACTGCAGTACCTTGGAAGGTCTAGAATTTTCATAGTTTGCCTTTAATTACTGGACATAAGGATAAGGAAAAAAATAAACAGCAAAATAAACAAAAATAAATCAAGACACACCTACAAAGAAAGACTCCACATTCTGAGAAACGAGCAAGACTGACACATAGGCACAAACCAGAACAAGCTGATCTTGTTAACAAAAAAATTTTGGAGACTCTTTTAAAGTTTTGATTGTCTTTGCACTAGTGAGAAAAATGAGTCCAGAGAATGCAGTACCAGCAGGGGTGAATAATTAACTGCATTTCAAAGTTCCTTAATTAATACAATATAGTGCAAGTGTGTATATAGAGTGTGAATATGCACTACAATAAAATATTTTCCATCCAGCCTGCCTGTACTTACATTTTAAACAGCTAGGATGTATTTTATATTTTGATACCTAGAAATGTTTTGATATCTATAAATACATGTTGATGTATTTAAAGAGCACTCTAGTAAATGTATTACCTACACTTAGCTTCCAGGAAAATAAAATCTTTGGTAATGCACTGCAAGGTAGTGATGTGAGGGACCATAGTGACACTCACCCCTTGTCTCCTATCCGTAATTTTGAAGATCATCACTATTCTCAGACTGCATGTGACAGAAAAATGGGAAGGAAAGGTCAGGAAAATGTCAGAAACCAAGTTGAAATTTGAAGACAAGTTCATGGTGTGCAATGAGGAAGGTCACAAGCCTCTCTTTCTCTTTGTAATGGTAACTGCCTTGGATCAACACATTCTTGTTCTGCTTCTGCTGCTGCTCAGCCAAGCCATGAGAACTCAGTTTAGTGCAACTGCCTTTGGATGTTGACAGATGACTTAGTCCTCAACAACAGCAAGAAACAAGCTTTCTTTTTGATACCAGCAGAAAAACTACATCTAGACCACAGATTCACTCCTGCACAGAAAAGTTTGATCACAGGCTATTAGAGAACTTACTGGCCTCCTGCAGATTTCTGATTCTTCAAGAGAGATCTATATAAGCTACAGGCCAAGATGAGAAAAACTGTGTGTATCTTGATTTTCAAATACTTCTGAGACTCTCCCAGAGGACATCTATTTAACATCAAAACCAGTAAACTGTTAAAGAAAAAATCCCCACAAAAGCAAAAGACAGCTACTTACAGCTACCCATGCCTTATAAAGGAGTGCCAAGCAGAAATCCTCACATTCCAGTGATTCTGTGCAAGTAAACCTACTTATTTGGGAGGCAATCTTTAAAGTGGGCACAGAATGAGCATTATCAACTCACTCTATGAAAAAGGAAGTTCTGAATTTCATAACTTAGTGACATGGCTCAGGAATTAAGCAACAAGAAGCATTTCAACACATAATAACAGCAGCTTGTGTGAGTGGGCACCCATGTCAAAGGAAATGTGTCTTTAAAATTTCTCTTTAAAAAGAAAAAAAATCCTTACCCATTGGGAATCATTTGTCTCAGTGCCATCAAGAATAGTTCTTTTCTTTTCTACATTATGGAAGCTACATTCTAATCTCACCTTTAAGGCCTTTTGGGAACCCTCGCTTTTTAAGAAAATAATGAGCAGCTGTGGCAGTGCAAAATGTCTGTTACTCTCCAGAAGAGCAGTCCTGTATTTTGGCTTTTAAGAAGTGGAAACACATGAATAAATTCAGAGAAAGGATTTCTGTGAGTTACTTTCACTTGTAGCCTCACTATTTTTACAGTAATAAACTGTATAGTAGTAAGTAATTATTTTTCTGTAGCAGGAAACTTGTAAACAAGACAGGTCTTGTAATTTGCTCCTCTATTTTTGCTTCTCATCCTTGTGGTCTTTATATCCAACTTCAGCAGGAGGCCTCCAACCCTTGCACCATGCAAAATTCAGCAGAAACAAGCATGCCCTGACTGCAAAAAGCTCCTGGCTCCTTTCTGCATTGACTGTTACATTATTGAGATGGCATGAGAGAATTTTCAGGAAAAGAAGAAGACTTGACAATTTCCACCATGCCTCAATTAAAAACAAAAACCCAAACAAACAAACAAACAAACAAACAAATAAAAACAACACCAGCAAAAAAACTTGTTAAGATACAATCCCACAGCATCAGGCATGGATGATGCCAGCAGCTCTCTAGACAGCCAGACACTCACCTGACACAACACCCACTCCATGCAGCTTCTGTAGAAGTCCATTCCTCAGTTTGTTTTTTTTTTTTTTAAAGCAGGAGGAGCTGAGTTCTACCAAAAAGGGGAGTCTGTGTCTACTGTACTGCTGCTTCATGAACTGTGAGAACTTACACATCAGAAAAATTATGTTTAATGATCAATAAGAGTTCTATAAATACACAAACTGAAGACATAACAGGAGACTACATGGTCCAACAGCCAGCCCTGAAGCAAAATTGGCATGTCTAACCCATCCTGGGAAGATAAATATGAGGAAACTACATCATCAGAAGTATTAACTATACCTCTCTCAGCTTCATAGAAGAGAAAGAGGAATACATATTTTTAATGGTTCTTCAGTTGAAAGCTGTCTGATGCGACCAGTGTAAATCAACCACTCTCATTTTCTCCTAACTACCAGCAGGGCAAAGATCCTCAGCATTCTCATGAAAAAATGGAGTTTAAACATCATTATATCCCAATACTGCCCCTTATTTCACCCAGAAACCCTTCTGACCCTTTCATTCAAGCTCTGAATCTATAATCTGAAAGCTCAGTATGAATTATAATGATCTTTTTGATCATATTACTTCTAACAACCTCCTGCAACTGTAACAGCAGAAACATTAAATTTTCACACTCTTTCTTCTCAAAATTTCAGGTTATAGAAGGAAGAGCTGGCTGAACAGAAATTAATGAAAGAAAAATTGCAGTTTTCAAAGTTTGTGGTTTGCAGTTACCTTTGACTTCAACACTACAACCATTAGGAGTGATTGCTGTCATCAACAGGAAAACAGCTGCATCCCACAGTCTGCAAAGGGCACTCACTCACCTGGACTCCATCACAAAGAATTCACTAGCATTATATCAGTTATTACATTGCCATTTATTTAATTTATTTTATTTCAGCTTCCATTAAGCTTTTTATGACAAATAATTAAGGCTATATTGTAAGACTGGGATTTTTTTTTTTTTTGGAGGGGGGTGTATTGACTCTTGAACTAGTCTATTTCCATTGCTTCAGTAAACTGTAATCTAATATTTAATTTTAAGCCATCCAACAGTATCATGGGACACAATACAGCAAATCTGTAGTCTAACAGGTTACAGATTCAGCTGTTAATCAGTCCTTCTATTCCATAACAAGAAGAAATTTTAATAAGTTGTGACATTCATACCTGAAAGCTACAAAATGAAGACGAAGCACCCCAGAAATGATTTTCAGTTCAGTCCTACGTGATCCAAAACAACCAATCTCCAAAATGCATCCACTCCCCAAATCAGAAGAAATCACATTTAAATTTAAGACATGTATTTGTCACAGCAAAGACATGTGCATATGTGATTTATCAGAAGTGATGCTAGAAGTGGATATAAATACCCAGCTGACCCAGCACAGCACAGAGCAGTGGAGGATTGCCAAGCTGACCTCGAGTGCATTTCTCTGAGCACAGCACACATCCTGTACCTCTGCCACCTCCCTCTAAAGCAGCAGCTGGCTGCTAGGAACACCTATGCTTCCTATTCAGTGTTCAATACTTGATTCTAAAAGGGAAAACTCATCCATTTTGTTTTCACAAGGAGCTTGAAAAATAACAGTGATATAGCTGAAAGAGATTCCAGTCACAATTATTTAGACATTGAGGACTTACAACAGTCTTTCTCAGTGATCTCTCTGGAGAGCTGAGGGATTATGATGCTTGGATTTGTAAGCAGAAAGATTTTGAGAAGTTCTTTTGGGATATACAGGAAGCCTGTGTGTTAAGGGCAGTACTTGATGATAAATATTTGCTTTTTACTCTCTCCTCTTTGACAGCAAGGATCTCTGCTGGATGCTGGTTTAGGAAGGCAACCGACCTCTAACCCAAAATAAGCAGAATTGTTATTTGTGTTCAGAGGAATATTTCTGTGTTCACACTGTGGTCTCTCCTATTTCCAGGAATACAACAGAACAATAGCTATGTTTGATTATATAAAAAAAACTTTTATTTTTAAATAAACAACCAAAATCAATGAGTACTTTGGGGCTACAGTTTGTTGCTCATACACTACACCACAGCAAAGGAGAAAGCTTCAGAAATGCTGGAAACAGTAACTTAGCAGTATTTTGCCCTTATCTACTCAATATCCAGTTTCAGTAGAAAACTTTTTTCCCCCCTAGCCAACAGGGGGAAAAAAGTGCTAACTCCTTGAAACAGGAAAAATAGATAACAAAACTGAAATTCCTCCAGTCCAATCCATAATTTGGCTCAGATTTGCAATCAAGAAAGCAGAAGAGGAGCTGCTAGAGAACACTGACATGCACATAAGCACTGAAGATTTTTGGTATCTGAGAATATTGAGGGTGGGTGCTGGTGGTGAGGCTGCTTGGCTGGCTGGTTTGAAGCCTATCAACAAGCCAGGCCCTGCAGAGTTATTATTAATCATGATCAAATCACATCAGGTTGTCAACATCTGATTGCCCTTACACTTGTACATTCTGTACGTGTCCCTCGGAATTAAAATGGTAAAATATTAATCAGCAGTGGCAGCACACAAGATATTTTCATGCAGCAAAAGTCAAATAGAGTGGAAATTACTCACAGAGCTAAACAAGAACAAAAGCTTTTTAAGTTTGATTTGTGCCAAAATCTTCATGCTATCCATGTTATTATTCATCCAGTGCACACTGGGTTTTTTTTCTAAAATTTCTTTCAAATAAAAAGTGTTTAGATGAACAATGCCATAAAAGGAAGAAGGGAAAAAAAAAAAAACAGAATGCACACCTACACACACACAAAAATATACACACTTTAATTTGGGTCCCTTCCCTTTCCTGCAGATTCTCAGCAGCTGCCCAACTTTTTGCCAAGTCCTGGCCACATGCACCCATGACTCTGACTCACCATTTTACACTGCAAGCACTGCTAGTTATTCTTCAGTTGCTTCCTAATCTTTTTATGGTTTAGGACATCATCATTATGGCTCTGAAATGAGTTGCACACAGAAAGACACACTCTGTGGTACACACACCTTTAAGAACTAAAAATCACTGAAGTGTTTACAAACCACAAAAACCCCCACAAACAAATAAAAAAAACCCGACCAAACAACAGTTCAGTTTTGCCTTCTCCAAGGATTTCTTTGACCTCTTTTGTACAGGGCTTGAACATCTTCATTGACTTGCAATGTAGCCAAGACATTAATCAGAATATTCTGTTAAGCCTTTCTCTCAACTACCATGACTGACATGAGACTGTGGGGAGGGAATGAAGGTGGGGGTGGAAATTATGACTTTTTACCTCTTGCAGAACTGAAACTATTTATATGAATGATGACATTCTCATAAGACTTTCAAAGCAGATGCATAAAGCTGGGAAATCAATTCAAAATCAAGGAAATAAATACCCAGCAACAACAGGCATGTATTTGCTGTCCTACCTTGAGGAATATATTTTTGCAAGATTTGGATCCTGCAGCTCATTATCACCTTATCTGTTGTTTTTTTTAATGTACCTGAACTCTTAGAAGGAAAAATGAAAAATGAGTATTCAAGAATAAATTCCATCTTAAGTCTATAGTTCCTTCAGGACAGAAGCTCACAGTAACTTAAAAAATGAGGAAGATGTCTCAAGATACAATAACACGTTACATGATATATTCAATGAGAACATAATTTAAGTTCTTGCAGCTATGGAGTTGAACTAGAGGAAGCAGGAATCACGACCAAAACATGATTTCTTTTGCTACCCAAGACAAAGCAGATTGTGCATTTTTTTCTGCTTTAGGAGGCACAACAACTGCTTTATTTCCCTTACAAAGAACAGCAACCAACAGGAAAGGTTATTTCAGCAAGCCCATGCTTTGGGCCATTTATATTTCCAGTTAAACAGCAAGCATCTAAACTCTTAGAGGAACATTTGCAGACCACAACAGGCAAGCAAGGGTTGTCAGACCCCCTCCGGATCAAGTTGCACTGCTCATGCAGTGGTTTAGTTTTGAAGGAATCATAGAATGGTTTGAATTGGAAGAAACCTTAAAAACCACCTGGTTCCAACCCCCTGCCATGGCAGGGACACCTTCCACCACACCAGAATGATCAGAGCCCCATCCAGCCTGGCCTTGAACGCTTCCAGGGATGGGGCAGCCACAGCTGCTCTGTGCAACCTTTCAGTGTCTCTCTACACTCACAGTAAAGAATCTCCTCTCAAAATCCACCCAAACTGGAGGCAATACTCCAGATGTAGTCTGACCCCTAACAGGCTCACTTTCCATGACCCAACACAGTTGGTGCACAAATTGTCTCATGAGCTCCCCATTTCATTGCTCCCTAAGCACCAGATTCTGCTGTTGCACAGAGATTTTTCCATTAGGGACTGTAAAACCTTTTTTATTTTGCTCATAATTAACTGCATGGAAGTTCAGTACATTCATCCACTTCCTCTCAATCCATTTTTCCAGTCTGAAAAAGTCCTTCTGAAAAGAATCCTTGCCCTACCCATATCAGCTGCTCCCTCTCTATGTAATTTCATTCCCACACTTGTGAAGATGCTCTGCTTTCCCTTGTCCAGGTAGTTCACAGCAGCATGGAACAGTATCAATGTCAGGATTAACCCAGAAAAAATGGGATTCCTTTTCTTTCCCTGTCTGCCTCTTGGCTGGCCTATCAATTGACCAGTGTCTCCTAAAGGACTACCAAAAGTGCTTTGGGAGCCAAGCCATCTCCAGAATCACTGTCTGACCATGGTGTCCATACCCAAAGAGCAACATTCCCCAAACGTAAGAACAACAGCATAAGGTGGCTCCTCCTCTATGCTCAAATACCAGTTTACCTCCAGGCAAATTGCTTTACTTAGAGCATTATTTAAAGTACAAGAATCTCATCAGTAACTGTTAGTCACTCTCTGTCTCCATCTGCTATGCTTCAAGTGTTTTAAGTTCTTCCCTGTCCTGAACTGTTTGTGTACATGACAGAAGGAAAGCATAAACAAAGAAAGAGACAAGAAGAACTTTGCAAAGCTGTTCTGGTTGGTTTCTTTCCCAAGGGTCCTTTGAAGAGCTTTTGAGTTCAGTAACTTCATAGAACAGAAAGAATGTTTACATTTTTGGTGTATGAAGGCATGGCACAACTATTTGTATAAAAATAAATTGATATCATAAATGTCAGAGTAAGATGTTAGGTTTGGGTTCTTTGGCTTTTATTCAGAGGGGCAAGGATTAGGAAAATATAATAGCAGTATCAATTTATCATTATTCACAGAGAAAAAGTTTGCAGATAATTTCCATAGATGAAGTGCAGCACCACCTTGGAACTTAGCTAAAGTCATTTGCAAACTGGTGACACATGCAGTGCCCCAGGGAATTTAGAAACTAACAATAAGCACAGCTGCTAAAATATCCCCTCAAACAATGCAGTTCATACCATGGAAAAAAAACTAATTTGGACTCTTTTTCACTCATCTAGAATTTTTACTTTTGGCTGAGCATTAAATCTTGCACAGTTTATTTAGGGTGGAGAGGAATAGCTTACAGGATTACTCTGGGGCAATGGAGAGATGAAGTTTAGATGAGAGGTTAAGTTTAGACAAGAGATCATAGATTATCAAGAAGACACCATAGAAAACATGTAAAGTTAGTGGAAAAAGCCTTTCCATTCAGAAAGGTGGCTCCACCTTCTATGAGATAAATGAGCTCCATTAGAAACTATGCTACCTTACTCCTTTTTAAAGAAGAAAATTCACTCTCACCGTGTCCTTCTCACTTTCAAGTGCAAAACCAATTTAGAGATATCTGCATTTGTCACAGAGATGCTTTGAAAGAAAAGAAAATATGAAACAAAACCAAAGCCAAACAAACAGAAAACTATTAATGAAGAAATGTGGGAAATATGATAATCCAAACAACAATGGAATTACGCTGATATCCTGCATGGAGAACTTAAAACATAAAAAATTCCTATGGTAAGCTACTGAATTGCTTCAAGAAAACTAAGTTCAAAGTCTTTGTCTCTACAATAAATTTTTTCTTCAACATGTTTCTTCCTCAGTTCTCTGTGCAGATTTCTGTGTGCATAACCCCAGCATTAACAATCCCACTGACTATGAGCACAGGAGGAGGAAGCAATCATTAATTACTTGAGGCTGTGCAGATATTTATGAGGCAAGAGAAATGAACATGCAGTTCTTGATGGCACCCATGGTGTTTTTAGGCAGCTGCATGTGAGGGGAAAAAAATAAAGGGCCTTAGGAATCAAAATAAAAATCAGACTTTGTTTTAATAATGGATAGAGGAAACTGCTTTCCTATTAGAGGACAAATAAATATCACCAACTGCCTGACACAAAAGGGAAGGGGAAAACAACAGGAAAACTTGCCAGCTGGGGAAAGGGGTAATCAACTGCCAGGGATCATTTTAGGGAGGCAGCTGCTTGTCTTTGCCAAGTTTCAAGAGTTAGCTGTTCTAAAAGTATATTTGAAAAATGCCACTGGGGAGTTCAGATACTGACCTTGTATGGAAAAATTCCACTGAGAAGACAGCAAATTTCCAGGATCCCGGGAATTCTGTTAAAAGTCATCTCATGATTTCCCAGGTTCAGCATCAAAAGAGCTATTCCAAAAATGCAACCAATGTTGCTTTTTTCTGCTCACATCCCTACCCACAGGGCTGCCAGTCTCCCATGTGCCTGTCTGGATTTAGTTCTGCACATCCCACTCCAAAGGGAACAACTTCTAGACTGAGAATGTTGCTACTACTATATCATCACTAATCTATTTTTACTGGCTGATGCACGGGGCTGCTGGGAAGACAGCAGATATAACATTTCTCTCGGTATTTTAAGATTATTCATGTACAGGCCTCTCAGCAATACTATTTGTTGATATTTTAGAGAAGCACTGTTAATAAGCTCACTAGTATTTTAGGACTTAAAAGGCCTAAATCTAGTAAAAAACCCCAACCAAACAAAAAATCCAAGACGAAAGCAGCAAGGTTTTCCTCATATAACAGTGTGCTTGAAACTAAACTACTTTTTTCAGATAAAGTATTTTTAAGAGAAAAGTCTGTCTGTATATTTTTAAGAGAAAAGTCTGACTGTATGGCACAGCATTGACATCAAGAGACATGAAGGATGATCAAACCACCACTGTAGTATTTCTGAGAGTTTAACAGAAACCCCCTCAAACAGGTGATGCAGGAAGAAGTGAGGTAAAGGTGCACAAACCAACAAAAAAAAAAAGGATTCATTATATAACATCTGCACTTAGGTTTCAAATATATCACAGAGGATCAGCTGGAAAAAGCATAGAAAAGACAGGTGCAGGAAGAAACCCATAAGCAGAGTGTCATGCCCTTTAACACCCCCACAATCAGCTGACATTTATTTTAACCCCTCAAGACAACCAGGAAACATTTATTCCAGATTACAAACTTTTAGCCAGAAATTCTGCCACCCTTCCTTTTGAGTCAGAAGCAACCAAACGACCTAAAATTCACCACTTTTGAGGGAAGAAGCACATGCAATATTTTTCCTCTGTATTAACAAGGGTGGGTATTACCCAGTGTGTGTGGGGAGCTACTCAGCACTGAAAGTGATAATTTGCCAAAAGACCAGATGGCTATCATCAGGTACTGTTATAAAAGCTTAAACACCTATGTAGCACTCATGACAAAAAGCAGAAGCCACAGGAAACCACAAACATTATACTAAATAAAGAGCAGAATTCTGCTGGAACCTGACAGTTCATTATTTTGTGGTGCTCCCCTCCACCATTATCCCAACAGCAGCAACCCAATCATGGTTATTGTGTTTCACTGCTGTTTCAGAGCAATCAGCATGCATGTTACCTTCAGTGACAGATAAATCTCTAAGGCATATAAACTTCCTGATGAGAAAGTAGCCAGCCAACCATTGACTGACCTATTTACAGAACAAACTGGTCCATGAAACAGGAACCTCAACATCCTACTTCAGTCTCAAAAGTCTTATCAAGGGACACAGAAGGAGAGAGAAAACCTAAAGACAGGACACCAAAGAAGCCTTTTGTAAGGACAGAGTGGCTTGACTACATTCAAGATAAATTTAAATTTTAAAAAAATTAAATTAACATTCATACTGCAAAAGTCAGTTAAAAAGCGCCTTCTTTACAAATGTGTTTCTTAGCCCATCTTTCCACTGTGCTAATACATATAGAACAATGATGTTTAAAAGTTCAAGTGTCAAGATGTGTAAAAGTGCAAAGAAAGTTTATCAAGTTTACAATTATCTGTCAGAGATTGTATCTTCTGGAGGTGTGAAGATAAAATACATATCTGGAATACATTCAAGAGAAGGACCAAAGTTTTAAAAATAAACCTTACTGCAGACACTGACACTTTGCTCACCAGTTTCATTTTGACTATTTGACAGACATAAAATACTCATGAGGAATGCTTACTTTTTCCTTTATATTTTTAATTTTTGTTTAACAACAGACACAAGTTTCACAAAAAAAAACCCCAAGCTATTCTCTGAGATATCTGGGTGATCACTGGGAACCTTCACCCACATAAGGACTGCATTTCATTAAATTTGATTCTCACTGCAATTACAGTGCTGTGTATCACAGCCTCTGTGTTCCACAGATCTTACAATTATAGTACAATCTGATTTAAAAAAATAAAATAGAATTGCCATGAGCTATTTCTAGGCAATGTCAGGATCCTAAAGACAAAAATTCGCAGGAAGATCACATATCAAGGCAGTAGAGAAAAGAACACAGCTTTGAGTACTGTGATCTCAATATCAGGACCTTACCCAGCATGTGTGTAGAGTGCTGTAAGAGCTTCTAAAAACAGCCTTGATCACACTTCTTGAACTGTGGCAGATATCTCAAATAAAAGGATGTCCAAGAGACCAGGAGAGAATAGAAACTTTTGAGCCAGAAAGTGTCCTGAACAAAGCTATGTATGGCCAGCTCAGATCATCGAGGAAATCAGAGGGAAAGAAGAAATGACAGTAAAAAAGAGCTCATGACAGAACCAAGTTAGCAAAGAACTTTCCAGATCAGGTGTCTGTGGGAGAATCACACACCTTGCACATCAGCCTCCCCTGCTGAGGCTGAGCATGCAAACTGAGAGATGGTGAGTCTAAAACCCAGACAAACTTGCCATATATCCTCAGCATGTGTAAATTACAGCTCTCTGACTGTGTGTGGCTTGGTTTGTCTTGGTTGCTTTCGACATACAAGAAGCAGCTTAGGAAGATGGGAAGGTTAATTTTTTTTTCAAATGTGTGACAGATGACACTTCAGCTAGAAACAGTAAGTGCAGAAGTCACCTGTGCTTTTGGTTTTTGGACTTACAAAAGCAAAACTGGACTCTCCTACCCCAGCCTGGCTTCTGTAAAATTTACAGAACTGAAATGAGCAACATTAATGTACTTTCCTCTAAGCAAACATTTTCCATTGAAAATGGTATTTCATACACATAGCATCAGTTCTTTATTCTGTGTTCCCAGAACTCCTACAATGATACAAAGGCCTTGTTTAAAGAATAATTTTCTTTCCTCCTTGCTTCAAACCACACACAGCTCCATTGAAAGAGAAGAACTTCATGGTTCCAGCAAGACAGCAGAGAGGAAATATCTAAATAAGGCTTTTCATCTGTCAAAAAGTACAGGTAGACCAATGTAGCTCATTCTTTAGTCGTATAAGATTTGTGCTTTGAGGTTATGCTTTCGCAAACAAGACACCATCTACACTTCAAGTACAGTGAGCAGATTTACCAAAAAGAGAACAAGTGGAAAAATAAGTCTGAAGAGCAGCATTCAGTTTTGGTGGTGTTCAGTGTACTCAAAAGCTTGACTTCCTACCCTTTTTACTCTCCTTAGATGTACCAGAAAGACCCTGCCATCCTTATGGCTCTGGCCTGGCTGAAATCTCAACCCTCTATCTTTGAGCACACAAGTGGTTTTTGGAGTGGGCTCCACATTCAGGTCCCACCACACTGAGTTTAGTGCAGAAAATGTAAAAGACTGAACACCAGTACATAAACCATCTACAAAGAAAACCATTCCTTTTAGAGGTCAACAAGTGGTTTCAATATACCACCAGGCAAAACTCACTCAGGTTCATGTGGCCATCTTGCAAACACCATGGCAAAGAAGATTTAAATGTCCATTGGATCAGGATGGCAATCTAAAGCCCACCACCAGCACCAGTGGTCTGTCACTGACCATCCTGCAACTCCCAAGTTGGAGCAGTCCTGACAGGAGGCACTTCCAAAAAAACATTTCCATTCCAACAGTAGTAGGATATCAAGTGTTCATTGTTCCAAATATTAATTGAGAAATAAAATATTTTCAATAACTGAAGCATTTTTAAAGAAGAAAAGAAGTAAATCCATATGGATCACCGCAGGCTTCCATGTGATATATTCTGGAATGTGAACATTGTGAGCCCAGGAGTCAGTGGAAGGAAGGAACGCTTTACCTTGTGCAAAGCAGCTTTGAGTACTGTGATCTCAATATCAGGACCTTACCCAGCATGTGTGTAGAGTGCTGTAAGAGCTTCTAAAAACAGCCTTGATCACTACCAAATCACATTAATAACCATAAAATGCATGATAAATTGAAGAATCGGAATTTGAGGGGTTGTACTTGTTTTTCCTGCACATGACAACCAAAATTGGTTAAAACAATGTACTAACACCTCACAGGAGAATTTTCAAAAGTTCTCCCTTTCATTTACCTTGCTCTAAAAGGAAATAAGTGGTAGCTTTCCCTTTCCATGGGAAAATGAGCAGCTCTCCATCTTTGGTACTCTCTTCCATAATTGTGGAACTAAATAGCACAGCAGAGACCTCACTGACACGTTCTTCATCTTAAGCCAGATTTAGAACAGCCTTGAAAGGAATGCCATGCAAAGACTCACTTTCTAATAGAGCCCCCTCTCTCCATCTTTGATCCTCACAAACTCGCTCTGACAGCTACAATACTGAAGAGGTCACCACCACAAACTGGCTATTGTGACCATCACCTCCGAGAAGCTGGCACCCCAGGAAAGATGCAGCAAAGCAGTTCATGGGAACAGCACAAATAACAGAGTGAGCAAAATGGAAATTCAAGGGCAGTGACACGCCTGGCTACTGCACAGCCATGTCATACAGTTAATGGAATTATGTGGCAGCAGTCTTTCCCAGAGAAGTAAATCACTGAAACATTTCTGAAGCTTGCCTGCCAAACACCTCATATTTCACTTATTATCCTTTCACAGCAGCAAGTTGTTCACAGACTAAATTTCCCTCATTTGAGCTATGCATAAACCCTTTAGACTGATCTATTTAACAAAAATGAAAGTCACATTTTAAAAATAGGGAAATTGTTCTTAAAAGGTCTCTATTGGAGCTTGTAAAAACCACCAACACTCCTTGTAATTGCACACACACATTATGTACCCATACACCTTGCAGTCCCAAGCACCTTTCATTTTTCCTGAACTATTTCCAGCAGTTTTATGGAAAAGAGGTTATTTATTCTTGAAGAAAGCATGCCCATTATTCCAGGGCTGAGCAGAGTGGCTGCTGCAGCAGGTCAATAAGGCACTGCAGGAAGGGCAGCACTGCTCTGCTCCCCCTTCAGAGACAGATCACAAGCACTGCCTTCATTAATAACTATTGACTACCCTCTCTAATTACTGCATCCTAGACCTCGCATTTTCACTGCAGCACCAACCTCAGCTGTCCACAGAAGCCATTTACTCAGCTTACATTTAGCTTTTGCCGACAATTTCACAGGTTGAAAAGGGGCAGAAACCATTGTTTTATACATAGACACTTCTGGGTTTCCAAAAATAGTTAAAATACCTAGAAATTCACTTACTGATATTAATCCGCCAAATTAGATACCTGAATCTGTTGGTTTACATGTATAAAGGTAGAAATAAAAATCCAATATTCAGACTTGTAACTTAGTGAAGGGGTTTTCAGAAGAGCTCAATCTCAATACCTCAGAAAACCAGGATATTTAGCTGTTACATATGCATGTAAAATCCTGGCTGCAGAATAGAAAACTCCAAACTTGCTCTCACAACTCTCTGATTAACCCCACTGAGTAATATCTTTGCTTTTCCTATGCATAATTTAGAAACAGACAATCAATCCCAATTAACTGCAGGCAGGAATTTAATTCTGAATCACATTGTTGGCAGAATAGAATCCTGCTTTTCTATTCTCCCCCTCCCCTTTCTTTTTGTCCTTCAGTGTTTCTCAGTAAACAAATCCCTGATTACTTTTTCACTTAAACATTTGCTGCATTAAATATTTGCCTTAAGGTAAGAAGTTCTGTGGAAAACTACAACATCCACACCCTACCCTATTTTTCTGAAGCATTCTTGTCTACATACAGGAATTTATTTACTTACCAGTGAAGACATCTACGAGCATTTGGTAAGAAATTGGGGATTCACATTTTCTCCTTAGGTCAAAAGAGATTCTTTCTACACCAGGCTGACTTTGTGCTATATCCTCAGAGCCACCACCCAAGGTGGCTGCACAACCTGTAGACTGAAGGGCCCACTGCCTCTTTCACTTCCTTTTGTGGTTTTCAAGGCCAAAACAAGAGGGAGAGCTTTTGTTTCCCCACCAGACTACTGCACTCTTCAGTTATTTTATGAACATGTGAAAATGTTTTTAAAGCGAGAGCTTTATTCTTACATTTTGTTCTTATTTGTGGATGCAGAGGAAGATGGCAAGACCCCGCACAAGCTCAGAACACCTCCACTTCATGTTTGCTGTTCTCTCTGCATGCATAACCTCCTCCAGAAAGCAGAAACTTCAGTGATAGCGAAATTCCACCCAGACAAATGGAAAGCACAGTAGTGTGGCTACCAGAGGAATATATTGTCAGGCTGCACTCATCATTCCCTGCAGAGCAGTATCATTGCCTGCTAAGCATTCCCCATCCTTGTCACAGGAATGAGTGAGCTGCCATCAATAGAAAGTGATTTCTGTCACCCATACCTGATCCTTGCCAGTTATCTGTAAAACAAGGCATCCACACTGAAAACAATTATGAGATGGTCATAAACACACTTCACACTCCCAGCTGTTTGGTAGAAGGAAGAAATAATTTTTTTTTGTTTTGAGATCTGGGACACAAAGAACGCTCAGCTTATAGCAATTGCTTCTCAGTTTTGCAAGTGCAGTAATAAACTCACATAAAACAGTTTTGGAACAGTCCTGCAGCTGAAACATTGTGTATTCATTTCACACTGGGTCAGTGTTTTGAAGGATGTCTCTTCACAGCACAGCTCTCAAAGCAATCTCAGTATCAGCCAGAGCAGGCCAAAAGCAATAATCTGATAAGCCATTCCTGTTTCTCTAATTTAATAGTCTGTGGTGTAAAAACACCCTAAAATATAGAAACATCACCTGCCATCTTCTCATCCATACTCCTTTCCTTGCTGTTTATGCAGCAGTAGAAGCTTTGATAATTATTTGTCCAATAAGATAGAGATATCAATCAAATAAAACATAGTAGCTGCTTCCTCTTTTTGAAGGTAAATGGAGTTCTGATCCTTTAAAGTTTCTTTTGCAGGGAAGACAGTTCTGAAGGTAAAACTATACTTATCACACAGACTAAGATAAATAGGTCAAAACTATTTTATCAAAGGAAATAGTTTCAAAACCTTTGAAGGCTGATTATTTGCTCCTGAGATGAAAAATACATATACAAATGAGAACATTACAAATGAAAACATTATGGGTTTGAATAAATAGGTTGTAAAGAGCCTCAATCCATTCAAAACAGTATTACTTGCTATACAGGGGTGTTTGAAAATAAAATTAAAATGTACAAAAATTTACTAAATTTGGGACACAGTATAGTACAGGATCCAGCATTTTGGCTTACAATTTGACAAAACAGTCTTAAAAATCATTTGTTCTTACCTAGATGGAAGCACACTTGACAAGTACATCTTTCTCACATGTCCAAAAAACTACAGCAAATAACTTGCATATCATTTCTTATCATGCTGCTCAGCCACAAAGAGGAGGGGCAGGAAAGAAAGTTGCTGAAACAAATTTTGCCAAGCATCAGCAGTCACCAAGGGATTCAGAGGGGCATTCAGCAAGCTCTTGGAGCAGTTTCTGAAGGTGAAGTGTTAAGTTGCACAGACCCAGGGAAAATGAGAAGTGCATTACTGTGGGGTTGGGTTTTTTGCTTGTTTTTCTTTTGCCTTTTTTTTTTTTTTTTTTTTTTTTTTTTTAAGAGCATCTATTGCCATGGAAGCAGAAAGCAAAAGTGAGTTTTAGAAAGGTTTCACTACCCAGCAAAAGTAACCACACTGCAGATATGAAAAGCACAGTGCAGGAATTACAGCAAAACCACTACAAGGTTAAGGATATTTTACCTTTTATCCATTTCCATAGGCAATTTATCCTCAATTCCAGATTTTCATCATTGATCTCCAGCCCACAAGTAACCACTCTTAAGGAAAGAAATATGCAGGTAAATTGCTGTTTTCATACTAGACTTTGAAATAAGAATGGAAAACTATCATGCTGAGCCAATTGTAACCATTTAACAATTAATCACAGATTAATCTGTGAAAGAGTAACCTTTGAATTAAATCTGTGGGAAACAAGCCTGTGCTCTACAAGTTCATATTTCCTTCACCTGATCATAAAAAGAGCAGGTCTGATTTTATGCAAATATGCAACAGACAGGTCAGAAATCCCTTCACCTTTCATGTGACATGGCCAATTTACTCAGCACAACCATTTATATTGAATTTCAGCAGTATCAGGGACAGCATATTTGCAAACAATTCACAGTTAAACCCAACCTTAGAAAAATTAAACTTGATTTACTGGCTGTAGGTCAGTACTCAAGATTTTCAAAGAGTTCAAAAAAGTTCAGTGTGTGAAAATGCATAAAATTATAGAATGGTTTGGACTGGAAAGGACCTTAAAGATCATTTTATTCCAAGCCCTCCCCATGGGCAGGTACAATTTCCACCAGAGCAGGTTCCCCACAGCCCCAACCAAACTGGCTTTGAGCACAACTTCTCCAGGCAACCTGTGCCAGTGCCTCACCACCCTGTGAGTAAAAAATGTGTTCCTAACATCTCATCTAAATCTCTCCCTTTTTTATTAAAAACTGCTCCCCTTGTCCTATCCCTATCAGTTTCTGTATTAAGTTCCCTTCCATATAAGTCAGCTTGTTGTTTTGTTAAAAAATATGCTAGAACAAGGAGCTCCATCTGAAGATACATATAAATAAGATAGAGGGAACCATATATAACTAATGCTGTTATCAGTTTGCCTTTTTCCCCCCCGAGTATGAAAGCTCAGAACCTCTAAGGAGTTTAATATCACACCCCCAAACACTGTTAAACAGTGTCTGTAGCCCAAGCCCAGCATTGCCAGTGCAGGAGGGGAAACCAGAGCAGCTTTGCTGGCCCAGCTGGAAATGGAGCAGCAGCCCCTGGTGCCAGAGCCCAGCTCAGCCCAAGGGGTGGCAGCAGGATGGGGAGCTCTGCCAGAACCCAGCCCCAAGTCCTGCCATCATCCCCCTGCTGCTGTGGCGAGCACGCCGCAGCCTCCCCTCCCTCCCTGGCAATTTGTTATGCTTTTCTTAGTAAAGGCTGCTGGAGAATTCAGTGAGATGCCATGAGGGAAATACAATTTTAAATTCAATTACAAAGTAAAAAAAAAAAAAAAAAAAAAAAAAAAAAAAAAATTACTGCATTTACTTTGCCTGCCTGTTTTGAGCCTAATAAGCGCAGGATCACTATTCAGGTCTGTGTACAAACATGGAGTTAAATATTCATGTGTCAGGACTTGCCTACGTGTTGTTTTATTGATATTTGTCAATAAAGAGCAATATGCAGCTGCTCATATCTTAAATTTACATAGGCATCATGTACTAAGACTCAATTTTCACATTTTCAACACAGGGCACAATTCTGTGAGTAAACCCAATGTAGTACAGGATCCAGCATTTTGGCTTACAATTTGACAAAACAGTCCTAAAAATCATTTGTTCTTATTTAGATGGAAGCACACTTGACAAGTACATCTGTCAACATGACTAATGTTTTGAAAGACACTAAAGTAGAATAAATTTATTAAACATAAATTACCTTATTAACTCTCTATTAGAATTACCTTAACAGAAGTAAAATAAAATTCTGCACTAGATTTCAAAACTCAGATTCTTGTCATAGATATAATGTTATTAAAGTTACCTTCCTTTTAATCTCTGAGGAGCTGAAAAATACTGGTGTGCTTTTATCTTATTTTTTTAATTCAAACACCTGAATTAGAATTAATAGAAAGAATTCACACCTGCTTCCTTTTTAATATGAAATAAATCAGAATAAATAAATAAATCAGAGAAGTCATGCAGTCATT
Organism: Ammospiza nelsoni; assembly: GCF_027579445.1. Lineage (NCBI taxonomy): Eukaryota > Metazoa > Chordata > Aves > Passeriformes > Passerellidae > Ammospiza > Ammospiza nelsoni. The sequence continues at coordinate 63,300,569 of NC_080637.1, forward strand.
CCCCACAATCCACTAATCAGGAAACAAACATTATGCATCTTTTCAGAAAGTTATTTTGCGTGCATAATCCTAAATGTATCTGCTAAGTCCTAATTAGGGAACAGTATTTAAAAATAACAAACAAAAAAAAAAATCCACCCCACAAACCCAAAATCCCACACTGCCACATTAATAAGTAGAAAAGAGTAAAAGAGTTGATTTTCTACACTCACCAAATAATTAATTACACAATCATAATTTAAACTGCAGATTGTTCAAAGTTATAACATCCACATATAGAAAAAAAAGGATAGGGGGAGAAGCATACATTCCACACAAAATTTGGTTCTGAATTGGCACACAGGTCATTCAAAAGCTCATGGTAAAAATGGAGGTTCTTCTTCATGATCAGAGTTTCGTTATCTATATATTATTATATATTATCTTTATGTGGTTTGCTAGCAGACCCTGTAATGCAGTTCAGAAGTTTTCACTTAGAGTTTAACATGCTTACTAATTATCAGAGTTCTCCTTCCTTCTTTCAATACTTGCCCATGCACCGAGGAAAAAAAATAAAGAAAAAAAATAAAATCCTTAGGAACTGGGTCCTTTCAGCATCATGCAGTCCTCTCTATAGTTACTAAATAGCTCCTGCTTTTCTAATCCCTTGTATAGTATACCTGAAAAAAACTCCTTATCAGAAAGCTGATCCTGCTTCCATATCCTGTGCCACAGCAAATATTATATTTTAACTTCAAACAACCTTCTCTCTCACACATAGAAAAAAAAAAAAAAAAAAAAAAGGAATCCAACTGCAGGATTTAAGATCCCCCAGCTCTGTGTACTTCAGTTTCCAGCTCTGCTAGCCTTACTCACATTTAGTGTTGCCTGCCAGCTCACTGAATATAATAAGCATGTAGTCCTTGTCAGTCTCAGGAAGGATAATATATTCTCACTTCTCATATTGAAAAAGCATTTTTCCTTCCTGAAACTGAGGCTAACATTTGACAGCAAGCAGCTACTTTGTTTGACTTCCTGAAGGAGGAAAAGTACTCGGAGAAATTCCTCCATTTCCACCCCAAACTATAGATTCAGAGTGGGGCAGGGGCACGAAGAACCACCTGAGACTGAGTGCATGGGAAGCAGAGAGGGGCAGGAGTGGCTCTTTTCTTCCCTCAGTGCTTTTGTACAAGCAAACAGAGCTCAGTGGAGCACTGTGGAAAATGATGATTACTAAATATATGCACTCTTGTGGTGTCCACTGAGAACAAGTCATCTACTTCTGCTCAGGTTTCTAATCTCCTTCCTTGCAGTGAGAGGAAGGAAAGAGTGAAAATGTTTTAATTTTGTTTTATGTTAAGCCAGCAATGGTGTGAGCAATAGCACTTGCACACCACAGGGCAGCAGACTGAACAGAATTCTTCTTCCTGCAGAAAACTCTCTCCAAAAACACACTCTAACTCAGAATTCTGTAATTTTTTCCCCTGATCTATCAAACCACCTCCACCTCTAGGCAAAAGGAAACAATTGGAAAGGCTGGTGCTGCAAAGGAGCATTTGTGACACTTTATGGGTGCCAGCACAGTAACTGGAGTTTTCACTTGCATTGCTCTGGAGTCACCAAGTGAGGGTTGGGTTCTGTAACTTCACCATATTTGAGTATTCCTAATATCACACCTAAACAAATGAACAGGAAAAATGTTACAAACTGTTGTGCCCTGGAGCTGTTCCCCATTGCAGGTACTTCAGCAGCATTACCAACCACATTTATAGACACCAGTCATTTCCTCTATGTCCAATTTAAAACCTCTTTGTTATTTGAAAGGACTACATTAATATTTTCTCAGAAAGCCAGAGTGAAAATAATGAGTTTTTAGAGAAGAAGACTCTGAAATATCTAGATCAAAGTAGTTTTAGAAGACTCTGAAGACTTTCTGATGTCTCCTATACCAGAATCCTGTCCACTGACATATACTGCATGCTACTTCAGATAAATGCTGGTCACAGGTGCCTTGACCCCAGCAGAACACAAGCAATCAGTAAAGGGCTTGGCACATGCCTTTAATCAACACTGTTTAACCCTGTGGGGGAAAAAAGTAATGTGACAGTTTGAGATGCACACAACACCCCTAAAACACTCCTCTTTTCTAAGGCTTTAAATCAACAAATCATAAAACATGCATGGTGAAACTACTTAACCCCTTTTGCCTTTAGAACCTACCACTATCCTATCTCAACATTTTCTGTAAGCTACAAGAGGCAAAAAAAACTCAATTAAGATTCATTTTAATCAGGATCCAGTCCCATGAAAGACCTAAATGGCACTTGGGACCTAGCAAAGAGGGCACAATATTCACAGTGATAAGATACATGAAATATACCACATTACAACATCCTGATATTGCTCAGGTTTTAAAATGGAAGACCTACTTCTCTCCAGCAGCTCAACTGCATTTGGTGACAACAGCCTCAAAAAATCCCATAAAAAACTAGTGAACTTGACAGTTGGCATTGGCCACCTGGGAAAAGCAACCATAACAGTGTTAAAAGGTAACAGTTGTTGAAACCAGGAAGCAATAATTCTCCACAGTTATGATGAACAGACAACTTGTTTGTTTAAGCTCCACGAAAATCCTTTGAAGAGGTAACTCTCTTGGGTTTTGAAGTTCCTTTAAGTTCCTTATTAACACACACAATGTTGATATTGTTCTCATTTCTATGAACAAAAAAGCTTTTCATATATCCAGTGCACAAGCAGCCCTTATACAGAAAAGAAGTAAAAGGAACAGTTAAAAGGGGCAATTCTGCAGGCTGAAGTTGAAGACCAAGGTTAGCCCACACCAGAACCAGCCAGATCTCCTGCTGGGTATCCACAGCACTTGGATATTTCTCTCACCCTCGACTGCATGTCAGGAGTGTTGTTCTAAGAACACCCTCTATGCTTGATCCAGGACAGGGAAAGGATGTAGGGAAGTTTTTAGAAGCATGTGCACAACCCATCTCTTGGGCTGCTGTGTTTGGACCCCTCCACAAACACAAAAGCCAGGGCAATATCCCCTGCAGCCTCACCTACCTTGGCAGGCTTAAAATGCACCTTAACATCCAGCCCAGGCACCTGCCTGCCCTTGACTTGCAGGTCTGGTGAGCCTCTTTGCCCCCTGGATCAGTTATAGATTAATAAATTATGAGGAACACTGTTTCCTGCATTATCATGCATAACTCAAGAGGTAATTACAGAGCAACAGTCAGCTCAGATTACCAGAACATGGTCAGCTCAAGCTGCTGCACTCCAACCACTCTGCTTTCTAAAATGGAAAATGATTTTTAGCAGCAGATTGGTGCAACTTGGTCTCAAGTTTAAAGTACATCTTAATAGAATTCACACTGTTCTATATTTGGAATTAAAATAAGCCAAAACACAAATCCCAAATAATTTTATGCACTGATAGCAATTCTGATTTTATTGTACATACCACAAAAAATAGGTGTTTTGCAAAGCCTTCCCTAAAACCACATTTTCACACAAAAATTTCCAAGCTTTTGTTATAAAGACATAAAAGCCCTCTTTTAAAGTTTCAAGAATTAAGAATTTTCAGGCTTTTGAAAGCCATCCCCAGGTGTCGCATCTCACATTACTTTCTTGAATGCTCTAGTACCACTAATCCATAGGAGAATAATTGAAGTACAAAAGGATTCTACCCTCACAGATTAAATGCAGCCACTTAATAAGGAGAGTTAGTGTCAGACTGAATAAAAAGCAATGTACACTATGTTTGCATTAAGACAGGGACACTTTGGCAAGAGTCAGCTGAAGAAAAGGCTGATAGCAGTGTAATTGCATAAAACTGATAAAAAATTCAATTCTATCAAAAACAATTGACTTTTTCTGTATCAGTGACTTTGCTTTGATTCTTAACTCACCAATTCTGAAGAGAGACCTAATTAGTCAGTAAGTTTAATTTCCTGACTCAGTTACTGATGTTAATATAAATAATGCATATATACTAGTATTCAATTAAGGAAATGAAGTATCACAGACAAGATAGCAAATGATGGTAAGTGATGGCAAAAAGGAAAAACATTCTAATAACTCACTACAACAAGTTGTCATCAGACCCTTGTGATACAAGACAAAATACTTAAAAAGCAACCTGCCTTCAAATATTGTTTGCTTTAAAAATTTAACAATTCAGGGAATAGGTCTCTTCCAACCTAGAAATTCTGTGATTCTGTGAATAGATGGAGTTTGGAGTTCTTTAAGTCTGCTGTAGACACTAACTTAGATTTTTGATTTAAAGTACCTGTTTCATGGGAGAAGAGCAACCAGGAGCCTGCTCTCCTGTGAGCTGGCAATACTACAGCATTCAAGAAAGTCATGTGGCATATGACAGACTCCTGAGCATAACCAACCAAATGTCTCAGCCTAGTAGGAGGATGAAGCCTTAAGTAAAAATAAAAAAAAAAAATTAAAAAAAAAAAAAAAAGTTTCCCTAGTCCAGCTTCCTAGCTGGAGCTTAAAGGCTGGACAGTCCCCAAAAGGAACAGCAGCTGGTCAGGTCAGGATGCTGAGCCAGCAGCAGAGGCAGTGCCAGGGAGCTCTGCACTCTGCCCTAGATCTTCCACCTTGAGAAGCCACAGGAATGGGCAGGGGGATCTACCCTCAGGATTTCCAGGTTGAGGCCTCTCATGCTTCACAGAAACAGAAGACACACCAAGGACGCAGTCGGAAACTTCTCTGCTGACTTCTGCTTCTCAAGTGCCACAAAGTCCCCAGCGGTGACCAGCAGTGCCAAGAGCCTGGCACAGAAACATCAAATGCTCAGCTAATAAAGAGCCAAACCTTTAAAAGGGCCAGAAGAAATTCAGCCACTGAACCAGTGACTTTTAATCGTTGTTCACCACTGTCCCTCTCCTAGCCTCATCCAATTCTGGCCATACCAGCATCTATGTGTGCCTGCAGTTACCCATCGGGGGAAGGCTGCACCTCTAAGCTACATTGTCACCTGTGCTGCAAGACATTTGTTCAGAAATCATTAACAGATCACAGAATTTCCCATGCCACAGTTCAGTTCCACCACATTTTTCCTTCTTTCCAGGCTATTTCACTTGTTTCCCACTAACATCTGACATACTTAGCACTAATACTTATAATGAATGCTATTTCATTGCTCTGTCCTCCCTTCCACTCAGTGTCTTTTGCCTCTAATTTTAACACATTTTATGCTCCATTTTATTAAGTTTCAGTGCAATCAGAGATGTTCAATTGCTCTGAAACTCATTAGAAATACATTTCTTTACGTATCTAGTTTTGCAGACTACTGTAGCAGTAATTTTCCTTCTCTCCTGTTTTTACTCAATTCTCCTCATATTCTGATATTACCTTACTGCTGTGTATCTGCACCCTGGGACCACACCTGATTTCTACATGGCTTGCCAACATCTCAACAGAACCCCATCCTCCCTTCCCTACATTTACTTCAAAAGTCTTTTCTTCTGCTAAAGGCTTATCTCTGTTAAAATGCTATTTCCAAGGCAGCTGGGTGAAGAAACCATTAAAAATTCCTTTCAGTTTCCTCCTTTATGCTCAGGTTATTTACACAACCTGGTGCTCTGGGGACACACTCCCTAAGCAGCATTCTCTCTCCCTTTGTCAGGAGGAGTTTGTTGACAATGGGGTGAATCTATCGAGCTGTCCTCTGCTATGCATTTGATTAAAATGTTTTGACCACCGATAGCTGGAGGCAAAGTTTATTCACAGATTTAACAAAGATGAAAAGGATCATTCTGATTATCTGAGTGTAAACATTCATCCCAGATCCCCTTATATTTAGGGCAGCTAATATACACAGCATCCCATTCTGGAACAGAAAGATTTTTTCCTCTCATAGAAACAGAGTTTCAGCTACAAAATTCACAGGCAGTAATTTGATTAAAATACTGAATTGACAGAAATGTTTTGAAGAAAATCCACCCAATATTAAGAGAACTGGAGGAAAAAAGCCCACAAGTAAGTGCCTCATTTTAAAATCTCCTTGCTTCATATTTTTCCTTTCCCTCTGACAAATCCTTCATCCTGGGAAGACAACTTATCTATCAAATGCATAACACTGCTTTAAGACACAACGGTGCAAAACAGAGCAGTTGGAGGGTTTTACCACAGATCTGACTGTACCCAAGACATACTGACAAACACTGCCCAGTTATGAGCAGGATTTTTCCTGCAATGCTGGGAGATGAGATAGTCTCTCACTGGGACTTCAGAAGTGGGGGAAAGTCTGATAGCTGCAGTTTCAAGCAGCACGGGTGCTGACAGAAAGAGGAACAAAATAATAGCCAAGGGCAAACCACTGGGTTTTGGGTTTTTTTGTTATTAACAGCTTCCTTTGTCAATATCTGATTTTACTTGTTACCCAAAAGTAACACATTCCCTGAACAAGCTCTCCTCTTCCAATCTAGAAATCTCCCAACCACATGTATTAAATTATCTACAAAAGAAATCAGCTTTATGATCCTGTACAACAAACTAATTTGTACTGGGTGTGCAAATTATTACTTTCAGTTTCAGCAATGCCTAGAAGCATTTCAGCAATGTTACTTACCAGAACCTTACCTGACTTTGGCCTCTCAGGCTACATTGAAGAGAAGCTTCTAGAGAAAGAAGCAGGCAAGTTTCAGCAAACCCATGTCAACTGCAACTCTCCTTTGAAATCTTTTGTGTACTGTCACTTGAAAGTCAATCAGTGAATACAAGTTTTAATTTATTTCAGGAAATCAACACCCAGATCACCAGCAAGTCAATATTACAGGGCAAACAAGGATTATTGGGTAAAGTTGACGTTGTCAGACAAGAATTAAATAGAAACATCAAAGCAACCCAAAATACACATAGACATGACTGGACAGTGTATGAACTAAACAGTACACTCTTACTGGCTTTAAGGGGATGATTTTGATCCTAAATATTTGGAGGAGAAGAAATGGTAAAAGCAAAGTTCCATTTCTTGTCTCTTCCCCACCTTTGCTTCAATAAGAGGCAGAGGTGATTAGTTTGGCTTAAAACAGGAAGCTCTCTAGTGAGAGGAAAATGTATTTTCATGCAAGTTCTGCATAAAACAATTTGTTATGCTTTACTTTTCCTCATTTCTGAAGAGAGAGGAATGTTTGGAAGCAGTTTCCTCATATTCACCTTCCTCACCCAACATTTTAAAGTATCAACACTCTTTGATAAAGCTCAGCTTTAGAAAAATGTCAAAAGCCTCTAATCCCCAGGAAGGCTTGTAAAGCAGCTATTTTTCTTTGTCAGTGGTCTCTAACATTCCTAGAGATGCAAATCACTGCTAAGATTAGCCCTAATGATTGTATAGGCTTTCCCTGAACACACTGCATAGCAAATTTCCAGTCACTGTAGACCAGTTAACAAAATGCAGTGGGTTATACAAAGCCAGGAACAAGCAGAATCAAAATCCAATGTTCATTGCTGTATTTTCAAAGGTAAAACAACAACAATGAGAAACTGTCAGGCAGGGCACAGTTATCCTTCCAGCATTTAAAAAATAAACAACAAAGACATTTTTCATAGACTAGAGCAGCATGCTATTAGAGTCTCATTTATTTATCTCCCACTGCAAGGTGGAAACCCTGAAGTTTCTTTAACATAATCCCATCATTTCATACCCATTTACATTTACAGGCAGAGCTACAACAGCAGCAGGGAACTATTTTTTTTTTTGCTGTCAGTGTTAGAAGACACCTTGCTGCAGTGAATGCTGTCCTGAATGCAGATTACCTCAGCTCCCCACAGGGCACTCTGCAATGTCTGAGACTGCCAACAAACAGCACACAGCCAGCAGATGTACAGTTAGAAGTCAGTAGTCAGAGGAAAACTTTCCAGAAAGGGCGAAAATTTGCACTGCAGTGGGCAAAGCCATGGAAGCAGCGCAGGATTTGGATGCCACCAAAGTTAATCTGGTTTATGTGCAGCAAGGCCAGAGGCGACTGTGCTGAGGACAGGAGTGAGCTGTTTCTTGCTATGACCGTGAGTTGCTGTGTCCCTGCATCCTGAGTGATGGCTTCACTCCTGGATTAAGTGTGCTATGTGGAGACAGAACCTCCCAGGACAGCTGGATCCTCTGCAGAATCCAAGGGGTGCCACTCTCACACCTTGCAGGGCTCTTGGCTTGTGGAAGTGCTGAACAAGCAAGCTGTGAAACACCTGTTTCCTGGTGGGAGGCTCATTTTGAGTTAACACGCACACACACATTTCAAGTAAAGCTTCACTCAAGTCACACAAAATCGGAATTATAATGCAGCATGGAAAAAGGCACCAAATCCACAACAGCTATCCCCTTCAAAAAGAGATTGTTAATCATGTTACTCCACACAACACCCCTTTCTAAACAGTTTCCAGATACCTAGTTTGGCATTTTCCATCCATTTTAAAGTATCTCTGAAGATTCAAATACTCTTTTGTCTAAACTTTTAAATTAATGTCAACTTCTACTGACAGATAAATTTTGCTTTGTCCTTAGGCAGTTAAACACACTAAACCTTTTCAAACTCACAGGTTAATAAAACATAATTGCCACTCTGCACACGACAATGAAGGTGAATTTGGGCTATAGGAAGTAGAACAGAAAGATTTTTCTGTTGCATGTCAGACACTTTGATTGCAGTGCACAACAAAAGGCTGATGCTGTAACAGAAAACTTCAGTAGCTCGTATCAGCATCAGAAATGTTTTCAAGCAACACCAAGAATGGAAACACTCCTTGATCTTCTGGCTCCCAGCACATAAAAGCTGCACATACCCTCCTTCATTAGTTCCATACCCTCCTTCATCAGCCCAATGTCAAAAGCTGTGAGGCAATATTGAGTGTACAGGAGTTACAATAGTCTTTATTATGTCATTGCACTAATTAACACACAATTTACTAGTTTGAGAAGTGTTCTGATATGCTTGCCATGTGCATCATCCAGAACTGTTCCAAATGCATTTACAGCTCATAAAACAGATCTACTTTCTCAGTTCCTTTCCAGATACAGATCTGAGGGAATTGCCTGAGAACTGTCCCTCAGGCAGCAATGTCAGTAACTCTCATATTGCACAACATTTGGCAGAGACAAGGATTGGGGTTGGACTACACTAACTCCTTTCCTGTAAGATTTTCAAGCATGGTGCTGCATTAGAAAACCCTTTTCACATCCAGCTAGTATTTTATAAGCCAGAAAAGCATAAACACCTGCCTTTCTTATTCTTTTTAATAGAAGAAGTAACACATCTAGCTTCATGTTGCAACTGTGAATTAATTTTATTGCAGAATCAAGGCAGTCTGGTGAGCTCTTGTCAGCCACACTGCACAGAATGTGGAGTCACATTCTGACTACAGAGAGGGAAGCTACAAAGCTATCCTGGGTTTGTGGGATGCTGAAGCACTGGCTCCAGCAGCTTCTGCAACAGGAAGAGCAGACAGGGGGCCAAAGTTCTCCTCTGAGAATAGAAGTCCTGTTCAGAAGGTTTCTTCATCTCATTTTCTGGGAGAAATGGATTATGAATGGGGAAAAAAGAGAGCCTTTATGCACTTACATGGAGAAATCATCACCAAATCTCCCTTTTATTCCCCACATATTTGAAATTCATTTCCTCATCTTAATTTGTGAGGTTTTCATACTTAGAAGTCACAATACAGGAACCTGCTGTGAGTTTGGTTATTGCAGTGCAAGGACATTTGATTAGCAGGATATTGCTCCCATCATGACCCTCACAACCTTCCTGCAGCCCAGCAGCTGACGAGAGCAGTCACACTGAAAGGCTGCATCCTGCACAAATGTTTAGTGGATAAATCACCTGGTGGAGCTGGTGTGAGTAAAGATGAAAAGAACAGCAATGAATAGATTGTAGATGAGTAAAAATACACTACCCAGGAGTCTAAGGTAACAGACAGCCACTGCAGAAAACTAAAGAAACTAAATTGCAAACTAACAGAAAACACAGAGTCCTGGCTGTAAGTATACCTCTGTTTGAGGAGATGAAAAATCCAAGTCTACATGCTGCAAACACAATTGCCATTTCCTCTTTCCCAACCTAAATGAACACATAAAGCCTTGAGAAAAAAAAAACAAACACGACAAAAAAAACCCAAAAACAAAATTGTGGCTTCCTGCACAAATCCAAAGTCACTACACATTAAAGCTAAAATAAAGGATCCTGAACAGCATTGTGGTAGTCTGTTCTTCTCTGTGCATACTCATTGTTTAATTAAGCAGGCCCCTTGCCCAGGAAGTCATGGGATGACTGTCCCCAAGCAAAATACCCCATCCTAGTATTTGACATGTCATAATTCCCAACATTTTAACAACCATATGGCCGAGATCACAAGCTTTATTTGACCCACTTTGCCCTTACACACCCATAAAACCAAGAGGCTGTGACACCACAAGCATGGGGACAGCACAATCGCACTTGCTGTCACATCACAGAGTTCAGACCTGGAAATGCGCGCGTGTGTGTGTTAACTTGCTGATAAAGAACACCCTTCTGAAGCTCAGTTTTACTTTTTCAGGGTGGCCAAGGCAACACAGGTAACCAGCCTGAGTCTGTCTGTCCCTTTCCACATTATGCAGCTGCCTCCTGAAGTGTAACGTGCCAAACAAGTCCAGCACGGGTTCCTGCTGCAGGGGGAAAAGAGGGAGGCACTGGGCAGGTGCCAGACAAGGTCTGCGACATGGGGGACATTGCTTTCCTGCCATCCTAAGAACTGCCAGCACAAAACTCTTAAAGATATATATGTTACAATAGTCTTATATGTAACAGTGTAAATGGATATGAATAAAAAGTACAACTTGAATAAAACGTACAACTTGAGTAGGTTTCGTGCTGAAGGTGTGAGCTCCGAAGGCCCGGGGGGTCTCTCCTGATGAGCCCCCGAGTTCACCGGCCCCACGCCGGCCACCAGCCCGGCACGGCGGAAGCCGATAGGGGAATCTGCCCGGCTCTGGCCGGTGAGCAGCAGGAGGAGGAAGGGAGAGGAAGGGGGAAGGCAGGGAGCCCAGGGGAGCCCCCCGGGGCAGAGCGATGGTCCCGCTGCGCCGCGCACTCACCTGCGGCCGCGCTCCGGGCCCCGGCGGGCGCTGCTGCTGCGGCTCCGGGAGCGGCGCTGGATTTCCTGCGGATCGCCACCCTGCTGAAGTGCGCTCCCTCCGCTCCGCTGCTCCTCGGGGCGGCCGAGAAGCGGAGAAAGGCGGACTGGGGCAGGGGCCGGGGGCTCCGCAGGGCCCCCCGCGCTGCCCCGAGGGCCGCGCCGCCCTCAGCGCCCGCCTGCATCGCTCGGGCCTCACCCGCGGCCGCTCCCGCCCGGCCTGCCCGCAGCGCACCTGCCCGCAGCGGCACCGCCTCCGAGCCCTGCCCTCGCTACCTGCCCCGGGACAGCTTCCCCCGCCTGCATGGCGAGACACAGCCCTGCTGTGATCGCGGTCCCGGCCCGGGATGAGCGGTGGCTTTGTCCCGGCCGGGTGCCCACGGCGCAAGTTCCCCCTGCGGGCACCGCACCCGCTCCGCTTCCTCCGGAGCCTCGCCGGGAGACCCCGGCCCCGCTCCCCTTCCCCTTCCCGTTCCCGTTCCTGCGGCCGGCCGCGCTCTGCCCCCGCTCACCTCCGCAATGCCTGCCCAGCTCCTCCAGGGTTGTCAGACACCGTACCTGACATCAGAGGAGCTGCCCTGACTGTAACACAGTGCCCCGTGCCCAGCGAGAACATTGGTGTCTCAGTGGTGGTGGAACTCAAAGGTATCTCTGAGTCCCAGCACTTAAAAGTGAGTTTCGATGCCAGGGATGGAGCTGCAATTCTTTCATCAGTAATAATTCCATCCAGGCCAAAGCTCTTGCCTCTTTGCCAAAGTCGCTAAATTTTCATCAATGGGAAAGGCAATCGGCAGGCTGTGCTGCTCTGAGAAATAGTTCTACAGCAGCAGTGTCTGAGAGCAGCTGTTTACCTGGTTAGCCAAAACACGAGGTTCAGAGGAAGAACATCTCCACCTGTGCCACTGTGAGAGCAAGCCTGTTAAGAGCTTTGAAGTCTGTCAGGGAGCTTGATGTGGTGCAGTTTGGGGCAAAGCAGTTGAGAAACAGTGCTCCCACTACACAGGGATTTCCTCACCTTTGGAAACCCAAGGTTTTAGGGCTTCCCTAAAGGTGGCCTCCTGTTTTGGAGCATGCTGGCTCATTTGCTGTCAGCTGCAGCTGGAGGATTTCTTCATGAAAGAGGAGTGCAGCTACACTCCAGGAATGGCATCCCTTTGGCAGCAGTCCCACACAACCTTTAGTTACCAGGAAAACATGGATTGCTGGGGCTTGAGAGAATATTCTGGGGAAGTTCCCCTCTGTACTTACCCTGCTCTTACATCTCTTTTTGATCACTGTCAGAGATGGGAAGTGGGCAGACAAGACCTTTCATTTGACACATACAGCCACTCTTAGGCTTTTATATATTCCAAAATGAGATTTTATGGACTGCTCAGGCAAGCTGCTGACTTCACAACTCCCTTGAGTCCCAAGGGACAAGAATACCTTTTGTCAGCACCCACAGAGCCATGTGTACAGCACAGCCACATCTGCAGGGGGGAACCATGAGATGGGGCATCAAAGTCCTGTGCTACAGGGTGAGGATCCTGCTGAGTCTTTTCCAGGAGGCTTTCTTGGCAGGCAGGACAGTAACACACCACCTGCTGATGTCAGCTGTGTGAAGCACCAGCAGTGTGTGACCCCTGGGAGGCACGGCAGGAGAGAGGACGTGGTGGTTTTCCCATACCACACATGAAGTAGTGAAGGACCATGAGGCAGAAGCCAAGTGAGTGAACCTTCTGCTTTCAGTGTCAGCAGTGAGCAGGAGGGGAAGAACTGGTGCAGCTGGGGCATCTGCCACCATGTGCCAATGATCTCACTCTTTTGGTCTCTGTAGTCATTCTCTGCCAGAAGAGGCTTGATCACTTACAGCCATCCCCTTCAGTTCCTGATAAAAACGAAGCAGCCAGATCACCTCCTGGATCCTTTTTGTGTGCTTGCAATTGCAAACATTAGGTTTGACTTATGCAAACATTGAAAAAAAAAGCAGTGGCTCAGAGATAAAAGACTGATTTATGTCCTGACTTCAGTCACCTGACTAGGGCTGGGCATATGGACATGCATGTATCACTTATTACTGAACTTTGTACTTACCTCTTTAAACACAGAGCTTTGCTCCTGGAAGGAAAGCAGCTAAGGAAACAAGGGCAAACACACCCTACAAATGGTAGGAACTGTGCTAATTTTGCTCAATGTTATCAGTGAGTGGAAGCTTATTACAGTGTCACTCTGGAAAATAAAGGTCACCTCAGAAAAGAGACTCATGCCAACTCCGTGGCATTGGGAAATCAGTCACAAAAGCTCCTTTTCTTGAGAAAATCCCCCTGAAGCACACTGACATATTTAAAGCAGTGAGGTGACAGCCTGTGATAGAAGAAATCCAGGCAGACAGCAAATTCCCAGTAATTGCAAAGCATTTTTGCACTGCAGTGTGGTGCAGGTTCCCAGAGCAGCTTACTGTCTCTCTTGTTTTCAGCCACTTACCCACAGACCTGGAGCAGCTGGTTCAAGCTGGCTCTGAGCTGCTGTACACCAGCAGCTGCTCTGTTCTGCCTGCTTTGACAGGGCAAAAAACTTCCGCCGCTCTTGGCACGACCTTCCTCCTTCTCTGTGCTCTCAATCCCTCTTGTTCTCCATCTCCGGGCACACACAGAGTCCTTTGGCAACGTCAGCAAAAGGAAAAACACTTCAAGTGTAAAAGGTCAGTCAGAGATAACTATTATCTTGGAAATCATCACCCTAAATGATTAAAAGATTAGTGTAATAACTGGAAAAGGGATCCGAGAACAGAAAAATAAGCTTACGTGTAGACAGTATTGTGAATGCTGCTTAAAATATATCAAGGTCAGAAAATGGCACTGCTTGGCCAAGAGCCTTGCAGCACATCTCCCAGCCCAGGAAAAGGGCAGGAGGAGTCACACACCCCTCTGGTGCCTGGTCACCAGCAAGGCACAGCCAACCCAGCGTGGGCCATAGCTGGGCCATCCAGCTCCCAGGCTTTTGTGGCAGCAGTGAGAAATGCAGTGGGGCAGACTTGATTTATCTGTACCTTATCTGCATGAAGGAGCAACAACAGAAACCCTGCAGAAGCCACAGAGGTGGAGAAGGAGAGCAAGGGCAGCTGCAAGACAGCCTCAAGCAAAAGTTGAAAGAGCGCTTCTGGTGTGTGAAAGTCATGGAAGCATTCAGCTTGTGCTGCTGGAGACCCAAAGCATTCAGGGAAACAGGACTTTATAGGCAATCTTGGTTTTGTTTGTGAGAAAACAAATGCATCACTTTGCATGTAAACCATTGTTCTTCCAGTAAACCTCTTTGGATTAATATTTTACTAATGGAAACAACCTTTAGAAGACTCGATTTTCACTAACTCCTCAAGTGAGACCATTTCTGTTGTTGCCATTGGTCAAGATTCTTTTTTTCTGCTGGAATTTAACTTTACTTTCTCCATAGTTGCACTATAAATCTGTTCCATGATTCAGTTCAAGGCATCTAGCTTGGAGTTTTCTGAGTACTATCTTGTGCTGTATCCCACAGAAAATCTGTTTAGTAACATATTTTTAGAGCATTAATCCACAGGACCCTGAGAGAGAAGATGCATGAACTCAGCACCTAACACAAGAAGATTTCTAAAACTTTCTAAACATTAAGAACATCAACTTGTTTTATAGTTTATTTTGAACTGATTTAGACAGTAACTTCTCAGAAGTCTGAGAAAATGCTGCCTTTCTGTTAGATATAAAACTCCAAATAAAAACTAAATTAGAATATAGGCTATAATATAGAAAATTCCTATTAGATACATAGGTAACCAAGCCAAGTCCTGCCTAAGCTATTCTTTAATTCATCAGACAGTTTGAATCTTCTGTGAACTGCATTTAAGCCACCAAACCAGTTCTGCCAGCAGGGAAGTATAATGAAGAACAAGAACCGGTAGAGCAGAAGATTGAGTAGGATACTAATTAGAGAAGAATTTCACTCATCTCAGACCCTCATGCACATTCCAGATGAAAAGTCTCTTCCAGTGGCACCAGCAGCTACAGTGCACAAAGCCACTGCAGTGTGTGACACTGATACACAGGTTAAGCAAGAGAATTTGAGGCAGATACTCAGCCTCCCCCAAATTGTGATGCAGGCAAAAGCAGCACCCAGCACCCAGAGCCACAGCTTCTAATAAATATAATACAATACAAATCTCTGTTTTGCCTTGCTTGACTGGGTAAAAGGGAACAATATTGTGTTTAATCTCTTTCTCCCTGTTATCATTTTGGGCCCCCTTGAAGAAAATGATGGGGACTATCCAGCAGCAGGTTTTGTCCACTTTCAGCTACTGCAATAAAGAATGCTATTTATAGCCCCCTAGAGCCTAGATTTCTCCCTCTATCACACAGATGGGTGCTAACATGTAGCTTTGCAAGAACACAGTATGATAATTAAAGGAAGAAACATCCCTGCTACACATTGCTTTGTTGGTAATTTTGTCTCACCCCTTTTTTGCAGCACAGAAGCATTCCGTATATTGCAAGCAAATTCTTGGAATTGACTGAAAATAGGTTGAGATAAAGGTACCAAACACATCCCTTAGTTTTACTGAAGGATTGCTGCTTAGAGGGAATAATTGCTCCCTCTAATCAGTTTTGTTAGGTAAGTCTTGCAGAGCAGCACTCATTTAACAGAGACTGATTGCTTTTAGAAGTTGGAATATTCCTCATTATCATCGCCACGGATTAATGAACTGTGTCTCACTATCCAATTGATGTCAGTCATTTAGGTTCCATTAGCAACAGGGCTTTAGCTTTGACAAGGCAAAAACAAACTTCCATAAGGTCATGTTGGCAAGAAAGGAGAGAGAAAGCAAGCTATACTCCAGAAAATGTTCTACTTCTCTATTCCATCTTTTATTCTGTAGTGACAATCAACAGGCAGGTTGGAAATTAAAAAAAAAAAAAAAAAAATTTAAAAGACCTGGTAATTTGAGACACTAAGTGGGGTTTAGTGGGAAGATGCTCTAGGATTTCCTTGGAGCCCTCTCTCCTCCAGGCTGAACAACCCCAACTCCGTCTGTCTCCATAGAAGAGGTGTTTTTTTGAAGAGTCATGTACTGCTAAAGTGCTGGATACATCAAATATTAACCACTGTCCCTCTGTGAATGCTTACCTAAACAGTAAAGCAAAATGTTTTGGTTCTCTGCTTAACAAACCAACACAGGTAGAGCATATGGCTGATAAAACATGTTGTGAAAATAAAAGCCTAATTATAACTTCCAGATCTGGAAGAAAATATACCAGTCAATACTGTCCTAACTTTTGGTTTTTCCTTGTTGTAAAAACCAAGCTGTCAGGGTACTTCAAATTACTTCTAAAAAGGCATATGGTACATGCACAGGAGTTTCAGCATACTTCTTAATAATTTATGGTGACTTAAAACAGAAAGACTTCAAAGCTGTTGCTGCATTTGCAAACTCCTCTTAAGTTTTCCTCCCTTGTTTTCCTCTATTCTGTTCTGCATTCCACAGACTCCCTTGCATATTTCTGGGATAAAATGTTATTATATGACTGTGAAAAGAATATAAATGTTGCTTGTATTCAACTTCAACTCGCTGTTTTATCCTGAATCTAAAAAAAACAACATTCTATTCATAATTTTTTTAAACTTTTTACCCCCAGATATCTAATATTGTCTAATTTTGGAACTTAGTACTTCAAACTATCTTTATAGTGTATATCTATGCTAGGCTTTATGCACTGCAAATGGCTGTACCTTTCCATAATGAAATCTGCCATGTGTTTATATTCCAGCAGAGATAAAATAAGCCCATTTGCACAGATGAGGGGTCTGAAACTCCAGAACCTCCAGAATCTCCATTTGTGCTTTGTCACAGATTTATATTCATGGTTTTCAACACCCTTTTAATGGGCTTGAGTCACTTAAAAGAAAATTAATGTTCTTTACCACAATAAGAGCATCTATATTTTACTGAGCTATCATTGTTGGGGAAAGAAAAGTTTTCCCATGTTCAGGCATTATTTTTGTCTTGGGTCTGGTGACTCAAATGGCCATTCTGGTTTACAAGCCTGGCAGACAGTCAGAAGGAGGGCATAGGTCTACAGAAATGAAACCAGCAAGAGAATGTTAAACTCCAGCTATTTATAGTGAATCTCTATCCATACTAAGCACTGCAGAAATAGGAAAAAAAGCTCTGAGCCAACTCCAGCCCTTGAGCAATGCAGGTTCTGGGGCAGTGTATGTACCACATGGAGTAAATAACTCACCTTCCTGCCCACATCTAAAACCACTTTGGTATTTAACATGTGCAGGTATGTGGAGAGGTGAAGGATTGCACGTAATCACTTCACTCAGTGTTGGTGTTTTCCCATCACACACTCTTCATTTGCCTATCTGCAGGTGAGACATAACAGCACCCAACTCACAGAAGTGTTTTGGGAAAGAATTAATATGCATAGAGTGCTCTGAAGATAAAAAGAGTTACCCTGCATTTGTCTAAGATAACAAAAACCTTTGAAAGCCATGGTGGCTTCACAGAGGCATTTTCCTTTTCAGTAGTGTAGGAATTTGAAATTGTTGGTATTTTTATTGAGTGCATTTATGTAAATTCTGATGTTATGGTTTGCAAGGCTGAAGTTGAATCACAAACTGGTCACCAGATATTGGGCTCACATCCTCTACATTCAGAATTTGCTCTTCAAGGAAGCTCTGCACTCAATGTCGCTTTCCATAACATGTTTCCAATCTGAGTAAATAGCTTCAGTTTTAATACTTCAACCAATATGACAGCATTGAATAACAAAAATCAATTTTCTTGAGAGACATAATCAATGCTTAAAAATATTAAAACCCTCCACAGGTAGGAAATCCCATGAAATAACATAAATGGAAACAACTGTCTCATTATTTATTTCCAAAGTTCCCTGATAACTCAGTTAAAGGATATGAAAATCCTTCTTTCCCCCCTCATATAGAGCTTTCTCACAAATAATATTTTCTCAATCATAAATTGTTAATACAATAAATTAAAATTTTTTGTTTCTCTAAAACCAACCAAGAAATCATATTCCTCAAGCTGGATACTTCCACTGTGATACAAGAGAATATATAAATAATAATGAAGGAAATATGTGTTTTCTAATATACCACTCTAGTCAAGAAGGAAAGAAAATCCATCTTGCAAAGGTCAATATTTTTTACTGGTTTATTAAGCTTCTGCTGAGTTGATAACTATAGCACTGAGCCTTATTTTTGTGCAAAGTTAAGACTTTCTTCTTCCATCCAGGCAATCACTCAAACCTTCTACTGAAAAGAAAGCAGTTGTGCCTGTGCCTTTACCATAAACAAACAGATGAGAACTGGCTTTATTCCAAATAATTTTTCCCAGGATGCACATAATTATGACTATCTATTTTAGCTCCATTTTCCCCCTCCGTCTTGTTCTATATAAAAAATCTTCCATGTTTGTCATTCATGGGCTGCTAGAAGATGTGGCTGCCAGGCCCTCTCCATAATTACTATCTCTGTTCTTATTATTGGTAAAATCAACCCAAGGTTTCAACATTGTTGAATACCTCATTTGCCAGTGCCCTGACAGTGTTTATTTATAGTGTTAGGAGAGTCAAACCACAGCTCCTGCTGCATTTAGGTACAACTGGAAGTGCTCTGCATTTCTTTATGTATAACTGCAGGATTTATTAAGAGAGGTAGCTAGAAACCAAGAATTGCTGCCACAGTCACTGAAAACTTCAGCTTCAGGATCTTTCCCATTAAAATCTGGTGTGTATACAGCAGAAAACCAAGAGTACAATGGTCAGAAGTTACCTCCTGCTCCAGAATGTGGAGTAATGCTTCTTCCCAAGGCAGAAATTACATAGACATTTTCTTTGGAAACAAAAGTTATATTTTTGAGGGGTTTTTCAGTTTGTTGGGTTTTTTCCCCCAGTTTATTTCGGTGACCTTACTCATACCATTGCCTCTCAGAGCCCTGCACAGGACCAGCTGAAGGGATGACACAGAAAAAGGGGAAGAAGGAATATGGGTTAGAAGTTTCTGAAACCATCTTTGAAATCAGAACATTCCCACAAGGGGTAATCCTCTGTGAAACTGCTTTCAAAACACACTGAAGAAGTCTGCTTCAACTCACAGAAACCCTTAACTCAAAATTGAAAAAGAGGAGTAGCCAGTGTAAAAAATTCTAGCAGTCACAGTTCTGCTAAATCATAGTGGAACCTGTTGCCCAAGGCACTTCTGCAATGAGAAAAGGTAATGTGGGAGAGCAACCCCTGCTAGGTGAGAAAGAGACAAGTGGGAAGAACCCAGCCAAACACAGCTCTCAGACTCCATTTCTGTCACCATGCACAATTTGTGTTTCTATCCAAAGCACCTCCCCAGCCAGCCAAAAACCAGCCCAGCTGTCCAACTGTTCCCATTGAGTCACACAGCAAGCTTGGAGATGCAATCCTTTCCCCAGAATCCTCCTGGCCTATTTCTAAAAGCTGGACATTGTCTACCCCTCAGGGACCTAAGAGCAGCAAGGTTCACAGAGGAGCTGCAGCAGCACTTTCCTGCCAGGGCTGAGCTCCTGGATCAATGTGGGGGCATTTTCACCTCTCTGCTTTCAGAGCATGGCTCTTCTGCAAGGAAAAAGGATGTTCCTTACTGTAAAAAAGCAGGTATGGTACAGCATCGCCAAGCCAAATGTATCTTGATTCAGCTCTTTTGCTTCTACATCCCCTGAGGATGGAGATCTGCATCCTGCAGAGTGTCCTTGGGCTGAAAGTTTGTGCAGATGTTGCAGCATTTCAGAGATCACTCAAATCTGATGGAAACACTATATGGGGAAACTGTATTTTAGTATCTGCCTCAAACTCAGAAAACAGAGGAAGCATCTTGGCTTTAATTCTGATTCCCTTTCCTCTAATGTTGATTTCCCTTCTTAATTTCCTCTTTGATACCTTTGATTGATCTCTAAGAATTAAATGATTGTGAAATTCTAAGCACTGCAAACTGCTGTAAATAGAAGCAGACCAGACAGAATGGTGTTAAATGAACAAAAATGGCCAGTTTATTCACTGGAACAGTTATGCATTACACTGTAATTTTAATTGGAACATAAAGATGTAAGAATCAGTATATCAGCTTCTTTAAATTATTTTCTTCAGCACTAGAGTGTTTTCCCAACCATTTGACTGCATGATCATATTACACATGTACAAGCACAGACTTTATGAATCCCTCACAAGGTATTAATCTAGGATTGTCTACAAGGACAAGGAAAAGTTAACATGAGAATTACTTCAATTTTAAAAATAAATGATGCATTTTTGGAAACAAGAATTATTTAACTTTTTTTGCTTTTAGCATAAAGTAGCAACAAGAAGAGTTTCCAATATTCAGTCTTTAGCAAATGAACATATATACTTTTATATTCTTCACCACCTAGAAACACTTCATCATTTAACCCCAAGAAGGCAGGACAACATAATGTCAATTCAACATAGGAGTAGCTGAGTTATTACAGCAGTAAACATACAGTATACAAATTTGTGTTTGTCACAAACTCTACCAATGCTAAAACTCTTTTGAAAGGAACACAACAATCTGTATGGTTCATTAAATACAGAACATCATGCAAATGGAAACATTAAATAGATTACAAAAATCACAAAACATCGGTTTTCTTTTTTTTTTAATTGTTTACAAAGGATCAAGTTAATTAACCCTTTAACAGTCAAACCACAGGGCTGAAAATCAATAGGGAAATAAGTAATAAAAGGGACTTAATTTAACCACTGGCATAGCACACATAGCCATATCTGTGAACAGGAGAAATAATAATAAAATAAGCTAGATCACTCTTATTTCTTGTTCATAGCTGATAAAAGACCAACTAGCTAGCAAGCCAGTTTACTTGAAACTTTTATAAAATTCTTCTTTACTGATTTTCCAAAATATTTTTGAAATCAAGCAACCACCTATTCAATAAAAACTCAGATTACTAACACTGAGAAAAAACATACACTCTTAGCCACTCTTTTACAGCTAATCATGATAATCTAAACAAATAGCTTTGTAGAAAGACACTTTTGAAATACAAGGCTCTATCACCCAGAGTCTGCCCACACGTTAACTCCAGTAATGAAATATTGGATTTTTCCTTTACCTTTTGTCACTTTGTCACTTGGGTGCCATTACATTTCACAAAGGGGATTTTCAAGAACTCTACAGGAAACAGATTAAAAACCAATAAGGATTTAAACTCTGCACCTCCAAATGAAAGATACAGACTCTCTGTGATAGTTCTCTTGCCCTCCTAGCAAGAGGAATATGCATATCACACAAGAAATAAGAATTTTCTAGCTTAGTTATGGACATGGAGAAGCTACACGATGTTAACAATGTCATGCACACATTTTCCATTGCATATTTTGATGTATTTGTGCCTGAAGGCGAAAGGCAATTGCTTTTCCACAGGATGCTTAATTACGCTAAAAAAAAAACCCTTAATGGTTAAAAAAGTCTGAATAGTATCTATCCCTTTCAGACTCACTGCACACACAGCAAAGGAAAACTGAAGAAGAAGTGATGACTGGAATTTTTAAAGAGGTAACTATAGCAATTATCATACTTCAAAGGTAAAACATCAGTCCCTGCCATTCTCAAAAGAAGATTTCCGAGGAACAAAAGAAAGAAATTTACTGTAACTTCAATGGATAGGCATCTTCTGCCAAAGAAAGGAACAGACCTCAGAAAGGCTGATGTAATTTATACCTTATGATGATGATGGTCAGTCCAGCTGTAAGTGGAGCTGGCAGCACAGCTACTGACTTTGGCAATGCAGGATGAACCACAAGGTTGGTACCAAAATTAGGGCCTGGACTCTTGAGTGTCATTCCCAGTGGGATAAGGTCAGATTTTACTGACAGCTTACTTAAGTAATTCCAACATAATTATGGTGAGCAGCCTTCATAGGTGAGGTCATATTTCGTAAGTGAGGTTATATTTCATAACATAATCTCCTTTATGTACACACATTAATATGGTAAATGGCTTAAACAACTTTGTCATTGTTTTTAAAATAAAAAACAAACTGAAAATCCACTTGGCATTAAAACTTGCAGCGTTAATTACAGTTTCATTCTACAAACTCTGCTGTATAGCTATGATTACATTAATTTACTGTGAAAAATGTGGATAGAGAAAGCACAGAGATGCCAACCTGTCAATCAGATCAATCAGAAAGAATATCACTACTGCCCCCATTTAGAAGGCAGAAAATCCTATACAATTAGCATGAAAAACAGTTATGTCCTCTTTCTTTAAAACCTCCATATATGTTCTGACTGATAGAAAATATATTTTTCCATACTATTACATTTTACAATTTATTTTTCATATTTTTCTTTTTTTATATTTTTTTTTTTCTATTTCTTTCCTTTTCTTCTTTTCCTCACACATTTCCTATAAACTGGATTTCCACAAGCAGATCATTTCACTGAACAAGGAATAATTTTTCACTACATCAGAAAATAAAACCCAAACCAAAATGCTCCTGTTTTGACCTAAATGACCCTATTTTGAGTAGGCTATTTCAAATCCAAAGAAATTTCAAGGCCATCATAGAAAACAAAAGCTGTGTTTCAGACACAAAAGTCAGAGCAGGATTTGAATTGCCTCCTTACTGAGTAGAACACATAGCTGTGTTTCTAAGTATACTCAACCATTACAAATATATCTATAATTTTTTCTTAATCCTTAAAAATCAGAATAGATATCAACACAATGTAAACTAATTTTAAATGGGCAAAATTTTGCAACCCTTAAAAAAACCCAGGCTTTTGTTTCTGGTTTTGTCTGCATGTAAATATTCCCTACAAAATCTCAAAGTTTTATATTATCAATCAATATATAACAAAGAAGAGGTTTTCATCTTAAGTTCAAGGTATGTATTTTATTTTATTTTATACTGGTTAACTGACAAAAGTTGTCCCAGGGACCTACAGAGTTTTTTAACTTACAATGCAATAACTACAACCATTTGTACATCAAAGTTGATTTGTTTCTAGTTCTCTCACATTTCCAACAATTACATTTTATTACATATTAAAAAATGTAAATTGAAAACTTAGGAATTAAAAATTTAAAACTTAAGAGAATAAAAACATTTATTTCTATAAAACAGGGCCACAACTTCTATACCACTGGATGTTCTTTCATAACTCTTGATCCACATGGACATGCATATGTTTCTAAACTTTTTGATAACCTTTTTTTTCCCCAATAAATTTGTATCTATATAGAAAGGAAACATATTTCACTGAACTACTGCTTAACTAAAGTTTAGGAAAATGCCTTTGATTTGGATAAGAAAATAGGAAAAACTATTCCAAGTGCAGTCAGTGGTAACTGCATTCAAAGTGCTATGCAAACTCCTTCTCCTATTAACAATATACAGTAGCTGTCTTTGTTGGACACAGATATTCTTACACCAGTCAGACAAGGTCAGGAATCTGGAGATGCTTTTTGAAACCTGAATTTGCCTCAGACAAAATACTGTGGGGATTTTTTAAAAAATCAAAATAGCAGCTAAACTCAGTGTCAGACACCATGATGGAGCTGAACAAGTTTCACTTGACCTTTCCATAACAAGACAACAGGCAGCTTAATTATGATACTGAATAGTGATGTAAAGGTATATGAGAAAAATCATGTGAACCCCATGGAAACCAAAGTCACAACACTGCCAAGTGTTATCTGTTTGATCTGATCAGGACTGGGTATCAGTTTGTTCCTATTTTCTCTATCTCTGAGTATTTTGTTACTACAGCTCAGCTGCTTTGCCAAGGTTACACGACAGACGTTGTTGATGACATAAAATATTTCTATTTACAGCACCTTTGTTCTTGGTACTATGGTAATAATGATTTGTTAGGCACACTGAGTGGTCACCGATTCTTTCCTCTGCTGATGTTTTCTGTATTGTAACATTTGGTAAGCACTGTTACTAAAAAATCTGACTTCATTTTCTCAGATTCAGGCAGAATTTGAAAGAATTGTTCCAGCCACACTTGCAGCAATTTTTTTCCCCAGCTGCCCCGTACCTTAGGCTGTACTGTGTTTCCCACTTGTTGGTCAAACATGTGCTGCAGAGAAGGAATAAAGACATGTGGAAATATCCAAGCCTCTCTTCTGTAAATAAATTAAGGCCACCTAACAAAACAAGGAGCCTGCTAGTTACCAACAAGTAGGCAGCACTGAAGACTTGTTGCTCCACCTGATGACCGGATGGGAAACCCACAGATGCTGAACCCTCTGTTTAGCAATTTCCCTTGCTGCCAAGTACCGTGCAAAATAAATTCCTCTACCCTTGATTTTGTTCTGAAACTCACTGCTTTTAAGAAAAAAAAAAAAAAACAGGCTTACTCAGCTTTTGCAGGAAAGAATCTTTAACTAGGAACACTGTGCACTGTTGCGATAGAGTCTGCGTAGTGTTGATCACCTGAGTATTTGTCATAAACTGACATGAGCTAAGGTTCTGTGTCTGTTGATTTTTGGCAAGGAAAAAATGCACTACAGTAAAGTCCTGCTGACTTCGATCCACACCATCAACCCTACCTGCATGAGCTCTTTCTCCACAGAATACTTCACACGAAACGCACACGACTTCCCCACTCAAACCAGCCTTTCCTGGTAAGGCCTTGAGCTAGGATCCTGAATATGGGAGTGGGAGGAAAGAATGTTCTCAATTAGCACACAGCGTTTTACTTATTTTAGATTTTCTTTCTCAGATACCAAATAGAAAGTAATCCCAAAAAACAGCACCAATTCATGATGCGAGAAGTATAATTACAATGCAAGCAAACAACTGAAAACAAATCAGTACATTATCCTTTCATCTCCTTCTTAGGCTTAATAATTATCTTTCAGTGAAGAGCTAGAACAAAACCAGAAGCTAGTGTCATAGGAATTAAAAAAAACAAGTGCATAAACAATATCAGTGCAGCAGCAAAATATACAGTCATTGTTAACATTCCAATTCAACCCATTTCCAACATTTTTGTGCAATAAAAATTGGCCATATGCTGGCCAATGCAACAAGCCTTTTTTTTAATATTAACACAGTCATTCTTCACTGAAGCTATTTCTGCTTGGATTTAAAAAATAAAATTAGTTAAATACAACTCTCACCAAAAAAAAAAACTGACTGTATTTTATAAACACAAAATTCTGGTGCAAATAAAGTAAGAAATAAATATCACACCCTTGAAGACAAAAAGAAATTTGAACTGGTTCCTATGGCTGAACTTAGGGATGTGAGGGTAGGATTTTTGTAACATATTTTTTTAACATTGGCTTAAGTCTCTCATCATTTCAGAGGTAAAGCCAAGCAGCTGGGAGGAACATTTTTTTGTTGAGTTGTTAAATTTCACTACACTTCAGTTGTGATAGCACAGTTTGAGTACAATCAGAGGAACCACAAAAAGTCTTCTTGATAGGTTGGGCTCTGTGCTTTGCGGTGTTCTTCTCAACCTTCCCTCAGTTGCCAGAGCAGGGGATATGAATCCAGACTTGCCAATGCAGCAACAAGGCAGGATTGTCCACCCACTTGCTGGGAACAACCCCAACCTTTGTTGCATGAGCTCCGCTCTGTTTGCATTCTCTCTTGCGTTGCATATGAAGATTAGGGGTAAGGAGGAGGCTTAGAGAGACAGTTGAGAGGGGCACACTGAGAGCTGGAATGTGGCTGCTCTTCTGGAAGAGCATTAGGACTGAAAATTAAAAAGAAAAGAGAAAAAGTGCTTAAAATACAAGGCAAAATTTTACAAGCATGTAAATAGTACAGGGCTGGAAATGAACTTTAAAATGGGGTGAAGCCTCATCTCTAAATCCATATCCTCAGACACTCAGTATACATGCAGAAAACTCTCAGTGCACAGCAAGTCAGTGAGACTTGGATGTGTTTGTGAGGTGGACCAGATATCCCACTTCACAATTCCTGAACACAATTGCTGTTTGCATGCTGGGATGACAAAGACCGTGTGGAGAAAAAAATGCATCTATGAAATGAGAGCAAATTTGAAGGACAAGATGCAGGTGCCATCTTTAGGTGAGTATTAAAGATTGCCTATTTGTAGCTGATTCCCTTTTGGAAATGAAGGCTGGAAATCAGGTTTCATAGCTCTGTGAAAATGTAATGCCTCCTGAATTTGACCTATTTACTAGTTCATTTGTACAAATACAGTGTAGCCTTCTTCATCAGGCCCCTTAACCATTACACGTTATGTAATTTACACTCCCGAAGTGTGGGGATTTCTTATGTTTTGTTTCCTTTGGGGTTTTATGCTGCTCAAACCCTTTTTGTTCTGTCATATATTTCTGTCATTTTACTGTTTCTCATGTACAATTTGTCTGATAACATCATTCACCTGTTAATTCACCTGTCTGGAGTGCATTTATAGCACTCACTGGCACATAGAACAGAGAGGTCTGAACCAGCTCACAGGGGCTGGAGTAGCAACAAAGAAAAGGGGCAGCTAACACAAACACACCCCACTTCTTGGTGCAGAGCTGTAGAAAAACAAGATACCAAAACAAAATGCAAGAAAATTTCATTTATAAAGAGAAGCAAAAGGGAAAAAAGGAGAAAAATACCAAAAACCCCAGTTCTTTAATGGGTCTGGGAAAAGTTTTTCCCCTTAATGCTTCAAATGTTCTACAGTGTTGAAGTTATTCCAAGCTCAGCACTGTGATGTATGATAAAGCACCATCATTTATGTCTCTGTCTTCAAGAGAATTTGCCTTCTCTGTTTTCCTCCTTTAGAAACTGCACTTTTACATATTATCTCTGCAGCACAGACTATTGGAGTTCTGGCTGAAGGAATGCAATTAGCCTATTGCTGGAAATGAATCAATTTGAAATGCCAGAGGTGTTTGGAAAAATGCTACTGGAAATGCCAGCAGTACTGAAAATGTCTTTGGTTTCCACACACAGCATTTACTTAAGGAAACAAAGAGATGACATTGTGTTTGACTGAAGAAAGAAAGAAGTGTGCACCACCACCATTAAGTAACTTGATGGCAATGTCCACAGTTTCAAATCAGAAAATCTGAGAGGCTTTAGCCCCAAATACACAATTCTACAGGAGCTACAGTCCTTGCACCTCTGGGCTTTTTGAAGATCATAAAATTGCATGTTTTAAGTTAGATCCTGTTTCCCAGTAATGCTCCTGAAGATGAGTTTCCTGATAGCAAAATGGGTGATGAGAGGGGGGTTATAGAAGCTCAGGGTCCCACAAGCTTTGTTTTATGCTCAGCTGTCTAACAGTTCAGGCCCAACGTGTGTAGTGTTATGGACTGTGACCCCTCAGAAGAAGTATTTCTTTCCATGGCTATATCCATCCTTTCCTCCTGTCATATTCTGCCACATGCAGATGCAGATACAGCATCCACAAAGAGATCTCATTAAGATCTTTATCTGCTCCACATCAATGACTGTCTCAGGAGTGACTGCAGATTGACCCAAAAGCTCTGTATTTACTCTCAAACTTATCCACTCATCCAGAGCCAGCTCCTGGCTTCAGTACCTCCCAAGTTTTCAAGAAAGGCTTAGGAGAAGCACTAGCCTTAATTCCTTCAGAGACAGAAAACTGAATTAGAATCTTAACATCCCATCCTAACATTTAGGGAAGACAAACAAGGAGGTGATTACACAACCCTACAAAGACTGGCTTACTCTTCTCCCTTGCTGCCTTCTTTTTAAACAGGACTCCTGTAATTGCCAGAGAGGAACAGAAACTCAGCACACACATTCCTTGCTCGTTAGCAGAGATGTGTTTGCCTTTTGGGGCTTCCTTCCTAACTTTAAAATAAGCAACAAAAGATGCTCATGCTCTGAGGGAGAGGACTAGTGAGGAAATGGCTGTAGCTGCAACTAGTTATGTACAGCATCTTACAGTGGCCTGAAAGAACCTCCTTGAGACACATAAGATTCTCCTCTACACAAATATAAACAACTTTATGGCGTGACCTTCAGTACAAAGCCAGCCATGACTGTAAAAACTGTACTACAGACTATCCCAGGCTATGCTCAGATTAGCAATTTTAAGCACTGTTCCCTGAGTTATATTAATTTTCTTTTCCTGGTAATTCTGCATTGCTTCTTACTTTGAAATACAAGCACACTTTGTGCACAGAAGAAATAGAAAAATTTGTCTTGCTATCTCCTTTTCAATCAATAATAAACATTCAGGGCACTAGGAAGAGAAAAAAATTTCAAGGCTATCAGGCACCTCTATAGCAGCATACAGAATCACATCACCTGCAGCTCAAATAGATTCAATCTTTTTCTAAAACTCTGCTGTTATACCTTCCTCTCTTCAGAAACACAATTCATCCAGTTCATTAATGCAGATTGCTGTAGCAGTACATAAACTAAAAATACATCAGAATCAGCAAGTGACACGAGGCATTCAATGTGCTTTTTATGGCAGTAGAGGTGCTGGTGGCAGCAGGTCCTGGAGCTGAGCTATCACACACACTGGCAGTCACAGACAGCAGAGGATGGCAGGGCAGATTAATAACACAAAGCAGGACAGAGACATGGAAGAACTTGAGTTTTTGACTATAAACAGAGAATAAGGAACAATAATGTTACATTCACCCAATTGGATATGTGTAGTTTTAAAAACATTTGGTTTTTACAGACTTTTTGTGAACATATCTTTAAATGCTGGTATTATTTGGGGATGTATTCATTCAATTGACGAATAAAGTCTGTGCAATTTTTTTTGTGTTAGTAGTATTGTCTGGCTTTATGCAGCTCTTTTATTTTATTTTCCTGGCACTCAAAATACTAATCATGTATTTCTAAAATTAACTGGGAAATGATGTGCAAAGCCCTTCAGTGTTTGTAAGTGCTCTGCTCTGGCTTAGAGATGCCATTCACATGCAACACTGTCTGGCATTGATTGCAACTGTAACAAACCAGCAAAGGAAAATATAAACAGACCAATTATATTTTCAGAATGCAGAAATTTTGCATGTGTTAAGTTGCACATTTTACCCTTTAAAAAATTTATTTCTTACTTTATATAAATAAGCATTATTTTAATATTTATTTATAATATATTATTATAGTAAATTATATAAATATATTCATATTTATTATATATAAATAAAAAGCATTATTTCATATTAAAAGGCAATATTAATTTAATTTGAGGTACTGGGGAGCTGTGGTTTTTTTTTTTTTATTAATAGATAATTTGGGCCTAGAATTTTGGCCTCTGATAATGAAAATGAGGTTTTCAGTGCATTCAACAGAAACCTAAATACAATCCAAACATGGGCATGCTATTTTTAATATTGGATAATGGTAATATTTTAGTCTTGTCCAGTATAGTCCATCAGACAGGTAGTTACAGGTGCTGAGAAGGGGGAACAGCACCCAGTAATTGTCAGGGCAGGCCTGGATTTGGGTGCTTGCCCCACATCCCTAGACCTGGAAACTGAGGTGATGTATGGAAGGCAGTGAGACTTTTGGGCACTGCTGCATCAGTTTAATTTTAAAAAAATCTCTTAAGAATAGTTCTCACAGATCCTCCAATCAAGTTTCAATTGAAACATGCAGATTCAAGCAAAAAGACCAATGTAAAGCTAAAATGAATTGACTAGATCTGCCCTGGAGTCTCATTTGGCTTGAAACTGCCTTGCTTATCTAGTGAGATTTACCAAAGCCTCTGTGCTGGAATCACATTTACTAAAGATGCCAGAGTTATAAAGTCCAAGTTAAAAACCACAGTATAGCTAATGAATGAGGGAAAGCTCTCTGTGCATCTCCCTGTGCTATGGTCAGGTGCATTAACTGGTTTGAACACAATTAGACACTGCAGGATGTGGAAAACATCTGTGTGAAGCACAAGCTTTAACCAGCTATTTAGTCCTGGCTGAAATGCCACTCAGAGGTCACATTATATTGCAAGAATTGTGTTGGAGACTTTAAAAAACAAGCACAGCTTTCTGTCAAAATGGGTGACTTCAAGGACAGTCAGAGGACAAGGAATGGTGGGACAAGCTCCTGGCTTCCTTCTGTGCTGCATTTAGAAAACCCAAACCTCAGTAAGTCTAATTGGTCCTTAAATGCCCTCAAATTTTACTCCAGATTCCAATTACTTTATATAAACAGCTCAACAATTTATGTCATCATGCTGACTTGCATTAAATCGGTTGTTATGCTTCACTGCTTTACAGAGCTGGGCAGGTAATGTGGCAGAGGCAAGCAAGGCAGCAATGTGAATCTATCAAAATCAGTGCTGTTTTGACTTCACCAGACAAGTACAAACCTAGTGGGAAAAAAAAAAATAGTCACCTGAAAGTCAGTTTTTCAGCTAAGTATGTAAGGTGTATGCTGTTTGTAAGATGACTGATCTGAAGTTTTTAAAATATTAACCATATTTTAAATTATCAGAACAAGGTAATGTTTGCAGATTTTTGAGAAGATAATTTGAAATTACAGAAGGAATTCTTGATGTGCATGTAGAGAGGGATGGTATTTGCGCATATTCATCGCTAGAAGAGTAGCTCTGGAAGGAACAGCCTTTAATTAAATTAAATAGGGTTAAAATTGTTGATGTTAACCTTCCATGTGTACAAAAGCACCTATTGCTAATCTCAAATTGCTCTAACATCTAAAATACAGCAGCATCACTTTACTGGCATATTAAGAATTTTAAATGTAACTTGTAATTGTTTTCAGTGAGCTGTAGAACTCCAAACTGCAAATCAGTAAATTATTCTTTCCAGTTATAATGACTTTACACCTTTTCAGTAAAATTTTCATATTGCTCTTACATAGTAAAGAAGAGAATAGTACCTCCACTTTGCAGGCAATAAAAGAGAGGCACTAACTTGGTCACTGCAGTTCAGGCAAAGGCCTAAAAACAATGTAAACTATTTTAAATGAGTGCAGAGACATAAGTGAATATTAGCATAGAATGTGCCATGAACAGATAAAATCATTGTAATGTCCTTTTGCTTTGCTTAGGTTTGGGGTTGTGCCTTGATTAACCCAGCCATCCCAGAAACATGATGTGGCCTTTGCACCACCTATGAGCAAGGACACCAGGAGTTTACTTTTAAAAACAAGATTAAAAGCTGATTGCCTTAGGTCTGAATTTCCAAGTCAGGGAGAACTTTGAAGTGTCTGCTAAAATCTCACCAATGTCTTTGAAATCCCACCTTACAAAAGAGAAGCCTGCACCTACCCCTGAAATTAAAAGTCCCCCATTTCAGTAAATCTTTCTAGCAACAAAATAAATTCATTACTACTTTGGCATCATCGAGAAACTGCATCAAAATATCAAATGAGGGCTGCAAGATCCAGCTTGGCATTTTTTCCATATTTTTACAGGGAAGCAAGTGCACGAATGCTGTGACTCATGTTGGTGCTGTCACTGCAGAAATTCCCACTGTTCCTCAAGCTGTTAAAGGTTTGCTGTTAGAGAAAAAGTGAAGAGCTTTTGTCTGAGGAGGAGGAGGAGGAGGAGGAGGAGGAGGAGAGGGTGGCAGGCATGCATGCAGCTCTGTGCAAAGACAGGAGAGTTAGTGGAGTTTACCTGACAGTCTGGCAATCTGGCCCCCTGGCTAGTTGTGAGCCGTGTGGCGGTATGGAGGCAGCAGGCTGCTGACAATCTACAAGAAACTGATAAATTAGACATATATACAGAGAGATTACAGAGCAAGGGTTAGTAACAGCACTACACAGGCTAGGCATCTCAGGGAGAGATTTAGTGAGGAATGTGCTCTTGGTGCCTTATCTGACAGAAACACCTTTTTTTCTGATAGCAGTGACATTGGCTGTTGCATTTTTCTCCTTCTCAGAAGGAGCACTGGAAACATTTTTGTTTGTTTTCCCTTAGCACTGACAAATTTTTGTTTAAGCAGACAGCAGTAATGGGTTATATTCAGGATCTGGGTTTAAACCTTGTACTTATTCTTCTGCTCATCATCTTGTTTTGCTCACATCTAATATGAAAAGTGTCAATAAAGCTACTCAAAATTTATCCAAAAAACTCATATCCATATGAAAACAATTATGTCATCTCATTACAACATACAACAAAGAGCTGTAAGAAAGTCTTTTCAATTTCTGAACAATGCTTGTGAGATTGGGGTTTTTTTGTAAGAAAAAGGGAGAAAGTCAGTTTCACTGTTTTGTCTCAACTATTTTATCAATTCCCTGTCAAAGAAGTGTCCACATTAATCACTTGCAAAGCTGTACTATGGTTCCTTATTTATTAAATAACAGTAAAGCCAAATAATCCTTCATTGCTATGTTTTCCTGTGACATTCAAAATACGAAGACAGCTTTAGACTGGATAATACTTGTGGGCTTTCATGGAAGTAGCTGAACAAGGCAACCCTGCTTTCTAAGTCAGTAGTGTTTACTGAGATTTCCAGATCTCAAGATTTGCTCTGTTTCCCTGCAGCATTCTGGCCTTTCATTCCACTGCCTGTGTGATTCAGATTGTCACACATCAGGATCTTTTCAAACATTAGAATCTATGGCTGAAATTCTGAGCCTATGAAAAATTACTGGAGATTATTTTTTGTCTCCAGCAGGATTTGCAGACCTATCATCCTTCCTGCCTGCTCAACCTGATTCTCAACCTCTTCGATGGACCAGGGTTATTTTCCCCTAAACCTTAAAAGCAAGACAAGGGAACTCCACATACTTGGAAAGAATTTTATTTTTTTTTCAACTGGTTGCTACTTTAAGCTCAGTGCCAATATTCATTTCTCTTTACGATCTAGATGTGTTTCAAAACCCCTTTCTATTCTTTGCCTCAATCAATGGAAGAACACGCAAGTAACTTGCTGTCAAGAGTGTTGAGCTGACATCAGGTGCCGCAGAGCAACACATCTTCATAGCACACTGAGCATCATATCCACTGTTATAACATTTCCCTGCCATACCAGCCCACAGGGCCTCTCCCTAGCTCCTGTGCAGATCTGTGCTGACCTCCAGTGGGTAAGAAGCAAGTGTACCCAAATCACTGGTTTCTTCCTGCTTCAGCACAGAGAAGAAGAGTTTGGAGCTATTTTCTAGAAAAATAACTGCAGAGTTTGTGCTGGCACCAGAAATGGAGTAAGAAAGAATACTCTGGCACTCTCATTTACCAGGACTGTCACTACAGTCCTCACTGCATCTTTTAGCAGAGGAGTGCAAGAGTTAGCGATGTATTTGAGTCATGAATTTGTTGTTTGTCATTTCAGCACAAAGCTCAATTAAAATAAGCGGTGTCTGAGAAACAGACAGATCAGGCTATCTGCAGAGAGAAAATGATGGCAAAAAAAATTAATGCTTTATTCTAAATAAAATAGTTTGCAGAAGTCCAAAGTAAAGTCATGCCTGACAGGGTATACAAGGTCATCAGTGAGGAAAGAAATACAGAATAGAATGCTGTGTGATGAAAAGGTGCAGAAAGGTTTCACTAATACAGAAGAAATTGTTCTGACAGGCTTTCCCAGAACAACACAAATGCCTGATTTATGATCCTGTTCTAATATCTCAAACATGGTGCAAATAGTTTATGATGCATCTTGATCTGCTGCATTTGGCAGAATGCTTGAATAGTGAGCCAGGTTCTGGGAGGATTATGCAAGCTGGATAATAACATTTCAGTGAGCATACTCCCTTGACTTTGTGTGAAACACTTTTCTAGCTGGTGTCAGCAAAGCTCTTGCAGTCTGGCTCACGTTCACATCAGGACCAGATCTAGTGATCCACATGTCTTAAGATGACTGAATCGTCCTCCCACATCCTCCAGGAGTGAAGTTTCTGAGGATTATGCTAGGAAAGAGCTAAGCAGAATGCATATGGCTTACATAGACACATTTCAAATTCAAAGGAGCTTCTTATCTACTTATGTCCAAGGAGCTGTGCGAGAGCTAACTTTATTCCTTCTATATTTAATCCTTTTAAGTATTTTGGAGGATTTATAACACCCTTCTCTAATGTCATGACAATCATAAAACGACTTCTTTCTACTAAGGAATTCCTGCCTGTATTAAGGAAATGTTTGTTTCTTTCTGAAATACTCTGAAGGTTAAAACTCTCAAAAAAGTCTTGACTAATTCTAATGTCACATGCCATAAAGACAAGGTAAGAAAGACATGTTCGTTTTTACTGACAAAAAGTAAAAATATATTTTTAAATCACATTGGAAGAACCCTGTTACTTGTGTTTTTTAAATACCAGGGCCTGTCAGTCAAGCTATAGTGTGAAAGGACAGTCTGTCATCTATGCAGAAGGTACTTGGGGTACAGACACAGATTACACTTTTTGCTGTGTCTTTTGACACTCCAAGTATTACCGCGACCTGTGTGGGTCGCAGTTGGTGAGAGAGAGACAGTGAATCTTGTATCTTGATCAGAAGGCTTATTTATTAATATATGATATATAATACATTATTACTATACTAATAGAATATAGAGAGAGGTTTGCAGAGCTGCTAGCTAAGCTAAGAATAGATAGAAAAGAATCCACAACAAAGTTGTGTCCAGGGACTCAGTCCCCTGGCTTGCACTGATGATTGGCCCTTAATTATAAACATAGAAAATGAGCCAATCAAGGTGAATCCTATTTCATTCCACAGCAGCTGATAATAATTGTTTACCTTCTCTTCGGGGGCCTCTGGCTCCCGAAGACACAGAAATATGAAAGAAAAGGATTTCTGTGGAGAAATGTCTGCGACACTCCAAGGAAATCATCAATAAAGTTATTAAATACAGACTATCTTATTTCTCCATCATCTTCACTTGCTGTTAGGAAATAAACCACTTTGGGGCAGGAGATAGTTGGCTGATCTCAAGTCCTTTTACAATTCCATGAACCTATAACAAAGAAATTAATTTTAGTGCTCATTTCAACCAGAGATGGCAAAGAGCAACACTTGTACACAGAAATTCACATGCCAGTTTTCACTGAATTCAGCAGGACCTGTGCCTGCAGAGTCTTGTGACAATTTTCAATAACTCCTACCACTGGCTCTATTGGAAATGTGAGCTTTGACTTGTGCTATATGTCAGTCCTGTTTCAATTTTTCAGTTCCTGACATTCTAGCCACTTGCACAAAGATGATGTAAAGGGCTCAGAGATTTCCCCTCTCACAGATTAGCCACTGCTGATTTTCCTTTGGAACCTAATGCCCAGTCCTAATCAGGCTAATCAGCTCCTAGTGTAAGAGCATTTAAAAAAAACCACCAGGCTCAGACAAACTACATCTGCTCACATGAGCACTGAATGTGCTGCTATAAATTATCTGCTGAGAGCAAATCTCACCAAAAATAGAGTATTTTCCTGTGCTTCCCTTTGGCTCAGCCAGAAAAAAACAACACATTTCCCTGGTGTCACAAGATGTGCTGTGCCCTCCAGTGTGTGAACTGGGTGACTCTAACCAACACAGGTCTGCTTTATTGGGTTATTTGTGTCTGAGATGGGTTTGCCTTCTGTTGACATCAGCAATGTCCTCAGTGAAAAATCTACATGCAAGCATTTCCAGTCCCACCTGCTCAGGACCCAGCACACTGCAATGAACATTTCAGCACATTCTGACTCTAAGTAAATTCCTAATCTCTACAGTGCTCTCAAACAGCAAGACTACTCAGAATCCCAAGATAAGCAAAAAAGACTTTTAACTGCAGTTTGTTCAGTTAATCAATGAAATTTTTTTCCTCTTTTATCTGAAAGGGCAAAATTGAGAGCCAAACAGCAAACCAATCAACAGGTACTGTTACATATTTTGCATTTCTGATATGAAAACATTGGGAAAAATCTGTTCTCGATAAATGAAAATCTGTCAATAAATGTTTATGACCAAATGTGAGACTGAGGCTTTTTCAGTCTGTTAAAACAAACCTTTCCTAGCATCCCATTGATCACTTCAGGCCAACAGAAACTTCTTTCCTAGGTAAAAGTTTTCAGGCTATCTGACTTTGTGTTAGGCTACCCAATGTCAATTGAACTTGCTCCACCAAGTCTGAGAAATTTGATAACATGTCTATGAAGCTGTTATTGAAAATCTACTTGCAAAGAGAAGCTGTATCCATTAATATGGTCACAAATTGTTTTCATCCCTGAAATGTCAATTTAATGGGAAAGAATGAAGGGGTAATAGCATAAGTTCAAAGTACTGGGCAAAGAAGAAATCAGTAGCCTTCTAGATGTGCAGATGTAAAAACATGTCACATCACACAGCAAGACCTACAAAGACAATAAATCAATCCTCTCTGCTCAAAGGTGAGAAACAAGGAAAACATCCAAACCAAAAGACAAATGTGAGATGTCAAGAAGAATGGGGCAGAGGGTACTAAGATGCTTGCCCTCTTTGTAGATTTGTAGAGATGCTTTCAAGCTGCAACCTGACAGGATGAGAAAAGTCCTCAAACTTTTTATCTACAGGAGTGACAAGGACAAAAGTTTATACCATTATTTGACAGCTGTTTTCACTTATAATTTATCTTCATATTTTTCTAATTAATGCCAAGAAATCTTTGACCTTCCTCAAGGCCAAGAGGAACTTTAAGAGGCAATAGTTATCAAAGAATAAGAGGGACCTTTAAGAGGCAATAGCTATCACAAAGAACAGCTGGTGAGAGGACAGCTGTGACTTACCTTCAGAAAAAGCCACAAACAATGGCACAGGTCAAAGACTAGAAGTGTCTCTCCCTTCTCCTGCTCCCAGGGTCAGTTTGAGTCTGTAAATAACACAGTTACCTCTGCCCTACACACAGCCCCAGCAGATCAGTCTGTCAGAAAACTGGACACAGCTCCATGTTTCTGCAGGAGGGAGAGGGCTCTGGTGGAGCAGCTACATCTGGAGCCTGGCTGGCCTAACTAACTCCAGCTTGCTCAGACCAGGATTGATTCAGCTTGTCCTGTGAGCCAAAGGAGCAGAGCAGGAGGACTGGCCCTTGTGCAGAGCCATTCTACCACTCCATGAGGGCCAGCCCCATCCTGGCATTGCTGTACACCAGGTGCTGCTTAGCTCCTGCACACTTTCCAGCACCCACATTATCTGTGATTTCCCACTGTCTCAATTCTACCTCAGTTCCATTAAACTGAATAATGGATCACTGCTTGGAGATAGAGAAATGTGTCAACAAGTGTGTTTTTCAGCTTTCTTCATGGTAAAGATAATCTACTACGAAATTCCTGTGTTGAGAGTGCAAGTACACAGGTAACCCACATCCTAAGCTTGCTATGCAGGAAACCTAATAGCTCAGATTACTTCTAATTGGAGAAGTTGCAACAACAATTAATTCTTCCACTACTTATTTCTTAGTCTTCTTAAAAACTATTTGAATAGGAGATGTGAGCAGGCTGCTGAATTCCCATTAACTACCAATATCTATACATTGCCTTAAGATGCAGTAGGATGCATCTAAAATCCTCATCTCCTGTCATCTCCCCATGCTCATCTTCTTTTTCTTGCAAAGCAGGCTCAGGAATGTCCCACTGTTTCTACAATCACAAGCTTCTGACACAGGCCCTCCTTCTGCTCCTCCTCTGAGCACTTTAGGACAAGGTCAGGCAGAGTTAACCTAACAGAGGCTTGCTGTTAAATATTCTCAAGAGTAAGAGCAGGTAGGGAGTTGAACTGCTATTTTCTTCTGGAATTTAGGTAAATGCTGTCTATCTTGGTGATTTCCTCAGGCAGACTCCTGGAGCATCACTAACCACTTCAGGCCCTGCCTGGCACACAGCACAGACAGCCCTGGTTTAGTAGGTCACTGATTCAGGGGCTTTCCAGAACATGTCACGTTCCTTGGCTATGTCCTAGTGAGTTCTTTCATCTACACAGCAGCTATGCTATATGGAGTGCTTTTACCCTTAATTTCCTTATTCTGCTTGACTTCACCTGTATTTTCTTTTTAGACCTGAATTATCCAAAATCCAGAGAGCTGTTCCCCTATCAGTTCACTTGTTTCAGTGGTAATGTGCCTGCTAGCTCAAAGTATAATGACAAAGCCATATCCCAGCCTTGCCTTTTTCTGTAGCTCATATAAAGAATAGCTTTTAAAAAAGAAATAATACCTCATTGTTAACAAAATTAGTGAAATGCATTTTTCTCCAGTTACAGGCTCAGAACATTAAGAGGTTCCTTGTCAGCTCTGTAGCCTTTTTCACACTTTCTATATCACGACGTGCTTGTGTTATTTCTCAAATGGTTTCTGTGAATGCTTTAAATAATTCCTCATTAAATCTACTGAGAAGCTAAATAATGGGTTAGTAAAACAGCAGAAATGGAAATGGCATAAGCTGAAAAATATATCTTCAGTTCCTTTCTTTCATATACAGTTCATAAAAAGCACATTTAGAAAGGTCTGATGATTCATGAAATACTAAAAGACACACACATTTTAAACATTTCAAAAGAGGAAAAGAAAGGTCCTAAAATTACATAAATCATCACATTTCAATCTTGCTGTTTACCATGGAAACATAAGGATACCTTTCAGGTCACAAAATCATCCAGAGCACAAATACTTGCACTATTACATGGACAAAGAAGGGCCTGATGCAAAGTTTGAAGTCAGTGGGAACAGTAACTTTAGTAGGCTTTGGAAGAAACAACGTAAGTTACAATTATAAGGTTCTTACACCTCTAAAAAATGCAGACGGGGATACTTACAATCTAGGACACTAGTCTGGTTTAAAGAATTGCTGTGAGCTTCCTCCAAACACCACAACATCCCAAGGAATGCTCTATTACAGAGTTAAAATGTCAGCATGTCTAATTTAAACAGAGACTCACTTCCCTTTTGCCTAATTTATGAGGCAAAAGGCACAATATTGAATATTCCTGTGTATTTGATGGCAAAAATCAGCAAGTCATGAAACCACTTCAAACCTTGTCATAAAAGAAGATGGAGATGGATGACTTTTGGCACCAACATGGTAAGGATATTTTAATCTCTGTTTTACTTAGTTGATAGGACTGGATTCCAAAGCCTAAAATTTTCAGAGAAAGCAACAAATATCTGGTAAAATGCCTTAAAGATTTGATGTGTCATCTGTGTACTTGTTTAGCTAGATAAAAAAAAAACAAACCAAACAAACAGAAGTCTAAATAAGACTTCACTGGAGAACTTCAACAAATGATGCTAATGTAAACCATTCCATCCAGCAATGATGTCATAGCTTAGATAGAGAGAGAAATGTCAATAACCTTTTAATGAAAATATACAGCAGTAAGGCATGGATTTCACTGCAGTCTTTTTTTATTATTATTATTTAATGTCTCATCAAACAAATTAGGGCTTCTATGAAAAGCAGATTCTATTTCAGGATTGCTTTCTTTATAAAGTGAAAAAACTGAAATAAAAATTAAACTAAACTTGTAGAACTGCAGTGAATTCATGCCATAATAGCTAAATCATATTGAAGTAGCTAAATTATGTTGATCAGCGTGAAATGTATGGGTTTGGTCTCATCAGTGGCAACTGGAAAGCTAAATGCAAGAGAGGAAAAGCACAGAGTGAAAAGGTCCTGTTCACAGTGGCACCAAGAGGTAAAAGTACATTTAGCCAGCTGAATTCTTCATCAGTTACAGCCAACCAATGTCCTTGGCAAGGACACTGTTCCTCAAATTCAAAATGGCCTCCACAGGGACAACACACCATGCTTGGAGTGCCATAAATATGCACTGCTCATTAAGCTGAGCTAAATGAGCATTATCAGATGCAGGACATGGCCCTGAGAGCAGGAAGATATATACATGGATCTGTATATATGCACTGACACTGCTCATCAAACAATGAACACACACAGACACAAATATGGCATGTTTACAGAACCCACAGAAAACAGGGCAATGCAGAACAAAAAAAGAGAACACAGATAATAAGTAAATGATTGAATTATCCCTTTTGTGAAGAGCATCATATTCAGGTTTAAAAAAAAAACCCTTACACATGACTTTTTAAAAAATCTACTAAAAACACAAAAAAATCCATTTTTCATGAAGAACAGAGACAGATTAAACCAATATTGCATGAGTCTCACAATAGCCAGTGGCATGTCTGATTGCACAAGCTCAGAGACATCTTGCAGGTACAGGATCATCATCAACACAAGTACATTCCCAGCAGATAAAAATACAACATACTTTTGTAGGAGAATCATCCATGGATCTCTAATGAAGGAAAGGGCAATTTGTACTCAGATTAAATTCGTGTTACCAGAATAAAGCTGTGAGTTCTTTAAAAAAATAATGGTTCTGAAGAACTTCCATGCTTTGTATTGCTTGGATGAAGGAAATCAAACTTTCCTGAGAGAACAATTCAGAACAGACCAGCCTGACTAGTTAAATATTATATGGCTGCATATTTAATATAATAGTAGGGGTTTAGTTAACCACCTGTCCTGATTTTCAAGAATAAACTCTTTCACTTAAGGTACAGAAAAATCCACATTCTTAAGAGCTCAGTATAAAATTATCTGACTTAAAATCAGCACATAAAGGAGTATCTAGATCCTAATCATGTTGATTTTCCTCTTCATCAATCTATAAAATTCATTCCCAAAAAAGAAATAAATATTTAAAATTCCTCATTGTGTGACCTGAGCAATCACAAAGATCTACAAAGCACCCCCCTGGCAAAATTAATTTCTGAGCTGAGAGTGTTCCTCAAAGGACTTCCTCCACAGCCATTTATAAAAGAAGCTGTGCTTTCTGTGTGCAAATTTCCGACAGTCCTGCTGTTTCAAAATTGAGACATGCATAAAAAAGCAAAGTAGAGATATTGGAGCAATGCCTACAGCAGCAAGGCTTAGAAATCTGTGAGGCACTTTCATTGCTGCTTCAGCTCAAAAGTGAAGCTGAAACTGGTTTTGGTAAAATATTCCTAAACAAACAAAAAATGTGCACAGCTAAAGACCTTGAATGTAAACCATTTTCACCACTCAAGGAAAGTAGACAGAAACCTGCTATCAAAAATGTATTTCTCTGACCTTTACACAGGCACACCTCTCCAGACAGCCTCCTCCTCTGCAGAGAGGTGTCAGCCTGAAAATCTCTGCTCGTTTTCCCAACCTCTGCATCCAAATGGGGAGGGAAAGGGAGCTTCTACTCACAACACACCTTTTGAAGAGGATTTCCTATCTCTTCACACTACTTAAACAAGATGAAGCAAGAAGGAGGGACAAAACCAACAATCTTGCACCACATGCCAAGTTCCACTTTAAGGTCATTTAAATAAAAATACAGAAGGAACATAAGCTTCTGATTACACAAAGAATGGTCTTTTATAGAATATTTTGGAAAGTCAAATCTAAAACACTGTACTTTAAAAAAGCTCAAAATCTAGAAAGAATAAATACTCTAAAATAGCATGAGAGTATATTCCTCATCTCTTGAGCCAAGAGAGGTTACTCAACACCTCATATGGCAAATCAAAAGCCCTTAATTCCTTATCAGAGAAGATCCTCTGATCCTTGTGTTAAATATTTTTGTGCTACATCAAACAGCTCAATGCACTCCCAGGTTTCTTATCTATTCTTCACATTTTAAACCACTCTCAGTGTAATACAACTCTTAAACAATTTCCCTTGAGCTCCAGCTTAAAGATTTCATTATAAGACTTCCTAGGACCTCAGCATTTGGGTCATTGAGATTTTTTATTTTCATTTTCCTTGCTAGCTTTAAAAAATAATTTCCACCTACATATGCTGTAAGTTAGTTCTTGGTCACACTCTAGGAATTGCCTTTGGGATAGAATTTTACAAAAGAAGTTACATTTTATGGTAAGAATGCAAACCAACAAACAAGAGCTAGTTATTTGTATCAAATTGTGATTCATATTTGATTTGCTGTAAGTATAGAGCTACATCAGAAATTAATCTTGGACTGTTTTTTCAGTAAGAGCGACTATTATATACCCTTAATTATGTATGGTAGGTGGTAAGCTCAGTGCCTGAGCAGTTGCTATACTATTATGTGGCATTCTTTGTGCTGTCTCTATCTTCCACATCAGTCTCTTCTTGTGGGAATTAAATGCCAGGCTGTAAATCACTCTTGAAAGACAGCTGAAAAGCAAGCGTGCTTTCAGGTTTAATGTGCTTTCAGAAAGGAGTGACCCAACAAAACCACCTAATTTTGCAGATTTGTTCTTTTTTGGGGTTTTTTAAAAGGTTTTTAGAAGAACCATTTTATGAAATGGTTTGTAACAATGAAGAACAATTGATCTAAACACTACAAAAATACACAATTTTCATCATAGAAAACTAGCATACATCTGTTGAAATCCATGGGTCTATCCTAGCTTGGGTCAACCAAATATCTGACCTCATCTGGGCTTGGAATTTGAGGGAAATGTGTTACATTTAAGGCTGCTACCTTCCTTTTTCTACTGTGATAAAACAAAATGGATACAACCATACAGATTTCTCTAAAAGGAAGGTTAGCTCATTATGATCTCATGATCTGTACTCCTTCAAAATATGAAATACTTTGGTTTTTACAGTGTTTTCCTGTGTGGGATTTTAAATACTAAGCATAAACAATAGGGGAAAGAAGCATCCACCACATTTTGTTTGGACAGCTCTCCAACAAAGGAGATTCTCAGGTGGTTTGTTGTTGACCCTGAGTGAGAACTGCAGCCATTGGTAACTGTCCTTCTCATAACCTGTGAGGAAACCTTTCACTTCAGGTACATCTTCTACATAAGGATCTTGATTCAAATTTAAGCTAAAATAGCAGAACTTTATGTTCAACTTTTGGAACTGCATGCTAAAGTATCTGACAGAGAAAAGAGTACTGGTCAAGGCAGATACTACAGGAGACCTTTTTAGTCTTGTTCTTTCCTTGAAGATGTTGAGAGAACCATATTTCATATTTGGAACTGTGGTATATTAAGAGGCACCTAGTGACTTCATATTCTAGGAGTCTGAACACAACTGCAAAGGAAAGGTCATTTTTCAGTGTTACACACTGCCAAACCTAGCACTAGGCTTTCTATATGCCCTGACTTTTTCATGTAGTTAAGAAAACAAATACAATCCAAAGGTGGGCTGGAATTGTGCTGGGCACATATTGGCTGTAATCAGAAGAATAAAGACTTGAAAGTAAAAATACAGGTCGGCAGAACAGAAGCAAAGAAGAAACTAACAACCAAGTTAAATGCATGCCATTACCTAGGAGCAAGGGAACACGATACTTTGGAGAAGCACCGAGTGGTATTTTTAGCCCCTGCGGGCAGTTAAGAGCCATTAGTGCAATTAGAAAGCCCAGATCAGGTCGTGCTGTCTCAGCTTTGTGTCAGAGGTACCTGTATGCTGATCTAAAGCGGAAGGCATTCAAGTGGAAATGGAGCAGGACGTGACAATCTCTTGCTTAAGAGGTCTTCAGCTCAGCTGGTCTTCCTCTGCCAAAATCATCTTTCCCTCTCCAGGTATCCAGCAGCAAAGCAAGGGCAGCCTCTTGTGCCAAGCACCAAGTCCAGCAGAAGGAGCAAGAGAAACACAGGCACAGCTCGCTGCTGCACGGGGCTCATGGGGCAGAGGAACCTGTCCTGTTTGTGCTGCCACCAGCTGCAGCTACTTTGGCTCTTGGTCTCCATCTCCAACCAAACAAATTAAAGGCCAGTTAAAGCCTCCCAGTCCCCACATCTCTGGGAGCTCATGAAAGGACAGGGAAGCACTCACAGCACACAGGTGAAAAATTCTTCTGAAGGAAATAATTCACAAATTTAAAGGAACAAAACCAAAACGTGCTGGTTTAATGTAAGTTTGATTAATTCTCACTCTGCTCCTGGGGACTCAGCCTCAAACCAAGCTAGACTTTGCTCCACAGCGTTTGACTTTGCATGCTACTTTTTTGCACTCTCTCTGATGAAGAAACAGGTGTGGGCTGCTACACTTTTTGCTGTCTTGCTTGACTGCAAAAATCGTCTAAGAACAGAAGCTCTTTGTGAGACAAGACTTTTAAACATTCTCAATAAAAGCAGCAGAATAACATTCTTCACTGTTCCTTACTTTCAGGAAACAGATAATTAGACAGATGGCAAAAAAATCCTACTTGGTGCATCATTCCTTTCATCTGTTAAAAACAGTAAGAAATCTTCCAGAAACTGGTAAAAACAATGATGAATAATTCCCTGCTTAATCCTGAACTAACCCTGTCCTGCCAACACTGGAATCTGAATGCTCAGAAAAATCTCAGGTTTGGACCTGCCAGTCTCACAGGCTGAGATTAAAGCATGTGATGGTATAAAATTCTGACAAATGCATTCACAAAGCTGAGATTGTTGCAGATTCATAAGGACAACTGTAACATAAATCACTGACCTGTCTCAAGACTCTTACACTTTAAATATGTAGAGATGTACCTAAAGTGACAGGTAAGACTCCAGATAAAGAACTTTCTGGACAATTCTACCATTCAGGCTGCTTCATCCTTTGGTCTCTGTTACTGGACAAAAAGAGTGTGTCAGCTTTTCTCAGTCTGTGGTCCACACATCTGAGATGTTCCATG
This sequence comes from Ammospiza nelsoni, assembly GCF_027579445.1. Classification (NCBI taxonomy): domain Eukaryota; kingdom Metazoa; phylum Chordata; class Aves; order Passeriformes; family Passerellidae; genus Ammospiza; species Ammospiza nelsoni. The sequence continues at coordinate 63,345,199 of NC_080637.1, forward strand.
AGATATCAGATGCTCCTTTCCCCCCATTCACTTTTTCTTCTCAGGAGACAGCTCTTTGATTTATCTACTGCAACACACCCTCAGAGAATGTCTTGTTTAAACTCTGCAGTTTTACACTTGCACTCTGAGTACATGTTAGTTGCATGGCACTACTCAAAGGCAGTTCTGACACTGATGGTACTAAGTAAGAAATATAACCTACTACAGGGTACTGCTCAGCTTCCCAGAATAAAATTTTGTCGAGCAGAAACTACTTTTATGGGCTTTAGCTTTCATATTTTCTACTTATGCTTTTTGTGTATAACATATTTCAAAACAAAGAATTAACAAAATTACCACCAGACAAGACTGTGCCCAGTTAAAGGCTAAAGGTCCTGCTCAGGTGTAGAAGATAAGAAATTATTAGCTGTTCTCTCAGGAGAGAGAAAAGAGAGAAAGCTATCACACCTTTAAAATGTCATCCCGGTTTGCATTTTCTTTCTGTGCCTCATTCGAAGCAGATGCTACATTTTGGCAGGAAATTAAGAGCAAAACCTTCCTGCACAGATTAATGTCATGACTCAATTTGTACAAAATAAGCCTTCTGTGAGTTGAACACCACCCTTTGGAAAAACCTGACTGGGTGCTCCAGGCTGAGAAGAGGGGTGCTGTGGAGGCTCCTGCACACTGCCAGCCGCTCCCTTGCTGGTCCTCACACCTCTGACTCCTCTGTCCAGTGGGATTTGTGTCTTCCAGGGGGAACTACCAATGCCACCAGCAGGCTAAGCTCCACCCAGGCACAGGGGTGCAGCCTCTGTGGATGCCAGTGGGACTGCACCCACATGCACCACAGCAGGACTTTCCACACTGCATCTGAAACCAGTTTGGGCCGCTGCCGGCACAACGTCATCTCCTGCCACCCGTGACACAGGAGGAGACATTTTGCTTTTCAACAAGGCGCCCAAATTAAATTGCATCTGCAGTGTTGGGAGGGTCCCCTGCTCTGCTAACCACTCAGCACCACATGCACCCAAGGAAAAAATGTTTACCTGGTATGGCCACGGTTAACCTTTTTTCCTTGCTGAGACGGTGCCCATGGATGAATTCACTCATGGAAGGGGGGCCCCTCAGAAGATATGATTCTGTGGAGGCGGGATGAGGGGGGGCTCTTATTAATTTCTGGAGGTAGGTCCCTGAAGTCCTGGGATGGCTCTGATCACAAAGGGAAGGTGAGAATAGTCTTGCAGGAGATCCAAGAAAAATACATATGGAAACAAAAGAGTTTTACTTTAATTACCTTTCAAAGCCTCATGAATGACAATATCATCTTAACTTGCTTAACAGGTAAAAATCAACTATCGTTGACACCCCATGTCATTTCCAGAGCAGGATACCATGCCTGCATGGTATCCTCCTTCACCTTAGGGAAGGAGGACATGAGGTTGGGTTGTATCTCAGCACCCTCAAGTCACCTTGTACCAGGTTCCCTGATTGTTCTCTTGGTTTTGCATTGTGATAAGAGCATACAAGAAAAGGAGATGGTTATCTAGGACTTCTCTAACAGAGTCCGCTTCATCTTCAAAACCATGGAGATGCCCACACCTAGAGAGTTTTGGCAGGGGCAGGCACAAGACATGAGCTCACTGCTTGAACAGCAAAATATTTGCATTAGGTTATGAATGGCAGCCATCCCCTTCAAAAGATTTCTTGCACCCACGTAGAAAAATTGATCTGAGTGAACACATCCATATTGTTTTCACACTGATAAAGAACAAGTGAGCACCAGAGCTTAACAAAGAAATGCAGCTTCTTCCATGTGAAGCACTAAAATGCTCATAGAGCACAATCCTTCTTTTATTTCAGACGCTCATTACGGAAAACCACAGAGAAAACTTAAAGAAAACTTGTTAAAGAAAATACATTCACACTTAATATTAAAGACATACAAGATGCACCAAGACACTGACAGAATATAGTTCAAAACACTGCATTCAGAAGGAGGAAATAACAGTGAGTAGGTGGATCAGAACCACATGTTGCCAGGCTTTGAATTTCATACTCATATCCTCCCCGCCTCCTTCTCCCCAATCAAAGGACAGAAAGAAAAAAAATAAAAATAAAGAAAGGAATCATTATGTTTATAATTCAGTGAACGACTTTAATGCAAGTCTGGCTACTGCACTGTACTGTAAAGATCACTGCATGCATACCTTTTCCTCTGAGTGCCACTGCTGACCAGTAAGTTTGGTTGCTGTGGGCCCTGACTATGCAGGAGGAAAGTGTCTATGCTTGGCACGGTGGCGGATGCCTCCTCACTTACTTTAGGGCTGCCGATCTTGCTCTTTCCCAGCTTGCCTTTGCTGCGCCGCGACTGCTCGTGGTCGAACTCTAAATCCTCCAGGCGCTGGGTCAGGGCAAGCTTTTGCTGGATAGCCATGCGCAGCAGAGAGTTCAGGGTCTTCTTCTCATCCTCTGCAGCTGCCAGCTGCCTCTGCATCTCATCCAGCTGTGTGACGTACTCATCACACCTGCAGAAAAACAGGGCAGAGATCTGGGGAAGCAGCCCAAGAACTGACCCTACCAGTGAGCACATTCCCGGGCTTCTGTTACAGAGCCAGACTCAGATCCCAGCTTTTGCTGCCCCTAATCGTGGCAGCTGGCAGCCTGAATTCTTCTGTTCCCCTCTGAGTCAATTTGGACTTGGATCTGAATGTTCCATTCAGCAAGAATGGAACTTCCCATTCAGCAAGACAACCTGTGCCTATATCAACATAGTCTATGACAATGTAATGTGTTTCTGATGCAATTGGAGGGGAGGTATGGGATTATTTCCAGTTCAGACCACAAATAACAATTTTGGGTGTTGCTTCTACCAGTAAGTCACCATGATTAAAAATGCTACCAATTAGAAAATACTATTTTCCACAGGCAGTCATATCCATTTCAAGAGAGTATTACAAAAAAAAGTGCAAGTAGTTTGAACACTTGACACATCACATTTTGTGAAATAGAAACCTTCCATTATTTACCCTTGTTAATCACTTACTACCATGACTACCATTAGTTACCATTGATTAAAGGGATCCTATTAGGAAGCCCCACACCTGGAAGATATTTCACATTTACTGTTGAATTTCTTGGAGGTGTGTTCATCACTACTCCTTTTTAATCCTTTTTTACCCACATGGAAAATTATCTTTTCATTTGCTTTAGATCTCTGAGAACTAAAACCACCTTTCTTACGATTTTGTTCGATTTAAGACCAAGTTCAATTTATCTCTGCTTCTAGCAAAACTTCCCAAAGTTAACAGGAAAAGCAAGGCATTTCAAAATTGTATTAAAACACTTTTTGAAGTGAAATAGCTTCAGTTTGATAGCAATAGACCATCTATTCAGTAAGAACCAAGAGCAATAAAAATAAATGTATCCCAGCACTGAGATGCTTCACAGACAGCAGTACTGCCTGACCATCAGACATTTGTGGAAACACCCAAGGATTTTTCATGTTGAACGATGCAGCTTTCACCAGATCTCATTCCCACAAGATCTGGGTGAATCTAAGCAGTTTTGCTGTGTAATTGCAATTCTGTAATGGATGAGTATGTAATTCTATCAGTATCACTTACAGAAAGCAAGCATAGAAAACTATTTTAGTCTTCCTTATCAAAATGGATGATGCAATAAACGCTTGAATTATTGTAAACTGAGGGATGAACATAATTTCTCTGAAATTTTAATCTTGCCCTTGGGAAACAGAATCAAAGTATACTTGAAAATGTGTAGTTAGTTATTCTTCACACACAAATACTTATATATATATTGCACTTCCCTTTTGAACAATTCAGGCACTGCAAGCAAAATTACTGTGTCAGATACAGCTTCATCTACAGTTTCAGTATTATCTTTCTTCTGCAGGACCTTAATAAGCATGATTGCTGCTACCCAAGCCTTGAGGAAAAGAGGAACTTATGAAATGCCAGCTGGCTTAAAGCCAACATGCACACCTATTTCTGCTCCAAGCTGTGAGATGCATGTTGATGCTTAAGTCAGTTTCCTTGACAGACATGAAATCAGCATTTTGAATATTTTAGTAATTCCTATTTAAAGTTAATTTACTTTAATGTCTACGTTATCAGAGTTTTAAAGCCTCATTCTTGTAACCAGATGGGTCTTGTGTCCTTGTCTTTTATTCTCTCCTGCTTTCCTCTTTGTCCAAGAGACCTCATTTGTTTCCAAACATGTTTCCTGTTGAAAATTTTTAGCTGCAACACCTGCAGCAACTCCTGTGGCACACTGCCACTAGAGGAATGGATTGCCTTCCATTAATATGCCAATACATCAATTTTGATTTTGGAAAAAGTTTGATTTTTCTCAGGTATTAGAAGATGTTTTTGGTATTTGCACATCTGATTTGTAAAACAGCCCAAGTGAACAGTTAAGAAACATGTGCATTGAAGGTAGATATTACTAATGCAGTCTTAGATGAATTTGCTATAAACTATATCAAGTTCTCTTGAGAAATCTGCATATACTAGATGCTATTAGCTGTTGTTCAAACAAAACCAATCTCATTAATACATTTTCCAGAGCAAGCCCACTTTTTTTTTTTTTTTTTTAGAAAGTTTAAAAGAAAGGTTAAACCTAAATCATGCAAGTAGAAGCCTCTATTAACTTCTGCTGAATTAACAGCCTCAGATCTCCTGCAATTTGGCAGCAGAGAAGGTTACTCTGTGTAGTGGGAGGTAACAACTGCCTCCAGCCACAGCTTTTCCTTTCACTGAGATATTCCCAGCTATGTGCAAGTGTGGGATAAAAGGAGAAGTGTTTCCAATTAAAAAATAAAAAAGCATTGCACACATCTATATTGCCTTTCACCCACACATTTGATAAACATTCATCAAGTCTCACAGAAGCAAGAGAAAGGTTAATGATCTCCTAAGAGAAAAGGGTAAAGAGCTCCTAGGAAAGAGGACTTCTGGCACGGCAGAGACCATTGCAGGGCTGCAGGATACTCCAGGGCTCTGAATGAGTGTTTCAGGAGGGTTCTAATAGTGATAGCAAAAGTCAGGTTATGTCCTCCTGAATCAGAACTCTCCTCAGTTTCCCTCTTGCCCCAAGACAGGTTGTAAGCTGCAAGCCACTATTAAATAAGCAGCACTGTTTTCTTGCTGTCTGCTGGTGAGCTTAGAGCAAAAGTCAAGGTTTCACCTATTTTTCATTCCTCTCATCTCAGAATGCAAGCAGACACATATGCCCACTTATTTTTTATGAACTGATCCAAGAAGCTTATATAGGATTTTAAGGGATTTCTGGTTCCATCTATCCCTCTCGTCTAGGAACATAAACCAAATACCAAATCAGGCTTATGTGTAATTTAGGTAACATAAATCATAGCAGAGCTTGAGCTAAAACCCAGTGACACTGACAGTGACAGGTCCCTGCTCTAACTAGATAATCATAATTCTTCTCCTGTTCAAAAATGTTTTCTCAGCTCCGGGATCTGTTCAATCTTCCTACTCAGTCTGTTCAGCACACATTTTTCTTTTAAAATCATCATAAGAAAATATTTTGATGGATAAAGAATAAAATCCATGCATGCAGTGTCAGGACTATGGCAATATTTCCTGCTCTCTCCAATTACACATCTCAGTTTAGGCTGGCGAAGCAAGCAGTGTAGGGAGTCAGTGTATTTTGCTTCCTGAATAGGTTAAGGATCCTGTTCAAAAGTAGTTCCTTCTCTCCTTCAGCTCAGGATTTCCTCTCTCAGGACAACACCTACTCTAGATTGGAAAACTAATATTTTAAATAATTATTTATTGTTCCTCTGAATGAGTGCTGCTGGCTGCTTCACAAACACAGACCACCCTTACCCTGGGTCAGAACTCAGGGTGAGAGTGAGGGGAAACAACAGGAGGGGCAGGAAAGGCTTCTTTGGGAATTCCTCATTTTCTCTGGGAATACCAGAAGCAGCCCATGACAAAATAAGCAGGTCAAAGGCTGCACATGGCACTGGCATCTAACAGAAACTTCAGCTCTGTTTTGCCAACCTCTTGAATCCCACAAAAGTGGTTTTATATGCTGTAGCTTTCTTTTTTTAAGAGAGGCGTTCCAGGAAATATTCTTGACAGGTCTGAAGCACATAAATCCCAGAAAAGGGATACACAGCTAATGAAAAGGGAAGGAGGAAGCTGTAGAGATCAGAATCTCAGAGATTTTTGGGTCAAATAAGCTGCTCCAGAAGGAAAAAGGGCAAAAGTAGAGTGACAAGCAGGACAGAAAGACTTTTGAGACAAAGAACTGTAAAAAGAGCTTAAGGAGTGAAGGATGAACAAGTGTGAGGAAAAACACAGAAAAGAAGGCTCCTGCTTTCTGCACAGGGGAGCTTTGGAGGAAAGTGTCAACTTTGCTGTTCAGACCAGAAACAGAAGTGCTGTGCTCTCCTTAGGACATGTGCTATGACCTTTATCTGGTGTATTTGAGGAAGGAAACACACAGTTCCATACAGCACCAGATGAACATCCACCTGGGGGCCAAAGTGATGCTTTATGGAAAGAGAAAGGATATTGTTCTATCAAACAGTCTAAGCAACCATTTTCAGATCTATAATACAATTCTGCTATCAGAAGGATGATCTCCCTATGGTACAAATTCAGGAGTAAGTACCATGTGATGCACTATAACCATGGAAACCACTGTTTTATTCAACTAAAGACTAAACAATTGCTTTTTTATGCTGAGGGTTGCTACTGCATCTAATGTTACTGCACAAAAATCTTAGACCCTTGTATTTTCAAACAGATTTCTCCTCTTCAAAAGACTTGTAGAATATATCAACTCTCTGTCATTTAAACAAATGCTCTTCCAAATGGACTATTTGGAATGAGTCAATGATTTGACCATTTAGAAAGATTGATTTAATTATAAAGGCCATTAAACTCCATGCTAAGGAAGAAAAATGAATATTTTACAACAGAAAAATCTATAGGAGTATAATGATGTGGAAGACCTTGTAGTGAATCATTTTTTATAACTGTGCTCAGAGAATACTGGGCAAAAACTTAGGATGTCAAGGGCAGGGATATGTCTCATATATTGAGTGTTTAATCACTACTACATGGAGTTTACCAACAGCAGTAAATTCTTGGGGTGGGATTTATCACTGCTAACACTAGAAATTGTTTTAAACTAAAAATGTGTAACTCAGCAGGTCACACAGACTCCTTTTATAGCTCATAGAAGAGGAACAGAAGTTTCTTTACATCCTACACACAAGGCATCTAGATAAGACACCTGGATGAGTGGCATCACTGAAGCCTAATTCTCATGGAGGGGATGCTGCTGCCTCCCATCAGCTCCAGGATATGCCTTGAACCCAACTGAGATCTGCACTCAGGATGCCCTAATTGAGTAAGGAGCATTCAGTACACCAACAATCTAACATTCCCTCTAAAGCTTTGAAAACTACTTTTACCTTATATGTTGATGATTTATGGCCCATTCAAGACCCTTGTTTTGCTTTATGCTCACGATGCCACTCCTCTGCTCCAGAGTTACCTGCCTTCCATAAGCTCTTCCAGAGTTAGAACATTCCTGCATCTCCTAGAGCAAGGAGCTTGCACAGAAAGGTAAACACATGCATTTCCAACACACATACACAACTCTCCTTTGTGGAAGAAAGCCTTTAGATGCCAATGAAATCAATGAGGCTACCTTGGTTCACACCACCTGCTGAGCTGGGTCTTCGTTTCCATTATGTCGCTACACGCGCTCCTCTGGCGAAGGACCTATGATGAATTTGTACACAGCACCAATGTCACGACATATAAATGCCTCTTTTCTCCTTCCTTCCCACTTCTCCCAGCTGCTGCTGCCACTGTCACTAAGCAAAAAAGCACCTTAGAAGGCTGAAGTGGTGAGATGTCACTGCCAGCAGCACTGAAGAGATGTTGGCTGAAGGCACAAAGATGTCTTATCATTTATGGACTAAAGCACAAATAAGAAATCTGAACTGTGTTTGACCAGAAGAGGGGGGGAAAAAGTCTTTTTGGATTTCCAAAATAAGAATTTATTGATGAAAAAGCTGGAGCTTAAAAAACAAAAAAAGATTTTTAGGTAACCTTTTAAAAAGCAGCTAAGATGAAAAGACACAGGCTTAAGCTGTGCCAGGGGAGGTCTAGGTGGTCATTAGGAAGAATTTCTTCACAAAAAGGGCTATCAGACATTGAAGTGAACTGCCCAGGGAGGTGGTGCAGTCACATCCCTGGGGGTGTTTAAGGAAAGCCTGGACTTGACTCAGTGCCCTGGTCTGGATCACAGGTGGTGTTGGGTCATAGGCTGGACTCAATCTCAGAAGTATTTTCCAACCTAGTTGATTCTGTGATTCTGTGTAAAACTAAAAGGTCTTCTGAAGAAGATGTGAGAGAAGGAAAGATGAAAGTTGATTAATTAGTGTCCTGCCAGCAGGAACTATGTTACAGAAGGTAAGTGAAGCTTTTATCCTGTGAAGGAGAAGATAATAAATTGAGTATCACAGTGGAAGAAAATAAGAATTTATGCTGGAGTGGGAAATTACAGTAGCCTTACAATTATTTGCACTGGATTATAGCATAGGTTGGTTGATTAAATAGATTTTACAACTGGTAAGTAATAAATCTCACTGTAATGAAAATGTGGGGTTCTGAAGATCATCATTAACCATAAGATAGCTTTACACGACAGAATCACTGCATACTTCTGAATGGGAAAATCAGCCACATAAATCCTCTATTTGATTTCCACTTTAAAAACCCTATAAATGCAAATATTCTGTAGCTATATACTGCCATTTATAACACTTTACTCAAGGTTGTATTGACCTTGCTATTCTTCAGCTTTATTCTCCAAGACACACGTCTCAGCAGCACTTGAAAGCCTGCAAGTTCTGCACAGTGTGCATTCTAGGACTCATTCACCTTCATCCAAGAAACCCCTGACCACGCAGAAAATAATTTCTCTATCCTCCTAAGCACCCAACATGCACAGCAAAGTGTGTTCTCACATAGCACACACATGCTTGCAGTGCTGAGCCAGGTGGTGACACCTTTCCCTTACCTGGTTGCAAACATTGCTCTCAAGGATGAGAAGGTTGCTGCATCTTCCTTCAGAGCCTTTAGTTCGTTCCGTAGCTTGGTCATGGTCTCAGTCACCATTGCTTTTTCATTTTCATATTTGTTCTTCAAATTGGCCAGTGCCACTTCAGCTGTCTGAAAACAAAAACAAGGATATGTGCTTATGAGACAAAGATCTGAGAACAGCTAAAATCCCATGCCTGATTTTGGGTTTGATGTCCTTCATTCACAAGTAAAATAAATTAAACCTGATCTTCACTGGACTGCACAGTTTAACTTCTTCTTTTAAATTGTACTCCATGAAAGCAGGAAAAGGAGAAAGCAGCTGAAAGGACAAAGCCCATTTCAATGGCAACTGGCAACAACTCAGCACCTCAAGTATCTCTGCAAAAAGATACAGCTCTATGTGGAGGGCTCAGGCAAGGGAGTAAAGTTACTACAGGAGCTGCTGCCACCTTGTTTGAGCTGCAATAAACACCCAAGTGTGTCCCCTGGCACTTTGCAAACAGGACACAGAGCACATGAGGCTCAGCCTCTGCAGCCAAGTTGTGAATCACCGTGTTTGGCCTCAAGCCTCCTGCTGGCTGAGGCTTTCCTTGGGCACAGGGATGGCCAGGATCTGGCAGCTTGATTTATGCCTGAAAACTGGCAATGTTCACTGCTGTGCAAACCAGCATTATTTCAGCAGTTTTAACCACTAAAAAAAAAAGTGTAAATTACAGTTTTCATTTAAAAGGAAAGCAAAGCTTTGTATTTGTCCCATTCCTAAATTTTTGCTGCTCCCTTCTTTCTGTTTTCAATTTCATCCATTAAATTCCTTTAATTTACTACTGTACTGTTTTTAATAGTTACATTTGTCTTATATCTGCAAGACTTGAACATCCTGCATTACTTATGAATTTAGTAAAATTTTGAAGTTATTCAAAATACATAGTTTTATAGAGACTTTATACCTGCTGCTGCTTGAGACATTTAAAAATATTGCCTTTGAATGAAATGAAGAAAAATTTGCTTCCTTTTACATTTATTCAGAGGGTGTTATGGCTGTTTTTTGCACTTCATTTAGTGCATAATAAGTTGTAGCAATTCATACAGGAAATCAATTTCCTCTGTTGATCTTATGGGCTGTTTGGCCACCACCAGGGGAGAGAAGGTTAGAAGAACATTAGGTTGAAGCAACTAGCAAGAGAACAGGACAAAAGATGGTAATGACCAAACAGATGGAAACCTATTTCAAACCCAGTTTTCCAAAACTCAATACATTTCCCACTAACAATGTCTCTTTACAAAAGGGCACATTAGAATCTCCTATAAATTACAACTTTATTCATTTGTGTCTTGTTAAATAACAATGTTAAAATAATTAATTTTTAAAATTGCATTACTCACCAACAATATTTTCTTCCTTTCACACCAATTTACAATAAGAGAGCAGATTTTTAAAGGGCAGTAGTAACTACCTATCATTTTAAATAGATGTGTTTTTCCAATCCAGATTTGAAATCATCAGCAATACATGTTAAAATTATCAATCACTTAGGGATCTATTTAAACCAATTCTGCTTTTTTCAGCCTTGCTGATATATGCTTTGGTGCAGGGTAGGATGGTGGACACCAGCTTATGTCTTGGCAGGATAAAGTAGAAATAATCAGCTTTTTATCTGTTTTCAGCTGTGACCAAAATGTGCACTCATAAATTACATTAATTTACACATCACTGAAGCTGTGCACAATGATCAGACAGACCACGATCCCCATGATTTAGTTTGGATGTCAGGGTAAGTTAATGGATGTGCAACACTAGAGGATGAAAATATAGTTTACTTGGTGAATAAAAGTAACAGAGGAAGGAAGGACTGAGTCAAAGCTTCAAACATTTTTTTCTTCCTAATAAAGTTTCCTATAAAACAACATAGAAAAAACAAAGCATAAGTTTCAAATCCTATGGGAAATACTTCATGTCTCTCCATGCACCAGCCAAACTGCTGAGGATCTCCCTCCTGAAAATCTCCTAAGTGAAGAACAAATGGGCACAAGGGCTCTGCTAGAGAAGCAAATTAAATAAACAAAACCCCCCCCCCCCCAAAAAAAAACTATAAGAAAAAAGTGGATTTAGTTGCAAAAGAAAGAAGGGGAGCACAAGCTGAGGAAGCTTCTCTTGGAAATTTGGGGAGCCTGAAGAGACAGGAAAATTGCCTGAATTCTGAGAACACTCTGAAGGCTGAATGTGTAATGGAGAGGGAGACAGGGGCAGAAGAGGAACTCAGCCTCCATCTATCAGAGTGCCTGGTCACCTCAGCTGGACTGTCACACTGTGCCAAACTAACAGGGACAAAATGAACTGAAGACACAGCTTCAAGTTACTCCTCCTCCAGTGCCAGCTCTTGTTGAAATTATTTCTATTTGTTCTCCATCTCAGTCAATCCCCAAAATTGTACCCATATGCCTGGTTATGCCCAGTGCCAGTTCCATAGCATAATCTAGATTTTGGTAATCTAGAATAGTGTATACAGAGCATTCTCTGAAAGGAAGGATGGGACAAATAAAAGCCTTCATTTCCAAGTAGTGGGTGCCACAAGGAAGCAGGTGCCAGGATCTGGCATTTTTTTAAAGCTGCAGTTAAAGGAAAAAAATTGAATCAGAAAATCAGAGAATTTTTTCCACATAAGAATGCAATCTCACAGCACGCAAGTAGATGGGAGCACAAGAAAAAAGATGAAAACACCGAAAAAAGCATGACTATTCTTCAGTGTAGTAAATAATCCAATAAGACACCAGAGGTGCTCATGACACTGTCTTGTCAGACCAGTCATGCTGAGGAACTGGGCAAGCGAAGCACCCAGGCTCCCAGCCAGGCACCTGCAGACATGGGATTGAGACTGATGGCTCACTGTGCATTTACTGTGGAGCAGAAGTCACCTGGAATTGATGGCTCACTGTGCATTTACTGTGGAGAAGAAGTCACCTGGAATTGACAGCAATGCCAGGAGGGAGCAGAGAGCTCCAAGGCCTGGACTCCAGCAGGGTGTGAAATATCAGTGAGGAAAAGAGAGCTGGGGACACGAGTAGCTCAGGTCCCCAGCCCCAAAGCTCAGCCCTGGAGGTGAATTGGCTGAGGTCAGCACACACCTGAGCCCAGGACCTCAAGCACTGGCACAACTAACAGGGTCCTTTTCCACCTTCCTCTGTATCCTTACAGAAGAGAGGTTTGCCTAAACTCAGCCCTAAAGGTTGCCATCTTCATCCTGAAATCTGTGAACAAACCTCATTTTCTAAGACAGCTTTGTATCTCATTTACTTTTTATCAGCAGTGTGAGAAGCAGCCCATTTAAAATAATTGTTAATAAATACTAAATAATCCTACACTGGTAGGATTTTTATGTCACACAAAAAGCAGAAAACTAGCCTGTATTTTTAGCACAGAAGTTGTACGTGGTACCTTGACTTTTCATCAAGCCTCTCTTTCACAGCAGAAATTCTCCTGTGTTCTGTCCATATAGTATCAGCATTAGTTTATAGACAAAATTTTGTATGTCTGGGTTATCAAAGTATTTTTTCTGAAAGACTTTCATGGGTATTTCAGTCATGGAAGCTGCAGACACTACAGTTAATAGCTAATGCAGACATGAAGGTCTTGCTGACTCAATTCTGCCTCATTGAGCTATTTACCTATGAAAACAACTGATCAGCTTTCCATCAGGACTTCAGGGTAATAAATTTCCCTCATAGGCAGCTTTGCTTTCTGATTAGAAATCAAAATCAAACCCATTATTGAACCAGTCCCAAAAATTACTGCATCATTAATTTGATTTTACTTTCCCATTTATGCTACTTGTTAATGTTTATTCCACCAATCAGGTGCAGACACAGTAATTTGGGCTATGAACAAATGGATACATAAATCAAGGCAAGGTAAGCAAGCAAGCCAGCAAGATCTATGTGCCTTGCTTTCTTGAGCTATTGATTTAATAATCCATTTTCATGGACTTAAGTTTGCATTTTCTTACACCAAATCTTGCTCTCTTTTTCCTGCAAGAGCTTTGTGAAAATAAAATAATGCTTATAAATAATATTTATTAATAAAATAAAAATGCTTATATGCAAATACTACTGACCAACACTGCATACCAACTGTGCTTCCCTAGTTAAGGATGATTTTTCACTTAAGTACAGTCCAAAAGACCAGACCTAAGGAAGGGAAAAGAATCCCCAGTCTTTTGTTGCTTAGAAACTTACTCTTTTGAAGGGGAGGACCTCAAAAAAATAAATCTTAACTCCTGTTTTTTTGAACATGAATCAAAACATGAATTTGGGTTCTGGGATGCACCCACCACTTGAGGCTGGCACATAATGAACAACTCTTCCCCTCTCCAACATTAAATTTCTCCTTATCTTTACATTATTGTCTTTTAGCTCGAAAGTTTGAGGAAGCTGATATCAGGCTTGCATGGACAAGTATTGCAAATTTCTGTACCAAGTTTTACAGTTACCAATATCTATGCTGCTATCTAATAAATAAAAGATTAGTTAATAGCAGCTCCTTAGTCAGCAAATCTATCTTTTCCATTTCAGTGAGCATGCCTTAGGATAATGCATTATTTCTGACACCAATAAAAGAGAGAGACTGAGATAGATCTTCTGGTAGCAGCAAAAAATAAATGATAGCTCTATGCTAATGGGAAAAATCTTTAATTTGGAATCACAGAATGTATACCCACATACATCAATTCCATCTAAATTGCATTTTAATTACATGTAAAATCTACATATAATTGCTTAGAGCTATTATTGCTTAGCTAGAGATGGTATTTAATTACTTGACTTAATATTTAACATGTGTTGTATCAGGGAGAGGGGGAAATGCTATAAAAGACTCAATGTATGTTGAAATATTGCTGCAATTTAAAAATCCCCAGTATCCTTTGCAGTTACAGATACAATTTCAAGTTTAATTGATTGGTGTAACTTCAGAATAGTTGACAATTGGGAATTTTAACACTGAAATCCCATCACCGTTAGCAGCTAACAGAGTGCCAAGCTGTTAACCAGGATTCAAGCCCCCATGTGGTGATCCCTGCACTGTTTTGAGATGGGGAAAGTGCCAGGCAACTTAGAATGAAACCACTGCCACTGCAGCCTTCTGCACTCAGATTTAATTCTGGGCAAAAGGAAATGCATCAAAATAAATAAAACTATTTGTGTGTTTAAATTTAGATTTTTTACAGTGTTTTCAAACCGGGAATCTAATGGATGCCAAGGGCTTGGGAGGTATACTATGCAAAGAAAAATTGACAGCACTCTTGAAAAACATAGCAATGAGATGGATTTCTTATCAAGATGGATTTAATATCAAGTACTACAATTTTTGGCTTCTTTTCATTGGTGAAACATCAAAAATAAAGTGGCTGGATGAATTCCTCTTAAAATTTGAAAAAAAACCACTCAAAATAATTCCCTGAAGATTTTTATTTTCCTAAATAGAAGAGTATACCACTGACAGCCTCTTCATGAGTTTTCTATTTTGTTTTCCAAACAACAGTTTGTGATAATACCAGCAACATGCCTGGGCTGGTCCCTGCTTACACCTCTGGCGGTCCCTGCCTACACCTCTGATGAGTGAATGGTGGGTGCTGAGAAAAGCAGAACTGAAGTGTTTAAAGAAGAGACTGGGAGGGGAGGGAAGGATGGTGTGTCCTTGCTGTGACTGAGTGAGAGGCTAAATAACCTGTGAGTAAAACCTCTCCTCCAAAACACCCCTGTGTAAGCGATCTGTACAAATAACAGACTTTCCTGAGTGCTTTAGGAGCCCCTTACCTGCTTGTTGGCTTTCAGCACCGCCCTCAAGGTCGCGATCTGCTCTCTCTTTGTACTCAGGAGCGACTTGAGCTTCAGGATCTCCTCCATTAAGGCCTCCTTGTCCTTGTCGATCATGGGCGCCAGCTCGCGGGCCGCGGCCCGCTGGCGCGACAGCTGCAGCGACCGGTCCACAGCCTTCTGCAAGTGCTTGATTTGGTCCCTTATTATGGCATTGAGGTTGTAGATGTTCATAGGCTCCTTGCGGATGTCACTGGTGTCAGAGACGGGGGAGGAAGGAGGGGCTGTGATGACAGGAGAAATGGAAGGTGTTTTTGTGGGGCTCTGCTCCTTGCCGGGCTCTGCGGCCTCCTTCGTCACCTGCTCGGTCGGGGTCCTGGCTTCGACGGGCGATGCCACCCCCCGCCTGGCCAGTCGTGGGGAAAGGAGACCTCGAGGGTCATCGGGCCCCTTGAGGCTCCCGCTGCGGGTGACCCTGCTCTGCCTGTAATAGTCCAACATGACCCTGTTGGGCGTCTCGTTGTTGCACAGGCAGACGTGGTGGTAGAGCTGAGCCAGCTCCTCACTAAACGTCACCAGCTCGTCCTGGGCAGTGTTAAGGGTATTGTGGTTTTCGTTTGCTATGCTTGTCATCCTTTGCAACTCCTTCTCCATGTGCACCATTTTTTCCTGGCTTTCCTTGGTTGACTTCTCCAGGCTTGTCACCTGCTCGTCATACGTCTGGATTCTGCTCTCATACTTGGCCTTCTCTTCAGTGTAGTTTTCCACATACTTATTATATTTCTCCTTTAAGGCTTTGATTTCTGCTTTAAGGTCTATCACCTCAGTAACAGCTACTTTGTATTTACATTCCAGGATCTCCAAGCCGTTGATGTCCACCTCGTAGTCGTGCGCCTCCTCGCCGGAATCTCGGCCCTTCTCACAGTCAAGCTCAACCTTCAGCTCCTTGTTGCTCTGCAGGCCCCTCATGGCGTTGACGTGCTCCGTGAGCCTGTGCACGCGCTCGTGCTGCTCCGTCAGGGCTCCCTTGGTGTGCTCCAGCTGTGTCTGAGACTCCTGGAGGTTGGCCAGGAGAATGGCCTTCTCCCTCTCCACCTGCAACAGAGTCACAGTGAGAAACCCAGGATCTCATCCCACCCATGCTGAGCACCAAACCCATGCAGTCCCGGTCACCGCTTCCACCCCACCACTGCCTGCAGCTTGAGGGCTTCTGAGAGACTTTAGCCATGTACACCTAAACCACAAAATTAATTTATAGAGCACCTCTCTGTAACTCTCAGAGGTTTAGGAAGTTCCAAGCTTTGTTACAACTTCCAATACCACTAGATCACAATTTTATATGTTGCCCACTGAAGAATTACCAAGTGTCCAAGCACTGTCTCATCAGCTAGAGTAATGATACTGGATTTATTAGGACATATGTTCCCTCAACACAGAAACTGCATCACTGTCAGCTGTAAGCCATTTCTCAACAGAGCTTGAATTTATATTTCCCTTTAACAGTTCTACCAATCTTTCACAATATTCATTTATATCTTTGAACTGCTGCACACTTTCATTAAGGCAAATGCAGTAAAAAACCAGCTGCGTACATTTCTACAAATTGAATAACCTATCTTGTGGAAATGTAGCACAGATCACACACTTAACACTGAGCACAGGCAACTCCCAGGACTGCCCATCCCCAGCACTTATCTGTCAGCAAAATCCATCTGTTTAAATTCAAGCCAGGAAAATAAGGACTTGTAGTGTAACTAACAGCCCACGGGTTGTGACCTAGTAAGTTTCTTACCAAATATCCACATAGAAAAGTGGACATTGAACAACAGAAGACATAATGAAGGACACCTCTAGAAGTTTTAATTGCACAGCAATTTTAAAGCAAGTGAAAAAGACAAACTTACAAGTTTGATCTCCTCAGGTATTTGCTACTCATCATAACACCTCTGAAAGACATCCAAGTTTTAAGTATATTTTCCTGTGCCTTTGTCCTGTTCTGAGGAGTTAATTGGGAAGCAGAGGAATGCTTACAGAGATAGGATCCTCCTTCTTGTCATGACTTCTACAATAAGATCCTGAGCCTACCAGGTTTACTGATCTTCTCTCCCCCTGTTGCAGAATCTCAGCACTTGCAGTGAAAATGGCACTTCCCTTCATAAGAGGTGTAATTATTAAATCTGATAATTGAAAGTTTTCAGTTATGAAGAAACCTTAAAAAAAAATCAAGCAAACACAAACTTTCCTTCCCTATCAGTATTATGAGGAAGAGAATCAAATCAGCCACCACAAATCTTAGTAAAGGAAAAGAAAAGCCTTTGAGAAACCGAAAAGGTATTAATATCATCTCACAAAATGTTCTGAGCAGTGCTTCAAACTCTTGTTTTCGTCTTAACCAGGCTTTTGAGCCATGGCTGGTGCTCAGAAGCACTAAGACACTGGAGCACACAGTGATCCCTTGGTTTCACAGACAAGCTCTCAAAACATGGCCTCCACTAGGATCTGCAATCAATTGCAGGCAGAAATGTACAAATAAAAATAGAAGCCATGATAAAACATCTAAAAAAAAATCCTACTTTTATTGTATACAGGGGACTGATGCCTTAAGAATTAAAAAAAGTGCCAAACAATTATTTTATGATCCAGGAAGAGTTTCTCTCTTTAGATATAAGTGTTCCACTTTCGGCACTTCATCAGTGCAGAAGAGGACAGCCAAGAACCACAAGTATTTTGGTATCCTCCTCCATTTTTCATTCCCTCAGTATGTCTACCAACCTCATTGCTGCTCAGCCCCCATATCAGCCCACTCCTGTACATAAAAATCAAAATAGGGTGAACTTCCCTTTCACCAAGTGCATCTTCTTTAAGACAACCATTTTCTACAGATCTCCTGGTGAGGCCTGTCCTGGGACCCTCAGAGATCAACCCAGCAGGAGTCTCTTCACCAGCTTTCCTCTTTTTTTTTCACCAAGCTGCCTGCCCCAGGTCTGCTTTCCCTAGAAACCTTCAGCTGAACTCCAGTTGTGACCACTTGGTATCTCAGGCTTCAGTGTTAGCTACACTGCCCTCAGCAGATGAAGGTATTTATTCCTTCAGGCTGGTACAGTGAGCTATGCAAATGCACAAAAAAATCAGGTTTTTGGCTAATGAAAGGATCTTCTCACCTTATAGTGAGAAATGGTAGTGACAATAAAGAACCACATATTACACACCAAGGGCAGTTGGATTATTAAAGTCTATGGGTCCACTGTGGACATGTTCACAACAAAGAAGCCAATTCACTGTATATTGTACCCATGTAAAGATAAATATTTATTTTTAATAATATTTATTATAATAAAGCCTTTCCTTTGAGAAAACACCTGTGTGTTAAAGCAGCACAGTGATTCAGTGCCTGCTTAAATTAATCAGACAGAATTGATCCTGCAGGACTACTGATCTGAGCCATTATACCCTATCAGGAAGAAAAACTGTAGCAGAGCTAATTTGGATCTTGATGATAATTTCTCTTCTGAACATAAATGGGTTCTGGAAACACTCATTTCAAACAGAAAGAATTCTTTCCAAAGAAAACATTTTAAACTTTTAAAACCCATATATCAACTTGCACAGCAAGCAAAAGGAAATACACAGATCTCTCAATTTTATTCATTCTGGACCAGCAATAATGGATTAAGCTAATCCCCTTCTGTTTAAAACCATAAATACATGCTCCTACTGCCAAGGGAAAAACCCCAAAGCTCCAGCTCAGTCCTGAGCACACCTTTTGCATATTAATGACTCTGCTGTTCCCAAATGCAGTAATAATATTTCCTGTTCTAGACAGTACTATATTCTTATTTCCACCACAGCAAACTTATGGCAATTCCAGGTATTTTTCAGCCCAGTTGGTGCATTTTTTTGACACTGGAATTGATAGCTGCAGTAAGGATTTTTATAATCTTAAAATGAAAATAAAAGCAATTCAAAAGTAGCTGTCTCCTATTTTGCAACGCATCCTTCCCTTTAGAGATTTCAGCTTGAGGAGATTTCCTTCCCAATTTGCATCTATAGCTTGCAATTATGGAAAGCAATTTAACCATACCCACTCATGTCCTCACCTTTTTCTTTTCCTTTTTTTTCAACAACATCAGAATTTCAGTGAACAATTCCTGGGGGAGACTGAAGCAAATTAACAGGAGAACTCATCTCAAGAACCCTGAATCTCAGCTATAGCATATTTGCCACAAAAGTACAAGGCAGCTGAAGAAGAGTGTCAGAAACTGAGCTGCAGGGACTTTTAATTTTTCTGCCTTTTTAAAGAGAATTTTATCTAAATTTTCCAAATATGATACTGGCCTCAGAAAAAGGGAAAACACGACCATGGGAAGAAAAGAAGTCCTAGACTTAAAGGATGAGACAAAGAACTTTTTCTTAACTGCACAACAAACAGGAAGGAAAAACACAAAGCCCTGAACTTTTCTAAGAAAATCTCAGAAAATGAAATTTTTCAGCAGGACATTTGTTACACAGCAGATATATATATGGAACAGGAATAGGTGCAATTAAATCTCTCCAAGGACCAGCACAGCCCATGAAACAGCAGCATTCAAAAGCTGTAGAAAGAATTCTATTTGTCATGCTGTTTCAGTGAAGTCTTCTTTATGAGATAGAGGAGCAAAAACAATCTGCCAGACACCCTTACAAAATGGCAAATCTGAAGTTTACTTTTATCCTAAAAAGGAACCTGATGTCCTATAGCCAAAATAGTTACCAATATACGATCAGTTCCTTCAGAAACTCTGTCCTAGTGCAGCCCCTTCACAAAAAACAGGAGGCACTCACACCAAATACTGAGATACAGCTGAATGAACACCATATGGCAAAGACACTGCAGAGGGGGAAAAAATCCAATTTTGCTGATGATTTACCTTTAAAACCTGATTAAGTCTCACATCTACCACACACAAAATTTTTGGCAGAATTTTTCACATTTAATTTGTATGATCCAAATTTAATTTGTGTGATGTGAACTGATGTAACTCAACAGAGAAGGAGATCACTTTGTAAAACATCAGCATTTGCAGTGACCCTTTGTGGTATCTAAAGGAATCAGGCTTTCACTGAGGTCTAGTGTGTCTTTTTAAACCATGAACCTTTTAACAGGATGTAAATGCCAAACAGTGGTGGCCACCATTGGCACAGATGTGCTGGGGCCTAGCACCAAAAAATGCTACAACCAAAAATAGTTATAATTTCTTTCACAGGCTCCTAAGTTTGTTCCTAGTGACTGTGAGAAGGCTGCTTCTTTGTTTAAAAGATATAAGTTTTTAACTCAGAGAAGATAAAGAAAATTGCAGTGTCCTTCAAGCAGAAGTTTGCTAACTCATCATGCTCAGCACTTAATTTAATAAAATCACGAAAAAGCATACTCAAAGCAACACTTCTTTTTCGATTTCTAAGCAACTTTCACTCAAAATTTATATTGCATATATTTCATTGTAAATTATGGTTTAAAACACAGTGTATTTTGAAGTGTGAACACTTCAAAGCGTTTCTTTTGAAACTGTTTTTTAATTCTTAACACTGTATTTCTGAATCAAATTAGAAGCTGTGTATAATATATATATGTATACATACATACATATATATGGTACGCATATTCTCTGAACAGAGAGAGACAATTCTCTCTCCCAGGATTTTTCCTGGGGAAGGCAGTGAGAAGCTCAAAGAAGAGGAAACAATTCTTACCTCTATTTGCTGTTCCTGATGTTTGACACATGTGGAATGTGTTATGGAGATTATTTACCAAGAATGATTTGTTAATTGGATTCTGCTGATGGTTGTTTGGATTGATTGGCTAATTATGTCAAAGCTGTGTCGTGCCTGTCTGGAGACAGTCATGGGTTTTTCTCTAGTATCTTTTTAGTACAGTAACTCTTTAATATAGTATAGTATTAGTGTAATATCGTATAGCTTAATAAAGCAATTGTTCAGCCTTCTGGAGTCAGAGAACATTATTCCCTACATTGGGGTCACCCTGCATCAATACATAGATAGATAGATAGATAGATAGATAGATAGATAGATAGATAGATAGATAGATATAATGTATGTATTACATATATTCATGTATATGTTCTTCCAGGTGCATATATATACAATATACACTCTGTTCGCTTTAAAATTGGAAGAGTTTAACTGAATTTGTCATGTAAATAAAATCCTGTATTTGAAGCTTTCACACCCAAATGATGTATGCTTTGTGTCAAAGTTATTGGTGCAAAGAACTAGATATCATCCATGTTCACCATGTCACAGCTCAGATCAAAACATCCCACAGTGAATTTGGCAATGAGATAAATAAAACAATTAACTCTTCTTGAAACAGGACAGACCACATAGGGATTTGTTGTTGCCTAGCAAGCATTGAAAATTGGTTTTGCTCTACTTCACTTCCAAACAACCTTCCACATTTCAAGCAGTAAAGGGCTGATATTTCCCCTCTTTAGAAGAGGTGCTTTTCAGAAGCCTGAAGCTAGAAGATGCTGAGCATTTCCTTGATGGTGCCAAAACCTTTCAAGCTGCTGTGGCAGACGAGATGCTCACCAGCTTGGGCAGCAGGACCCTCTCTCTGCGTGGCACCGCACCCCTTCTGAGATGATGGCAACACTGGGGCTGCCAGCTTGTGCTTTCCTCTGGCTCACATCCCAGGCTCCTGCTCTGGCTGGGCACGGATGAGCAGGGAACAAGCACTGGATGAACAGGGAACAAGCGCTGGCTGTCCCAGCCCCCGGCACCCCCTGCAGCCGCACATCCGCCGGGGCTGCCAGCGGGACAAGGGCGCTCTGTGACAGCCCACACGCCACATGCTCCCGGAGCACGGCTGTGGAGAGCAGCCCTCCCCTCCTTTTGTTCTCCCTGACCGCCTGCCAAACCTTGCTCAGGCTGAATTCAACAGCAGAAACTCCCTCTGACTTGCAAGGGACCATAATCAAATCTGTAGACGCAGGTATTGCAATGAGGTTTTTTTCCAGATAGCTTATTCATATTGAAGAATGCCTTATTTCATTTGCAATTTCAGGGACATTCACCACTATGAAAGCAGGAAAAAAGGTATCCAACCTTCCGTAACCCCAGCATCTATGTCCCTTTCTCCCCTTCGTACTAAGTATCTGCTCAGGTCACACTGACTTTTATGCAGGGGTACCCCTAGTAAACTCTAGGGGTAGAGTTTACTAGGGGTATTTACCATGTTTACTAGGGATATTTCTGGCAAAACCGGGATATTAAAAAACCACCAAAGACAAAGTCTGGAAAATGGACACACATGGTCAAGAACATCACCACTGCAAAACTGGCACGAGGGTTCATAGGATGTGTCTGAACACTCCAAGAATGTTAAATTCAGGCCTTACCTGCATGAGCTGCTGCTTCAGTTTCTGTATCTCTGATATGTTGAGCTCACTGAAGAGGTCAGAGACGGGGTGCAGAGATTCTCCTTTCCTACTCGTGGGAGTTCTGTAGTCACCATTGAGTTTCACCAGGGGCCCGTGGATGTGTCCGTTCATTTTGTCATCATTGTTGGGCTCACCCCCGTCCTCTGAAAACTTCAACCCATCTACTGATATATTAATATGGTTATTATACATACTATCATTGAGGTTGATATACTGGGCCAGTTCCTTTCTCAGATTGTTCTTTTGCTCTCTTTCATTTTTTAAAGTTTCCAGAGCTTCCTCCAGCTGATGCTCGGCAATCTCCTTCAGCCGAATGGCATCTTCTAGCTGGCTGTTAAGCAACACTGTCTCCTCCTCAAATCGTTTAATCTCATGCTTTAAGCCTTCGTATTCAACCTGAATTAGACAAGACAAAGAACATTCATAATACTAAAACTTGAGTTGTGGAAACCTGCCATTCATCAGCCCTGTTGAGATAAGTGTTAGAGAAATTGTGGCTTGGAACACCAGACATTGCCTGCTGCTGCAAAGAACTGACTGAGCAAAAAGTGCAAGTGGAGCTTTCTCTGTTACATACTCCAGCGCTCACTTTTTCAGCAGGTGAGACTCAAGAAATAGAAAACCTCTTTCAGAATAACTTATGATAAGCAATGAAATTTCATGGGAAGAAGGCTGTTTATTAGCAGATGTCCTGGTAATAGCAGATTTACCATGAATTGCCATAAGCAATGTTGGTATATCATGGTATTCAGAGATCTTAGGTTAATATAGCCTGATATTTTATTTATATATTATTTATATAAATATTCTGAAGATGACCTCGTATCTCAGTTCCTACTGGATGTAAAGTCCCTCAGGCACAGATACTCTCAAGTATCTTGGTAGTGTTCAAAAATTTGGATGGAAGGTACAAAACCAGTAGAAGGGTCTCAACTCTCTTCTCTGTACTTTACAAGGCTCTCCATTACCCCAGAGGCATTTAATTTTAAAAATTAAACAGGAATCTATTTGTACAGACAGTTTAAACTCTAAGATGCCCCAAAATTGCTAGAGATTTTTAAACTGCCAGAGGAATGCTGCAAACAGCTCATGCAGCTCCCCACAGTCCCTGGACTGCGTGTAGGGCTGTCCCTCTGGAGCACACAGGAACCTGCTGCTCCAACCACAGTGCCTGGAATGTGTCCCAGTGACACCCCCTGGCAGCACTGGAGAGGCTCACTGTTCTGTCCTGCCCCACGGAAATATATATTAAAAATACCACCAAGGTGTGGTATTTTATCAAGGTATTTATGGGCATTGTGAGCAGAGCTAAACAGCAGCTTCTTCTCTGTCCTTTACAGGCAGCTCCCTTGTTCAGGCCTCTCCATTTCACCTCACAAGAAACCAAGCCTGGAAAAACCCAGCCTAGCTCAAAACCAGTTGATCAACAATACCTAGACAGTGCAGGAGATCCCCACTGCAGAATGCTTCCCCTTTGCTGTCCTTCCTCATCTTCCTTTTCACTGCTCTTGGAAAACCCCACAGCAATGAAAAGGAAGAGCTTTGTTTGTCAAGGTCCATGCCTACACTTGACAAGCATTCCTGGTAAAAATGATGACACTTTGTTGGTTTCTTTTTATTTAATTCTAATCATGTTAGTCATCTGCATCTTAATTTAAAAATGGAAAAAAAAAGTCACATTATCAGGTGAAATAATTTAATAGCTTGGTGAAAGAGGGAAAAAATGCCAAATTTTCATGTTTCCATAAAAACCCCCAATTTTTTGCAGTTGATCCTTTTATAGTTCAAACACATTACTATCTGCTAGCTTAATGCCTTGTATGTAATTTTATTATACTTGACATATATGGATTTTTAATCAAACTAAAATAAAGTTCTGGCAAAAAAAAATATGCACCATTCCTATTGAAGTAGAATATTTATCAACCTGTCAAAAGTCTTTGACTCATAAACCTTTGGGAAGGCAAACTCAAAAACCAAAGCACTAATCTTCAAACCCAGAAACTGGAAACATATCAAACAACAAAGTCCTAAAGTCATAGTGGGCATTCTTAAATAGAAAAGGAAAATCCATGAGAGTTTCAAATCTACATTTGGCAATTTAATATCTTTCCTTACTGGAGAAGCAGATCCATCTGGAAAAATTGTGAAATGCAATCAAGTACCTATATTTATAACTTAAGTACATGAAAAAAAGCCAAACCCAACAAAACAACCAACACTTTTTCGATTTTAAATACACATAAAAGCTAAAGGTCTATATCTCTATGGTTACCTTCTCATTGACTCTAAAAAGCTACAAAAAACCCCAAGATGTAGATAATGACATTTTAGCACCAAGATTTATAACATATGGTTTTGTAAATTCAACCATTAAAGTATAAAGTGCTCTTAAAATTTTATCTTGTAGATTAAAGTAATTTTAGGAATCACAAGTGCATGGATCTGTGATGGAAAATGACTGATTTTTAAAGCCCTTCAAAATGTGGCAACGCTTTTTCTCTCCACAGACTGTTAGCATTTGGTTTAAGTTAGAATGAATTATTATGACAAATATAAACACCTGCAAACAGATTTCATTTTGGGGGGAAACTAAAACAGTCCATAAAGGAGTCATTTACTTCCTGAAAATGTGAAAATGTCTCTTATGAGGTTAATGAGAAAAAAATCCATGCCTCAAAGGAGGAATTTGCTGTCTGGGTAAATAACTCTGGCAACAAAGATGATCTGCTGTGAATTCCATTTCAGGAGTGTGAAGGACTAGGCATCTTCATAAATAAGGAAATTATGCACCCATTTCTATTACATGTGTATTCCCTGCAGCACAGCTCTGTTGTTTTAAGTGTTTCAATCGCATTTGTGCTGCAGCAGTAAAAAAAGCAGTAAAAAAAGCAGTAAAAGAGAGCTGAAATAGCACTGCTTATTCCTGCAGGAATAAGGCAGCTTTGTTCCCAGGCTGCCAGCAGAAACTGTGACAGGGCTGGCTCTTCCACAGAAGCCCCAAGAGCACCAGGCAATAGGTCAGGACACAACCAGGAGCTGCAGAGCAGAGCTGTGACCCTCTGAGGGCAGGTGAGGAGAGGTGCAATGTTATGATGGCCTAGACAGCATCTAAAAGGCAGGAAGTGTTATACCATCCAACATGGATATTCTAATTTTCATCACCACAAGTTAACTCTTCTGACAGGAGACCAAAGCTCTTTTGCTCACTTTAATGGACAGCTGGCTGCTGGGCATTGAGTTCCTGAGGGACAGGAAAAGCATGAAGTAAAAATGTCTCTCTTTTAATAATTCCTCTGTGATTCCATAGTTCTGCAATGAAGTATTCCAATTTTTCACAATTTTTCAAAACTGAGATAAGAGCCTGCCCATATTTCAAAAATGGGCACTAACACCATTTTAGAACAAGTGATTAGCAAAAACCCAACTGGAAAAGAAACCCCCAAACATAAAAAGGAACTCCTATCAAACTGCTCTACAGGATCACATAATGGAAATTGGAGAAAATAGTGACAATTTACAGCACAGTGCCTTGAATCTTTCCAGGCTTACTTGATTCTGCTTCAGTGTGGACACCAGTTTCTGTAAAGTGATGTTTTCCTCTTCCAGCTCAGTGTAGTCCTGCAGCAGCCTCGCCTCTCGGAACTTGTACTCTCGAATCTCATCTTTCATCCGTATCCTCTGCAGCTCCACCATCTCGTTATTCTGGCAGGAGAGAACACAAGGACATTACAATCCACACACAGCCACGTTAATGCTGAACACTGCCTTCAGGAAAGGCCAAACAGAAATTAATCCTGAAAGAGAAATTATTTAATGGTGCACATCAAAACACCATCACCTATTAACTTGAGGCCAAGCAATCATTTCAGGGGGGTGCTGGCAATGCAGAAATGACAACATCTGATAGAGAAGCCTGATTAAAACAGTTTCAAAATTAGAGGCTTATTGAAATGGAAACCCTAGAAAGGCTGTAGCATATCTCTTTAGTTTCATTCCTCTCCAATACAGCAGGATTTAAATAAAATTACCACCTGTTTTCCACTGCAGGATGCATTTTACATTCATAGAGAAAAGCAGTGAGCACTGACATCTGCTCTCCAAAGACATCTGCTAGGGAGCAAGGTGCACTCACATTTGCATCTGCAGGCACCAGAGAGGCTCACAGGCAGGCACAGGGTGGAAAGCACTTGCCAAAAGCCTGACAAACACCTGGCTGTGCTGAGCAGGATCACACCCAGCACTCCAGAACTCACAAGGTCACCATTTTATTTTCCCCATTAGCACATACAGAGCCCAGACAGCCTTATCAGAGGCAACATGAGGGATCAGTTTCACCAAAAATCAATTCCATCACATTCCAGCTCTGAGTTTGTCATCAAAGGTCAGGTTATTCTGGAAAGACTCTGCTGGCATAACCACGGTGTAAAAGGCACTGCAGGAAGGTGGAGTTAACACACAGCTGGAAGAGAACAGTGACCAACACAGCTGGTTGAGAGGAACGACCTCCTGCCCTGCTTTGAAGGGAAGCTTGCATTTTTCTGATTAAGAGAAATGGGCATGGTCAATCACATCTCCTTTCCTGCAGAAGGATCCTGAGCATTGCCACAGCAGAGAGACTTTACTGGCGGGGCAGAGTCCCCTCACTGCTGGGATGTCAGAGAGAGCACACCTGGGAAGCAGTAATAAGTTTCTGTAAAAGATTCCAGTGTGGAGGGGGGAACTCCTGGCCTGGTAGATACCTGAAAAAAGTCAAATGTTTAAGGAGAAATTCGTCAGGGAGCTCTAAATCAATCAATCTGCACCACTCACTCTGTGGTACATGAAGGATAAATCCTCACATTCAAGGATAAACAAAACTTCACTTAGCATCTTGGTTAAATAAGTACAAACCCCTGGAAAAGAACTCCACAAAGCATGAAAAAAAATGTTTTGATGCAAGACTTGACAAAAGAGTTTTCAAAACCAAAAACATTTTGTTAGAGAAAACTAAAACCCATCACCCTTCTCCTAGCAGCTGATTAAGAAGTGAAGAAACTACCTGATTTCTGAACTGAAAACACCTGAAAAGATTCCCAGCAGAAGAGTCACAGAGCATTAGCTAAAAGTAAATATTCCTGCATCGATCACTGCCTAATAAACCTCTGAACAAAAAGTAAGAGCAACACCACAAAAGGTGAAGGCATTTTATACCCCCAGGCTGCCTTTACACCTTTTGTTTCTGCCAGCCCAGCTAACCTAACCCTCCCCAAAAAGCCAGGCTGGATGGAGCCTTGAGCATTCTGGTCCAGCAGGTGTCCCTGTCCATGGTGGGAAGGGTGGAACTACAAAATCTTTAAGGTCCTTTTTAACACAATCCACTTTCTGATTCTGTGATTCTAAAAAGGAAGAATGAAAGAGGTGGCCAGAAATGGAGGATATGAACAAGGAATTTTTACAGAATCCTGATAGAGCAGTTCCCTGATAGACTACAAGGCTTGAAAAAGCCTTGAAAATGAATTCTGTAAGAAGGACTATTCCTTTGTCCCTCCTGTCACAGCAAACTGCAACAGAAAACATGAGCTATCACCTTGCTGGAGTGCACCACTATTTCTTTAAAAGAGACACCATGTTTCTCCACCATTTATAACTGCTGCTTCCTACAAAACCTTGGAGATAAAAAGAGAACCTTCTATCATTCTCCTCTTCTTACACTCAGAGAAACTCTGCAGTGCAGGCTCTATTTGTCCTCACTCATGGCATTTCATCAAGGAAGAAACACAGGAAAAAGGAAGACTTGCCTGTTGGAGCATCCCATGTGCCATGTTCTCCCCAAACACTGCCTGCTGCACTTCCCATGGCAGGGCCTCTACTGGAAGCCATCCCACTGCTCTGACACGGGGACAAACCAAATCAGCACATTACAGAACAGGGCATCACCTTTTCAGAGCAAAATAAAAATGTGTGTTTTATCACTGCAAACACCCAGGAGTAATTCTTCATGCTTCAGATCCCTCTTCCTACTTGCAAACACCTGCATTATGCTGGCAAACACCCAGCTGCAAAGCACTCCAGTGCTCTCTATACCTGCCAGGAAAGGCAATTCCACTCCACAGGCCCAAAACCCAGTGTTTGTGATGTTTACAAGTGAGTAGCCACAGGACATGTGGAGGGCCATTCTGCTTTCCTTTAGGTAAGACCTCTGTGTATTTTCTGGAAGTGAACTAGTCCGAAACCTATTTTTTAAAAATATCATGTTGAGTTTATTCTCTTTTACTGTTGGTATGAAGGATATATTGGTTTTCATCAAATGCTTTGATTAACTATATTAACTTTTCACAATCTTATTGTTATTTTGAACAATTCAAAATACACATTTATTAAGTAAAATACCTGCAGTTTTAGAGGAGAGATCTTGCTGCACTGATAAAATGGCAAGAAGAAGCAAACTTTTTGGTGGGCTTGTATGAAAAGAATATGAAAGGATTTAAAAACACAAGGCAAAATGATTTTGCCAGCAGGGCTGTTATCTACATGAGCCACTAGAGGACAATGTAACCCAAGTTATTAGCAAAGGAATTTGCAATTAAACTTTGCTACTCATCAAGCACTGAACTTGCAGGACAAAGCATTTGAGCCAGATGCTTTTACTAGGGCACTGCCTCAGGACTTTTTACATTCCCAGAGAGAATTCCCCTATGAACTATGTACTGGGTCTGCAAAAGGCAATTTAATCCAAGAGGTGGAGCTGATGGCACACGAGCAAAGTTTTAATGGCTGAAAATTATTTTCAATCCCAGCCACCCAGCTGAACATGGTGCAACAGCTTTAATGGACTGGTGCCAAAGCAGAAGGAAAAGGCCTCTCAGTGAAACTATAGAAAACAAGAGAGTCCTTGTCAGCAATGCATCTCATTATACATGAGCACTAATTGTGGAAGATGTCAGCCCCACAGCACCTCTAATGAACGTACACATCACAGAGCACACCATGGCAAAGGAAAAACAGGAGGCTCAGCAGAGACAAAGTCTGTTCAGGTCACCTATTTACTGCTACTCAGATATATTTGCAGAATTGCAATATATGAAAAGTGAAAGACACCTCTAGGTTTTGCAGAGGCAAGGACCATGTCCATATACTACCAGCCATCAATCCTGACAGGTCTCTGAGTATCAGTGGAACATTAAATAATACAAGTTCGTACTTCTTAGCAAATTAAACATCATATATGCTCAGAGAATATGAAATAACAGAAGTTTGTACTTCTTAGTCAATTAAATGTACTATATATTAAAACATTATTCATTTTTGATTCAGCCTAGACTTTCATATGCCACACACAAAGCTTTTCATAGCTTTATTTCATATGCCACATATAGAGCACGTTGGATTAATCATGTGTGGATACATTGTAATACATTGTGTAATATCAATTAATGGCAAGTGAGAAGGTACTTTAAAATGAAGGAATGGAAGTGGCTAATGTTGAACAGCATGAAAAAATACACAATTTTCATGTCAGAAATTCCCAAGTGCTGCCCTAGGAACCAACTGGTTGAGCTCCTGTGGCCTATCAATTCACCTTAAAAAACCAAACTGGGCAAGGAAGGGAGCCCTAAAGCTAAGTACTCTCATCTCCAAGGTGAGAAGGGAATTGTGAGTTCCAATGGCGTCTGGCTTTTTGAACTGTGAAAAAATAGACTGAATTTCTTGGGAAAGTGGCAGCCTTTTTCTTTTCTTTTTTTTCCCTTTTTTTCTCATTAACAATATTGGTCCCCCTAATGCTGAAGTACATAAAGGACTTTTCAAAAATTATTTTTGTATTTTGTCTACTGCTTTTTACACCCCACAAAAAATTGTGGAACTAGTGTTTGGGCTTTTTCCATCCACTCTGTTCAAACAAATGTTCAGAGCCTCCAGGTCCTTACTGCAGTAAAACATACTATTTTCCACACTGAAAAACAGCCTTATAAATCATCAATTAATTACACACCCTGAACTACCCAGACTAAATCCCTAATTATATGTTGGAACATGCAATCCATAGCAGGATGCAGTACATAGCTTTTTAATTTTCATAACTCACAAGAGAGCAAAAGAACAACGATATATGGTATAAACCAAAATTGTACCCTTCCAATTTAATGGCATTGTTTTCTAGCTGATGCAGGATAAAACCCCACTCTATCTGATGACAGTTTTATTGCACCAGCAAATTGAATATAAGAGAATAAGAATAGTAAATTGAATATAAGAGAAAGTTTATGCTCAGCCTAATATCCATGATCTTATGTGATTGTTGACAAGTCTCACTGTAAATTTCTCTGCCATGTTTACTTCATCCTGCAGAGGAAAATAAAATATGTATTTTTTATGAAGAACAGCAATAGTGATAGAAAATTTGATTTACCAGGGGTTGAGAGGAGAATGAAAGTGACAACAGAAGAGCAAAAACATTTTCTTTTTTTGTTATCAAGCATTTTAAGTCCCCAGAGTCCTCTACACTAGCCTTAATGTTTCCTTCCTTCATATACAGCAACACTCAACTTGAAGACAAAGAATGGCATCTTCGATGCTTCCAGGTATATTTAAAAACATAAAGAGATTTTATGGAGGACCCAAAGTGGCCTTATCTGACCCTTTTGCAGAATTTGCACCCCAATCCTCCCGATTCATACATGGAGATTTCCAGTTAAGCAGAGCTGGACCATCTCTTACAGAACTAACTTTGCTATTTCAATACATAGCTATTGCTACATCCCAAAATAAATTATTTCAAAGATATTTTCATGACTGTCAGAAGTCTGCATCCTCCTTTTTCACCTGAATTTTTCTGGTCTCATCCTTCAAAAAGCTTCATTCAGGTGGCTTTGTTAGACCTCATGATATTGTATCTGCTCTAAGCAGCTGTATTGGCATCCTACTTTAAGAACAGAAACTGAGCCCCTATTGTCCAAACCCAGAAATCACTAACTTGTGAAATGATGTACAAATCTGCCATTCCTTGCCTTTAAATACATCACTCATTGTCTAAAAACCAGGAAACAAAAAATGCTATTGTGCACAAGATATTTTTGAAGATGTATCTTTGGTATAGCATGAGTACTTACAATCTTTCCATTCTGTGAATATTCTTACAGAATAACAGCAGTATCAAAGGGAAGGATGAAAAAAAGCCATATATGTGTTGGCTATAGCATACAGATTAGAAACCAGATTATGATATTGTATGTTTCAAGTTCCCTCACCAGCAACAGATCTCAAATAAAGCTTTTACAATACATCTAATAATTTAATCATCTGAAATGCTGAGTGCATTTAATTGGAATAGCTAAATCTAAAGAAGTAGGGTGAATTTGTATCAAGGGCAATTAAATGGCCCATTTATGTACTTATCACAGAGTTTGAAACCCATCATATTTAACATTGTAAATCCTGCCCCATATAAATCCCTACAAAGTAGCTATTTTATTGACTTTCGTGTACAATTATATATAAAAAGATAGCAATGCTCTGGTGGTTCAGGTATTAAATTTTCCTGCTGAGTATCATGGCCACATTAAATTATGATGACTTCTTCATAAGATGGTATGAACCACAAATTATGCATATTATATGAAAAATAATGGTTTGATTTGACTGCATTTATAGCAATTAATGCACTACTATTAGTGCATTAATTATACATAAATTATCTCTTAATGTATTAATTATACTTATTTATAATTAATATCAGCATTCTGTTACAAACACTGCTATAATATTCTTCATTCCTTCAAAGAATGAGAAACTCCACCAAATTAAATTTTATTAAAACAGTGTGAGAGAAAAATTAGACTCCAGGGTTATAGCACTGTTCAGTTAATATGACTCTTCTAAATCTCTGTGGAATGGATGAATATGTTCATGCATAACAAAAATATGATCATGGCAAATAGCAAAATATCAATTAGCTGGAAAAAATTTTGCCATGAGGAGGACATTGTGGATGCTATGTGAGCATCCAGACAGGTCCTCCTGCAATTCCCACCTGGTGTACTCATCTTAGGATAAACCACATTGCCTGTCAGGGATGGCAAGGGAGAGAGTGTGCTGGAGGAGGGAGGATGCACATGAAGACCAAAGATGTGACAAGATCGTGTTCCATCACATCAAGCACTGCCAAGGCCTCTGCTAAACCACCTCCATAAGTGCAACACTCACAGATCTTTTAATTACCTCCACCATTTATGACTCAACAGAAGAGCAAAACAGAAGAGCAACAACTTCCCTAAGCAGCATGTTCCAGTGCTTGACAACCCTTTTGGTGACAAAAATTTTCCTAATATCAAATCTAAAGTGGTGCAACTTGAGGCCATTTCTTCTTATCCTATCAATCTTTACTTGGGAGATGAGCCTGATCCTCACCTGGCTGCAATCTCCTTTCAGGTAGTTCTGGAGAGCCATGAGGTCTCCCCTGAGCCTCCTTTTCTTCAGGTCTGCACTCTCTGAAGCAGCGTTGTTGCTCACTCCACAGCACCTTACAGCAGCAGGATAGTAGTAGAATAAAAATACCAAACCTAAATTGCTCCTCACAGATTAGTTAAGAAAAAAAAAAAAAAAAAAAAAGAAGGGGTGGATCTGGGGCATTTTGGACTGAATGGATTTTTTCTTTCCCCCAGTTATAACCTTTCCTATTATGTTGTCACTTTCTATATACAATTTAAGAGGCCAACAGCAATGATTCTACATGACAATGCCTCAAGGCAGGCTTTTTGATGGAGAAGCTGCACGGGCCTTTTCAAGCTCATCAAGAGGCCAAGAGCTGGTTTCAAAGCCTAACTGATCACTTAGGAGAAGCATCTGCCAGCTCCATGTATCTCTTTGAGAAGCCATCTGTCAGGTCCAAAACGCCAAATCTCCTTCCCGACCCAAAAGGGGCACTGGGTAACCAACAAAAGAGAAGTTGTGCTAACAGAGTGTGGGACTGTGATCAGTTTAAGCTCATCAGTGCCACAGCTGCTGTTCCCAGGTCCTGACCCTCCCTTAGGCCAGTGCTACCTTTCACATCACCAGCCAGATCAAGGGCAGCAAGGCACTCCAGAAAACAAACAAAGATAGTTTTAATGGTGCTTATACTCCCTGACTCTGCTGACAGGCTGGGTACACAGGCACTGGTGCTAGCAGGAGGTAGGGGATAGGAAAACATGTCATTTCTAATTTGGGTATGCTTGCTGCTCTGCAACAACTGTATGACCTGCTCCAAGTTCCAGAGGTGGAAACCCACCCATATCGCTATAGATTATAAAATTAAATATAGCTTTCAGAAGGACTAAGATTTCACTGCATGCACTGAAACGTTGAGGAGCCAGGAGCAGTAAAGTGAATGCCTGAAGGTGGAAAGGAGGAAAGAGACAAAACACCAAAGCACCCAAAG
Source organism: Ammospiza nelsoni (assembly GCF_027579445.1). Classification (NCBI taxonomy): domain Eukaryota; kingdom Metazoa; phylum Chordata; class Aves; order Passeriformes; family Passerellidae; genus Ammospiza; species Ammospiza nelsoni. Next base: position 63,378,930 of record NC_080637.1, read on the forward strand.
AAGAGGAGTGAGCTCTACCATTTTAGGCTTCATTATGCTTGGCTGGTATGGAAAAATACATCCTAGTTTATTGGCTCCTTGCTCTCACATTGCTTTCTTCTGTCTTTCCCTAACTTTTGCTGTCAGGACGGTCTCAGAGCTCCTGTGGCAACCTGTCTCCACATGTGAGAAACAAAGCTCACTCTTTAAAAGTTTCAAAAGCTTAATAAGGTATAAAAGGGACAGTAAACAGCATGCCAGGTGCATGGAAACTGCCAGAGGCATGTCACTTTGTTCTTCTAAGCCTTCTGATGTTTACATTCTTGTAATGAACTTTCTCACACAGTTTTATGTAAATAATTATTGGTTTACATTCTTTTCTGAGGAGGAGAATTTTGATGGACTGTTAGTTTGTCCAGTGTCATTGGAGAAGTGGCACAGTCATCCTCCAATTCACTGTCACTTTTGAAAATATATAAATGTTGGAGTCAGAAATTAAACTTCCCTTCTTGTTACCTTGGAGGTTCCAGTGTCTGCATCGTTTTATTTCATGTCCTACAGCAACACCAGCACATCAGTTAGCTTAAAACAATTTTTCTTATATATTTTTCTATTATATTGGTTTAATTCCTATTTATGCAGATTATACAAATTCAAATATTCTTTTGAGTTTATATGTTCTGGGAATTCTTTTGCTTGGTTCAGCCTTTGATTTGTCTTCTTAAAGGACATGCCATTCTGCAGATGAAATTAATATATTTTATTTCTTCATGAGGCCCTGTTGTGTGGTTTGACAGTTCTTGATAACCAGAGGGAAGGTGATAAATTTCTCCTTGCATTCTTTCTTTGGAAGTTTATTTTCCTGGTTCTGGTCAATGTTATCTTATCATACAGATAAGATACTTCACAAGTATATTTAATCAATATTATCTAATTTATTCCTACCATTGTCAGTTAGTTACACAAATAAAAGCACTACCTACTTCTGCAAAAGTTAACATTACAATGCACAGCACATTGTCTCTATTTTAGTATTTTGCAAAAGCCTAAACTGTAATATATGCTTATCACACTAATACATTGGCCACAAAAGCTGACTAATTATACTATATTAAAGCAGTTAAAAGTGATTACAAACTGTACTATATCAAAATTATTGTGATTAATAATAATTTCCAAAAGCCAATACATAACAGCAAAAGCAAACAACTCCAGAGTTATTTATATATAACACAGGCATGCTGGGCAGCAGCTCCACTATCCCATTTTTCAGACACAGAGCTCTGCTCCTTGAAAGGTTTCCATTCCCCACAGTGACTGCCTCTCCTCCTCAAGACTTGGAGCTATTTTAGTTCCAGTGGCTGCCAGCTCAGTGCTGCCTTCCCTCTATTCCTCACACCAGCAATCAGGCTGTGCTGCTGAGGGATGCACATGCCAGGCCAGGGCTCTCAGCTCAGCCTCCCCAACCTGCCATGCCTTGAACTACCACCCAAGCTCTGCTTTTCCCAATTTACACACCAAACCAATCTTTGCTCTTGTAAACACCAGCTAGACATTGCGACATCCATGTCTGAGAGCAAGTGTGTGGAAACCCAGGGCATTGGGAATATTTCTCTGTCTGCTCTGGGGTGCCCTGACCCCCAGGGCAGCACTGACTTTGACCCTCATTCATGGAGAAAGTTTCCCAGACTTCAAGATAGACTGGAATCCACAAAAGAGTGAAATAGATTATAGAGAGTAGTGTAGGTGTTTCACCTGGGCAGAAATTCAGGTTTGGGGATGTTTAGTATGTTGTGGATGGAAGCAAGATGGAGGGCACAGGGTGTTGTCCTGAGCTGCTTCTTCCTTCTTCTCTGGGTGGCACTCGGCAATTGGGCAGAAAAGTCCACATTGCAGCTCTTTGGGATCAGTTACTGGGTTAAAAGGGAAAATAATCTGGGTGTCAGTTCTTAATTGGATAGTTTAGTCCTAAAAGACCTTGTAATAAGAGATTGTTGGCCATTTTGTGCCTTCTAATGAAAAGCTGCCAAACTCATGGTTGTGAGATTGTTTTACTGATAAGAAATAATAAACATTTGAGTCTGAACATGAATTACTGTCTCAAGTGCCTTCAATCCAGACCCAGAGAAACCCACAACTGGTATCCCCACACAAGTGCCTCTGCTCTGCCCTGCTGTGGGCAGGCTGTGCTGCAGGACTGGGTGAGAGCACAGAAAGATGCAGAGGTGACATGCAGAGCCAGGGCTGGCCAGCAGTAACAATAAATCTGGTCCCTGGGTCAGTGCAGTTAAATTAGCAGAGGGCTGAGTTCAAATTAATCAGACATGTAACTAGTCCTGATCCTCAGCTTACCAAAGATCATAAAAGTAATAAAAACTTGATCTCAAAGGGGCCCCTGGGCAGCATCTAGTAGTCCATTTACCTTTCCCAGGATAAGAGCAACTGCATCTATACAATTCCTGGTAGCTATCTAATCTCTTGTTAAAGACTTCCAACAATCCCATCAGCTTTCCCAGACACTTGCCTCCTGGCTTTACTTTTGCATTTGTCACAGATCTATTTTGAATGTTGAATCTGAAGTGGAGTCTTCCACAGTGAAAGACAAAAACAATATTTCTCCTACCCATGGAAGGCAAGAAACAAATGCATCTGTTCCTCTCTGCATGAGACTTCCATTTACCTACTCTATTCATCTTCAGCCATCTCTCTGTCCTCTCCAACAAGAATATCAGGTAAGAAATGAGGATTGCAGATAGTTCCCACCACAGAGCAAACTCTTTAGATGCCCTTGCATGACATGCAGGGAGATAGGCAATCATCTACAACAAAAAGTAGATATTGGAGGGGGAAAAAAATAGGAGACCCCAAATAACAGAGTGTTCCTTCACTGTTCCTCACACTGGAGGAGAAATGCATTGAAAGAAAGAAGAAATCTTCAATACTTTCTAGAAAGTGGAGTGGAAAAGTGGCTAAAGGAGATAAAAAACCTCTTCACAGGTACAAATCTATTTCAAGGGGTCATCTGCTGGCATATTCTCTATTGTGCTGCAGAGGAGCTGTGAGAGCTCAACATCAAAGGAGCTCTGTAAGCCTGTGCTCATAGCAGAGCATCCCTCAACAAAATTATTCCTGCAGATCATCATCTGCAGAGGTGTTTTAAAAGCTCTGTGAACCAACACCCACCACCCTCCCAATGACAACAGGCTCTTTCAAGTTCCCCTTGAAAAAATATCAATACAGTATAAAGGGTTGCTATAAAAACAGGAACAAGAAAGTTAAACTTCACTAATTATTCTCCTCCAGATGGGCAAAGACATGGCATCTTTAAACAAACACATCTGAGCCACAAAATTTAAATATAATTAGGTGGCCAAATCTGTCATTATTAAGGGAGAGTACTTGCTCAAAGTCAGGAGCAATTGCAGTAATTAAAGCCCATGTAACATTACCCATCTGCTGCAAAAAGCAGCACAGCATTCTGCAGCCTGTTTGACCTTGTGTGCAGAGCACCCACCCACCCCCACTGATTCTTCTGTGGCATGAGCAGAAACATCAATTCAGAAACAGCAGCTGATTAATATTAAAAAGATGAACATGGCTTGATAACAAATGGCTTTTTTCCATCAGAGGCTTAGGGTTTTTATTTCAGAGCACATATTTGAATGACCTAGGTAGCAAATAAAATCAAAGGTAAGTACCTCATCTGTCTGTAAACCACAACTTTTAGGACTGAATTTTAGACATAATTTTTACTCATTACAACACACATGGTGATTCATGAATACAAATGCCCACATAAAAGATTTGGTAAAGTAAATTGCACTGAAGGTTACTTGAATTTATTTATGGTGAGTAAAAATACCTGTACTCAAGAAGTGTGGCTGTAACAGTGTAGTACTCTTCACTGTTCAATATAAATTGGTTTGAAACCCAATCTTGGCTTTTATAATCTGCCCTTTTTTTATTCTAATACAGACCATAAGTTTCACACACTTATTTATACATATGTGTATGTAATTATATCTTACAGTCAACAGTAATAATTTTCATGCTGACAGTTTTCTATCTTTTCCTTTAAGGGCTGCACAAAGAAGATTCTTGCTTTTTCCTGCTCAGCATGCAGGACAAATACAGATGTAATACATGCCATAAGAACACAGTGCAAGGACTGACTATTAATGCTGCTGCAGTTCTCACACAGATTATTGAAGCATGTTGCCTATGGCTGCACAGCCTTAGAATCAAATCATTCCTCTGGGAATTGAATAAACACTGAGTATCATTAACTGCCTGCAATGCATCAAAATGGGAAAAAAAAAAAGCCATAAATTCTGTATTTGCTCAGGGAGTAAAATATCAAGCAAGTTACAGGATTGTTTAGCAATGGGTATAAAAATTATGCTTAAATCTATTTTTTTCTACTCTCTTGTGCTCCCCCTTAAAACCACTGCTGTTTTCCTTTCACCATTTGTTTCTACTGGACTTTCACCCAGCTTACAATGGGCGCTAGTCTGATAGCAGAAGCCTTCTGCTAAAACAGATCATTGATACAGTAATAAAATACATATAAAAGAACTAACTGGGAACACCCACAAAAAAACCCTGCAAACAGCCCTTCAGAAATCTAAAGATAAATCCACCTAAAGCACTGATCATTTTCTATAAACACTTCATGGCATGAGGAGGACAGTGACAAATATCAAGTTATCTTGATGATCATTATAGCACACGTGAGCAAAGGGACTCAGCAGCTCTGGGGGCTCAGCTGCACCAAGAAAATGAAAGAGTTTTCTTGTCCTTGCTGAAGCTGTGCTCAAGGACCTTGATAAATGAAGGACTACTTTCTTTCCAGATTTATGGAAATGTAGAAAAACACATCCATGTGAAAAGTAGAGGGTAAAACACTGAATTTCAAAGATACGTTCACCTAAACCTCATCTATGTCAATATCAGTGTTTCCAAATTGTGAACTGAGCCTTCCAGCCTGTCAGTGACAGCTGGGTGAAATGGGGGTGTCAGACTGGCCCCGCTGGTGGCCCTGGCAGCTCGGTGGCCTGGGGGATGAGGGCAGTGTGACAGCTTGATCCAACCCCAGCCATGCCCCTGAGGTGCAAGGGCACCCATGGATAACAGGGGAGTGATGGACAGTAAATCTCCAGGGACTGCTCAGAAACTTCCTTGGCACTGAAGGATTGCAGTCCAAAACCTTAATGACTCCCTCTGCTTCCTACCCTCCCATTAGACCACTGCTGATTGAAATCTTATGCTCTCTTTGGTTTTTTCTAACTTATTTTTAATATACAACACAACAAAACATTAGAGGATGGCTCTAAATTCATCAGTGCTCTTAAATTTTCTCTGAGTTCTTAAAGCTCTCAGCCATGGCCTCAACATACTATCATTACTAATGAAATTCAGTACCAGTTTCAGCAAATAACTATTTACATGCAAGTTTTTTAATTCTGATTCTGTTGTATGCCCAACGGCCTGATATGGCACAACTGAACTCAGTTACACCAAAAAAATGCAGCAGAATAATCAATCTTAAAATGACAGCCAACCTCAGGGAGAAAAAACAACATCACACTTGAACCAGGTCAGAATTCAGACAAGCAACAGGAATAAGATGAAATTTATGAACTCTCCTTTGTTAACTGATCAATATATTCTATGTCATACCTACACAACTGTGGACTATGGTCAGGTTTTTCATCACTGAAATACTGCTACCAGCATCCATAGGGAAAACAATCCAGGCTGCAACAATTCCTTGGGCTCTTAATTATTATATTGAAGGTGAGTTTACCCAGCATATCAATCAGAGAGAATTGCCTTGGCATCTTCCTGACCCCGTGTGCCTCCCTACAAAAGTGTGTATGGATCATGGGATGTACAGCACACCTGCACCATGTTCTCTGGGCAAGGTAATGTAGGACATGGCCAAATATAAGGGTAGAATGGGAAAAATCCCCCGAACTCATAGAGTAATCACAGCTTTTAGCAATGTATTACCCCTTGTTTTATAGTCTCTGCCTTTGATCACATCAGAACTTCCATAACAGGTATTTTTCTTCAGCCTGTACAGTACCTCTTGTGAAAGACAGAAACAACAAGGAGAAATTAATCCTGCAGCCACATCTATCTGTTCTTTTCCCTCGTCCTCCCTCAATTAATGGAGGCTCCTCAAGATCAAGTGGCCAAACTGCCCCAGTATATGAAAATAAAGTGCCACCCATTGTAACATTCCAGAGTAGGGTGGCCATTGCTGTGCAGCAGTTTAGCGTCTGCTGCAGGAGTGCTGTAGCTGCAGCAAGCACAGGGAAGAAAGCTGAACTGCTCTAAGAAAAGAAAATCCCCATGACAAATCAGAGACATTGATTATGCACCTTGAGAGGTACCAAGTCAAAATCCCTGCATTTCCATAAAGTAAGGAATTCTTTCGATGTGCACTTCAAAGCTTCAAGTTTAAGTTAAAAATCCATTTCTGGCCTTGGTCCTCAGAAAGTGGGAACCATCACTTTCCCTGAGGACCTTCCCAGCTATCATCACTAAATGGGAAGCTTTTGAAGACAGCTCTCACAGAGCAACAAAAGGATAAGATATGAGCCTTTGAATCCTAAATGATTCCACGCCACACTCTTGAGTCCCTCAGAGATCAGCTGAGATTCAGGACCATCTAGACAGAATGCATATGCGCTCTTGTTAATTGGCCCAGCACACTATGGTATCACAAACCCTTCTACCAGGACCATTTTTGTAAAGAAATGCAGCAGAAAGCCTGACTATTTTCCTCAGTCCATCCCATTCAGAGATTGGAGCTGCTGTTCTGGCTTTGACTTTCTTTTTTCTCATTCTCTCAGGGATGTGTCTGGGTGACGCAGAGAAATTCCAGTAAACCTTTTCTTAAATCTAAACATTTTACTGGAACCTTTTCCTGCCCTGATTTGTTCTAAACTAAGTAATAAAAACCTACCACCCTGTCTAACATCACTACCAATTCCATTTTTGCTCTCGCTACCATTTCCGGTCCTTTTTCTTCCCACTAAAGACTGTCAAAATGTTTTATTCTTTTGCCCCTCCAACCTTTACTTTTTACTCACCATTTTTTCAACATCAGTGTGCTGAACTTGCATCAAATACTAATTTCTCCTCAATATCTGAAATTTGGGTTAAATGGGTGTTTAGTGGAAAACGTACAAATAATGTTAAAAAGCTACATTCAAAGTTGCAAGCAAATAAAAAAAGATTGCTAATCTTGCAAGCTGATCCTTTGTCAAACCTGATTAACAAAATGCATTCATATCTCAATCCTGACAAATGTTTTTAAGCTGTTTATTCATTTGCTAAAACAGAAGAAAATATCATGCCCTAATAATAAAGATCAATAGCAGCAGTCTCTGTCACTGCTGTCTGTCTCATGGGCAGAGAGACAAACCAGACCCTAATAATCTTAGTGAGCCTCAGGATATCTTGGGGCAATCAAATGCCTTTTTTTAATTAAAATTTTCTCCCAAGTTCTCCCTTCATTTTAAGATCATGGGTGAGAACACATATTTTTACATATACCAGCCACAGTGTGTTAATCAATCCACATTAAAAGCATACAATGGAAACAGTCAATCATAATATCATATATATGACATATGATAGATATCCTGTTATATATATTATAATGGGGTTGGGTTTTTTTACAAGGCCCTGAATGTTTGCTTGAGATGAAGGGTAATAAAACTAGTCAGAACTTGACTAATGACAAACAAACCTAATTTTCCCTTTATTACAGAGCTCCTTTCACACAGTTCGCTTCAGTGTAACCAACTGGACTAAGAGATACCCCATGCCACAAGCCCCAGCATCATTTCCTTTCTTCTGTACAGAAATCCTAAGTCTTACCCAAATCCAGGACAAACAGGAGAGGAATTCAAATAGGAAACTTTGACACACTGCTGTCACCCTGTTCTTCTAAGTTCTTCTAAAACTTCTGATGTTTCCATTTTTGTAATGGAGTTTCTCACGCACTTTTCATGCAAATAATGATTGTTTTGTGTTCCTTTCTGGAGAAGGAGGGAATTGATGGACTGTTGGTTTGACCACTGTGGTTGGAGAGGTGGCAATTTCATCCTTCAGTCCATGGTCACTTTTGGAATTCTATAAATATTACAGTTGGGAAATAAACGTGCCTTTTTTGCCTTAAACATCTCAGAGTGTGAGTATTGTTCATTTTGTGTCATATTGTGACATCTGGATTACAAAAATGTGAACATCAGAAGGCTTACAAGAACTCAGAAGAACAGGGTGACACACTGTCAGTACGGTGAACTTTGAACAGGATCCTGTGTTTCTGAAGAGTGAAAGACTGGAAGGGAAGGGTAAAGAGGGCAGCAGGTCTCAAAGCCTCCACCAGCCCGGGCACAGCAATTTTCCTGCTCTGGCCCAGAGGTCAAGCACCAACTCTGTGCCAGGCTCTGCACAAAGCCCAAGGGCTTCTCCCAGCCCTGGCCAGTGGCTCAGAGACAGCTCCACTGATGGCAGTGCCATTTATTTCATCACCACAACACCGGTGCGGAGTGTGAATCATGCTGATAAGGACAGTCAAGGCTCTGGACAAAGCTCAGCTCTTTGAAAACACTGAAATGCCACAGTACTTGTTTCAGACAGGAACTCTTCTTTGTTTTCCAAGGTGAAAGGGGACTGTTTTATATAAGGCAGTTTCCATTAGTATGGGCTGTCACAGGAGAACAAAAGCCAATGATGCAACTTTTCCTGCTCAGAATCTCAATTAGAAACTTGGATTTAGCATGGGTACACAGCTTTGGAAGTAAATTGGAAAAGAAACAGAAGAGTTTATGCAGAAGGGTTTTCTTAAAATGAAAAAAAACCTTTCTTTAAAAAGAAAAACACTAATAATAACCTGTAATTGAATAACAAACCAAAAAGATGGGAGATTCTTTAAATACTCCATCAGGGAAAGTGCTGAGTGTTGCTAGTGATTTCCATGTTTAAGCACATAAAATACACGTGAAAGAAAGCTGCTACATGACAGAGTCTGGATCCTCTTTTCAATACATAAAGAAGAAAGAAACAGATTGATACTAGCTCTGTCAAAAGCTCTTCAGTATTGGAAACACTGGAAAGAAGATTAAAGTTTTTGAACTTTGGGTAGTGTAAGCAGCACACTTCAGTTAGTGTTAGGGGTACAAGAATCCCAGGAATTTCTGAGCTTTAGGGTGCAACCAGCATCCTCTTCATCCAAGCTTCCTCCCTCATCTCACATAGATCACTAAGTGTCAAAGAAACCAAAGATGTAAGAGGGCAGCCAGTTACTAAAAATGGAGATCTAGGCCTCAGTGCTTCAACATCCCATTAAAGGAAAAAAAATCACCTCATTATAAAAAAATCAATACAAATGAAACATCTTAAATTAAAACACTCTCAAAACAATACACATTCTCTATTAGCAGTCAAAACAACCTCTCATTTATATAGAGAGGTGGGAAATTGGCAAAACATGTCCTGGTTAAAATAAAATAGTATTATTTCAAACAGAATTTATTTCCACAGTATTTTATCCCTCATATGAATAAGTGTATGCTATAGGAACAGATTGGTAAAATTATCTCACCAAGTAGGCAGGGAGCTGAACAGATGGCAGCACCAGGCATCACTAGACCTCACTTATAGAGATGATCTTTATCACTTCCATAAGATTAGAAAATTACTCTCCTATGAAATACAACATTCTGAGGGTGAGGCAGAAATATTTTTTTGTTTCCCATGGAATCAAAGGTTACGGACTGTCCACCATGATGTTAGTGGTTCTAATAGGAAATCCCATACAGAGACAGCTCACTTCTGCTAATTTGTCTGCTGGGAGCGACTTGGAGTTTGGTTTCTTTGTAGGCAGGGTGTTCTTTTGGAGAAGATTATATTGAACTGCATATACACCCTCATCACCCATAAAAAAAGACAAGTTTAGAGCATGCTCAGCATGCCCAGCCACAACATGTGTGACAGCATTCACAGGGAGCAAACCTCTTAGTCACAGAAGGCAAACCGTGGCTGGTTTGGGCACTTCTTGAATTTATAAAATTGCTTCTCTCTCTGACCAAAGCACTTTTTCCCACTGTCTGTTTCATACAAAGCTTCCTTCTTCCTGCCTGTTCATCCCATCCTGCCATATGTTGCAAAGGAGAAAGGTTTTAATTACAGCAGCTACTGAAGCACTTCCCTGCCTACAAAGCACTGCAGAGTCTTTTCAGAAAAAAAAAAAAGGAAAAAAATTGGTTTTATCACTATTATCATTAACAGCTAAAAACTCAATTTGTGAGCTCTAAATGAAGTGTTGCACACAGATGACAAAAAAATAGTTCAGTTCTACAGAATGGAAAGGAGAAGCAGGGAGGGTTTGTGTGGCTGTATTTTCCTTTGACTCAGCAAGCCATCATGAAAGCGGTTAAACAGCAATACAGAGCAATTTTCAGCAGCAATTTTCAAACAATGAGGCAAACATATGCTAGATATGGTTCAGCTGATGCCAAAGAGGAAGGGAAAAAAAAGCACAAAGACTTAAAGTCTCAAAAACTTATCCCTCACATAAACAACAGAGAAGTAGAAGTCAAATAAGACCACAGACTGCAGCAGAGCTTCTCAAGTCTGGTCTGGCGCCAAGATGATTCCTCTAGCCAGCTGGCTGAACCTTAAAGGAAAAAACACCTTCTGGGGTAACTCTCCCAATGTAAGGAGGTTGGAAATGTTTTCTGTGCTGGCAGAACTTTAGACCAATGCAAATCTTGCATTGATTTTTTGACAATAACTGTGAGGTTTAACACCCTTGAATCAGGGGAAGTGCACAAAGCTGAGGGATGGTGATTTTTCTGTAATGGCACAGTGCTGGAGGGCATAACCACTGCAATCCCAGAATAAGGAGATTCTTAAGGAAGTTGAAGATGCAGTACATGCCCAAGTTTGCCTTCAGGCTATTTTTACACCAAAAATAGTTGAAATGCACTTATCTGGCCTGAGTAAGGCATGAAATTATTAAAAGTATAAGGCTGTAAAATACACTGAAAGTCAATCATGCACAGGTAAAGAAAGGAAGAGAGTCCTTCTGGGAGGGGATGCACAGAACAAATGTCTGAGTTCACAAGGGAAGGCATACCTATAGTTCTCCCTTTACTCAGAAACAACAGCAAGTGACATCTGCAAAAGCCATCTCCCGGCTAAAAAAAATACCTGGAATCAGCTCCAAATGTTGTTTGGTTTTTCCATTAGCTCCCCCTAAGTCACCAGCTCCACTCCTACTCACCTTACACAGCAGCAATCTTGACAAACAAACAAAAGCCTAGCATCCCATCAGTCCAGATACAACCTCGTCATGTCCATTATCTTCATCAGCAAAGATGCTCTGTTAGTGCTTTTGGTTTTCTTTCACATCCATGTCCCCTCATAAGTCAACTGCTGTTCTGCTTATCCACTCCCAGAAAAGCCACTCTGGAGCCTCAGGAAATTCATCCATCTCCTCTGGGAGAAAAATCCTCTTCAAAAAAGCCCCAGGTGCTGCCAGACAGCCACTCAACAGCACAGGAAACCTCTGCTAGCACCACATTTCTGGCAGTCAGTGCCCTCTGAAAGCCCAGCCATGCCCAAGGGAGCTCAGCACACCCAGCCACATCTCCATCATCACAGGTAAACCTCCAAGGACTGCTACATCTTAAATCTGGCTGGATTTAAGGGGTGAGACATGGCTTGGACTGTGTGAGAATATGTGATGAACAATTTGCTTTAAAGGCAGTTTGGGCCTCTTTTGAGAAAAATTAAGTAGGTAAGCACAGAGAAAATGTTCACCTTGGGAAAACTCTCTCTGTTATAACAAGAATTTGCTTATTCTTTATCTAGCTGCAGAAGTTCTTGAAAGAAGTTATATTGTTATCTTTCAGCAAAGCCTCTCTCTCCAAGGTATGTGAAAGTTCTGGATACTGGTACTGCAATGGACTTGCTGCTCAGCTGGCCCAATGCATGAACAGCACACACATGAGCAGGAGCTGCAGCACAGGAGGAAAGCTGAGGGTGAGAGACACTTCATATTGCACATGCACTTTGCTGATGGGTCAAATTACTGCTTCAGTGCTTACTGGTATTTTCTAAATGAAAAGTAGTTAACCCTCTGTAAAAAAAAATGCTAATTTTTTAAGTCTGTCTTCTGGAAAACAAGAAAGTGCTTCCTAAAACCAAAATCAAAATGTCTACTTCATATACAACCTCTCTCAGACCAAATTAATTTTCCTCACTCTTGATGGAACAATAATAGGCTATCAAGGCTGTGCAATAATACCCCACTTGATAAATTGAAAATTACAGCAAGAAAAAAAAAAAAAATCACAATCTAGCTGGAGAATATCCTCGCTGAAAAAAAGAGATTCCATCTTTGTATTCATGAGAGAAGGCAGCAATAAATCATGTTTAGAAGTTAACCCTAATCATGCTGAAATAATGGAAGTCTCTAATGGATTACAGACAGGACATGGAAAGAGAAAGCCAGAAGAGGAGAAGGCACATGGCTCCTCACCCCAGCAGACCCTGAATTATGTGCTTCAGTGGAGGAAGTGACATGTGTGTATTTTACTTTGCTGTTGTTTTCACAACCCATTTTACCATCCCATTGAATTACACCTTTGCAGGGCCTGAACTGTTTTTCAGCTGCAGCACCAGATTTAAAAACAACCAGACCTTCCAGCCCTCAGATGGGAATGATGCTTGGAGCTGCCTCCACTATTACAAGCCACAGCTTAGAGAAGTGATTCCCTCATAAAAATCAGCACTAAAAAAAAAAAAAACACTGTTAAAGAAAAATGCTTAAACACATGGTACAAAAACTGACTGTGGTTTTCGGTTTCAGTAATAAGACAAGTATTGCAAGATGGTGTAGCTTACAAGCTTTGCTGCAGTGCTGGACAGAAAAGGAAGAGTCATGGCTACATTTCCTTAAGCAGGGGCATGTAATAAAGAAGAAACCGGCCCATTTTGGTTTCAATGTCCTGGAATTGCTCACAACCCCTGAGGAAGAGGTCAGTGCAATATGATATGAAATACAGAATGATAAACCAGACCTTGCATTTGCTGCTTGACAGAAAGAAAGATTACCTCTCCAGCTCACTCTGAGTTATTGCCAAGATTTTTAATGAAATGACAACAGAGATGAAAACAATCTCCAAAACATTTGCAACCTTGCAAAGGAGCTTTCCAGTTGCAATCAAAACATTTTTTGCTAACTATCCTGTCTTTAAATAGGTGATCATGGCTCTTTCTGCCTCAAGGCACAGAATTACAGAGGCTGTAGCAGTTGTTCTGACTGTGCCAAGAATCAGTATTTTAGATATTTCTGAATGCAGCTAAGAACAAAAATACAAATTGTGGTAGGGTAACTCAGTATTTCACTTTGCAACATGCAATTAGTGGGCATGAAAAGGAAATATGATTCCCCAAAGCACATGGTAAAAGAATGATTAATTTACATAAATGCTGTTGAAGCTGAGCTGAAGCTGAGCTTGCCTTTCTGATAGCTGCAGTGAGAAGCTGGGTAATAGCTTACATTGAATTCCTGAAAATTGGTGCTTAGCACACCCAGGCAATCCACAGCCTGAGCTCAGCACAAGGCAGGTGGTGCAGCTGCCCTGTGTTAGAGCTGCCCACAAAATAAGAGTTCATTACTCTTGATAACATGCTAAAAGGTGGAGGTTTTCTTAAACAGAAACATCCCCAAGGCTGTGCATTTCTCATTTTAAGTTTAAAGACTCACCTAGTTTTATTTTTCCTTTCTAATACTCTAAAATTTTTCACTTTTTGAACTTCAAAACATGTATAGTCACTTCTTTCCCTTGAAAATGTCAATACAATTTCAAGTGGACTAACAATACTGAAATGTTTTTAAACTCTATTAGCAATTTAGGATTAAATTTCTCTTATAGCAAATGAAGTGATTTATTTTAAAACAGAGTTATGGCAGTTAGGACTTTGGCATAAAGCTCCATCTCACAATACATTTGTTTGGAAGAAATTAGGTAGGTTAAGAGGAAGAAAGACTAAGTCAAATTCTAGAGGGCAAGAAAAGTGGCGATGAAAAACTCATAATTGGCTTTTTTAAAGTATTTATGATGGGTAAAAATATAAAAATGCAAACAGAATACATGAAAGCTGTCAGGGGGCTGAATTCAAATCACCACTGACATTTACAGAGCACTAGCCAAACCAAGTTGCATAAAAACCATCTGTACATCCTAGCCTCCAAAATTCAAATATTCTGATAATGACTCAAATATCTTCAATAAAATTAATCTCAAGAACATACCAATCATATACATCTACATCTCTGGCTATATCTTATCTGCTTAGCAACTTACTGTGCAGTAAAATAGCAATGGGAATTGCTGCCAAAATAAGGCAAGCTCCAGCCCTACAAAGTGTCTATGAACATCTTGCAAAGGGATCTGCAGATTCAGTGCTGCTTCCTCACTGCATTTCTGTCTTAGATAACAAACCAAGGATATAATTTTCCTCTCACATTTGTGGAGCACACCAATGGAGTGAGCACACCAGCAGAATGACTTGACATAGACCAAAATATCAAGTTTTCCCTTTAATATATTCCCATTTATTTGACAACTAACCCCCATCCATACCTATTTTCTTGAATTTTTACTCTTTCTTCCCTGCTTTTCTCATGCATCTCTGTGTGCCTTGTTATAGATGGATAATGAGATAATTGGCTCTCACAATTAAAAGATAATTATTGTGTGAACATTAAGAAAAGCTTTAGTGCTGTACAGTTATGTTATTGTAGTTTAGATGCCCTCTGCTCTCCCCACAGTTCCCTTTCCCCCCTGTGTTGCTGCCATCACACAGCCTGGGCTGTCCAGGACAGGTACAAAGAAGCTGCACAGGTGTCCCTGGCATGGGGCAGTGGGGAATGGAAAAGCTTGGGGGTGCTCAGGGGGGCAGCATGGCAACACCTGACCTCCAATCCAGTGACAAGAAAGCATCTCCACTGATAAAGGGCCAAGAAGAGCTGACTGACAGACCTTGGGAGGGGCCAGGGCTGGCTGATGCAACCCCAGGGGCATAAAAGACTGAGCATCCATCTTGAAGATGAACTGGCTGCATGGTGTGCAGGAGGGCAGTTCCCAGCACTGCGAATTTTTCCTTATGTAGTCCTTTGTTGTATTTTTGTTAAGGTTTAATAAACCTTTTTAAATTTTCAAAGTGAGCAGTTGTTTCTCACAGCCTTATTTGGGAAGGGCAGATAGTCATGGCATATGAGAGAAGCTGCTTGTGAAAGAAATACTTTCCTCCCTCCACACTGACCCAGAATTTTGCCCTTGCCACTTTAATCACATCCAGCTACTCAGCAAAGAACCAGAATCCTGTATCTTCTCACTGCTGTTGTGTTGCCACTTCCCTTGGGAAAACAGACACAAGGGACTCTGAGAAACAAGTGCAAAAACCTCTGTACCATGAGCCAAACCTCACAGCACTGCACTAATGAAGAAGAGCATTGCCTCTGGATGCCCTTGTCGTGACTAGGTGTGCAGCACTGGAGGGAAATGACCCATTTTTAACCCACCTCACTCTGAGCTGACTCTGTAATGCCACAGCCACTCTTCAGGCAGAGTTCACAGCGAGTGTCAGAGCAGACAGCCTGACCATTTCACTGAAGTGAAAAATCACAGCTCTATAATGATGATGCCTTCAAGGCACATTTAACTGAAAGAGCCAACACTGGAGGAGAGGAAAGGCCACAAAGGCAGAATGAAAGAGCAGTGAAGGCAAAAATTGCATTCATATCTAGTCCTACCTATTTGATGGGGATTTTTTTAACAATAACATCATAGAAGCAGACAAGCTCTGATTATGTATGAGCATCTGCACGTACACATCTAAAACATTTGCCAGCAAAAGTGCATTTCTCTCAATCATGAAGCTTAAGAGTGGATTTGACCATCACAATGAAAGGGTGATAACACTGTCTGACCTCTGCCTGACTTGCTGCCCACCTCCTGGATGCTGACTGGCACTGACTGTTGAGAAAAACTAAAAATAGCCAGCTTGTGTCATATATTGTAATAAGGGCAAAGGGAGAAAAAGAGGTGGCATACTTGAGGCTCTTGCTGTTCACCCTTCTGTCACCTTCCTCTTATAAATTTTCCCCTTGAGAACAGAGTTTGTTGTAGAAAGCACAATTAGTACAGATGATGGGAGCCAAAAACTTATTAATGATTTCATACCAATGACAAACTGGTAATGAGTTTGAGGTTTGGAGGTAGAAATGGGAAACTGAAGAGAAGAACCTGCCCCACAGAGGACCACATTTAAAGACAGCCTCAGGCTGCAACACAGAACAGACTTCAGTTTTGTAAGATGTACTCTGAATGAATCCAAATGAGAAAACACCAGCATAAAGAGCACAAAAATGTAAACCCCAAAGATGCTGACTTTTCCCATATTTTTCAGGGTTTCATAGGTTTTGATTCTACATGATTTCTTTTTGTTGGTGGAGGATTTTTGCCAAAAGTCACTTTAGTAGTTGCTTATAGCCTAAAGGCATAATTTAGATGTGTTTTGCTCCATCTCACTCTGATAGCACCTCACAAATCATGCACTTCTGGGGTCAGGTCACAGGCAATGCTCCATGTCCTGACAGTGAAGACATATCCCCAGGAAAAGGTAAATCCTATTTCCCAAAATTACCTACTAAAATCCCAGGACAAGCCCTTAAAAATAAATCAGTATTGATTAAAAGACAAGAAAAGAGAAATAGACTGAAAATAAACATGGGTTTTAAACAAACCAGAGCAGATGATGAAGCTTGAGCACCTTGGCTGGTAATTAATGTTCACATGGGATTAGCACCCATGAGTTTCCCTAAGGTCCAAGTAAATAATCACAGCTCCAGCAGAGATCATTGGGTTTTTCAGTTTTGGTTGGTGGATCTCATCTCTGAACCAATGACCAGTCAGCGCCATCCTTTCTGTACTGCTTAAAAATGAGCCAAAAAGTTTAGGAGGAAGGAAAATAGGCAGTGATGCATCCATATGCAAGGAACAGGGGAAAGTCAACAACAGAAGGTACAACCATGCAGGGCTACAGTGCATGTGTGAATTCCCCAGGCACATTCTGACACTGAATGACTGGGAAGAAGTTAAAGCTTCTTAGGGAAGCTTTAACTTTTTTTTTTTAAACTGAAAACTGCTCAGGATTTTAATAAAAAAAATCAAAGGAAACTAATTAGAACAGGGGCAACAAACTTCAAACTTCATTTTTTCAAACAAACTTCATTTGTTGTTTAATATTATTTATCAGTGACACATGTAATCACAATTTATGCCCTATTTGCTTATGCACTCAGGCAGTGAGGACTTCCAGCAAAAATTTCTCCTTCTCCTTATGCCTTTACTTTACCTGGAAGACTGATTAAGCTTTTGGACTCAAGTTTCAGAAAGTCTGGCACCCAGGGTATTTTTCCTTTCTCACTTAATCCCAGGCTAATGAATGAAATCACAAGGTACAAGTCAACACAGCTCCTGAGAGTCCAGATCACACTGCAAGGATTCTGTAAAAACTGGCAACACAGCTAATCCCAGCAATGCCAAAACCCATCTTACTCCACACCACTTGAATAGACAAAAGCTCAAGTTATTTTTAACCAGCAAATTAGTACTGAAATGAATGAGTCAGCACAAGAAGTTCTGAAGAGGGCTTCCTCATCCAGAAACAAAAGCCAGGCAGGAAAGTTAGGCATTTTAAAAATGTTCAAGGAAAAACAAAATAATGTTTTGACAAGTTCAGAGAGCTGCTAGTCCAATATCCAAGCAGCCACTGGTGTGGGATCCCTGGGAAACAGGGATATCATATGAAGATGCTTTCCCTGGCATCCCCTACCAGCCCTGGCACTGGGACTAGATCTTCAGGTGGCAGCAGCACCGATGGCCCAACCCTCCATGAAACGTGCCTCACTCCTTTTCACGCCCAGGTAACACCTCTGGCTTCCAGAGCTGCCCTCTCAGCACGTGCTCACTCAATACCCTGCACAAAGGGGGACACAAAGGCCTTGGAAACACCACCAAGGCACAAATAAGGGGTCATTCTTGCAAAGAACTTATGTAAGATCCAGCACTGCCAGATCCCGATTTGATTAATTACTGCCCAAAGATTACCAAGGGCAGCTGAAAGTGCACCCTCTTTCATTTGCTATTTGAGGCCCCTGTTCTCAAAGAGGGAGCTGGGAATTTGAGTATTTTTAATAAGGCACTCTGTATTTATGCAACAGTCCCTTGGTTATGCTCCATTATCCCACTTGGCCTTTTTTTGACCTCCCTAGTGTCCATTGTTTGTCTCTGCTATTCCCAGCAGAGCTAAATCCCTGAGCCTTGCCAAAGAAAACAGTGTCATGAATGTGTCAAATCCCAAATTTGTATCCAAAATCCTTGTTTGGGCTCATTAACGGGAAACACAACCACTCAAAGATGCTTTTGGTGGCTTGCAAGTATATTTGAGGGTAAGAGCAGCAAAACAACAAGCTGGTTACCCTAAGAAAACAGTGCCACAACAAAATGTATTTATCCTGAACTCTTGACCTTCCTATTCTATTACAGTTGGTGCTTATGAGGAGTATGAACTCAGAAACACAATCATCTTATGAGTGATTATAGCAATTTAGGATCATAAACCACATTTCAGGAAACAAAAAGGTGAATCTCACCATAGCCTCCTTGGGTTTCACCTGAGTGGTCTGACAGCCAAACTGTGAAGCAAGAACCCAAAGAAAGCATTTGGTGGTAACTAAGTCAGAAGATAGAGCTGAATGGCAGATCTGTAATTAAATCTTTGTCTGTTAATAGGAACACTCAGAAGCAGTCTGCAGTGGTCTTGCTGCCTATACTCAAAGCTCTTTCTCTCACAGAGAGACAGCATCAGTCTATTAGTATACCCATTAATTTCACAGCATGAAGAGAGGTTTGGTAGGACTACAAAGTCACAGCTTGCTGTATTTTTTTGTCTCCGAGGCAAAGAAAATTATTTTGTTTCTTTTCAGAAGTCCTGTGAACAGGGAAAGTACATGCACAGAGCAGAGGAAACCATTTAACAACCTTTCAGAATAAGCTCCATCTGAAATTTTTCCTGAAAGCAGATGGAAACAATGCATTTTTAGCAAATTTTCAGCCTTTTAAGGCAAAAATATCACCTATTTACACTATCAGCAAAGAAGAGAGAAACATTTATGAGGGTGGGCTGGCAGAATCTCCCTATGGCAGGAGAGAGAAAATAAGAACAACTCTCAGTGGGCAAAATAACACACTATAAGCCTAATTTAGAGCTGGTTCTAACCAGTTGACAGTAACTTCCAAAACAAAGGAATGTAAATATTGTTAACTCCATTGATTATGCTGAAAACACCCTAAATTGAGACATGAGCACTCTCCTGACAGGAGGAACAGTTCTGCCACCTCTCTATCACACCCAGCTCCACTTTGTTCCTCAGACAACCTGACACCCACCCCTCAGTCATGTCCATGGGCTGCTGTAGCAGCACGAGAGCTCACTCTGTCTCACTCCTACAGCTTCTTTTCAAAAAGTAGTGCTTGCATTAAGGTCCATAAGGATCAAAACACCATTAACAATGTCCATATTTAACCTTTCAGCATATTTTCTTAATTATTCTCCCTCTAAAAATCATAGAATCATTCAGGTTAGAAAATACCTCTAAGATCATCAAATCCAACCATTAACCCAGCATGTCCAGTGCACCATTACACCACATCCACAAATAACACATCTGTGTGTCTTTTAAATGCCACCAGGGTTGGTAACTTCACCACCTCCCTGGGCAGCCTGTTCCAATGCTTGAGCACTCTTGTGCTGAAGAATTTTTTTCTTAGTGCTCAATCTAATCTCCTCTGGCTGTTTCCTCTTGTCCTACTGCTTGTTACTTAGGAGAAGAGATCCATCCCCCCTCACTACAACTTATTTTTAAGAAGTTGCAAACAGTGATAAAGGCTCCTCTGAGCCTCCTTTTATCCACACTAAATACCCCCAGCTCCCTTCGCTGCTCCTCATAGGACTTGTGCTCCAGACCCTTTATCCATTGCCCTTCTCTGGACTTGCTCCAGCACCTCAATGTCCTTCATGCCACAAAACTGGACGCAGGAATAGAGGTGTGGCCTCAGAAGTGCTGAGTACCAGGGGACAATCACTGCCCTGCTCCTGCTGGCCACACTGTTGCTGACACAGGCCAGTTGCCATTGGCCTTCTTGACCACTTGGACAGAGCTGGTTCTTGTTCAGCTGCTCTCAACCAGCACCCCCAGGTCCTTTTCCACCAGGCAGCTTCTTCCAAGTCTGTGGTGATGCATGGGGTTGTTGTGGCCCAAGTGCAGGACTTTGCCTTGTTGAACCTCATTCTGTTGTCCTCAGCCCCCCAGTCCAGTCTGTCAAGATCACTCTGCAGGGCCTTTCTCCCCTCCAACAGAGCAATATTTCTGCCCGACTCGGTGTTGTCTGCAAACTGGCTGAGGGTACATCTGATCCTCTTTTCCCGGTCATGATACAAGGTCCTTGCTGCAAGTGCCACCACAATATTAACAAGCAGATAAATATTTACAATGCAAGCTTTCTTTAAATGGTGTAGATGCCAAAGCAAACTTCCACTCTGGAGTAGATTGAGTGGGATAAGGCTGTGGATGGAAAGCACAGGACAACATCACAAGGGAGCAGATGAGATCATGTAAGGAACAGAGTCAACACTGCAGTCACTTAAATCACTCCACTGGGGTAACCACCAGACCAGAGCACAGTTACAGGCTCCCTGTTCTATGCATGAAGGAAATTAGACAACTACTTATTACCATGATATTTTCTGAAAAATCCCTTTACCAGGATGTCTTCTCCTGGGAAGCTGAGAGGCCTCAGAAAATGGAAACAATAATTATCTGATTGTTTGGGAGTGTGGTCTGGAGATCGTTTACCAACAGGTGCATCTTTGATTGGTTCCATGTGAATTGTTTTTAATTAATGACCAATCACCATCAGCTGTGTCAGACTCTGAGGAGTCAGCCACAAGCTTTCATTATTCTTGCTAAGAATATTCTTGTATCCTTTCTCTTTCTTTAGTATAGTTTTAGTGTATCACTTCTTTTAATATAATATCATAAAATATTAAGTCAGCCTTCTGAGAACATGGAGTCAAATTCTCATCTCTCACCTCATCCTGAGGACCTCACAACACCACAACTACTAGAAAAGCAAGCTAACAAAAAGTGAAGAGAGTTCACTAGCTTCGTCACTACACCCAAGCACGCAGCTGCAGGTGCTTCCTGCGGTACATAATTCCTAGCAGTGATTCCTCTCCCAGACTTAGCTTTTCTGTCCTTTTTTCAATGCAGAGTTGGTAAAGTCACCTCACTTGGTTGCCCAGAGTTTCCTCCCTCCAGGAGCTCAGTAGTGAGGCCACCAGCCATGGGAGAGCCAGGCTGCAGGCCACACTCTGAGGGACAGAGACAGCCTCTGCTGAGGGCTGCCACCTCACACAGGAGAGGCTGGGCTTCTGCTCTCTGACCCAATTAATATATTTAAGTATTTTTTATCCAACATTAATTGAAATAAGGACTAGAACTTGTTCCCTATTCCCATCTGAGTGGTTGAGCCTTTAGGCTAGAGTCATTCTCATCAGCTGGCTCAGTCCCACTCTCTCTGGCCCTCAAAACACCACCTCCCAACAATGTGGAGCTGCTTCATCTGCAGGAACAAAGAGCCTGCCAACCAACTGCTAGGGCTCTTCCTTCAGAGAAAGAAGCAGATTCACAAATCCTAGGACAGTGAATAAACTGGAGCCCCAAACCTCACCACAATCACAGAATCTGAGAGTAGAAGGACATCACTGGGTGAGGTGGCAGCTGGGAAACATGTCCTTGGAAGACCCCAGTAGCTCCTACAGCAGCACCCAACGTGCAGCAACAGGGTAGCAACAGACCTCAGGCCAAGCCAGACCTTTAGATGAACAGAAACTTTTAAAAAAGGTAGAAATCGAAACACAATGTGTGCAGAAGCTTCCGGCAGTAGATGACAATTGAATGTACAAAGGATCTGAGGACAACTGTGGCATTCACATTCTCTGAAAAAGTTCCTTTGCCCAGGGTTTTTCTCCTGGGAAGCTGAAAGGCAGCGAGAGAGGCCTCAGAGAAAAATGAAAACAATTCTTATCTCATTTGCTTCTCCTCTGTTTTGCTCATGTGGCATGTGTTTGGAGATGTTTACCCACAGGTGGTTGTTTCATTGGATTCTGCTGTGAGTTGTTTTCACTCATTGGCCAATCAGGGCCAAGCTGTGTCAGGACTCTGGAGAAGAGTCATGGGTTTTCACTATTATCTTTTAGCATTCAGTAAGTATCTTTTCTATATTCTTTAGTATAGTATAGTATTCTTTAATATAATATAGTATAATAAAGTAATTAATTAGCCTTCTGACAACATGGAGTCAGGTGCATCATTCTCTCCCCTCATCAGTGGGCCTGCATTTACTATAGACTACCTACATTATACAGATGCACTATGTACCCAAATCTAAACCCAAAGCAACAAAACAAGAATCTGAAATTAACTGGTGTGTTTGCCCTAGTTACACTGTGACAGGCCTTTGACTACAGGTGTCCACATTTAAAAGTTTTAGGTTTTACTCAAAATTGTAAAAGAGAAAAAAACCCCAATTTTTCAGATGGAAAAAAATATTATTTCTAAATAGGAAACAGCACATTTTGAATTAAGCTATGTCTAACACAGAAAATCCAGTTCTTAATATATAACTTTTTAGATGAAAGCCAGCTTGAAGACAATGATTGTAAATTTTTTTCTGTTTTCCAACATTAGCTCTCCTCAAAAAAATCCAAGCTACCATGCCCACACATTTTCTAATTAGCATGAAGTGCAAGATTTTTGTACTGATGAAGCAAATAATTGTATATCTATTGATTTCAAGGGCAGCAGGGCAGCACAACTTCACCTTAGCCATTTTTTTCACCTGCTTTCAGCAAATACTACACCACAAAATTCTATTTTTCTCTCCCCCTACCCTTCCACTGCCCTCTTTCCTGTTTTTGCCTTCCAGAAACCCAGGTGTGTGCTGTTTCCATGGCCCATTAATATTGCCATCACATGAACACCCCTGTTCATCTGTTATCTCATGGGCTGCAGGTACGCAGGTGCTGATTTCTCTGTGCAATCCTCACAGCTGCTGCAGTGGCTTTTTAGTGGACAGCCTATGAGTTTTAACCCTTTTCCTCCTGGCTTTCTCCTTTTCACTACTTTTAATGGGAAGAAAGAGCTGATCCATACCTGCCAGCCCCTTCAGACACCAAGACCATTCACCCATCCACCCCAAACAACTCATCAGCCTGGTCTTGTAATACCTACAAATCCTGAACTGTACCATCACTCATCTCCATTTTCTACACTGTCACCTGCTTCAATCTTTGCCTCATTCTCTTTCCCCTCCAGTTGCCACCTGTTTTGAGTCAGGTGCCCAGCCTTCCCACGATGGAGGAGTATATACAGACATCACCTCTATATGGAGATTTCCTGTCTGTGGGCATGGAAAACTTTCTCCATCTTCTGAGAGAAGCTTCATCTGGGCTTTCATAACCACCTCTGCCAGTTATCAGCTTCTCAAGGTGGTGATTACATCTCTCTACACCAAAAAAATACTTATGGTTATAATGAGAAGAGATTGTCTCTACTGGTACAAAGGAGAAAAAGTTATCTCCCAACTGTAAGTGAACAGTGCTTTTAAATACGCAAAAACCAGACTCCAGAACATTAGAAAAGGATAAAAGATTGTGTTTTAAAAAGATGTTTTTTAAAAGAAAAGTATTTTAAATATTTATAATATATTAGGGCAATTTATACACTGTTAGAGAAGGTTATATGATCTAATAACCATAATGATCTCTCCATACAGAGAGGCTACCACCTTAAACTGTGTGATGCCTAACATACAGATTTTGTAAATCTAGTCTCTGATTGCAAAATATTATGTCTCTGGTCTCAGTTCTCAGTTTTAAAATCTGTGTAGTTTTGGTTCAAATTAAACAGCCTACATTCCCTGTCTGAGGTCTTAGTGGGAGAAAAAATCTACCAGCTTTTCAAAATGTATATTTTATTTAGTTAGGTGATAATTAATAAGATTCCTATCCAACGCTCTAGGGATTTTTATTACATCAAAAATAAAGCTGGTGGTGTTTTACTCCTTTAATCATTTTAACATGAAGTAGAAAGCTGTCTATGTTGAGAGATTCCTGGTTCATTAATGCCCATCAGGGTGAAGCACGTGAGCAAGTTCTCAGAAAACCATCTTTTCCAAGACATGGGTAATGAAATCAGTTTGTTTGTTTTTGCAGTCTGAGATGCATAATTCTCCAGAGACCTGAGCCTGATAAATTCCCTTTTATAGCCAGGGAGATCCAGGTCAAGCTGCCCTGCAGACATCATCTGTTACTGCAGGGCAGATACTTGCTAAAAGGTATGAATTTTTAAACTCCAGGGCTATGGAATTCCCAGGATTGCTAAAAGCCATCAGCATTCATGGGAGTGTCTTCTGCTGGTTCAGAAAATGCTCATACACATTCATAGGACTATGGATTTCTGTGCAAATTCAGAGAGCACAATGAATTCATCAGATAACTCCCAGGACAGGCTGGAGAGCGGAGAAGCACTGAGTGTACTATTTAGCAGTGTGATACCAATAACAAGGGTCATTTTTTGAAAACTCCCCTATCAGTCTTCAGTATCCTAAGTGGATGAGTGCATGGAGAAATTACCACACATTTGTGTCATCCATGCAAAAACACTATTGCCAGAACCGCACAGCAGCTATTCAAACCTTTCTATTAAGACTGAAGATGAAAGAAATTTTTTTTGCTTGTTTGTTTAGTTTATAAAATATCTTATTAAGGCTAAAAAACAGCCATAAAACATGTTTTTCTTGAGGGGAAGAGGTAAAGAGCAGGGAGGGGAAAAGACAGGATACAATCAGGTAACTTCTGTCTAGAATCTACCCATCTATCTTTGTATCATTCAGTACAGAGGCCCACATAAAAATGACATTTTTTCTTTCATTTTTTTTCTCTAATTAGATTTCCAGATTTACTGCCTGAAGAGACAAATTGCTTCCTCATTGTAGCAATCCACCCACACAGCACCTAATTCTGGCTTTACCCCAAAACATACCAGACACTTCATACTTTTTTCCCCCTCACCTTTGTAGCTGTCAAAATTTGAAGTATAGTCTGCTTTTTCCTGCTTGCAGGAGGCAGAACCAAGCAGACAAATTCATAAACACTTTCAGGAGAAGGTCATGTCCTTTCAGCAGGCACTTGGATATCACAGCCACAGGACCAAGGGGTATCAGGCTGAGCACAAGTGAGATTCCTTTGAGCACAAGGTGAAATATCAGCGTAATTCAGTGTGAAAAGATCACAAAGAAACTGAAGTAATTGCCAATCATCCCCTATCTCTTCTTATTATTCAAGTAATTAATCATAATAATGTGTGGTGTAATCAACTGACTGCACTAATTCCATTTATGCTTCATACATTGATTGCAGTAACACAAAATGAAAGTTCCACTTAGTCAAAGACTTGATACTTGGGGTACAACATCCTCTCAGTAATAACAATCAGTTTATCAGCCTAATTTTTATTCAAGTAAATTCCTTTATTGCACTTTAATTAACTACAATGGCTTGATTCTATTTAGCATTAGAGCAGGAAATAATTGCAGCTGGCTTCACATTAGGAGTTACTATTATCACCAAGGAAACGAGGACAATCAATATTCCAGGGAGGACAGGTACTGAAACTGCCTCCTGAACAAACTGCAGATCAATAACCATGATGGAAAATGGAAGGGAGATTTGCATTTGAAGGAGTCCCAGAGGAAAAGTATGGAGTACAAAGATAAATGTGCATTTTTTCTAACTTGGTTGTTCATTTGTGTACGCACCCCAAGTCATCAGGGCCTGTGAGCTAAACCAAACAGGTAGGGCTGTCAGCAGCTGGTTGTCTGCCACCAGGAAGATTTTAGGATAGGATTTTAGGACAAGTAGATCACAAATAATTAAAAATAGATTTGATTTTCTTTTGTTAACAACTGCAACAGCAATCATAATCACATATTTTAATTGGAATATGGGAACAGCTGGCATGTGTGTACTACTTCTTCCTGAAACCTGATCTGTATTATGGGCAAGTGTACAATAAAAATGCTCAATGGGAGTAAAGGCTCAGATCCAGTGATACCCTGTTCCAGGGCTTTCTGTAGGATAAAAGGATGCTATTCCATCCAGCTACAGAAAACATGGTAGCTGTTAATATTAACAAATTAATGCATTAAATAATCACTTTCCAGATTCACATAGGAAATATCTCCTTCAGCAGCTGGACAGTGGGGAGAATCCCTATGTCTAAGCATTCCCAGGGAATGCAGGCAAGATGCGGGCTCATTTCCAAGTGCTGCCTTCCCCTGCATGTAGTTGTTCTGCTGCATTCCATAATTTTCAGATTCCAATAGGAAAAAAGATAAGTTATTAAATACTACTTAAATCTCCATTAAAATTATTCAATGTGTCATATGGTCAATAATCTGGCTTCCTTACTGTTACCCATTTTCTAAATAAGAGCATGCATTTTAATTTTGCTTTACAGTAAAAGAAAACCAGCAAAAGTTTCATCTAATTCTAGGCAGTCTAGAATACCTGAGAAATTACGTAAATGCTGAGAAAGAGAAGAGATGCATGAATATCAGAACAGTGCAGAAAATGTGTTTATGTAAAATTTAGTACTATAAAACACAATGCAAAATGCTAAGGGTGCTTAGGAATTACAGCTTCTTGAATTGGGTTTTATTATATTTTTAAATGCTGAGAAAGAGAAGAGATGCATGAATATCAGAAGAGTGCAGAAAATGTGTTTATGTGAAATGCAGTACTATAAAATGCAATGCAAAACGCTAAGGGTGCTTAGGAATTACAGCTTCTTGAATTGGGTTTTATTATAGTTTTAAGGTGGTGATGTTGTTTAAACCCAACTAAAGTTATATTTTGTGCCATGTGGTTTCTGGGAATATCACAGACTGGGAGGTGAGCATTTTCACTTCCTGTAATATTTTGTTTACTCAGAGCCACGTTATCCATGATACCCTAAAGAAATTCAGCCCCATTTACCTCTTTCAAGTCTTGGACAATAGCAGTGAGCCTCTCATTCTCTGCCTGAACGTTGGTGACCACAGCCCTGCTCTGCTTGAGCTCGTTCTGCATCTCCAGAATCTTGCCCAGGTAGTAGGCTTCCTTGGATGCAGACTCCTGGAGAAGGGTCTCTTCGCGCGTCTCGCCATCTTCGGCCACTTTGCGGTGCACAGAGAAGGACTGGCCAAAAGCCTGCAAGGGGAAAACAGAGCACAGTAAAAACCTACTGAAGCAACAATTACCAACAGTAGAACAATCAGAACAATTATCAACAGTACAGAGCAGCTGCACAGCCAGCAGGAATGGGATAGATCTGTAAATTCCAAACTCTGACTATTAAACACTGTCCCAGCAGCTGAGGGCCACCATGCCACTTGGCTGGAATGAAGCATCTTGAGGGTGCTCCTGTTTGCAGTCTGGATTTATGGCCCCCATCCAGTTCACCACCACTGAGATCAAGATGGTGCTCTGCCTACTGGCCATTAATTAGTGCCAGTGTTTAATCCTCCTGCACGAGGCCAGCCCATAATTCATCAACTCCTTTCTTCTCTGGTTCCGCAAAATAAATGTGTTTGTTTTGGCTTAAAGAGCACAAATAGCTGATAAATCTCACTGAATTGCTTTCCATTTCCAACAATTTTTCCCTACAGGAGCTCATCTCCTGGTATGGAAAAATGTTCTTATAGCCTGGAAGAAAAATATACGAGCTGAGAACCAAGCAGTGGCCATCTACACCTCTGGAATGCTAAACACAGACTGTGTGAGCCCTTTCATTTCATTTATACTCAGTGGTTTTTGCTTCTGTTGGATATTTAACTGTTTGAGAAATGTTTAAGTAGTGAGAGAATTTCAGTGCTTGTCTTCTTGTTACTGGCCTACACTGATCAATTTAATAAGGCAGTATTCCTCAGTGACAATTTCTGATGTTATTTTTGACAGCTCTGGAGTAACCTGGAAGAAAGCTAACTACAAGCCAGAATAGTAGACATGATGGAGAGATCATTTACCTATAAAAAATGGGGGGAAAAGCCAGCAAAAATGTAATAACTTAAAAAAGAATAAAATAATAGACACAAAAATAAAAATAGCAATAAAATATAAAATAAAAGCAAAACCTGATTTTGAATTTGAGTGTATTACCTTTTAAAAAATGACACTTCATTGAAAATGACATGACCTGATTCTGGAGAAAGACAAAAGAGGGCTTCTAATGGGAAGACTATTTAGCCTAACACAGGCAGAAGTTCTCTCATGTATCTTAAATCCAAGTGAACAAATCTGAAAAAACACCTTTTTTTTTTTCCTCTCCTAATACATGAGAGAAATTTGAGTCATGGTTACATGCTATTTCAGTGAAAAATTATCCCTAAAAGCCTCATTTCTACCCAGTTCTGCAAAACCACAGCACACATTTGTACCCACTGTAAGCTGTGGCCTCCTTTGCCTTGCCAAATTAAATCCATTGTTTCACTGCTGCTATTTATAGCCTTTCAGAACACGTTCTAAGCTTTACTGGCACTAGAACTGAAGCAACCCTGAGAAACTTCAAAGAAAAACTCTCTTCAAAAACTTCTCAGCTTTTAAGTCTACTTCACTTGGAGAATCCTGTGAACTCAGCATTAAAGGATTCTAAAAATATTCAATAATGTATTAACCCAGCTGTCTTCTCAAAAAGCTGTAAGTTACTGAAATAGCAAGCATCAGCAACTTCCAAATAGGATTTTCCAAATAACAAGAAATTCAATTTAATGAAACTTAAGCACTGATATCTGTGAATCTAAGACAAATGTTTTGGGAACACTGCTAATAAATTATCTTCCTCTACATACTTATGGCCCACTTTTCCCAGTTTGAGACTGAGCAAAAAGCAGCAGTCAAATAAAGCAGTCAATAAAGTCAAATAATACAAATATTCCAATTTGTATTTACAAATTGTAAATAGATAAGACAAATGTAAAGGGGTAAAACCAAAACACAGCAGAAGAGCAGGTAGGACTTGCTGGGGTGGAGAGGCTCATGAATAAATGTTACCTGGAGCCCTCTCTCTATCAGAGAATTACAGTTCAACACCAGTACAAGTGATGACAGCCTTCCAGATGCATACCAGGTTTTCCCTAATGTACTTTGAAGGTGCACTTTTAGCATGTGTGATGTTTGAGAACAGCTATGAATATAGATTTTGGGGATGGTGCACAGCATAGCGGAAAATTACTGTGTACTTGTCACATTCACATTCTCTGAAAAATTCCTTCACCCAGGATTGTTCTCCTAGGAAGCTGAGAAGCCTCAGAGAAAAATTAAAACAATAATTACTCATTTGCCTCTCCTCTGTTTTGCTCATGTGGAATGTGTTTGGAGATTGTTTCATTGGTTTCTGCTGTGAGTTGGTTTCACTCTTTGGCCAATTGGGCCCAAGCTGTGTCAGGACTCTGGAGAGAGTCATCAGTTTTCATTATTATCTTGTTAGCATTCAGTAAGTATCCTTTCTGTGTTTTTAGTATAGTTCAGTTTAGTATTCTTTAATATATTATAGTATCACAAAATAATAAATTAGCTTTCTGAGAACATGGAGTCAGATTCATCATTCTCTCCCCTCCATCTGGGGGTGACCCAAATACAATATGTACTCCACATTTCCTTGTACCTATGACCACACAAAATATATAAACTGTTTTTTTCCTATGAAACCAGTTTGAGCATTACTGTATCACAGGACAGATCAGGTTAGGAGGGACCAGTGGGTCATCTAGTCCAACCACAGGGTCATCCCTGAGCACATGGCACTGGATTGTATCCCAATAGTTCCTGAATAGCTCCAGTGAGGGAGACTCCATAAACTCTGGGCAATCTGTCCCAGTGATAAGTAACCTGTATAGCAGAATTTCTTCCTTAAACTGCTACCAAGATGTTAAAATGAGGGGAAGGAAAGCAAGCAAGCATAGTTTACTTAGGATATTGATGGTAATTATGCAGATCAATGCAACAAGGAGATGAACATGAAATACCTCTTAATTATAAGCAAGGAAAAAGTTCTGCTTCTCTCTTTCATAGCCTGTACAGAACACCAAAAGGTTTCAACTTTCCAGACATGTCCACTTAAAGTCTTCCATGAGATTGATCACTTTTAAATTAAATCACATATCAATACTTTTCAGCTGGTAGCCAAATATTTGTTCTATTTTGATTTTATCTTTTAATAATTTGCTTAATACATTTACTTATCTGTAAGATCTTAAAACCTGGCTATGATGTGAAATATTTCAAGTAACTGTGCTCACATGAGAAGGTGATGACCAGGACTGCAAGTTAAAAGAAGTTCACTTGCAATTGGGTAATTGGGTAATGTGCTGTATACAAACTGGTTTGCTGAATACCTTGTGGTGCTGTATATGTGGGAACACCAGCCTGCCATGGAAGCCTGAGTGAATAAACAGCTTTCCTGTGACATGACCCCGAGGGAGAGGAAAAACAATGCAAAAGCAAAGCAGAGGTTCCCTTATTCATTAATAATGTCTTGGTATTTTCATGGAATGGACTCAGGTATTCTGAGTAGATGATGTACTGTACTGTGCAGATGTATCAGTTAATTACCACTGCTTTTTTCAGCATGGTACTGCTTTCTGGGACTCCTCATTAAAACCACTTAGAAATCACTATTGGTCCCTTGTTGGCTCTTGGTTTCAGTAATCACAGTGTGGGGATTTCCTGACATCTTCCAGATTCAAGTTTGGACCCAGAAGGGGCTGTGTAGTCCTTCAGGGCTTCTGTTTCCTTGAGAAATCCCCTCCCAGAGTGGGCACAATAGCTCAGATCAGTCACAAACACTGAGGCAAGTTTACTGCTTCAACAAAGACTGTCCTAACACAGAGCAGTCAGATTTTCACCTTACACTGGTCCCATTACTTCTCTCAAGATTTTTGTTTGGAAGGACGCTCTTGATTGAGTTAGAAGATGCTTTTTTAAATAAATTGGTTGTAAAACTCAAGTAACAAGACACCATTAAACAATGTATACACGTGTCTCTCCTGAAACCTCAGAACTGTGTAACACTACCATGATTTTTCAAAGGCATCTTAAAATTGGAACTTTGAGAACAATAAAATAGTGATGACTATTTGAGGTCATGATAAAGGATGGTAAAAGTGAATGCACACAAGGAAGAGACCAAATTTGATCATGCAGAAAGATGTTAACTTTGGAGGAAAATCACCATTTACTGTTGAACTCAAAGTAACCCCAGAAATTCCAGTGATAGAAGTAAACAAATATAACAGAAATAATGCTGTGAACAAAATGGGCACAGATCTACAAAGGAAAAATAGAAAACTGACTGCTCCAGACATGTCATAGTTATATGATAAATATAAATGGCAGTATAAAGCTAATGTGCAGTGACATAAAATTATGTCTAAAACAAAAAATATATTTACCACTTCAAGAAAGAAACTAAAAAGAGAAGCTAGATTTCTAATTTAGGTGTAGAAAGCAGCACACATGCAAAAGATTAGTTTAAAACTTAAGTAGGTAATGAAAGCTGCTATTTCTGAATTTCACTTTTATTTTTACTAATAACCTCCTGGGTCCGGAATTTGGAAATGCTTCGCAGAAATTCATTCTTCTACCCTGGGATAATTAATAAGCAGTAAACACAACCTGACTGCTATCAGGACCAGCAGGCAGCCTACCTTTATGGCTTTGACACTGGCTGTAGTTTTTTCTGATGCATAATGCTACAGCACTGAACTTGTTCCAATGATTACTTATTTGGGCTGCTAACTTGCAGCAAAGCAGAATCATGTATTTATTATGTATTAGTTACCTCCACATTCATAGCACAAAAGCAGGGAGAAAAGAGCCTGGATTATCCAAGAGGGTAGCATGTTTCCTAGTCAAATGTCAGTATGGCACCACAGATGGAAATCTTCGCTCAGAATGCTATGGGTTAGTTCTAGGAACAAGCCTTATTTTGTTGCACAACTAGAATATCCATTATCACCAAATATTCCTTTAGTCATTTGCAATCCTGTGTCCCTATGATAAGAGTTTTTTTTAAAGTTTATTATATATGAGTATTTTTCTAGTTTGTTTTTTTTTTCCAAAATTCATTGACAAAAAGCTCAGAGTTCTTTGAATTTTTTCTGCTAAGGACCATCAGTGGCAGACAGGTCTGTGAGAAAATCCCCTCTAGGGAAGGCTGAGCAGGATCTGCTCCTTCCCTCAAACTCACTTGGTACAAAGCTGCTTCCTCCATAACTTGTGATGTGGCACTGAATCTAAACCCAACACATTTCTCAGCAGTACAACAGCAAAAAACACCACTGCAGAGTTGACTGATGGGTTCTAGCCACACACAAGATTATATCTGCTTTCTTAAAACTTTACCAAGTTTTAGACCTCTCAATTTTGTCATAACATGGGCAAAATCTTTATGCAGCTGGCATGACCTTCTCATGTCATTTAAGATGGCTGAGACAGGTCAATAGTTTCCTTTGGAAGCCAATACTCAAGTTATTAAAGCCCTCAAATGCAAATGCCTGGCATATTGCAATGAAAACACAGGCAGATGCATGCTTAATGATGACAGAAGAAAAAAATTAATAGGCATTGTGTGGATAGTGCATGTGAGATGGACAGCACATGCAGGGAAGCAGATTGAAAACTCAAAACCAGATTGCAAACACAGCCTGAATCAGCATGGGTTTATAAGCAAGAAAACTAGATCATGAACCTCTAGGTTGATAGGCTAGCAGAAAACAGCTGATTGTCTGATTCCTCCTGTGTTCAGCAAAGCAGGATGCTGAACTCTTCTGCTGAGGCAGAAGAGTTCAGCAAAGCAGGATGCTGAACTCTTCTGCTGAGGCAGAAGATTGAGCATCCATCTCATCACTAATTTACCTTTCAGTGCAGAACATGAAACAAGACTCCTAGATTTACCTGTTCCCCAATCAAAAGGAATGAGACAATTAATCAAAATTCCATTGTACCCAAGCACCTGGCTAAGCATTGGTAGTTTCAAGATTTCCAGATCAAGATGATCAGTTTTATGCTCTATGGAACAAAAGATTAATGGGATTTTTTGTGTGTTTGAGTTTGACTTTTTTTAATGTAACAACATACCTTTTACTTCATAAGGCCTCATTTCTCAGAAAAAAAAAAAAGTTAAATATTTTGCAGTCAATATGAAGCAAGCTAACAAACGAGGGGCTTCTTATCTGTTCTTATGCAAGTAGTCTGCCTTTTGAAAATGGTGAAAATTAAACTTTAAAGGACATATTTTTTTTCAATTCATGCTTTGCTACAGATAATTGAGGATGCTCAACTTCCCATATGAAAAATGTAGAGGAGAGTATCTGCAGCTGAGTGAAAAGGATGTTAGAACAGATCCATCCATGATCTGAAATAAAAAAGTACTTTGGTTATGACAGGACAAGGGGAAATCCCCCCAAGCTGTGCCAGGGGAGGTTCAGATTGAACATCAAGAATTTATTCACTGAAAGGGTGGTCAGGCATTGGAACAGGCTGCCCAGGGAGGCTGTGGAATCACCACCCCTGGAAGTGCTTAAGAAATGACTGGACATGGCACTCAGTGCTATGGTTTAGTTGACATGGTGGTGTTTGGTCAAAGTCTGGATTTTACCTGAGAAATCTTCTCCAACCTTACTGACATGGTACAGGCAACTGAGAAATCTATAAAGGACACTTGCAAAAGCTACCACCTAAAGGCAAAAAGCATTTAGCTTTATCTCCAAATACCAGCTTATTAATTCAACTGTCTCCAATAAAAATGCAAATGCTGTTGCAGTGATAGAGTCACACAAGTCAATATCTGCATAAGAGATTTCACTTGCAAAAGGGACTCGCAAGCCAAAGTGATGGAGGTTTTACCCCTGCCAGAAATGCTAAGGAGATCAGCTACATGGAAAACATAACTAATCCTGAGTCTATTTGCTGATGTAGAGCAGTAGGACAAATGTCAACAATTCACAGGCTTCTCCCCAAGGACGATTTGGGTAAAAGAGTGAACAACGCAGCTGCTTCTGTTTGTTCTCAGTGGATCCGTTCAGTATCCACAGTCCTCTTGAAATTCTTATATCAGATGCTAATCAACAAAGCCTTCAGAAAACACAGAGAGATTTATATTCAGCTCAGCTACAGACACAGCCATGCTTCTGCAGTCCCAGTACACAGTATGCTGATTTCCATCAATATGTGAGGCCTCAGGCAACCACTCTGCCTTTTTATAAATGAGAACAAAACCACTCCTAAATGTGATGGTTAGGAAATATTTATAGAGAAGAAGAAAGCACGACCATGAAAATGAGCATTCAATGCCAACAGCCATTGTTCACCTGCAATCTAGCAAAAGGGGGAGTGAATGAGAATTTCCATTTAATTGCCTTTAACTGCACTCTAGATGGGGATTTCAATTCCCCAGCCCTAAGCATTCCCTCCAGGCACAGAAAACACAAGAAGGGGGAAGCTTGTAACAAAGAGCACCACTTATCTACAACGCAACAAATTAGTTTCATGCTGGTAATTCTAAAGCAGCTCTGCTCAAAATTGTATGGCCAGTAATTAAATTATTTCTATAAACAAAATAATTCATATCTTGTTAATGAAACATAAGGAGGCTTACAATTTTGCACAAATTACTAGCAGACCAACATCCAGCTATTACAAAATTTCAATTAAAACCAATAGAAGCGCTACCAGAACAAGCATGTAAGACTATCAAGAGATTTTTAATTTTTTTTAAACAAAATGTGCCCAAAGGCAGAGATGGAAAGAAGCCGTCCACTGAGGCCCTATTACATTTGCACTGAGCACCAAAACCCCCTTTTTACAAAAACTTCATTTTTTATTTTCTAACTGATTTTCTTCTCTTTTTCTAACTATGAAATGGGTGAAATAATTGCAGTTCTCTCTCCTATGCTTGCTTGAATAAAGCAGCAAAGAATCAATGCCAAAATCCAGTTCTTTAGGAGTTGCCAGCCTGCTGGGACATTCTAGTTATTTCACATTAGCTCCCCATATGTAAACTCACATTCCATAGTCAGACCCCATTTATAGAGCATTTTAGGAATGGTCTAAGGAAAGTCATGCTGGTAGTGAATAACAGAAATACCCCAGCTGCTTAGTGAATCCCTTGAAGGGGCACAGAGCAAAGAGTCAGATCCTTCTCAGCACTGCATAGGAAAAGAGCAAGATACAAGGTCACAATCAGAAACCAAGGAAACACACACAAAACAAAGGAAAATCCACCCTGAGAGTGGCATGGCAGCAAAATAAGTGCCCAGAGTGGCTGCGTACCCTCCATCCTTGGAGATTTCCAAACTCAGGGTCTAGGACAAGACCCTGAACAACACTTAACTTTGAACCTTGGTCAGGTGATGGACAAGATCACCTTCAGGAACCTCTTGCAAACTCAGGGAGCAACTCTGTGCTGGAAGGACTGATAGACACCACACTTCCCATGGACCATGCAGCTCTAAGAGCCACGACTCACAGTTGGCCATTTCCTTAGGTATCTTCAACACCAACCTAAAACTGGAGATGACCAAAGCAAGACCAATGTGGTTTTACTGCAATAAACAAATCTGATTATTTAAATTATTTAAGCATACAGAGACATGAAGTTTTAATGCCAAGAGCACAAAGGGATCTGGAGTTTTAACTACTTGTGCCACCAGCACCCTCAACCAGTTTTATTGCAGCAGTCATAAAAAATCTGACCCTGAGAGTAAGGCCCCATCCAAGCCAAAGTCATAGTAACAAGGGAAGATGAGTCTTGGGCCTATAGCAGTCAGGGCAGAAAAAGGTCTGATAAAATTCTTCCAAAATAAGAATTTCACTAACAACTATACTTACAGAATACATGTTTTCTGTATATCCTACTAAAGTAATCACACTCATTAAATTTAAAGCCTTAATTTGCTTGGATACACTTACACTCCTATTCTCTGCAGTTCTTTATGTGAATTGCCAGCACAGCAGTTCTGATTACTCCATAGGTAATTAGTAAGAATTAACTCTCTCCTTGACACATGACTCAATGTCAGCATGTGAAAACCAGAGTTATGCTTAGCAAGTACCTTGGACAATGGAACACAGGGAAAGAGCTCCACATTCCAGTTCCTGGAGATGGAGTATAAGCTGGCAGGAGGCACACATTAACTTTTAGAACAATACTTTTTAAATCAAACATTTGAAAGGAGAAAGATTATCCAGAGATTTCTGCTGCTTCAGGCATTTACAGAAAATCCTAAAAAGTTAAGTTGAAAAAACCTCTAAATAAAAGCATGCCATTCAGAACAAGAGGCCAAAATTACAGACCTCTCAACTTATTTTCAAAGGAAGGTTTGATTAGAGTGCTGCCATCCACAGAATTACCACAGAGAACCTTATGCTTCCATTGGCATTGATCAGTGCAGTGCACACAGCTGTTTCAGAGAATGCTCTTGCAGCTGGGTGCTCACTGCAAATGCTGGATAATCTCATGTCTCCAGAGCAAGTGAGTTTTTAAGGTATATGGTGGTACTGGTAATCATGTTACAGCAACAATAGTTTGCTTACTCAACCCCCTCAAAAAAGTGAGACTCAAAGAATGGGATTGCCATAAATTGTGCCACTGTAACCCTCAGACAGCTTTAATTCACTTAGCATATACTAATAAGAAAAAAAACCAAACAAACACAAAATACATGATTTAAAAAAAACTGTCCATTCATCCAACCAAAGCAGAGACAGTGATGAAAGGAACTTGGTGTATTTGCTGGCCAGAAGATCTATTCAGGAGGAGAGAGGGATGTGTCTGACACAGGAGGCTGCGTGAGAAGGTGGAATGCCTGGCACTGCTCCAGGCACTGCTGCATCCACACGTGTCTGTCTCAAGCCAACGCAACGAGAAATTGAAGAAGACAGACCATGCCCCATGCTGTGCATTTGTGAACCTACATGTCCAACTGCAGCAGGGCTCCAGGCTGATCCCATTTGTCACCCAACAAAGATTTAGCTTCACAAGTAAGAAATCTGCAACCCAAGCCATGTGTCCAGCCACAGCTTCCCCATGCTTTTGCTCAAGGGCTCAGCTCTGCCTCCACTACTTGCCTTTTCCTGCGTGAACACAGAGAAAGTTAACTGCAGAGAGGATGGGATGTGAAAACCACACACAAAACAATGAGACCAGGATCAGAGGCAACATCCAGGCTTGCAGGCATCGTTATAAGATGGACCTGTCTTAGGTCAACCAAATCTTAAGTAGTTGCCAGCCTTGTTGCCTGACAGTGTCAAATGCATAACACTGCCTGATGATGAAAACTCTTGTTTGTGAAATATATTGTCTCCCAGTGAGCAATTTGCAAAGGATAACAAGTTTAAGAGGATAATATGCTTTTGCTTTTTCAGCAGCTTTGTCTCAGGGTGACCTATCTTCCCAACTGTAAGATAACCGCAGAAACCTATGCAAGCTGAGCTTCCATGACTTATCTAGTTCTACTGAAAGAGTCACCAGAGATCTCACTGGCTTCAGTGAAGCCCAGATTTTCCCCTTGGGTATTTATTTCTGGATTCTGTATTTAATTCTGACACTGTATTGTGGCTCTTGATTCACTGTATTTGCTCACAATGAAGTTGCCAGCAAATTACAAACCATTTAAACAACAAACTTTTGAAAAACAGCAAAACCTGTCACTCTGAGCTCTTTCAGCAACCACTTTATGTTCACAGAGGCTTTCAAAGCACTTCAGCATCACCAGGATTCTCCCTCTAGCATCCTGCTTTTCACAGCAGCAGTTTCCATTAAACAGGAAGTCTTCTTTCCTCCCTTGACACCCATCCACATGGATGGGTGGCCACAGAGCAGAGGATCAGCGGCACAGCCAGGAAAACACCTCAGTCAGAGGCCAGCCAGGGAGTGCTTAGCTGGCTGCCTAAATGCCTAAATCTGTCCCGGATGCAGGAGCTGTCCCCTTCTTTTCCAGAAAGGAAAACTCTCACACATCCCTGAACTTGATACTTAGCAAGCTGTCACAGAATGCATCACAGCACAGGGTGATGGCCATTTGCACAACTGCAGCAGCAGAACTCAAATATCAACGCTCCCTACAAATGGAGGTGGATGGTTTCCTGCTTTTCTAAAGAGATTTAAAGCAAAACAATTCACATCAGCACCAATGAAGTGCAAAGATATTTCTACGTGTCTGCACATGTGCTCACACACACCAAAGGAAACAGCAGAACAGAGGTTAAAAGGAAGCTTGCAGTTATTTGCTACAGTATCATAGATGTGATTTCATGTAAAAGAAAAGGATGAACAAGCTGACCCAAAAGATAAGGTGCTAAGATAATAATGAACAGGAGTGAAACCATGAAATATCCAGATAAAGATAACTGTGAAATTCACCCTTCTGAAGGAATGAAATAAAATATAATGCACAATATTAAACCTGCCATCCACTCCTAATCCACAAAACTAGTTTGCCATAACCACTCAGTAAGACACATGCTAAGGACCTGATGTCCCCTGTCCCTTATCACACAAATGCTCCTGATGTAACCACGTGTGTGCACACACCCGTCTTGAGAGTTCAAGAATGCATAAGAGTGTGAAAGAATGAAATCTGTAAAAAAAGGACTGCAAGTCAATAGAAGTCAGACATCTGATTCATTCTGCAAAATCAGCAACACCTACATTGTGAAATACAAAGCTGTGTTTTGTGTCAGGTACATACAGGCAACACGTGTTTGTGATTGTGATATGTGTGGAAACCAACCATGGGACAGTTTTAAAGATGAACTCTAATAAATAACTGAGGAAGTAAAGCATGGAAGAAGGCCTTTGAACCTATATTTTATTCACAATTAACCTAAGTCTTAAGTTGATTTAGGAGCATTTGAATTAAAGCATTAAGGATGTTGCTTTTTGACAGGAACTTTCTGCTTGTAGTTAAGCCTTAAAGAGTTTTGCAATAATAACCTTTTGAAGCATAATTTTAGAATATTGCTTGTCGTAAGGATCTTTGAAACTATAGCTTTAGAATATATAAGAAGGAAGCATGCTTATCTCAAGGCCCTAACAAAGCAGTGAAAAGCAGCTTGAGAGAGGAAGATGAACATCAACTCAAGGATTTATAGTTTCAACTAAGGGAAGCTGGACATGACTGTTATGAGATTTATAGTCCTTGCAATTAAAAGGTGGGCCCACATCTGGGGAGCTGGACCTTACCAGATAGGATACTGGAAACCTTCTATCGGAAACCAGACCACCACCACCCGGGATACTCCTTTTGGATACATCCTGAGAAAAACTAAATCACAATAGTGTATAGAATTGTGACATGAAAATTGGGAATAGAAACTGCTGATGAGTAAAAACTGGGAATAGAAACTGCTGAGAAAGCTGATGAGTACCCCTATAAATACCTGTAAGCCCCAACTATGGGTGTGTAGTTGGAGGGAAAACTTCCTCCAATGCACCCAGTGCTGTATTGCTCATACTTGACCATATTAATGAATAAATTGATTGCTGCTTGAATATTGGCCTATTCAAGCTTCTCATTTATAACATACTCAATAAGGTCTCCAGAAGGACAAATAGTTTGCCTCACTTGGGATCTGACTTTTTTTAAGTTTAAAAAAAGTCTACCTCTCTAACCATAAAGACCCACTGTAAGACCTCCTCATATTACCAGAAGTACACTGGTTCACCAGGCAGGTAACACAGTGGGTACTTTCCCAAAAAATCACACCTCACAATTCACAAGTTTTAATTCATTCTGCAATGTTGTAGTGAGTGGTGAAGCTGCAAAACTGCAGTCTGGAGTCAGTGACACACAACTTATCTTCCTTTTCACGTGTGTGGTCCCTGCGATACATCACACCAGCCTGCCATGGCAGAGCAACCACCACTGCTGCTCCTGTGCATGCCTCAGATACTGAGGGGCTGCTCTACACAATATTACAATTAGGGCACGCAAAATCAACATGCACATGTACAATATATACTCAATTTTAAGTCCGTGTAAATGCATTGTCACATTCCTGAAATATTATATGCACGCTGTACAAGAGCTATCATTCTATTGAGAGAAAATAGTGGAGCAAATCATCCAACAGAATTTTCAGAGCAAAGCCCATCTTCCAAACTTGACCACTATCAGTGGTTGATGAACATTTCTTATGATTAAGACCCTCTAAGAATTCCAGGTGAGCAGAATGGCTGGTGACAATGACCATGGATGGAAGGGACACAGGATACTCTGTGCCATCCTGGGCTCACCCAATGCCATAGCAGGCAGGGTCGATTCCTGTCTCTCACTAAAATTCCCCATCTGTCATTGGAGAACTTAGATACCCAATGGCTATT
The DNA here is from genome assembly GCF_027579445.1 of Ammospiza nelsoni. Taxonomy (NCBI): domain Eukaryota; kingdom Metazoa; phylum Chordata; class Aves; order Passeriformes; family Passerellidae; genus Ammospiza; species Ammospiza nelsoni. The sequence continues at coordinate 63,419,551 of NC_080637.1, forward strand.
TATATTTCTTACCTGGATCCCAAAAGAACCAGGATCACCTCAGTACAAAACAAACTGTAAGTAATTTCCATTATTGTTAGCCTCTCATACCCTGCGTTATGAAACACTTCTATTACTGAAAAAGCATTTCTAATCTACATATGTAATTTATACTGTACCATATCTGATAACTCTTTAGATTAAAAAATACTATTACAACATGACACCTGACAGGGATGCAGCTTGCTATATAGGGATGTTCATTTTCAATCCATTGCTTTACAAAGAGCTTTTTGAGTGCCAGACAAATCCACATTGGAAAGATAAGTCAGTTAATTGAAGTATTTCACATATGAGGGGGACAAAGATCTCCCTGTTGACTCCCAATTTGAGGCAATTCCTGAGACATTTGATGGTTTCTTTTCTGTTTGTCTTAAACTTGAACCTCTGAACTGCCACACATCTATGAGTTAATTTGTAGGGAGCACACATCATTGGAAAAAGAAGCACTAAGTGAAAATACAGTGTCATCAAACAACTTATTTCTTTTGCATTCATAGATATGAGTGGATTTTTTGGATTCACAGATAGTCCCTTGGGTCAAAATATCATTGCAACCACCTTTACTATTGGGAATCTTAAGCCAGACTTCTAAGAACAGTGGTAACTTCATACAAAATCTGTGTAGATGACATTTCAGTCAAACTTCAATCAGCATAGCTAAGAAGGAAAAATCAAGGAATGAAGAACAGAATGAATTATGTTTCATAAATTTCAAGTATAAAGTTAGCATACATTTCTGCTCTAATGCAAATTTAAAAGGCTGTCATTATGGAGAACTCAGACTTACACCGCTAGATCTCTGAAAAGAAATCAATTAGAACAGAATTCCAAGGAAAAAAATGAACTTAACACATCATGATTCTGTTGCTTAAGACAGAAATAGCACAAAGACACTGCTTGGTAATTACCTGCACATACACCTAACTGCACACCAGCGTTGCTGATTCCAGAACACTCCAAGATGGAGAATGATTTTTTGCCAGATGAAGAGTTGTTAGCACCTGGTGGGTTAATACAACAATCATTTTGCAAAATCATTAGCCTGTGGAACCATACAACCAAAACTATGATAAACATTGACCAAAAAAAGGGGTAAAACTACACTTCATTGATCTAAGGACCCACAAATTAATAAATTACACCAATTATGTCAACTTTTCTCCTAATTTGGAAAGCAGCACTGTGTTCATGGGGATGTCAGAGTATAAACTGAAGGTCACCAGTCACCAGGAACCACTGGATGGATCCCTGGGAAAAGGAACACACGTGCCAATGGGAGGAAATATATGCTAATGACTCCGGGGAAATGATTATCATAGGAACGTTTCTTCTGGAAAAGCCTATTGTGAAAAACGCCAATCACTGGTTTTTAAAAATTTTAAAATTTAATAGTAATAAAATAGTTTTAAAAATAGTATAATAAAAATTAGAGCAATAGAAATTTGGACAATCAGAGTTGGGACAATAAAAAGCAAAGAATTACAGATGTCCAGGTGTCTGGCAGTCTGCCACAGAAACACATTTTGCTAACAAAGGATTAACCCTTAAAAGCAATAGCCTATATCTTATACATGATGCAAACATTCCTTTCAAACTAGGGATTTTTCTGTTTTATAGTCAACTTCTCCTCCTCATCTTGTAAATCAATCACCGTGGTCCCCATGAAGTCTGGCTTTTCCTGATAAGGAGGCAATAATTCCTCTCTTGAGATCCTGGTGTCTTGTTGCTGTTATCTCTGTGTGAAGAATTTCTTGGTTATCTTATCCATTCCTTGGGCTAGTTACAAAAAGTATCTTACATCACATAGTTTCTATTTTAATATTATGCTATAGCCTAAAAACTATATTTACCACACTGCTTATAAAGATTAATACAACCTAACTTTCCAGCATAACACATACAGTAATCATTTTAATATTTGCAAAGAGCCAATTAGATAATATGCAGTTTTCACACCTATGAATATATATGTAAAAAACAGTAGAGGAACAGAAGCCCTTTCTGTCCTCAGCATGCACAATATTACAGAGGAAATATTCCCTTGTGCATCCAGCATTGAATAAAGAATTCCGGCTTCTTCATGCTACATTGGTGTTAAGGAGTTCTTTTCAACAATTTTTGGTAACTATTTTTTTTATTTAGAAGACTGTCCAAGACTCTAAAACTGCTTTGAAAATAGCAACTCATTGGGGTTTTTTTAGGGTTACTCAATCCATTTTTACTAACATGCTCCAAGTAAATTCATACAGGTCTGTTTGGTAGCAGCATGTTCCAGCACTGTCCTCTCGCAGCTGAGAAACACAGGCACGTGATGAAACCATGCCCAGAGACATCACAGGAACAGTCACAAAGGGGAGAGAAATCAAAAATCCAGAACCTCCTCACAGGCCATGTCTAGGGTAAAACCCACCACATATTCTAATGACAGAGAGATGATAAAGATAAAGGAAAATGGGCCAAAAAAACACAAAAACCAACCATGTAATATAGTAGAAAATATTTGAACTCCTGCCTTTAAAAATTCTTCCAGACAAAACCTGGCATGCTGCAACTTATGACTCTAAAACTTATGTAGATACTAAAACTAAAACTGCGCACATACTATGTTTATCAGGCTGTGCTCAAAAAAATCCCCATCGTGTGGGGGGATTAAAAGAAAAGCAAAATGTTCAAGTGTTTAAAATATCTGACTTCTTGGAAATACAGCAAACAATTGAGACTGTTCTGCTGTCCTAGCAGTATATTTATTATGAGGCTAGTCCCAAGGGGGTGAAAAGGTTAAATGTCTGAGCCACAGTGAGAATTACAGGAGGCAGGAAACTATTTCATTAGATCCCAAGATAATCATGTTTCATTGCTGACCCTGGCAATGCAGCACAGAACACAAATATTAGAATGACAGCACACAGCAACCCTCACTGACAAATAGGTACATTTGGAGAAAAACAGGGATTTGAGCTCTGAACTTCAGTGAAATGTAAGAGAGGAAGGTCTAGGGTTTTGTCAAGGTCAGAGTAAGAAGACAACATACTTTGTGTAGAAATACTATAATGTCATTTGTTGAATGCTCTGTTGGGCTGGGCTTCATGTAACAAAAAACACTGAAAATCACAGAAAAAGTGGCAAGATTTCATCTTGTGATAACAGCATAAAATTTGCTTCTATTCAGGCAGAGATCACAAGCTCAGCATAGAGTAAGGTTTTATATGACCCACACTATGCAGAAGATTAGACCAAACTTTTGTAACAATTGTTAAAAACTGAATGATTCTCAGTCATAACCTACATTGCTGGAAGCATTTCCCACATACAAGATTTCAAATGGTGGCACAGAGAAATGCATTTCTAATTAAAAAGCAATTTATTAGCTTTCTTTTAGAGACATCACCAATGACAGCAAGCCTAGCAACGCTAACTCCTTACTGTGGAGGTAAGTTAAATACCTGGGAACACATTACTCAATCTAAGAAACAGCAGCACTGCACATGAATTACCAGCCTGCTTCAGCAGGAACCTGGCCAAGTCCCTTAAATGGACTGAAGAGGTCACTCAGGTCCTGATGGCCACCTTCTTGGTCCATCACAGCTCTGAGAGAAACCCAAACTTTTCAACTGTATCGTGACTACCACTGCATCAAAAAAGGAATGGAAAAAATAAAAACAAAGAAACAAATAAAGAAAAGTCCAATTTTCCTTTCTGCTTTGATAGAAGTAACTAGTTATAAACTTTAGCTTTCACTGTTTCACTGCAAGGTAGTTGGAAACATTCAAGTCATCTACATCATTGAGTGCTACAAAATTACCCAAGGGATGGTAGCTGACCAGTAATACCTGAAAACACAGATTGAAAGTCTCCATCCTTCCTCTTCTTGCCTCAGAAAACAGGCAAAATAAATCCTCAGTTGGAAGCACAGCCACAGAAGTTGAAGGAAATTCAAAGAGCTAGAATAGCAACACCTGTACATCACATCTTGTAGCACTTTACAGGATAATTGTTCTCCCCACACACCACTGGAACAAATCCAGAAGTAAAAACTTTGTAACAGAGCATATTATTAAATACAGAGAGCCAGGGATCATGAGCAAAGCAGAAACAAGCAAATTACTACTGAAATAAAATTAGATGCCAATCCAGTTAAAACTATACCAAATTTTGTTAAGTGTTTAAACAGGAAGACATGAGTGATTTGCACTGGAAGGGTAAAATACAGATCAAAATCAAATTTCTCAAGGAACCGGAATAATTGATAACAGGGTTGGGCTCAATTCAGAAATGCAAGTTAATCTAATAACTAAAAATGAGCTAGTAAGATGGACTTGAGGAGTCCTGCAGTGCTTTAAAGGCTTGGCTATAATATCAAGATTGCCTTAATCTGTCCATCCCTCAGATCTCACATTTTCTTACTGCTTTTCACACAAAAGTGACTGCTGGGGACTGTAGCTGCATTTGTGCTCAAGAACAAGAGGGAACATAATTAAAATGAAGACAGCTTCATACTAACAGTGTAAGAAGGATGAAGTCACCTTTTAAAGGTGACCATTACCCCAGCAGATATAAGGAGCTCTCTTGGGTGAATTTGCAGATAATTTCTCAAAGATTTAAATATTTTACAGGAAGACTGAGATGAATTTTTGTATGCTTTTTTCAAAAGGATGAAGAAGAGCCTGTTCAAGTGATAATGCATTATAATACATACAACAGATTATGTTATTTACTCAAATTGGGCAATAATAGTGCCCAACCCAAAATAAACAGAAAGGTGGGAGTGTCCTAGTGGACGTATACTTATCACTGGTCCAGCCCCACAGTGCCACTACAGATACCTGACAGAGCTGGAGGGACTGCAGTTCAGTACAAAAGCAGCTCACTCAGGCAGCAGCTCTGCAGTCTGGTCAGGGCTGCAGCAGGCAGGAGACTGAATCCTGAATACACAGAATAGTCCCAAATCCAATAGAACAAGCCCTAAACCTTTCCACTTCACAAACAGCTTGACTTGCAGCTAAATCACTATGACAACATTAGCCAGACATAAGCTTTTAAATGCAATAGAAAAAAATTACTATGAAATTTTATTGCCTGTATTTGATAGCAAATTGAGAAAATTGATACAACAGTCTCTTCCAGCCTACAGACTGCTTCATCTCTGAGCAGTCATGACCTTTTAAAAACATACCTGTATAAAGCTCATTAACCTTTCTCTTTTTATAAATTTAACACTGAAGAACCTACACTGGTAGCTACTGAGTTGATTCCAGTTAACTGAAAGTAACAATCTAATATAATTATTCTGACACTGATGCTATCCAAAAAAGCCAATCTTAGCTGCGATATTAAGATAATTCAACAGCAAAGAATGCTTTCCATGTAGAAATCAGTTGTCTATGAGTTTCACAGAGGAGAGCTAAAAGTTAGACAGGAGTTACAAGTTCAGCAAAAAAGAAGTATAAACTATATTATGAATGCAGGAAAACTTTCTCTGTAACCACACTCATTTTTCATCACCTCTGCGTGCATCAGTGCTCTCCACTACTTGACTAAGTTAATTATTCATTAACTAACAAAAATTCTTCTTCCTCCTCAGATAGCTGAAACTTACAGATACCACTTCAGTATGAATAAATGATAAGATATTGACAGGAATGTGGTGTTCACAGGGTCAGGAGGATGGTGGAGATCGACCAGTGCCTAATTTATACACTAAGTAGGTACCACAGCAATCCTGGCTTTATACATCACCACATCATTTTGATAATGGCTTTCAGTACAGAAGTGAAGGCAATACCCAACATTTCCCAAAGAGCAGCAAGTATCTACTTTGTGCCTCAAAGGCCTTGGAATTTTAAAAGCCAGGCAGTCAGTGCTTTCTAAATATCAAATCCCCTGGAACCTGGTTTCAAACTGGGCACTCATAAGTAATTCATTGCTGTTGTTATTTTGGAAGCTTCCTGGAAAGGTTAATGCTAGTTAATATTTGCCCTCAAAAAATGGAGCAGAAATCCTTCTCTATCTAGGCCACCTCATGCTTTTGAATGTGAAAAAACACATTAACCTTTCAGTTTGAAGAGTCTGGGATCTGATAAAGGGGAAAAAAAATCCAAATCCTTTCCCCACACTCATTTTGTCAATCTGTGGCCGTGTAAACATTTCCTTAGTTCTCAAAAGAGGTGACACCATTATAATATACTTGGATTTTTGTTGTTCAAATTATCAAAAATGATATGGCAGGGTTAATGTTTTAAACCTGGTTGCTTCATTTGCTATGGAACTTCTGTTAAGGGCAGTCCCAAAACAGAAGTTTTTTGCCTGTTTTTAACTAGACACATGCTGTAAAGATTATTAACAGCAGTGACAGCAAATTAGAAATGTTTACACACTAAAGGTATAGCTATATTCTCTTTTTAAATGAGATAGCAAAAACCCTTTTGCTTAAAAAAAAAAAAAAGCCACAAACTCTATGTTCCTTCTAATTACAAAAAAAATTTTACTTTGTAAGTATTTAGTGTGTATGCCATCAGTTGATGCTGCAATTGTGTATTTTTACTGACTTATCAAAATGCTACAGAAAAATCCACAAATCTTTTAGGGTAAATCACATAACAAGAAAGACAGAAATGCTATTGTGAGTCTCTGTTGAAACAGCTGTGGTCCCAATAGGCAAAAAAAAAAAAAAAAAACAGTAAAATTATACAGCCAATTTTAATGCTGCTGAAATAGCCTCACAATTTGCAGAAAATATCCCTGATTTTTCCCCAAAGTAATGTGCATGTCATCTGTGACTATTACTCAAACCATAAGGGTTGCTGCATTTCTGTACAGAGAACTCAAAGTGGCAAACCCCTACTACAGAGAACAATTCTGAGACAAACTAATTAGATTTTAAGCTGTTAAAACACTGACAGTGAGTGATGGCTGGGGTGCTTGCCCTATTATTTCTGCTGAACCAGAACGAAACCCTTATGTTAATAACAGCACATTACTACAAGTGTTTTGAGATAAGACACTACCTGCAATAAGGAGGTCCCATTAGAGCAATCTCAAAGTGCTTTACAAAGGTCCCTGAAAGATCAGGAGGTGACAGTGGGTGTTAAAAGCCATCACTGGTGACATTCACTCAGCTTATTGTGAAGGACAGCGCTGAAATTACAAAGCTTCCCAAAAACTAGGTAGAAACAGGTATAAGCAGAAATCAGTTTCCATCAATGATCTTTGGATATCATTCTATAAAATAACACAGTATCTTTTCCACTAAATTTCTCTTGCATTAGACTGTTTTATTTTCATTTCAAGTAGTTCACCAAGAAGGCAATACATTACACAGTCATGAGGAAAGCAGAATGGGGAAAAAATAAATTCTATTTCATACTTAAGTATTTCATCACAAGTCTTTGCCATATCTTCAGTAGTCACATAATTAGAGCCTAAAAAACCATCATTAGTTTAAATACTAGATAATGCTACTACAACTTGTATTTATATACACACACCCACATGTAAATATATTTCTAGAAGGCAAAAAAGATGTTAATGCCAAAAGCCTGAACCTATTAACAGGACAGAGTTCTAGGGGTGCCAGCTATAGATGTGCCTCACTTTCTTCACTAGGATTGCAATTTTTGTTTTTAATAGGCTGTTTGGCTGAATATATACATTTTGACTGTTAGTTTCTATCTCTTCATGGACAAGGATCAACAGCTTTGGCGCAAATTTTTTACCAGCACATAAATTTCCCAGAAATTTTCTCTTGCCATGTGACCATGGCAAGAGAACCCAGATCTCCTGATCCCATGGGAAATTATCTGTATCAGTTGTAAGGTAGCAGGAAGGATAACAAAAATCAGCAGGAAATGCTATGGGAGATGGGAGAGAAGAGAAGAAATGAACCTCAGCACTGCAAGACAGATCCTCTCAGACCCTTACCTTTCCCACTCTTGTGATACCTGCTCTGAGCAAGACTAATCCTGATTTTGGAGACCCAAGATACACAGTGTTGTTAGAACCCCAACTGAGCTTTGACTTCAAAAGCAAGGTGCACTGCATTGGCCAGATATTTTCCCCATTTTCTCACTAACAGCACATCTAACAACCATTTTGTGAGAAGAGCAAGCTGCTTTGTCCAGGATGCACAGGCTCTTCCCTGGCAATAGCAATTAATCTCCTGACATGGCAGAGACAGCAGCATATTTGTGCATCCTAACAGCCTGATCAATGCTATTGAACAAAGCTGCTGCCCCTTCCAAAACTGCATCTGAAGGAAATATCCTGCACTGCTTCTTCACACCAGATCCCTCCTTAGCATGGGTCACTCGTGATTTTTGAGGCAAAATAAGGAAGGAGGCTCAAACATTTAAGGTCACATTTCTTCATCCACAAAAGCATCTCAACACTTTAGAGAGATGGGGAAATAGGCAGCTTCTTATAAGCACACAAGAGACAGCTTACAGAGACAGCTAAAGGAAATTCAGTTTCAAGGCTGGTTAGGTTTCAACTTTGAAAAGTACTGCAGAACCACATTTCTGAAAACACCAGAAGAAAAAAAATAATGAGAAAAATACTCAGTAATTCTAAGCACATTTCCAACAATTGCAGACCAATTCTCTGCTTTTACTGATCAAATGCCACTCAATTCCTGCATGCCAAGGACTTTGTATGAAGCTGAAACTTCTGGAATCTCACAGCACACTAGGTAAAATGAAAAGCTCCTACAAAAATAATCATTCCCCTACATTAAAACTGCACCTGATATCTGGGTCAGGTGGAAAACACATGCCCACAGTGTAGCATGGTGGGCAAGTGAGCCTGTAATCTGTCATTTTTAAATCTAATTAGTTTATCTCAGAACTGTTCTCTGTAGTAAGAGTTTGCCAATTTGAGTTCTCTGTACAGAAATGCAGCAACCCTTATGGTTTGAGTAATAGTCACAGATGACATGCACATTACTTTGGGGAAAAATCAGGGATATTTTCTGCAAATTGTGAGGCTATTTCAGCAGCATTAAAATTGGCTGTATAATTTTAATGTTGTGTTGTTTGGGTTTGTTTTGCTTATTGGGACCACAGCTGTTTCAACAGAGACTCACAATAGCATTTCTGTCTTCCTTGATATGTGATTTACCCTGAAAGAAAAATGACTAAAAATCAAAACATCTTAAAAAAAAAAGAAAAAAGAAAAAGAAAATCAGGTATTTTGGTATTTTGCTCTCCATTTACTGTCCCTTCTTTCCTTGCAAGGAGCCAGTTAGAGACTCATCAATCATTTTCAAGCTGCTTTGTGATGTGTCTATTTTCACACCTAATTACTCTGCTTACTCTATCAGCCAGAAAACATCTCATTTCCTTTTGCAGGTACCCTCTGGGTTTATTCACAGTATCTTCTATAATGGTCTGGGACTGAGTTTATCTTCCCTGACTAAACAAGCTGGTTTGAATCACCTATCCCTTTCTACCTATTATTCCAAAATGTTTTTCTTATTATTCCATAGAGGTTTCATGCCTGCACAGCCTGTATTTTCTGAGCATCAAATTGACAGCATTAGATTCTTCAAGGTTTAAGAGTATTTTTTGGTTTCCCTGTATACATCAGCAGCATCCAAAAAAAAAAAAAACAACCAAAAAACCAACGAAGCTGAAATGCCATAGTTGCTTTATGACAATGGTAATGAAAATTTTTTAATATTCATAGATAGTGTTATGCATGGATATGTATGCACATGCAGCAATTATAAATAAGGACATTTATTGCAGTGAGAGCATGCAAGCATATTTAAAGTAGTTGGATCTTGGAGGGGAGGGAGGCAGGGGAAGGGCTGCTTTTAAGAACTCCCCTCCCTGCTTGGATTTTGTCCAAGTTGACAGCCTGTAATATAAAGCAGCCTAATTAAATACTAAAGGTTATTTTCCATGCATATATTGAGCACAGACAGCTTTTAACTTCTTTTGGAGAAGAAAAAAAAATCATATGGCTTATCTACAGAACAACCATACTTGGATATTCCATCCTGCACATTTCAAGCCCATTCTGTAGTTGGTGCTGCTCACTTCCATAGCTATTTGCTTTGCTAGTTTAAAGAATACATTTTTCATTAAAAAAAAAAGCCACAACAAAGAAGTGTTTTCCCTCCCACTCACTTCCCTACACAATTTATTCATTCAGCAGTCCTGGAAATTCAGTGGGGAATTGTCAGCCTTCTGTTCAGCTACAGATCAGCTCTAGGGACACAAGTAGGAGGGGGGAAAAAAAAAATGCATTTGTGAATTGTGGCTGCCATCAACACCAAACCTGAATGACCTTTCTGACAAATTGCAGAAAAGAAGATAAGACAAAGAAAATTCTTTTCTTTACTGATAGATGCTAAAGCGATAAGATGGCAAAAACAACCTGATACTTCAGCGAATTAGGCAGTTTAATAAAAAGGAGCCCTGTAAGAGTTATGAAATCAAACCAATTGCTCTGAATGCAGAATGCTACAAGTAACTACTGTACACACCTTTGTGCTAAAGGAAGGGAGGGCACAGCCTCACATCTGCCAGGGCAGGAAGGCCAGCCTGTGATACCCGCCAGTCCCTGCTGCTCAGCTGCTGCCTTGGCCATGGGTGGAATAAGAAGCCCACACTAGGGGGGTACTGGCTGCACTGCTTACACTCCAACAAGAATGTTTCTAGGAAGAACCAGTGACTGAGCCTGAAGGAGCTCAGAGAGGTGCCTCCTCCTCAGGAGACCCACGGCCCAAGCAGAGACTGACCCCTCCACTGGCAAGAGCTGCAGCCCCCAAGAACATTCTCCAGGCTCCAAGGGAAGAGTGAGCATCAAGTGCCACCCACAGATAAAAATCTGGCACAACATCAATGTGCTCAAAGTACAGTTTCTTAGCTATAAGAAAAGAGTCTGGGCAAAAAACACTTGCCTTTTTCTGCTTTGGGTTGGGTGTTTCATTTGCTGTTGGTTCTGAGATTTTGTATTTTTTTACATTATCCCAGAGATAAGAAGATAAAAGCTACCTTGTGAAAGACACAAAGGCCTCTCTTACAGCTCAGAGACATGCTCTCCTTCTATCAGCCTCCACCAGGAGGGTGGGGTCCATAAGAATATCACTGATAGCACACAGCAAACTGAGATATAAAGCACTGCCCAGTGGTTTAGATGCACCCAGTTAGCTGGGAATGAGCCAGCCCAGGCACCAAACTGAGCGTGAGCTCTGCTTGGTGTCCTGCTCCCCCTCCAACTCCCAAACATTTCCAGATTCCTGGGTTCAAGTAAAAGATAAACAGGAAAGTAAAAAGATAAAGTAGGTTTCAAGTAAAAGATAAATCCTACAGTTTTTCATACCTACAGCCTGCATTTAGAGGGCTCAGGGTAAGGAATACATGGATTTTGAGATTCCTAACCTTAGAAAAGGAAATGCATCTGCCCACCTCAAGTTATCAATGCTACAGACCAGCTGAAGGTAATGGCAAGGAAAGAAGATGATTTCTAATGATGTCTCTAACAAAGATTTTCCAACTCATTCCAGAAAGCCATGACAGGAGGTGAGAATTAAGCTAGGCAACTGTTGTTCCTATATGAGAAAACATCCCTGCCAAAAAATGCATTTCATAGTCACATGAACTTTATCTAACATGAGAAACTAGAATAGCTGCCCATGTTATATCTTCATTGCTTATTCCATTTTTTTACCATCCCTCATATATTGATATCTTGGAATAGAGACTTAGCCATGTGGTTCTGAGATTAAAGAGAACCAGTTTAGATAAGTAATTTCCTGCATTTCTCTTCTTCCAGGTACCTGTAAGAACTTTGCTGTGGAGTGAATTTAAATCAATTGAGAACAAGACTATATTTAGGTTAGCTACTCACTCACCCCTTAAGAGAAGTAATCTCAGAGCTGTGAGGCATCCCTACATCATGCACTCAGAGCCACTCAGAAGCTCTCATTAGGCAGTTGAATTATGTGAAACATCATTACACAAGTCTTTAAGAGTTACTGTGATCCACAGATTTTACCTTGCTATGTTTTCCTTTAGGTCATGAAAAAAGCTTGGTTGACTAATTGCTAAGGTCAGGTAACACAGCTAACACAGCTTAAATAATGATTAATTCTGTTCCAGAGGCAGGGTCTCTCAGCAGGTAAAGATCACCTTTACCTCACCCCTTCCAAAAAACCTCCAACCACAAACACACCTTCCTATCATACAACTTTCCATTAAAGATGTTCCTTCTGTATTACAGAAACTGCTAACAGCCTCTATTCTATAGGTATGATTTACAGATACATTTTTTGTGATACAAAAACCTCATTCCTAAAGCAAGCCAGATGCAGCAATTACTGCACCCACTTACATAAACACATTGATCAAAGTCTTTAGAGAAAACTGGATTCAGCCCACTGCCTTGGGCCCAGCATTAATCACAGGTGAGGTCACATACACTGTTCAGAAATCCTGACTAGAAACTCTACTTATGCTTTGAATTTGAATAATGAAACAGTTGTTCAAGTCACTAGCAGCTCAAGATGTAAGAATAAGTTTATACACGTTAACCTGGTAAAATGCTGTCCTTAAGAAGCACATTAGAAAACTTAGAATATTCTTTCTTATCATCTGTCCCCCTTCTCCTCTGCCCCAAATACAACTAATGTTTCTTTCAAATATGATTTTTATCTTAACCTGGACCTAGAGAATGACAACTATCCTGAAGCATCTCAGGACTAAAATGGATTTCAGAAATTTCAGCCCTATCAAATTTAAATGGAAGCTTAAAACATCTCAGCTAATGTTTTAAGATGTAGATTTACTCTCCTACCTGACAAAATATATAAACTTAATGGCTATATGAAGTGGTAGTGACTTTATTCATGTGTTTACATTCATGTAAGATGAACGTAAACATCACAAAAGTTCCCTGCACTGACATTGTCAGCAATATCATTGTTCTTTAAGTGTAAGCAAAGCATGTCACCCTAAAAGGATTGAAAAAAATAGGAATCAGGTTCACTTCAAGTCACAAAGAACAATAAAAGCAGTGCAAAAAATATTCAGCATTAGTAGAGCAAAAGCAGCAGCACTGCAAAATCTGTTTTCAGAGCCAAAATGGCAACAAGATTGATCCAGTTGTTTTTTAAGTGGATTTTGAATAAAGATGCAAAATAATTTTCAATACAGGAAAGCACTTAACACATGATAACCTAAGCATGTAAATAGGCCTCCAGGTTTCCATGGCACTATCAACAAAGATTATGTTTCAGTGGACTGGGACAGAACTCCTTATTTTCTCCTTGCAGTTACTCAAGTAATTATTTCAGGCTGAATAAGGTCTGGGTTATTCACAGACAGATTCACTATTAGTTGATAAAATAGCCAGTCAGATACACCTTCCAGTATATTATTCTGGGTGTTTTCCACAATCCTAAAACTGAAAATTTCTTAGTTATTACAGGGGATAACCAAGCTTTCAGGGAAACTCACATCACCTCTAAATACACCAGTAATGCAGTATCATCTATAAATGATCTTTTTTTTTTTTTAGACTTTTAAAAAAGGTGATGTAACACAATTCTGGGTACTTCTATTATATTTAGTCTACCCTAGCAGTATTTTGGAAGAATCAGATAATGGGTCACTACTTTCAAAACAGCCAATCCTCTAGCTATGTTTTAGAGACAGTAATATGCTGAAATGACTATTTCACAGAAGAAATGGGGTTTGGTGTGTTTCCCCAAATGAAGCCTAAGGTTCAGTTTAATACAGAGAAACAAATGCATGACTGCCTTGTAACAAAACCCCATGCCATTAACAAATTAGGGAACCATCTCAAAAGATTATGGTATCTTTTTAGACTAATTGAGTTTTATTTGCCATCTGCAGCAGTAACAAAAGCATAACTTAGCACAGCTCCAGTGAAAGAAAGAGCTGAAGCCATGCAAGCATAAAAATTCAAAACAAGCTAATTTGTTTTCCTCCAGCAGCAGCCACAAATTTAGGAAACATATAATCCTGAGCAAAACATGCACTCAAGTTTCTACCCACTCTGTCCTACTGTGCCATCACAGCCAAAGCCAAGCCCTATTTCAGGGTCCTCACTCTGTCAACCAGCTCCAAATAATTTCCCTCATGCAGTTCTCTCCTAAAAAACCACCCAGGTAGTTTTTATTTCCATTTAGCATATCTGCCAAATGGAAATAAAAGTGAAACAAACTTTCTTTAAAACCTTTATCATGAACTCTGCTTAATTAGTTAAGTAATGTTTAGCTGGTTTTGATTTAGATCTGTGTTTGCCAAGTGTCAGCAAAAAACCCTGAGAAATTGCCTCACTGTGCCTGCAGAAAGGAACTCCATGGACCCAGACCCCTTAGAGAACTTAAAAGCCAAAGAACAAAATTTAATAAAGAATTGTTTCGTGGCTGTCATGCAACTAGAGAAGAATGAGATATCATAGAGCAAGAGGGATATCTGGAGACAGTTGGAGTCACAGGTCCATACACCCAGAAAGCTCGATTAATACACTGCAGGTACAGCAAGGGAGCCATTTCATAGGCCTGCACACCTCAGAAAACTTAATCAATAGTAATTGTCTAACCAGGACAGCAAATTTATTAAAGCACTGTTCAGCTGGATAAAACATGGGTTATCCATTAAACAAAGACAGATGAGATATTCTGGTAGTAACTAAAAGAAACCCCTACACCATGGTGCAATAAACTGCATGGACTTTTGGGAGTGTCTACTAAAAATTCTTGGCTGTTACAATTTATATAAATACCTGTAAATTGTTGTTTCTTTGAACATGGCAAATAAATTCCTGTTATGTTCCCAATCTTGACTCAAAATTGTTATTAGGAATGTTCATCTGACAGATTTGTGCTGTTGGATTTAATCTACGCCAACTTCTCTTCAAATTCACAAAAGGTTATTTTAACCTCTGTACTTTGCTCTCAATAGAAGACAGAACACAGCATAGGAGTTCCTCTATGGCTTCTTCCAGTAAAAGCAACAAACAAAATAAAGTATTTTGAAGCACTGTATATAACAGAAACAACTCCAAACATTTATCAAGAAAATATCTTAATGCATTATGCATTTACTGAGGGGATCCAAAATAAACCCCTAGAAGAAAGCCACATCAATATAGCCAATGAATGTTTTAAATTTCTGATGTAATCCAAGCTTGTTTATCTCAGTGAAACTTCCTGTTTTCCCTGCATAACCTCAAATCACTTCTGTAAAAAAGATACAAAATAAAACACATCAAGTTCCTTATTTTGGTACATGCATCTATTTACTCCTCCTACAGGCCAAACTACAGCAGATTCAAAGTGAGCAATGTGGAAAATGTAATAGCTCTGTGAATCAATAAAGGGTGAGTATAAAGGACAGCCACTGCCTGGAGATCATGCTCCAAGGATTCTTTCTGCTGCACCTCTCATTTATCTAACACCTACCTGTGATGAGAGCTTTTCCCTGGGCCTATTTATTCTTTTGTAATTTCTCTGGTGTTACAGTCAGCTAAACTACAGAAATGGAGGCTACAAGAGAGAATTGCATGAGAAATGTATTTGCATTGATTTTGCTAATACACATCCAGCAGGATCAGAGAAAGCCTCTGCTCAGCTGGCAGGATGCTTCACTCAACTTGCATACTTTTGGCACATGGCTACAATTCCCCTTCTCCCTCCTTGATTAAAAATGCAGCAAAATACACGAGCAAATTTTGTTTGCAACTTCCTTCAGAAGAGACACAATATGTTTGACAGTTGCCTAATCTGAAAAGTTTTCTCTTCAGAAAACACTTAATGAATCACCATCCCTCAATATTTCTAAGGAGGCATATGCAGAATAATTTGCATCTTTAATTCAGATGCAAATTTTAAAAGGGTAGAGCAAGTAACAGGAGAGTTGCAGTTGCTACCTATGCAGCCATTTCTCTTATTTAGAAGTCACATGTACTCAAAAAGCATCTATTACCTTTCAAATACTCCTGTATACTTCACCACAAGAATCAGGTTAATCTGACTGCAAACATTTTATGCCTTTATTAACATAGCTAATATTCATTGTATTACTGCTATGGCTCATGGAAGGGAATAGAAGTTTATACTGCTGTTCTTAACCCATCTTTGAATTCTGACCAAATGTTACAGCCAGCCAGCTCCAGCAAAGATATTGGGTTGGCCCCCAAGCCTGGCCACAGCCAACAGCTGTAGCATGACATTGTTGAGACATAGCAGCAACTGAGATCCCTATATTTGCTAGTAAGCAAAAGAGAAGTTTGGGGGTTTTAGGGGGTAGAATTCATTTCAAACTCAGGAACACAAGTTTTTTATTAACTCAAACTTGTTACATGTTTATAAGCAACTAAAATCTTGTGTATTTCAATGCAATACACATCTGTATCAACAGCCAGTTTAAGAAGCAAAAGAAAATTATATCCAGGTAATCTCTGGAGGAAGATGCTAGTAAAATGAGATTATATAAAAGCACCACAAAAGAACCCCCCCCCAGTGCCTACAGTCTGTTTGTGGAGATACCATCCATGAGACACACTCAGTATGACACCTGTTGATTACAAGGAGCACAGGTTCTTTTCCATCAGTTACTTCATAAGGACATAATTCAATTACAGCCAGAAAAACACAGCAGCAAAGTGCCCTCTGCCTGTCAGCTTCTTTCTGTGACAAGTCTAAGCACTAGACAAGAATAAGGATGGAAATAGAATTCATTCTCATGAAGAAAAAGGATTCGATTACAGCACCCAGAGCCCTGTACCAGCTGTACACATAAACCTTGATTTAATTGGCAGAAGTGGAAGATTTCAGAAGTCATAATGGTAAGTACAGAGACATGAAACAAAAAACTCCTAGGCACTGTTTCTGTATGGAAGAAAAAGGAGATAATGAGCAGAATAATGAGCTTTTCTGTTACCAAGGTTTTGATGGTGAGATCACCAAGGTTATTGTCCTGTCAGGTATTTAACAAATTTAAGTGTCCAAACCCACAGACAGCACACAGGAGGGAAGCAGAGCAGTACAGGTTTTATAGCCCAGGTGAATACCCTTGGGTTAGCCTGCGCTAGCACAAAATTGAGTATGCAAGGAAGAAGCCTTGCAGTCCTTGTCCAGGGCACAGACCTGCCACAGCTGCTGGAGTGGCTGATCAATATTCCCTCCTATAACTGGGATTCACATCTATAAGGACAGCACTGATGGGCTCATCTCACACACACTGTCTTGCATAAACTCCTGCCTTAAGTGGGCTGCAGCCCAATCTGTCATGAAGTTGGAAGACACTCCTTGAATACTAAAGTTTGGAGTAACATAGATGAAAAAATAAAACAAGCTATTACTTTCTTGCATAAAAATCCCCCAAGTTACTCTTATTGCAGTTAGTTTATGGATAAGGAGCTGGGTATTTCATTCTTCCCTCTTCTACATGCTTCAGGGGGTCATGAGAATGGGATACAGCTGAAGTTACTCTCAAAGCCTGTTGTTTTCTCAAACTGATTCTTTCCATCATAACACAGAAATGTTTTCAGTCTGCTGACCATGGAGCCCTCTCCCATATCACTACCCTCTTATGTCTAAACTCTCGGCTAATAAAAAATGCATAAACTATACTATCTGCAGCTCTGACGGCTCTGCTTTTCTCTCACCCTAAAGACAAAATTCATATTTCCTTTTTATCCTGAAGATCCCCTCAGAACTGGTATTTCCAGTACCTTGACTGAGACACTCAAAGGCTTCAGCAGAAGTTGCATGATTTTTCCATCTTGCAAACAGAGCTGATAAAAACCACATTTAGTCAGAAGAGCCACAGCACACAGATCATATCGGATGGATAACTCCCAGCATGACTGGAGTTTTCAGTAAACACAGCAAATGACATACTAATAAGGCAGATGATAGATTTGGCACTCAGAGGCTTTTTTGGGTTTTTTTAAGTCCCTTCTTGTTCTACTGGAAATCTTTTCCTCTACAGCATATAGAAATCAGACTAAGGAAAGATAAAAGGCCCTGCCAAGGACTGTTCAATGACATGGGCAGGCTTCCACCTGGCTCTTCACTGATCCCTCAGCTAAAAACATTAATTACTTCCAAACACCATCATGGAAAACCATCTTGAAGTCCAACCTGAAATCCAGCCATTTTGTTCTTTAGGAAGTATTTTTATTTTCTCCTGCACATCCTCCACATCCCAAGTCCCAGCCATCTTCACATTCATAAGGACTGCAACCCTGCAATAGCACTAAAGACAAAATGCCAGTCCAATTTCAGCTCCTGAGGCTCTGCAGTGATGGCTTATGACAAAGTAATCCAGGCATGGTATGATCTCTGGACTTAGGTGTGAGCTGGCAGCCCTGGGTGATGTTAGCTCTGCTGATCCAAGCATCTCCAGACAGAAGGACACAAGCATCCCTTGGGTCCTTCCAGTCCTGCACTGCCTTCCCCTGCCCTTACCCTTCCTGGAGCTGCCAATATCCCTTGATTGCTCTGTTTGCAGATCTGTCTTTAGCTCCTGCCTGAGTTTGAACCCTGCCCTGCAAGTTTCCCAACCCTCAGGACTTGCCTGGTCACAAGAGCACCTCAACTGCTGCTGCTGCTTCAGGGATTGCTCCCCATGACACTCTCAGTCCTCAGCCTGACCCTTTTGTCCTTCCTTTTGTAAAAGTGTCTGTGACTGAACTGAGGCAAAAATAATTTTGATTTTAAAAGGCAGGAAAGATGAAAATCAGCTCTTTGTACTCGCTCATTATGGGATTTTGATGATAATCTGTTTGCTTCTCTTTAGATCAAGAGATTACTTTTTCCTTTTCAGGCCATGGTAGTGAAAATATTTTCTCTTTCTTTTAACCATTTGAAAAACACTAGTAAAATTTAAAATAAGGACTCAGCTACAGAACTTGTCTGTTCAATTTAAAAGAATTTTTAAGGGGACCAAGATTCTTCAGTTTAAACAGTATTGAGACGTGCAACAGTATCTGTGCACATGTACACAAAAATGACAAATTTCAGCCATACAGAATAAGGTGCACTCCAAAATGCCACTGAAACCACTGATTTCACCTAAATCTAGAGCACCTCATATATCACCACCATTTGCATTTACCCTGATGAAGAGATTGTGGGTGCCAGCATTACTTTGGAGGATTTTAACTCAGGCCTCAGTGTTGTCCTTGCAAATATCCTCATTTGCTGGCTCTGGCCAGCAGGGGAGCTTGAAATGGAGATATCTGGATATCAGATGACAGATGAAAACATCTATTCAGAATACACCCAAAAAAAAGAATTTATTATGTTTAAAGAACATACACATGCAAAATGTATATTCACCTACAGTTGGTCTCCTGTAACTCCCAGCTTCCCCTGAAAGAAAAATTTCCATCTGCTTTGACAATGTCTGAGATCAAAGACTGGCTTGATTGCATCTTTTCAGCATGAGAACATTGTGACACACACAAGAAAAAGTCAGAAAGTCAAATCTGGATTTTTTAGCTCAAAACAACTGTCAAACCACTAAATCCTGAAAAGCAGCCTTTACCTCAGTCCCATCACCTGAGGCTGTCCTCAGGGGCAGAGCCAATGACAGTGGTGGGTGGACAAAGTTCAGCCAAGCACTCCCACAGATAAGAGAGGAAGGGAGACAAGAATTTTGTTTCCCTGCTTGACAGTAACTTACCTGAAGGATGGGATAGCACTGTTATTGACTGTCCCAAAAGATAAACCATTCCACCTTGGACAGAAGGAACGAATTCGCATTAATTTTTTATTTGCCATTACAGTTTTAAATCTAGGACTGTCTCATGGTTTAACCCCAGACAGCAACAAAATCCCAAACTGCAGCTGTCTCACTGCCCTCCAGTGGCATGAGGGAGAGAATTTGAAGGGTAAAAAGGGAAAAAAACCTCATTGAGATTGAGACAAACGACGGTTTAACAACTAAAGCAAATATCCATACACACAAGCAAAGCAGAACAAGGAATTCATTCATCACTTCCCAATGGTGGCAGGTGCTCAGCCATGCTGAGGACAGCAGGGCTCCATCACACCTGACTGGCTTGGGAAGACAAATGTCATCACTGTGAACATCCTCCCCTTCACACTGCTGCTGCTCCCCCCTAGTTTATACACTGAGTTTGATTCCATATGGTCTGGAATATCCCTTGGGTCACTTGGGCTCAGCTGTCCCAGCTGTGTCCGTTCCCAACTCCTTGTGCAGCCCAGCCCACTCACCAGTGAGGGTGGGCAAGAAGCAAAAAAGGCTTTGACTGTCTGTCAGTGTAGGGGGATAGAATATAAGAAAATAAAGATAGTGTAGAAAGTAATCTTACCCCTAAGGAGTTGCAGCTGGGCCAATTATCAAAGATTAGGAACAGGCCTGACTTAAACAGGCCACAGCTGTGAGCAATGAGAAGAAGATGCTATAAAAGAGTGGGGTGGCTGGGTGAGAAGGGAACAGGAGTCAGTGGCTGCTTTGTGAAGCAGAAAGAGTCAGTGCTCTGAGGAGCTGCCCACGAGAAACACCAAGAAGGTATGGAACCCCGTGATAAAATGACAACATGTCAGCCCTGCTCAGCAGTAACCAAAACATCCCTGAGTTGCCATCACTGCTTCAGTCCCAATCCCAAACAGGCCCAAATCAGCTGCTCTGAAGAAAAAAAACTCTGTCCCAACCCAAACCAGGACATTCTGTTTCTGCTTAAAAGGGAATTAAGGACATGCATTAAGCTTACTAATAAAACAGTTATTTACCAAGAATGATGCTAATGAACTTTACTACAGAGGAAAGAGGAGGAAAACACAGAAGATTAACATTTTAAACCTTATAATTGCAAGAAGAACAAATTCTCTTGTTTAACTGAGGATACAAGGTTTGAAGTAGCAGTAGAACATCTGAAGTAGAAATAACAGCCAGACTTCCTCCAACCACATGGTAAAGCAGAGTGATTATATCATAGATGGCAGAGAACCAAGAAGCTGTACCTCACCAGCAACACTTAGACAGCTCCTTAAACAGGCTGAATTTCTCATTCTACCTCTCCCATTAATTGTATTGCCCCATCTTTCCAAAGGACTCAAAGTACTACTTCAAGAAATGTATCAAACAGATCCTGACATTAAGTTCTTCATAACTTTCTTCCTGAATATGCTTGCCAAAATCAATTATCAATAAAAGTCAAGAAGGTGCAAACACAGACATTTTCTGCTTATGAGATTCATTCTCCACTTGCTTTAGAGGATGCAGAACCAGAACCTTATTTTCCAGGAATCTCTTGCATCATTACAGTGAAGAAGTTACAGATACGTAGTACTGAAAACAAGCTGATCAATTTTTCTTTAATGATTTGCAGAACCATGTAGAAGCATGCAAACCTTCAAAGTGCATGCTCCCAAGACCTATTAGAATGCTAAACTCAGATCTCTGGCAGTTCTGCATCTGCTTTTCCTCATCTTGCAGCATGTTACTTTTTTGCTGGTAGAAGATCAATAAGAGAATTATTAGATCAACATTGTATTTCCTACATTATTTCTCTTCTGTACTATTTCAACAGAGGAAGTGCTAGACAGTGTCTTAAATGGGAGATTACTCAACTACCTAGATCTTGCCTCAGAAAACCTGTAGGATTGACCATTAGGACAGTGTTATCCCCAAATTCCTATCATAAATTTGCCCTGTAGCCCTAATTAGGCAGGGGGGAAGTTAAATACACCTTTTTCCTTTCCACAACCTCCTCTTGCCTTCTCAAGAAGCAGCTTTCTTTTACAGACCTTAAACAAAACAACACACCTTTTCTCTGCCTCAAAATCCCCCATTCATATCAGTGAGGCCTAAAAAGATGTGGTCAAAGAAAATCAAAGAGTGCAATCAGGAGCAGCAGACAACAGGCTCTGTTTCCCTTGACACGGCACTTGCTGCATTGAGGATCATCTTTAGAAACACAGATCAAAGAGCAAGGAAAAATCTGCAAAAGCCCTCAATTTTACCCCCCAAACTCACATAAACTCTGAGATATCATGATGTTTTTAAAGTCTTATGCAAATTCCCTTTTTTACTGCAGTAGAAGCAGAAACAATAAAAGGGAGAAAAGCATACTGGTATCTTCCAGAAAACATTATTTTCAATATGCTAAGTAAAAGTTTATCCAGCTGCTGAACACAGCATTACATCCTCTGCATCAATGAACTCCAATTTAACTTTTGCTCCATGTCTAACCAAGGAAGCAGAGCAAGACCACAGCATCTTAGGTTCTTAGCTAATGCATGCAGGGAGCTGTAATACCCACATACATCTGAGAACTGAAGAGTGGAAACTCCTACTAAAGCTGTCACTGGAGCACAATATATTAGGTGCTACCATGAATGGAGTGTACATCAAGAGAGAGTTTCATTTTATATGACATGATAAACTTCCATCCCAGTGAATTAATATGGTGTTAAAGAAGGTGTTATAGAGCTCCTGCATCTGAACCTTTCCACAGGAAATTCATTTACAAAACCATCTGTATATCATCTGTACCTAAGAAAAGAAGAAAGAAAAGATATTCCAGCAAACAAAGTTGCAGGCTTGGCAAAAGGAAAGTATGAAGCTTGCATTTATTAAAAGGAAACAGCTTTTCTTTCTAATATTTACATTTCATCTGCTTCAATTCGGCATCTCAGAGAGCAATAAAACAGAAACCAAGTATTTTCATTTTACCTGCTACCCACAGTTATATGTAGTAAGTGAAATGAAACTTCATTAACATTAAAAATTGCTCTTAATTAAATATAAGCTTAGAGATGTTGATACAAAATTTATCTTTAAATTAACCATATCTTGGTATACAGGGGTGGAGTTGAGTTCCTTCACAGCAGCACAGATGCTGCTGGGTTTTGTGTCTGTATTTTAGTCTGTGACTAAAACACAGTCAGTAATTCACCAATGTTTTGGCAAACACTGAGCAGTGCTTGGAGAGCATCAAGGCTGCTTTTTCTTCCCCAATTTCCTCCTCAGTAGAGGGGTGGGCAAGAAGCTGGGAGGGAATACAGCTGGGACAGGTGACCCCAAACACCCAAAGCAGTAACCACAGAACACCAAACTGGGATTAAACTGAGGACAGGCTGCCTCAGGTAGCCATTGCTTATCAGTCTGATGGTGGGAGGTAGTGAGTGATTTCCTTTGCATCCCAGGTTTATTCTTCTCTTACTAATCAGAATTCAGTAAATCAGCATTCCTTTTCAGTTTCCTGTCTGGTTTAGTTCTTGTGGCAATGTACAAGAGGCCACAGAACTTTGCTGTGCCATGGAATGGAAGAAACTCAAAGGGCAGTCAAACAGAAGCACCTCCTAACAATTTCTAAAACATGCCCTAGGAAGTCAGGGAACATCCATTTCAGGAAACAAGGCCTGTAATTTAAATCAGAGGAGCCAGCAGCTCATCAGCAGACAGACTGAGCAGGGCTGCTGCAGCTCAGCAGTCACAGCCCAGGCTCTCCTGACACACATCGTGCCAAACCAAAGAGAATTTGCCCTCATCAAGCTTGAGATTCCTAAGTGAATGAGACTGAAAATTCAGTTACCTTCCCAGCTCTGCCTCTGATCAGATCTAGATATAAACTGAAATGCAATCAGCAGAGGAGTGTGCACTGCCACAGCCTCACTGCTGGGTTCCACCTCCAGCACTGCTCCACCCCTGATGCAGGTGTGAAACTGCCTGGGCAGGCTTGAGGTCTCTGCTTGGCTACTACCACCCATCAGATCCCCAAAGCATGACGTAATTCCCACTGATTTAATCTTTAAAGCCAGAAGTAGGAGGGTAACACATACTGCTCTCCAAAACCACAACATAAGGGTTTTTTTCTTTACTGACAGGCAATTTAAAACAAACGAACATCCCTTTTACTACAACAGGAAAATGTTAGTAAACAATTGTTACCTTATGTCAACATATTATGTTTTATCCTGATTTTGGGAAGCTAATGCTTTTACCTACAAAAACAAGTAGCTATAAGCAAAGAACAGCAGAGTCCAGGTCCTCCATCTCTACTTCTCCTCTACCTTCAATTCACCTTGTTTATTCCGTTTCTGTCTTGAAGAGATTGCTATCTACTTTATACAGCAGCATAAACTTGCACAGAGATTCCAGGACCCAACAAAAAAATAAATGCATTATTAATAATAAAATAATAACTTCTTTCATAGTCAGAACAAGTCTTCATCTGAGCAGCTTTTTAAACCTCTTCTGCACAGGAATAAAACCTTCTATTTATTTATATACAGCTTATGTATATACATATTTGCATAACTATGCATCTATATAAAAACTTGTATATATACACCCCATACACATTTGACATATATATAACCTATAGTTTTATAAATATTGCATATTACAACTTATAAAATTTACATAGATATACATATGCTTCATATATATTCTAGCATATATAACGGTGACTGGTCACCTGCTTCCTCCAGACTGTTAAATCCATTTCTCCGTAGAGAAGCAATTCCTTTTTCCAAAGGAAAAACCCGTGAGGGTGGTGCCAAGAGCAGAAAGTGACAGCAAAGTCCAAGAGGTGAGAAGACAAACAAGCACACTTGCCAGCAGGAGGGCAGGAGCAGAGGCCCAGAGCAGTGGGAATTCCGTGTGGATGCCACCACTGCACCTGGGAGCCCCACACACTCCCTGTGGAGGATGACAGTAGTGATGGGAAGCCCATAGAGAATGCTCCAAACAGAACAGCAGGAAAGAGTCCAATATGGACTGTTCCAGAAAGGAAGTTCTACCTTAATAACTTTTCCGCCAGCCTTATTACCTCCCTTTTCAACTTGCTGCTTTGTGAGCCACGGATGAGGCACTAAAATGGTGCATTTATGGACTTGGTGGTGCTGCATAAGCTTATAACTCAGCAGACTTTATGACTGCAAGCCATTTGTATTGATTTATTTACTTCATTAGTGAGGGGAAGATGTAATTCTGCATTGATGGAGTATCAAATTGAAGGAGGAATAGCTGATGAGGCATTTTAAAATCACATTTCGTAGTCAAGTTTTATAATGGTGCATCCAAAATTAAATACTCAGAGTATAAACAATCTAAATCTAAAGTCAGAAACTTAAATCACTGATCTGATCTGTAAACTAAAGTTATGCAGCTGCTTTACAAAGTCTCACCTCCCCTACTTGACCAAGTTTTTCAAGATGTGCTAATGTAATTATGAAAACTCTTTAATTACATGAACAACACTGCAAATTTTAGCTCCTGAGCTTTGAAGGTACGTTGTTGATGGAGACTAACAGTTTCCTACAAACATAGCTGGGAAGTCCCTTCCTACCAGCCACTGTACACAATACAGTAAAAAACATTGTGCCTTTTAATCTCAAACCCATTTTGGCATTTTTCCTTTGATGCATGTTGGAATAATTACCATTAAAGCAATAATTTGGCAAGCATGAACCATCACCTTTAAGTGGAAAATTCATCTTCCCAGACTAGGACATGTAAATATTTAATTCTAAGCAGCAAAAGTTAATACAAGAAGTTGGGAAAAGATGAGAGTCTGTGAATAACAATACCCAGCACCTTTCTGTTGGGCATCTCAAAGTAGCATAAGAGGATAAATGTGACGGTGTTCACAGGGGCCTTAGGATGAGGGAAGAGACAAGGATCTGACTCCATGTTTCAGAAGGTTTGACTTATTATTTTATTATATATATTATATTAAAACTATACTAAAAGAATAGAAGAAAGGATTTCCTCAGAAGGCTAGCTAAGCTAAGAATAGAAAAATAAGGAATGATAACAAAGGCTTGTGGCTCGGACTCTCTGTCTGAGCCAGCTGACTGTGATTGGCCATTAATTAGAAACATCCAGCATGGGCCAATCACAGATGCACCTATTGCATTCCAGAGCAGCAGATAATCATTGTTTGCATTTTGCTCCTGAGGCCTCTCAGCTTCTCAGGAGGAAAAATCCTGAGGAAAGGACTTCTCATAAAATATATCTGTAACAGATAAAGAAGCATTATTTTCTTGATTTACCTATGAGGAGAGTTGGGTGCAAATTGCTCAAGGCCACAGACAGACAAATGTAACTAAGGAGCAAAGTTGAGGCCCTTCAGTCCCACTCCAGTACCCTGCTATTGTACCACACCTCACCATGCAAATAACAGAGGCAACCACAGAGAAATCCCCTGTCCTTGATCTCCCCAGCATCACCCTTCCTCTGCTGGCTCTCCACAGACCTCATCCCACCTACCTACCCCTTTTTAGCTCACTCAGCCATCTGGCAACGTTGTCATCTTATTGCAAAGCTCCCATACCTTCTTGGTGATTTCTCATGGGCATCTCCTCACTGTACTGACTCCTTCACAGCACAGCCAAAAAACTCCAGCACTCTCCTCACCCAGCTAACCCACTCTTTTATAGCACTCATCCTCATTGGACACAGCTGTGGCCTGTGAAGGGCAGCCCTGTTCCTAATCTTTGGTGATTAGTACAGCTGCAACTCCTCAGGGGTGAGACTGCCTTCTGCACTATCTTTATTTTCTTACATTCGATCTCCTCCAGGAGCATCCCAGGCAGCACCATCACCAGTGCAGGCAGCAGTGCCAGGACATCCCCATGGCTGCAGCCTCCACCAGGCAACAGCACTGTGGCAGGAGATCTCCTGAGAGACTGAGCTTCTCAGGAGGGCTGAGTCAGCCCCACCACTCCCTCCTGGAGATCCAGGAATGGACACCACAAAACATGATGTCAGCACTCAGAGAAAATAATCTGTCACACCAACCTAATGCAGCCTGAATCTTTAATGGGGTATTGATTTCGCTAATGTTCCTCCATGCTGCCATCTGGAAGAAAAATACTTCTTTGTTACTCAGGGTCATGCAGGACAACAACCATCATCATTATGAAGGTTCTGTTTTGCTGCTGGGGTTTTTTGAATTTTGTTGTTGCCTTTTTTTTTTAAGGAGCAAAGATACTTTAAATCCTGCATTCAAAGGCTATCACTAATAGTACTGCCTAAGAAGAAAGCTGGTCATGCCCAATTCCAGTCATTTGCTCTTCCATCATCAAAGGAAAAGACATCTCCACATGTAAGGCATTGCATGTCCTAAGAAGGAGGGCAAGGAAGGCTGGCAGAGCTGCAGGAGTTACAGAACAATGTGCTAAAATACTAAAGCAATATTTCAGTTCTCACTTCAAAGGCTCTTGTGGTCAGAATATTTGCTCTTTTCTTCCATCTCTTCTCACTATGCCAGTTAAATATTATTTTTTCCATCAAATGGCTAGTCTTACATTTTAAGCTTGCCCAATTTAAATATGCTGAACATTTACCACTTGCCACTGATTTGGGGAGAGGTGAGTTATTTCTGTCATCACACTGCAGGCACAGGAAACTCAGAACTAACTGCAGAGATCCAGCAAATTCTGATGGTAAAAGGTTTTGCTACTAAACTCCTTCACCAAAACCCAAACCTTTCTCTTTCCAATCCCCTGTGGGACCAGGACAAATTTATTACAATTCCTTTCCCTCCCTCAAATCACAGCCAACTCTCAGTCACCTTTTACCACCATTATTAAACAGAATTGTTTCTAATAAGGAAAAGAGAGGTTAAACCTTTTTTGGATGCAACCCTATCAGGTGTCTAAATCACTGTATTTTGCCTAGGTCTCAAAGACAGCAGCATTTCTGGTTATTAATCTTTGCCTTTTTTGCTATAAGTGCAGGCAAATGAGTTCATTATTCATCTATTTTCTGCTAAGTCCCACCCATCTCACTATGATGTATTTGGGGCTGTTCCCTCCTTCCTTCCCCACATTTGATACCCCTCTCATTGACCTTCTCAGCAAGCAGCAGAGGCCACAGCAGGCTTGGAGCTATAACAAGGCACCCATGCTCCACCTGCCTCTTTTTCTGAAATCCAGAGCAGGATCCCACTTAAACTGGGACAACTATTCCTTTAAGTGCTGGGAAAAATCTTCATCTGGCAGACAGCTGTGCTAACTCCTGTCAGTGAATAAATTATGAAATGCCTCTCAGAAAAGTGTTATAACTATAGTTAGAACATACAAGATGACTCAATGCTGAAAAATGATACCCCCATCTGTCAGAGTCAAAAAGCCAGGAAACTTCATTTAGAAATCATACAACTTTTCTCTCCTGCCAAATCTCTTCTAAAATTGTAATCTGCCTTGTTCTACATCTTTGGATGATGCCTCACTACAAATTCAGATTACTTTGTTTCTTTCTGCTTTACCTGGCTGCAAACATGTAAAAGCCTGGGGGATAAAAGTAATTATTAGTCATCAGTAAAGGGACTTCTGCCAGATGGCCAAAATGAAGGATGCAGTGGGTTAAACACATTTCACCTCTGAGGAAAGTTAACTATGTTACTGCTCGTCTACTACTACTTCTGTGTACTTAAAAAAATTATGGCATTCATAAGCTGTCCTATTTTCTTCAGAAATGCATGCAGAAAAATAATTTTGAAGAATAATGATCAGGTACAGTTAAATTTTAACATGTTCTCACAGAGGACATGGATTTTTGGCTAACCATAGGGAAGTTTTGGAGGGTTTTTTTGTTTGTTTTTAAAGGTAGCAAATGCTCTTAAGCAAAGAAATCCTTATGGACATCGAAGTCTCATTGCTCCCAAGAGTTCCTGCTGTAAAAGTATTGATATTGATACAGTAAACCTTAGGAAAGACTTCAAAAATAGCTACTTTGCTGTTTAAATGCTATCCAAATAGTTACATTATCACTGAACTGAAGATGCACTTGAAAAAGGTTTATGCTGCAAGCATAAGACCTGCAGTCTTAGGTATGACAACCACAGATCCTCTGTGACTTTATTGAACCATTTTACTCTTTTTTTTCTCCCTTAGAAGAAACATTTAAATCTCAAAAACATCCTAATATCCACCAAGTACCATCTCTGCTTCCAGGATCTGTGGTGACCTGAGAACAGTTTAGTGCTTTGATTTGGGCTGGGTTTTGTCACAGCTGTGCAGGAGGCAGCACCAGTGAGTCCTCAGATGCCCTCCACCTCTCCATTTTCATTAGACCAGTCAGATTTGCTCCTCCTTTGTATCACAACTCAAGTGTTTCAGAGTCCATTTCTTTTTCACTGAAGTGAGCAAACAAAAATAATTGGAATATTTTGTACAAAGGATTGTCTGGGTCATGAAAGCAGCACACCTAGATGAAAATAAAGTCACTTATGAAAGAGAACCTTTTTTCAAGAAGATTCTATAAACAAATTCAATCCTTCATGATTAATGAAGCTGAGTCACAGCATTTCTCTAGTAAAGGAAGTTTAAGTCTAACTTAAAAAATAATAAAAAAAAATCCCTCTACTGCAGTACCAGCCTTCACTCCTGCTTTTTAATTCCTCAGAGCTTCCATTGCTTCCAACCTTTCAAGGGATCAGCTAGTTGCTGCCACACTGTACTTAGATTTTCTTTTCCCCATTTTACATGCACCCAGACTAATAATATTTTTTTTAAAAAAATCACAATTTCAAGGGGAAGCAAAAAGCAAAACCTGAAAACGTTTCTAGCAGTTTCACAGGACAACCTAAAAGGAGCAAGAGAGCTTAGATAGGCAGAAATGTCAGCAGTGTAATTCAATCAAGATGTACTTTGCAGCACAAGTAATGTGTTTCAGGGCACCTTGCAGTAGTAAAGGAAAGCATGGGTTTATGGAAAGGGAAAAGTCTCCCTCACATTCCAGCTCAACAATGTAAAGAGCTTCACAGACCTTTGCCATGGGTAGAGTTGATAAAAGAAATTGAATTAGCCATGTTAGCTCAATTAAACATACACAGAATTACGCTAGAAGAAGTAGTGAAAAACCACTACAAAGCTGATTATATGTCAAGCATTAGCTACTAAGAACATTAACATCATGAATTACTATAATGATTATTTTAAATCTGGACAATTAATATTTCCTTCTGTAGGTCTCCATTACTGGCACTACCTTTAAGTAAATGCTATCAGCATTTACACATTACTTTGAAAGTTCTGCTTTTGAAGAGACACATACTATTTTGATTATGGTGATGAATTTAGTTCAAAAATAGGGTTTTTAACATGTCCATTTTGCACATACATACCCTTGTAACAGGCCACTTTCCAACACCTAGAATTCCCATGTGCCATATGAGCAGGATAAAACTTCTACCACATGTTTGAGGGATGACAACTTGCTTTTCAATGCTGTACTGGAAAACACTTTGCTATAAAAACAGGATTTCATACAGCACCATTCCTAATGAGCTGCTGGCAATATTTGCATTATTTAATGCAAATTATTTAATGCTAAGCACTATGAGGTTCAGCAAATCATGCAACTTTGGGAGGAGGGGGCTGACAGCTGGTCTGTGAGCCAAATTAGCAGAAGATGAGGTAGATAAAAATTCATGTTTACCACTGAAAGGAAGAAGACAAGGTCATTCACATGGGAACCAAGAGAACAGAGATAAGCAAGGGATATTTGCAGTTAGGGAAACAAAACTAACTCATGCCTTCAGGATTTTTGTAAATGCTTGCCCAATACGTTCATGCAGATTGCTTTGTACCAATGAACACAATGAATTTTTTATTGACCAATGATTTAATTGCACACTTTGTCAAGAAACACATTTAGGTAGGGAATGTATAATAAAGGAGAAGAGGCAGCAATAAAAAAGCCTTTGCTACATTGCTCAGTGTGTCATTTCTGTCCATCTTGACTATGACACAACTTTTCTTTAAGCTCACCACTGAGCTCCCATTACCCAGTACCCATCCTCAGATGAGCTTCTCTGCTTCCCAGCCACTTCACTGTCACTCACATATGTCATGAAAAATCCTTTTGCCAGGATCTTTTCTCCTGAGAAGCTTCAGCTTCTCCATGTTTTGCTACTTTGGAATGTGATTTGGAGAACTGTTTACCCAGCATGTGAATTGTTTTTACTTGATGACCAATGACAACCACCTGTGTCAAGGCTGTGAGCAGTCACAAGATTTTATTATTGATTCCTTTCTTTGCTACCTTTCTGATGCCTCCTTTCTCCAGTGTAGTTTTAATATATCATTTTCTTTTAAAATAATACATATTATAAAATAATAAATCAGCCTTCTGAAATATGGAGTGAAGATTCTCATCTCTTCCCTCATCCTGGGGACCCTCAAACACCTCCACACCTCACTTTCTGGGAGATGCACATTTCACACCCTCATCCTCCCTGCAGCTGATATTCTGGGGCACCCAGAGTTACCCCAGGGCAGTGGGGAACACTGACCTATTCTGTATGAAGTAAAGGGCCTGTCTCTTCCTATATTTCCTGGTGCCAGCCTTATTCTTCTGTTCTGCTCTGCAAACATCCAAAATAGAAATAATTTAAAGAGTCCAGCTCTTTAAACGGTTGCTAGGTCACATTCTCAAAGAACGGGCATAAAAGATTTCTCATAAAAGATTTCTAAAGAAGTTTTTCTGAAGCTTCTGAGCCCTGTGGCAATACAGACAAAGTGTTTGCAACCTAACCAAAAAATTACTTCTTCTAAAACTCCCATTGTAAAACTTCTTGTCATTAATTATAATGTGGGGGTTTTTTAGCCATGTTTTAGAGATATTATTTGCTAATGTAAGCTAAGCCAGTAGCCAACAGGTTCACATAGATTAAAGAAACCCTGTTTGTTATTTCATACTCGTTTTCAAAAATCAAAGCCATTTTGATTGAATAAATACAACTTTTGAGCAAAGATTGTGTTTGCACTTTCCACAAGCAGGCCAAGGGGTTCAGCTTAACAGAATAAGCCAAGCTCAAGCTGCTTCCATGAAGAGCCTTCCCTGATCCTGCTCCTTTCTCTTCCCCCTGCCTCCCACAGCTCCATCATCAGTGGGATGCATGGAACTGTGCTGACTGTCAGATCAGGGATTCCGAAAAGCCAACCTAGTACACAACTCAAAAAAAACCCAAAAGAAAGAAGACTTAAATTCCCTTTTCAGTCACCAATGATCCTGTCTACTGTTTGCTGAGGCCAAATAAGCTGGATGCAGAGCCCTACCTGCTTTATCTATAAAAAAGCAGAGCTCTCCCCTGTTTCTTTCAAGGCAGCAGCTCTAAAAGTAGCCCTAGAAATGTAAGGGATGGCAAGAGGATTTGTTGGCAATTACTACTGTAAACCACAAGGTCTACAGAACAGCAGTGTAATTCAAGGTATTTGTCATACATTCCCTTGTTTTCTGTTTTCAGTGAGGTATGAAAGGCTGTACAAGCCAGGCAAGAGCCCCCTTTTGCTCTCCAACAGCCAGCAACAGCAGAGCCCCAGGGAATCTGCTCATGAAGAGGCAAAGCATGCAGTACCAGGTCCTCAGAACACACTCTAAGCTTTGAGCCAGAAATACCCTTTCCCTATTTAAGAGCCTTCAGTAGATGTTCCTGAAACCAATTCTGTCACTGTGTGAAGCAGTGCAGAGGGCCATGTGACAGCTACACAGCCCAACTACCCTGTGCAGTGGCAGAAAAGCCTTTCTTCCCTGAGCTTCAAACCTGCAGCCAAGCAGCTACACTGGATGCTGCCAGTCCTGTGCTGGAGAGCACAGCAGCACCCACTCTGCAGGCATCCCCTGCCTGGCAGCCACAGACCTCCATCACATCTGTCACTGCAGCTCCTGTCCAGCCTGGGACAGGAATTTCCAGAGAAATTGTACTGTAGTTCATCCTGGGACTTTCAGGAGCCATTCTTTGCTTTAATCTCCCCTGTTGCTCATGTCCACATCTCCTCCAGTTAGACTGTGTCATTTTAGAGATGACCACCCTTGATTTCAGCTTTGGGGTGGAGTTTTGCCCACTACTGAAAGGCTGTTTTCATAGGAATGTCTCTTACAATCTTAAGGCATTACTGCTGAAGGTAAACTGGCAGTTTAATCAATACATTGATTTTCCTGCGACCTTCTGCTGCCCAGTTGCTCAGCCTCATAAAGCCTGTCTGCAATTTCTCAGACAGGTCCCATCTGACTGCCCTGCATGCTTGGGTATCATCAGCAGCTCTTTCACTTCACTGTTCCCTGTCTTTTCCAAGTTACCCATCAATACATCGAGCTGCACACTCTCCAGCACAGACCTCTGCAGCCCTTCACTGGGGCTTGATTTCCACCATGAGATTTGCCCATTTTACTGATACCTACATTCTGTCTTTCTTCATCCATTATTAATTCATTTGAAGATGTACCTTGCTGGTTCATTGTAATGTTGGGGTTTTTTTAATTTTTTATTTTTATGAAGTGTGGTGGGTGATTTTGTGAACTACCTATGGAAAATCCCAATATATCACCTCAGCTGACAATTACCTTTGTTCACATGTGCACCACATGCTTCAAAGAACTCCAATAAATAAATAGGGCAAGCCTTGGTGTTGCAAAAGCCATGCTGACTATTCTGCCATCTATTATGTTCACCCAAAGGTGAATTCTGTAATTAAAAGTAAACTCCATCTCCCAGATAAGAACAATGGCCTTTCTGGGCTCCCTGGAAACTGCCTCCCTCTTGCCCTTTACCATCCTTTCAGTCTTCTGAAAGTGCAAAATCATACTAAATGAATCATATTAAAGTGAGCAGCTACATATCACAAGTCATTTTTTTTGTCCTTCAAGGCACACCACACTAAAGTGATGACATGTCATAATCTATTTTAGTTATGTTATTCCTCCAGTCACCTTTTCTACAGGCACCAAGTAAAATCCTTTGGTACCTGCCTCCCTCACACAGGGGAGATTTCAGGGCATTTAAAACTCCCACATTCTCCACTGGGATGACAAAAGGGATAAAATAATTTGTTTTTACTGTTGTAACTTACTTCTTTGGATTTGTTTGAAAAAAACAACAGATATGCACATCACAGAAAAGGGTCTGTTAGATAAAGTATTTTCCTTGGAAGTTCCTGCTCTGTCTTTAAACCACTACAAAGATTTGACCCTTAACTACTCTTTCAGTATTTGTTTAGAAAAACCAAAACAACCAACCAAAAAACAAACACCACTAACCAAAAATCAACCCCCACAGCAAATATTCTCCTTTTCTGCTCTCTCAGAGTTGTCTTCACCTTCTAGTGGGGAGTCTTCTCACTTCTGTTACCCCTGCAGAGATGCTGAATTTATGCACCCTGTAGCTGCTACCACAGGGCAGCTTTACTGTGACATTTTGAAATTGCTCTGCATGCTCAGGAACCAGATGCTGCCTCTCCCCTTTCAAATCCCCTCCCTAGTTCATCTGTGCAGCTGCCACTGACAGTGTTTAAAGCCTATTTGCAGCATCTCATTCCAATATGACACAGCTGTTGTGCCCCAACCCTTCACAGTCTCCCTCATTTTCCTCCACAGCACTAATGGTAATAACACAATCCTATTACCAAGTTTTTTCTTTTCTATGCCTGAACTCACTGGGATTTTTTTCTGTTACCTATAGCAGGCTGCTGATCTGATTTGACTTTAAACTTCAAAATACAGCACAACTTCTCTGCCAGCTCAACCTACTCCAGCTCTCTCTGTACTTTGACATGGCATTATCCCAGCATTTGTCACCCTCCTGCTACATTTAAGATGCATTTTATATCAGTACCCTCTTTTAAGGAAAAGCATTTAGTTGTGCATTTTAGATTTTAGTTCTTTTTTTGCCAGGATTAATGCAGAAATGTATCAAAATAAGTTGATTTTGTTTGCCTCTGTGCATGTTTAAGTAGCACTTCATTGGGTTCCATCATTCCCTTCTGTTTCCTACCTAGTTCCTGATAAGGGACAACACAGGAGCTACACAGAGCAGGGCTGAGGGTTTGTTTCCAGAACCTCTGGATTCATTGCACCATGAACACAGGCAAGATGCCTTTACCACTGAGTGCTCCTCTTCCCTTCCCAGGAACCTGTCCAAACACCTTGTCATGCCCACCACCACCCCCATGCCCAACAAGCACCTCACCAGGCAGTCCTTACTTGAGTAACACAAGCTGGCTTTAATATTTTCCCTTTAATTTAATATTTCCTCCTACTTCCAAAAGCCTGGGAATACATTTTCAGTGCAATGGCACATGTTACAATGAGAAGAGCTCATGATCACACTCAACTGCCTCACCACCAAGTCACTACCCTCCTGCTGCTTTAGAGATAGGACTGGCATCCCTCAGCCCTGAATTGTTCCTAAATGAGTTTCTCTGCTTCTTTTCCCCTTCCCTCAGGAACACCAGCACTGCTGACCCAAAAGCAAGCTCCCCCCAGAAGCAGCAGTGTCACTGAGTCCCTCCATTCCCCAAAATTCCTTCACATCAGCCACCCTTGGCTTAGGAGAGCTTTGGCTCCCACAGCCCTGAGCTGTTCTGAGCAGCAAAGATAAACCATGTTTTGCAAAGTCAGAGCAGGAAACTGAGAAGCACAAACATGAAAGGGATTAAATATCCCTACTTCTGCCTGGCAGCAGATACTCCTAAATCCCCAATGACACCCTACACTGAACCTTTCATAAAAATTACAGTGGCATTCCATCGTTGTGAACAACATAAAACCACCCTAAAAGCACACAGCAACACATCCTCTGCACATCATTCAGGGCAGCAATGTACAGACAAGGTGCTGTGAGAGAAGCCACAACTCTCCACGGGCACCAAAATTTGGAGGAATAGGGATGGGAGTGGACTTTGCTGCCACTGGACTTCTTCCGCCACAACACTGGCTCTGCAATGGTGCCACCATGAAACAAAGAATCACCTGTATGTAAATCCTTTTGGGGGGCAGGAGGAAAGCCCAGGTACCAAGAGTAGAAAGTGAATGTAAAGGAATCTTTGAAAGCAGTTCTTACTGACATTTACAAATAACTCAATTATTCATGCTACTGAGTGCAGGAAGAGGTGCTGACACAGGTGATTGCTTGGATGAGACATTTTCCAGTCTCCACTGAACCTCTGCTTTTAGATCCATGCAAGAGGCCTCACCCGTGGATAGATGGTACACGAAATGATTACTTATCTATTCTATATCTAAATTGCTTAAGTTTTTTTCACTCCTCCATGACTCTTATGTGCTTATCTGATAAAAAGAGCAAATTGCCAGTTGTTAGAGAACTCTTTAGTTCATCTCTGATCCTCAGTAACATCCCTCCAGGTACTAGCAGACACATGAATTCTGAAGGAGAAGTTTCCTTATTGATTTATCCCAGACCTCTGATCCAATAAGCCATTTATCACTGCCAAAAGGACAGGACAAATACATTTAACATGATGTGTTAAACACAAAGGCTATAAAATGATTGAACCTCATTTTCCAGGAGGCTTCTGCTCAACCTAAGTAAGAAATGTGGAAGCATAAACTGCACCTCTATGACAGCCACACTACAGTTGCACCTATCACTTCTCCATACAGGAAAAAGTTACAGGCACAGTACCAAAAATTTATTTAAAAAAAAAAGGGTTAAAGTCTCTTGGTAATGTGCTTCTAGTGTCGACATAAAGCCATTTTTTCTGAGGTATATAGCTCTTTTGCAGGTGGCTGCGATACCCTTGGAAAGCCTAGGAACAGACCTAGTGACAAATCTGGAATTTCACAAATTGTGTGTATTTGTGGCAGAAATGTAAACTAAAGGTATTTTAAGATATCTCTAAAGAAAAAAAACACCAAACCAGAATACTAAAAAAACCACACCCAGAACACAAACTATGCTTTGCTCTCTGCCCAGGCTTTACCATATACTTGTAAGCAAGAATGTTTTATCCTAAAAGCCCATTTTAAAAAGTCCCTATTCAGACAAATCATGGGATTCCCCAATGAACTACATGTCTAAGCATAACATTATCCAATTCATCTATGGACATGACAAAAAGCGCAACAAATCAAAAACTCTGAGACTTCCTAGGTATATTAGAATATTTAATTTTATTAAATGAATGCAATTTAATAAATTCACCTATTCTTATAAAGATATTACATGGATTTCAGGTAACATCAAATTCAAGGCCACACAAAGGCGGTCTACAGTAAAGACTACAGCACAGCTCCTGATTTTGCCAGAGCACTAAAAAATATTGCCAGATGAACCAAGCATCTTCCTTGCCTTGGAAAGCTTCTTTACTTTTCACCATTTGTTCTTCTACTCTTACTAGTTATCACATTTCCTTGCTCACCTCATTTCTTACAGCCTTACTAACACAACCATTACTTTGAAAACCTACTAGAAGTTCTAAGCTTTTTTCTGCAGCTTCCAAATCCAATAATGCTGCTGTGGTCAGGATATAGAGCGCACACATGGCTGATGCCAGAAGCATAAGCATCCCTCACTGTGAAATTACTTATTTTTTGAGACTACTTATAAAGTTTAGCTTCTTAGTAGGAATTTCTTTGCCACACTTCCTGAAAAACAGAGGAATTCTAAGAAGCTGCCTTCAGCTATTACAATTCTTAAATAAATAATTGAACAGATGCACAAACAGATCACATCACCTGCTGAGTATCAACACTGCAGCAGGATGCTCTGCAATTCAGATTAACATATTTTAGTCTAATCACTATCATACTCAATTAAAATAATTTGTATTAATGTATTTGATTTGCCATCCTCAATCCTGCAGGACAAACTTGTATAAAGGTTCAATTATACTGCACAACTCCTCAGATACAAACATTGACTCAGTCTGGGGCTAGGACGGGATCCAGCTGCACCCAGGCTGCTCTGTGAGGAGGAGGTGTTGGGAAAGAAGAGGGTCCTTCTGCACCTCATGACTCTCCCTGAGGAACTTGTGAAGTTTCCACTCTGCCTGCCACACATCCATCCCCCAAAAAAGCTTTTGGGGTTCCACACCCAGCTGCACTGAATGCAAACCATCAAACCTCAGCCTGTTTGGACCAAGCCTTCCATCCCTGACACAAAATTACCCAATTCCATCTTAATTGGAAAAAAACTACGACCACTTTCCAGAAAACAGGGAATAAGAAGCAGAGAAAATTTTGCCATGGAAGGGTTTTTTGGCTGGTAACACAGAAAGTAGTGCATTTGGGAAAGTCAATGCACAACTAAAAGTATATTGGGTCTGCCAAATCACAATACAAAGCTTTAATTATTGTTTACAAATATTTTTTGCCCTTCAAATGCTGTAAAGGTCACTTCACAATAACCCAAACATGCACAACTTGGATGGATTAGTCACAGCAGTATGCTTCAGATTTAGCATTAATTAGATTCTCCCTCTTAGTTGCTCAGCATGTTTTCTGTCTTTTCGTTTAAAAGTTGCTCATCATATTTTCTGTCTTTTAGTTTAAAGGTGTATATCAAACCCTGAAATTCAAACTCCCAAATATTGCAGCTATTCCTATTTAAACAGTAAACTAAACCCCACCCCCAAGGTTCCTGGCTTGCTCTTTTCTGATGGACAGGTATTCCATATTCCAGTTCAGAGAAGCAAAATCACTTATCCAAGAGGAGCCAAGTGCAGATCAACAATTAAAGAATTGTTTCATCAGTTTATTTTATAGCCACAACAACAACAATTTACTCGTTGAAAAGCACATTATATTAAGAATTATGGAAGAAGGAGCCATAAATGAGTTTTTTAAAGGCTCAATGTCTCAGGGCATTTGGAAGGAGGAACTGGGAAAAACCTCAGGAAGTTTTATTGATTGTTACTAGCTGGATCACTGCAATACAAAAGCTCTTGCTATGGTACATACTCTTTAAAAATACTAAGCTACAAAGCATCCCGTGTTTCATTATGAATTATCAAAAGACATAGGCTGACAGAGAGAATAAAGCAACAATATTACATCCAAGCAGGATCATTAAATGTGTTTAAAATCAAAAAGTTTTCTGACCACTGAAGCCCACAATTCTCCTTACTGCATAGAACAATACCCAATTTCAGACAGGGTCTCATTCCTGACCATGAAAGTGCCTAAGAGCAAACCTGCTCTGCAAGAGCTGAGGTTTAACTATGGACAGAACAATTAGAGTGGAAACATCTTGATGTGGCAATTCCTGGAGATTTCTAAGAGATTTTTCCAAAAGGCAGAGGTTTCCCTGACAGCCAGCATTCTCAAAGATGCATTTTCTAAATTAATTCACTGACTGAGCTCTATCACCCCCCTCTCTGTCCTTTCAGCAAGGTTTGCAGGCTAAGAGCACAAAGGCAGTAAAAGCACTAAGCAATCAAAATCCTTTTTAGAGCTAACAAGCATTACCAGAGACCCTCAGAGCCTTCAGAACTGCTGAGTTCAGCTGAAGGTGGTTCAGCAGGGTTTATTTTGGCACAGCTGAGATTGCTGTGGAGCAGACTGAGCTGAAGAAGGCTACAGGAGCAGCTCAGACACACTCCAGCACCTCCTCTGCAGCACCAGGCTCATCCAGGTACCACACACAAGGAAACCCCAGCTCAGGAGATGATCACACAATGCAAGTGTCTGGAGTTTTCCAGAGAACACAGGTGCTGTGCTGCCTGTGGCATTCTGAGGTTCTCCAGCTGTTCTCTCCCTTTACAGGTGTTATTTACAGGTAACAGCCCTAGGACAGGACTGGGAGGCAGAGAACCAAATTTCATACAGCTTTTTGCACTAGAGCTTTTAAATTTACAATTACAATCCTTGTGAACAACTCCAACACGATTTAAAAATACACTGTGGATAAGATTGGGATCAAATTTTCAGCTCAACCTTCAGATACCAAGACCTGGTTTCCTTTTTCCAAAACCCTTATCAGAAAATTCCTGCAGCAATCAGGTGTTCTTCCAAACAACTTGGATTTCACCTCCAGATCAGCCTGGAAGATACAGGTGTTAACAACTGTGGGTACAAATCATCATTATCTATCCCCCAGATCAGATACACAACAAAGCATCTTAGAGGGTGACTAGAATGCAAACTATCTAGTATAACAGATGAGATATAATTTGTGGAGGGTATAAATTAGAAGTGGGGATGAGCCATTAATTTCTGATATTGCTTAAAATTCTCCTAAAATATCACACAGTAAAGAACTCCTTATTGTAATGGCTGATGCTGGAAAGTTATCCAGCACTGTGGAAGAGCCAAAAACTACTGAACAACAAGCTACAGAAAACCACAGCTAATTAAGATGCTTCCTCTCTAGCCTGTGCTTCCCATTCAACCCTCCCAAAAGCATTGATCCCCAGAAATAATATTGCCCATCAGTTCAAGGTACTCATTCTTGACTCTGTGCATCTGTCTCATGAGGTCTCGGCACATTTGTCCCTTAGCCTCTTATTTGGGAATGAGCAGCAAGTGCACACATCACCCACCCTGCCACAAGCATTCCTTTTTTTGCACTGAGGTAAAAACCAGAAAGCAAGAAGCTTTGCCTCCTCAGGGGGCTTCAGTGCAGAGAGCCAGGCTAGGAAGCAACATGCAGCCCTTGGTCCCAGCCACCCTCCTCCAGGCTCGTGGGGGCTCTGTCCCCAGACCCCATTTCTCCCTTCTGGGATCTGGATATCAACAAATTCCAGCAGACACTCCCTGGTGTTCCCCTCTGCCTCCATAAGGGCAGACAATTGGTTACAGCAGCAGCAACTGCTCTGATGGACACTGGGATTTTACTGTCATCCTTTGTGACCAAACATTCACTGGCATAACTACTTCTGGCAGAGTTTTAAAGATTGATAGGTCAAACCTTTAAATAGCTGAGCCCCTAAGATATTTACAAGTGCCCAAGTCTGCTGCTGCAAACAAGTACTTGCAGATATATCCTGGCTGTATCTTCAAGGCTCAGGCTTAAGAAGTTGTGTTTTGTCATTAAAACCAGGGTGAAGACTCAGTTTAAAAGTAATAAATGAAAAAAACCTTCACTATTGCAAGATGGGGAATATGTAAATTTTTTTTCTTAAGAAAGAATGTTCTTTGATGTTTGATTGTTGCATACTTTCAAGCCTGATCAACAAGAATGGAGATCTAATCCATGAAACAGCAGCTAACAAGCAAGCTCTAACTGACTTCCAAGTGTGAGAAAAACAGATTACTTGTTTGAAGACTTGCCTTGGTACAGTTCAGGGCTTGATATGCTTCAGTGCTCTCAGGCCTAGGGGTAGGTTAGCAAACTTTGGGAAGAAGGATGCCCGCTGATAGCAGACAGGAAGAATGCAGAATTTATGGGCCACAAAGTCTTCAGGCAGAATTCTCAAGATAAGGAAGAAATTGATAAACCCAAGAAAGCAATTGTCCTGAAATCAGCTCCAACTGGATAAAAGGTAATTCCAGCAGGGGGAGATTGGGACCACCAACCCAAGGGGAGTGAAAGACTGAGCATGTGGACTAACCAGCATGAGAAGCAAGAGAATCATTAACTGATAAAAGACTCTTCATTGGCTACAAGTTACATAGCTCTCCTAATAATTACTGGTTTTTTCTTGCTAAAATGCAGAAGTAGTAAAACATGTTGATAGCTGATGTGCTTCATTTGTGGAATTCCACCAAGCACCTTGAATTGCACAACTCTGAAATAAATAATCCATGTTCCTCTCCAGTGTGTAATTATTGGCTTGTTCCACACCACAGAAAAATCAGATTTTTGCAGACAGCACCATCACTTAAGACTTTAAACACTTTTGATAGTATCCCTAATTTTAAACAAACATGTCATTTTCCCACTTGTCAATCAGAAGTCATATCCTAGTATCTACTGCCTAAGAACTAATTACTAATTAAGTTCCATAAGGTTTTTTATTCCTTCTTATGTGGATAAAGACACTGGAAATAGTGAAGAGAAAATCAGGTATTCTGATAGACATGCACCAAAATATCATTATTTCCCAAAATGACAGGAATAAAGTGAATTTTACACATGGATTTATATAAGGACTTATGAGCTTCAGAAGTCTGCTGACTCCTCATTGGTATTCCAGCAATGCTGCATTGTCTGAAGACAGAAATACTAACACTTCAAGATAGCAGCAGAAAATAATGTTGACATTTCAGCATGGTAAACAAGATTCAGCTGGACAATGTGGTTTGCATACATTCATCATCCTCCTTCAAGCAACTCATTCACCAGATTGAGTCTAAATGGCTTTAAAAAGTGGATACACAAATACTTTTTGGTAAACAAGGCAGTCATTGCTGAATTCTCCTTCTTTCCACAAGCCAGCCTGTAAAAAAGCAGGAGGCACGTGCTTCATGGAACATGAGCTGCTGCCACGAGACAGAAGCTGCTTTTTTTCCTTCATGTAACCCTGTGACTGGCTCAGTTGGCATCACAGGACCAGAGTGACTGCTCTGTTCCAGACTACAGCTTGGATCTGCTCTGCAGTGTTATGGAGCCATCCCTTTGTCTGGCAAAGGCCTGCTCCAAGTGTGGGAAGCAAGGAGTCATCACTGAGGACTCCAGTGCCAGCAGGAAGCCACCACCACCACTCGGGTTAATTCTAAAGAGCTTGCTTAGGGTAGGGCTCCTTTCCAGAAACATCTCAGCAGGAGAGCTGGAGGTGGCTGGAACAAAACTGGAAGCATTTTCAGGAAATCAGCTGTTTGGATGATGAGCAAAGAGATCCAGGCAGAGCTAGTTAACTATGTAGGAAAAACAAAAATTGAAAACTACTGCCAGGGTAGGCTGCCATAGCTGCTTTACCTTTCTCCTTTTCCT
Organism: Ammospiza nelsoni; assembly: GCF_027579445.1. NCBI lineage: Eukaryota > Metazoa > Chordata > Aves > Passeriformes > Passerellidae > Ammospiza > Ammospiza nelsoni. The sequence continues at coordinate 63,462,163 of NC_080637.1, forward strand.
CATGCAGACACACAGAACCACTGGCTCCAGCACCACACAACATCTGCTGTTTGATTAAAGGAGTTTTAAGCAGATTTGTTCTCCCATCTCCCATGAATTCAGGCATTCCTCCAGTATCATTTGCATGGCTACAGATAGAAAGGGGGTGCTTCCACAGAGGAGATGGGAGAGAGCAACTGTCTTGGGGAGGAAATGGAAGAGTGCAGCTATGCTGGAGAAATAAACCATCCTTTGAAAGGTGATCAAGGCAGAATAAGCTACAATGAGGGATGAGATTTAACAGGCAGGGATTGATTCCACACATTCTTTTCTTCATCTCTTTCATATCTCGCTGGAAGGAAAAATAATATTTCAAAGAACAGCTGTTACAGATTCTGCCTTTTCCATAAGAAATCTGAAGCACTCAATTCCCATTACGATCCATTAAGGCAGTGTCTGACTGGAGATGTACTCATTAGAGCCCATTTCCTCTGCCTGGATGCATGAGGATTTCCAGCACAGAAATGATACAATATCACCCACACACAAAAAAAGAGCATCTTGATCATCCGTCTTGATTAAAGAAAAAAATAATGAGCTAGTTAAAGGATTTATCACTCTGCCCTGTTATCTTTCACACCACCCTTCAAAACAGAGTCACTGCACAGCCTCACAGACCTGAGTCTTTCCTGGTGCTGACAAACACTCTTACCTAAATGATGATGGCATGGTCCTCAGGGGCTAAAAGCTTTGAGTTTGGCCAAAGCCTGAAGAAGGAAGGTCTGGAGTTGTGTACAAACCTGCTTATTTAGGTGCTGCCACCACCACCACACCTATGTGTGATTCTCTCCTTCCATAATACCAAAATCTCCACTTGCTCTGCAGACTCTTTTTTTATTAACTTACAGTATACAATCTGGCATGCAGCTGCTTTAATACTTCATTTTTATAACAGTTTATAGTCTGCCTCAAGTACATCCACCACAGATTTCAATAAAAGCCTACCTTTAAGCAGATAAACAGTCCCAACAGAAGAGCTAGCAGCTCTTTGTGGAGGTTTTGGCAACGCTACTGAATTCATTTGGTCAAAGCAGGGTTGCAAGAGTAAGCTCACAGTAGTTCTGCCTAACAAGTATTTATAACATCAGCCTTGCTGATACAAACCTGGCAAATAATCAAGTTCTGTACTTAACTGCAGAGTGGATTGTTTAATAAGCAACATATGTCTCCATAAAAGAAAATTGAAAGGAAAAATAATTATAAACAAAAACATTGGAGCTGCAGAAGAAAAAAATACAAACTGTAATCACATGGTGCAGTGTTATCACTCTAATAGACTGTGCAATGCTATTAGTCATTGAAATAACCATGTTATTTTAAGAGCACTACAGACAGCTGTTTGTTACTACTGGCAAACCATTCCATCTCCTAAAATAAAAGCCAAATTAAAATATTCTGAAGTTTTAAACCAGCCAAGGTGAAACCCCCTTTTGCTGCAGCTGAACCAAACAAAAACAGCAAATGTGCTACTTCCATTTGAGATAATCTCAACTGAAGAAGCTAATGCACCTCTTGTTTGTCACAACAAAGGAGTTACAAATATATCAAGGTTTGAGTGGTCAGTGAAGTCCTTCGAAGCTTTGTGGTACATCAAACCTCATCACCAAAACTCACATACACAAAGAGTACTTTTCCACTCAACATTATTTTTTTTATTAATGTATGTATGCAGCATTCACCTGTAAAAGATATTTTAGAAACAATGGACACATTAAGATCTACTGGTGCAAAAAGGTGTACCCTGGGTCACCTGCATTTAATCTCCAGGACATCAGGGAGCAACCAAAATGTAGAGAAATAGCAGCACTTGGATTGCCAACTGATCAACACATCACACCAGAAACCAGGAACTAATTAGTTTCCAATTAGATTGTTTACATCCTTACTGAAGCAAAACAATTGCAATATTTTATCTTGTTTTAGCAAATAACCACCTACAGGCTATACAGAGCAGTGTTCCAGTTAACACGCTGTGCTTAAATTAATGACAGATTTGAATGCTAGGTTTAAAAAAACAAACAAACAAACAAAAAAAAATCCCACAAAAATACCCACAAGACAACATATTTATGTGATTTAAATTATGGTCTGATTGCAAAGCTCATTAGCTACAGAGCTCAAAACATACCAGGGTTTCCACACATTTGTGTTAAATTTGTTAACACACATTTGTGTTAACAAATCAGGCAGCTATCTTTAGACTCACAGGCTAAACTGCACCTGCATATAAATTTAATGGCTTGCACTGTCAAAGCTGAGCTATCCCAGTGCAGAACTACCAGTACTCAAAGGGGTAAATAATCAGGGGGTTCATAAACCCAACAGATTTATTCCTCTTTCTACAGCTCAGGCAGGGAAGCAATTGCTCCTGTGCAAACAGTCGCTTGGAAAAGATCTTCCCAAAGGGCTCTTGGCACTTTCCAATTAATTTTTCCATCTCAAGCCCCTTACAGGAAAATTCCCCTGGAATCTGAGCCAAATTATTCCTGTCATTCCTTTCCAGCTGTGCAGTCCCTTGACAGAAAGCACAATGGAGTTGTTATCCCTTCATTATTTCCAAATGGGAATTCCATGAATACTGAGCTTGCTGTTCCCTTTTCCAAGTACACTTACACATTGACTAATGATGGCCACAGGCCTTTTGCCCCAAAAAATTGTCTTCTAAACTTACACAAGATTCTTCCTCTCTCTATTCCTTCTGCATCAGATTGCACAGCACATTCTTTTATTTGAAAGTTTTCTAAGTAGCAAAATAGATAGTACAAACTTACACATCCCTCTCTGGACAAACTTTTGTGAAAGAGGAGAGATGCCTTGATGAAATTCCTGTGATAGCAAAATAAAATCTACTTTCTGATGACCTGTGAGGTCAGATGATTCTCTGCAGCCCTCCATTTACTTTGTGGGAGAAAACAGTAAGACTAGGGAAAGTGATGCTGGTGATAGGTAAGCAGTGACACTGCAACTAAAGAAGCAGTTTGAAAAAGGCTTTTCAACAAAATTCCAACACCTGGGTGCTTGCCTGTAAAAACATATTGCTTCTGCTGCTAAATCAAATGTATACTTGAATTTGTTTCCAAATAAAATGGTTTTTTTTCTTTAAGTGAGACTCCTCTCAGCTTCCAGTTTATCCAACATTACAAAAACTACTTCAACAAAATTTAAGTGTTCCCATACAAAAAACCTGAGCCATTAACAGTTTCACCATTGGTTCACAGTCTGAAGAGCCACCCTGGTGAGGCCCCAGGTGGGACACTGCATCCAGCCTAAGACAGACCTGGACCTGCTGGAGCAAATCCAGAGGAGACCACAAAGGTGCTCAGAGGGCTGGAGCAGCTCTATGGAGCCAGGCTGAGAGCTGGGGGTGTTCAGCCTGGAGAAGGGAAGGCTCTGGGGAGATCTCAGAGCACCTTCCTGTTGTGGTGTTGGGTCCCCAGGATGAGTTGAGAGATGAGAATTTGACTCCATGTTCTCAGAAGGCTGATTCATTATTTTATGATATTATATTAAAAGATAATTATATACTAAAACTATAGAGCAAGGATACAGACAGAAGGCTGGAAAAGAATTAATAATAAAAACCTGTGACTGACCAGACACAATTGGACTGGGATTGGCCATTAAGTCAAAACAATTCACATGCTGGGTAAACAATTCCCCAAATCACATTCCAAAGCAGCAAAACAGGGAGAAGCTGAAGCTTCCCAGGAGAAGAAATCCTGGTAAAAATACCACAGTGACACCTTCCAGTGCCTAAAGGGGCTACAAAAGCTGGAGAGGGAATTCTTACAAGGGCCTGGAGTGACAGGACAAGGTTGACTGCTTTCAACAGAAAGGAGGGTTGGATTGGATGCTAGGAAGAAATTCTTTCCTGTGAGGGTGGTGAGGGCCTGGCACAGGTTGACCAGAGAAGCTGTGAATGCCCCATCCCTGGAATTATATTTTAGGCTGTAAAGGGCTTTAAACAACCCAACCCAGTGGGAGTTGGAACTGGGCGATCTCTGAAGTCCCAACCCAAACCATTCTATGATTTCAAGGACATGAATGATCTCCTAGCCCTGTGCAGGGTTTAGATCATTGAGGTGTTACTCACCCTCTGGCAGAACCCTGACAATCACCTGAGTTACCATAACCATTGATCTGAAGTACCCAAGCTGGCTGGGGGTAAAATTAGAGGAAGCTGAAAAGTTAAATTGCACCAAAGGAGTTCAGTGCAAATGCAATGCAAGTTGCGCTCCTGCTCATTTCTTCTCAGAAAAAGAAAAAACTGCTGCTTAAGAAAGTGTGATTCAATTATCACCATTTTTACCTTGGCAGGCTTTATTTGAAACAGCTATGGTGCCAATGAAAAATGACTTTTGCATCTTAAGAGCACTGAGACATCTGCTCTTCACAACGTTGCTCATTAAAGAGCTGCCAGAACTTCTTTCAACCCTCGGCCCTTCTCTCCTCCTCCTCAGTAAAAGGTGATTCCCACCCCCAAAAAACCACAAAAACAATACAAAACAACAAGCAAATAAAGAAAATAAAAGAGGATTGCAATGTTACTTTGCTTAGTTTTGAAGTATAGCACTCCAGACCTTTCACATCACCTGGGAGTGATGAAGCCATGACAGCATTGGCTCATTTGACATTTTCTCTCCCAGATGAATAAATTGAACTGCTCGGAAAACTCAGATTTGTTCCGATTTAAGCTTCAGCATTCCCAAAATGGAATCCTTCTGTCCAAACAGCCCCAGATAATGTTCATTATTTTAGATTGACATTCAAAGACATAACATGAACACACAGATTTAGACACACACCACCACCCTCATCTTAAAGGGATTTGGTTTAGAAGTACATTAGTACCCAAAAAGCTGTTTCTCTTCTTAGCTTAGTAAATTAATTTAGTGTGATACACTATCAGGGATATAATAGTGTAGATAAATGCACCACTATTTTGGAGGAGGTTACAGGGTTGTTTTGTGGCTTTTTGAGGGCTTTTAACTCATTGTGATGCTTTACAAAAGAAACTCTGCAGCCTTGGAATTCTCTACAACATAGAATTTTTTTCAATAGTATTGTAAAAAGGTTGTAAGAATCATTATCTGCAGCTATGGAATGAGGAAGAATGAAAATGTTAATCAGTATTTTTCATGCTACTCTTTGAAAGATTTTACTATAAGATTCATACCATTATATCTCAGATATGAAGCAGTTTCTTTTCTTCATAATTCAGTCTTTTGAAAAACAACAAAAAGATCTTGGAAATTAGCTATCAAAAATTTTCATTTTCCCTCAATTTTACAGTATTATCCAGGAAAAATTGCATAACTGCAGGCAGATGATATACAAGAGATGAAACACAGGGTCAGACATGCTTTTTCATTAAAGTTTCACCATTTCCTATTGAAGGCTACAGGCTGCAGAGACTGTTCCTAATTAACAAAGCACAGGTCTGGTGCTATTCTGTTTTTTTATGAATAATGTCAGCAGCTGCAAAAGCTCTGAAGAGAAATGAGACATAGCAGAGGATGAGCAAGTCAGCACAAGTCTCTATAAGATTCTTTGTCAGGAAAGAGCAAACATAATCCTCAGATGTATAGAAAGGAATTAGGAAGCAAGAATGCAATTTTTCTTCCCTAGTAAGGTATTAGCTGCACAGATATAGGATTAACTAAGAGTTCCAATAACTCACTTAAAAAGGACACCAAAAATCAGGAGATGATGCAGAGAATTACAATTCTGTCTCAAGGTTATATGAAACCTCAGCATTGAGTGTAAGAGCTCACTCTGTTTTGGAGATGAAAGCCAATAGCTGGGTGACATGACTACAACATCTGGTAAAAAGAAAAAGGAATGAAGAAAATCACCTTGGGCAGAAATTTAAATGTCCTTGAGGCTTTTTACTCAAGCAAAGACAAGCATATAGAAAGGAAATTTTCATCTACAATTTAAATTTAAAACCAAACACAATTAGGTACAGAGTTTTTAATCACAGGCAGTGAACTACTAAAATTAATTGTGAAGGAAACAGTCCAGTCTGCCTTTCAATTTCTTCACATGCACACTGGATGCCTTTTCACAAGATGCCCACAAGACAAATGCAAAGCATAGGGTTCAGCACAAAGCTAAAGCAGAGTTACACTCCAGCTCTTACTCCCCAGGCTACACAAGCCCTAAGCACTTTTTAACCCTTGCACTCCATGAATTTGTTCACCCAGACAAGAGCAAATCTGAATGGTGCAGCTGTAGGTACTTCAGGTGGGATTTATCTTCCCCAACATGAACTCCTCTCAGAGTTTGCTGCCCACCCCAAACAAGGCAGGAGCTCCTCACAGCAGGAGCACTTCCCGAAGTGATCTCTTGTCTGTCCCTCCATTAGTTAAGGGGCAGCTCCAAAGGTTACTCACATAACAGCTGGGTGGAAGAAGGTGAGCAAGGTGAACAGAAGCTTTCATGACAGGATGTAACACTATTAAAGACAAATCCATTAACTGGTTACTCATTTCAATCAAACACAAAAATTCAAATACCCCTTTAATAAGTAAAATTAGCTCATGAAGAAACATTTCCTCTTCTAAAACAATCCCATTAATTTATTTGCCACTTAAATAGTCTCTGAATACAAGCCAAAGAAATATTTTGGAAAATCTAAATAGCTGTGCATGATGTGGTTTTCCAGAGATTTACTCCAGGCACTTGAGAGAGAAAATCCCAGTAACTGGAAAAAGAAGATAAAGCCACTAAAGAACAGGAAATTAGAGAGACTAAACTGGCACAGCAGGAAGGATGGACAGATAACACACGTGCATCAAAAATTATTTGTGATTTAAAACCATGCAAGAAGCATGTTTTGTATGATCCTTAGAGATTATTTCAAAGGACAGACACAGGGTATTAAAAGTTTGAAAAAGAGCATGCTAGAGGTCTCTTTGGCCAGAGAAAGTCACAAAAAGCAAGGCTTGAAACATGAAAATTACAGTTATCCATTAAGCCCAGTTCTGTTAGCAGTGCCCTGGTTTTGAGGGCACATTTCTGCACCTGTGCAGGGAAGGCTCTTGAATTCCACTCCCTGAGCTTTGGAACACAGCTACAATTAAGGCGGGAAAAAAAAACCCAAACCCAGATGATCTCACACCCACAAAAATCTACACATTCCTCAGAGTCCTTGAAAATACATTTGTAGCTTGAAAAGAATGACAAGATGATAAGCTGACACTGAGCACACAAACTCTCATCTTTTGAGAGGCAGTAAAAAATTCAGACAAGGCAGTAAACAACACTGAAATACTGTCACGCCCATGACTAGAAAAATTGCCTGCTAGCTGGTATTTAGAAAAACCTGCTACAATAGAAATTAAACCAGTATGATTTTACATTTAATTCATACTTCCAGTATTAGTGGCCTCCATAGTGCCCCCTGATATTTAAACATACACAATAATTTGGAACAACAATCACATTTTAGGTTTCCATTAGCAGTTTGATCCACCCAGGCAAATAGTAAGGACAAGACTCGAATTTCAAGCTTCCCTATAGACTCTCCTAAAACACAGGTCTAATTAATGGAAAATAAAGCAAAACCATAACCTGGCAGTATAGTTTCTGCCAGGAATGACCTGCCTAATCAAGAATTCTTTTAATAAAGAACTCTTGTATTAATGTGACTGTAGCAAAATCATTCTTTTCAGCACAATTTCCATTTAATCAGAGCCACTAGCACAGAGACTTGCTGCTGGGCAATAACCCTAAATACATGTAAGCATCCAGCCCTGCTTTATTTCACAGAAATCATAACAAACTTAACAGCCTATGCTATCCTTAAGGCAAACCTTACATATTTAATATATACATGTACCTTGTCATCTTATTGCAGAGGCTCCATATTGTTATCTCCTTATCACAAAAGTTCCATACCTTCTTGGTGGGCATCTCCTCAGAGCACTGACTCTCTCTTCTTCACAAAGCAGCCACTGACTCCCATTCCCTTCTCACCCAGCCACCCCATTCTTTTATAGCATCTTCTTCTCACAGCTGTGGCCTGGTAAAATCAGGCCTGTTCCTAATCTTTGAAAATTGGCCCAGCTGCAACTCCTTAGGAGTAAGATTGCTTTCTGCACTGTCTTTATTTTCTTATATTCTATCCCCCCTACACAGGTAGGCAGAAACAAATGGCACAGAACATAAAAAGCTGAGGCCTAAAAACCAGGCTACATGATGTCTGTAACAAATTTTGCACCCTAAATTATCAGTTAAAATCCCTTTGAAGACCATCCATGATGAACTGAGGCCGCATCCAGCAACTTCTTCAGGCAAGGGGAGGTACAAAACACAAAACCCTTAACACTGAACTCGAGTCCTTTGACCAAGCCATCCAGCACCTTACAGAACACAGAAGCCTCATCCATCAGGTTAAGGCAGGAGAGAAAAGAAACACCATCAAAATATTTCAATATATTTCTCCACTCCTGTAGAGCAGATTACAAATGTTCACATTTATGCACTGCCTGACACAGAAACATCACTAAATTGTCAGCTAACCAGCAGGAAAGTCAATCTCTATTTCAATTCTATCACATATCTGGCACTTAGTTAGCCCAGAGGATCAACTCAAACTGCAGCCAAAATAAAAGCACAGTTTTGTGCTGAAATTACCAAGTCTTCTCTTCCACTGTTGTCTTTCTTTCCCTCAGAAAAGAGGACAAAAACTTTGACATTTTAGGATTCTATGCTTAGAATTTTATGGGAGAGCTAACAAGAAAAAAAATTACTTCTCTAAATACCATTCCCAACCACTCAGCAACAAATAAGAAAGTCACAGAGTTCACCCCTTCCCACACAGCCCCCACAAAAAAAGGATTCCAGAAGCTCAGTTACCACTCCCAAGTTACAACTCCACTGCTGAGCTACTAAAGCTGTAAGACAGAAGAAATAACACTATTTAAGCCCTTACTTACCCAATCAGGGCTGAGAATACTCTGATGCTTTTCAGGAGGCACCAGCAGAAGTAGCACATTTCACACAGTCAAAAAAATCATACAGCAAAGAGAAAGGTTACACATGACCAGGCAGCTCCCAGAACCAGCATTCCTGACCACACAGGAAACAGTGCAAACCAGGTAAATATACACTGATAAAAATGCAGAATCTCCTCCCAAGGTAAGCAGGACTCACAGCCCTGAGGAGACTCCCCAGATGCCCCAGCACAGCCAAACCCCACTGCTCTGGCACTCCCCCAGCTGGCAAGCTTTGCCAGGCCAACACCTCTCCTTGGGTGCTCTCCCTCCTTCTCTGGTGTGGCATTCACATTTTCTGAAAAATCCCTTCACCCAGGATTTTTCTCCTGAGAAGAGAAAAATGAAAACAATAATTATCTCATTTGCTTCTCCTCTGTTGTGCTCATGTGGAATGTGTTTGGAGATTATTTACCCACAGGTGATTGTTTCATTGGATTCTGCTGTGAGTTGTTTTCACTCAATGGCCAAGCTGTGTCAGGACTCTGGAGAGAGTCACAGGTTTTCATTATTATCTTTTTAGCCTTCTGTAAGTATCCTTTCTGGATTCTTTAGTATAGTATAGTATTCTTTAATATAATACAGTATCATAAAATAATAAATTAGCCTTCTGAGACCATGGAGTCAGATTCATCATTCCTGCCTTTATCTGGGGGAACACAAATACAGTACTCTGGCAGGGAACTAAGTTTCCATAGGACAGGCACAGCCAACCAACACAACCTCCCCAAAAGCCCCAGGAGACCCAGGAGCCCTGTCCCAGGACAGCAGAAGGCACAGCCCCCTTGGTCAGTGTGAACCTACCAGGAGTGCTGCTCCCTGCCCCAGCAGCATCACCCCAGCACCAGGAAGCTGAAGCCAAGCAGAGCAGGCAGCTGGGGAGATGGTCCATCTCATTTCTTCACTGCAAACACGGCAAGGTTCTTTATTTATTTGTTTCAATCTCCCTGAAGCATCAGAAACCTTCAGAATAAGCACAGCAGACCCTAAGCCAAAGCTTAATCACAGTTCCTGTGCTGTCAGCTGGCCCTCATTGAGCTGGCCCAGCCTTCAGGGACACACAGCTGAAGCAGACAGACTGCCTGAAGCTTTCAAACCCAGCTGCTCTCTAATTTGCATGGCACTGAAAACATACAGATCAAAGCACTAGTTACCAACTCTGGTGTGAAAACTAAGGCAGGGAAATAGTTCCTTGAATACTCCTTAGGATCAGTCTGTAGCTTTTTAATCAGAATCCCCATGACTTCTCTGTTGTAACCACAGGACATCTCTGCCCCTAGAGACCTACCTCTTCTCCCTTTTCCTTTATAGCCTATTTTATTTTGCAGCTGATCCTGTTGCTAAGCCATGCACAAAAAAAAAAAAATCCCCTAAATACTTCTTTTCCACACAATATTACTGAAAATTTTTGGTTAAGGACTGGAGACTTTCCTTTTCACATGATCTTTCCAGAATTGCATTAAGGAACAATCAGCAGTGGGCAATGAGGAAGAGCTCCATAGGTAAGGGTGAGTAAGTAAAGGCAGTAATCCCTTATTTTGGCAAAACAACAGCAGGAATAATGTGTATGACTGCAGGTTTAATTATTCCTGTGCTCTCATGGTGGGAGTTGAGGGAGAGTGAGACTACCTGGTCTCTTTGAATTGCTGTAAATTCATTCCTGTAAACGCCAAATGTGCAGAAAAACTGGGTCAGCCTGGTTTTCTTCAAACACTCCAAAGCAGCCCCTTATCCTGAGGTGCTCTCCCTGGAAGAAATGCTGTCAAAATTCAACATCTCTTTAGTTATTTCTGCATGCAGAAGAAGGGGGACCCAGCCCTAACAGCACACAAATGGCTTCACCTCCAGTAAGGCACCAGCAATGCAGCAGAAGCCCCCAGCAGATTTCATGTACCCATGTACAGAAATTCTCCTGTTTCATGGCATGTTTGGCACTAAAACTGTCACCTCACTCAGTACTGAATCCCTGTGAATTCAAAATGAGCTCCTTCGTGCCTGTGTACAGCTCAAATCAAAGATGTTATCACTCAGGACTTGTGGGAATGTCTGTGTCATTCATAAATTATGAACTAGGCTTCTTTAAGCCATGGTAATTACTACAGGTATGCAGCACTGCTCAGAAATGTGATGTTTACAGAGCAATGCTTCACTAAAATGTCAATATTATAAAGCCTGTAACTGATTAAATTATTCTGGATGAGAACTGCAGCAGATATGAAACAAACCAGCTTCTTTTGATGCTGACAGGGGCAGCACAATTTACCAGCTGTAAATTGCAAGTGTTTTTCTGCTGCTTTCTTGCCCTCTGTTGCATCCATTACAGAGCACCTGCACATCTGATGAAGTTAGAAAATGGTCTTGCAATGCAGTTCACTTTCCTTCACAACTCTCTAAAGGCAGGAGAAATATTTTGGGAATGTGTTACATTATTATGGCCAGAAAAAACCCAAACAAACAAATAAAAACTATTGCAGAAGATACAAATAATAGTTTCATTTTCAGAAGAAATATTTTGGGAATGTGTTAAACTATTATGGCCAGAAAAAAAAACAAACAAACAAATAAAAACTACTGCAGAAGATACAAATAATAGTTTAATTTGAAATTAATATCTACTGCAACCTTTTCCCCATGCCATATTTTTTCAAACTACTTTATACTGCTATTGCAAAGAAGGTTAAAAACCCACCAACTCTGAATGACAAATATATGTGCACAAAATTCATACAGCCTGGGAAATAAAAAAGGCATCCTTTGGAATTGAAAGGCAAAACCACAATTTATTTTAAATTGCTTTAAGCTTAATTTTGAAACTGTTTCATTTCAGTCACAGATGCAAGCCTAACTTGTAAATTATGGCCAAAGTTATTGTGACCACAAATACAACAGCAATTGCTGCAAATTAAGATCTTTCCATTTGTTTGAGATGCCATCTCATTCCAGTTCCTGCTGGCATTTATATACTTCCACAAATCAGTGTGCATAGAGACAGAGAGGACTGGGGAGCTGCTGTTTATTTACTGTTGTTTGTTAAGGGAAGAACCAACATTGCCCATTTTCTCTCCTGGGAGTGGTGGTTCACACAACAACCCAAATTACAGCCACAGCAGATCCAGCCCTGTGTATCTCAGGGGGAAGGATGGACATTTCAGGGATTCTGCTGGTCCATGAGTATCCATCTGCCCTCTGAATGCTGTTTGTTCCTGGAGGATAAGAGGCCTGCATACATCCAAGTTTCATATTTAGATTACACTTATTTCTGCAAAATGAGGAAAAATTACACCCCCAGCACTTTCCATCAAGACATGGTTAAACAAACCTTTAGCAATGAGTTCATAAAAACAAAACCAATTCATTTACTATGTCATCTAACACCAGTATCCCAGTTTCAGCTAGTTCAGGAGGTCTTCCACAGGTATTAAAAGTTAACTCTGCTAGGGACAATCCAGTGTGCAGCCTTGTGTGGTGAGATGCCCCTTTTGTAAATCTGACCTCTTGCTCTACATTCCTTTACTTCACCTTTTTGGATGGGATGAGGGAATTCAAACAGAGAATCAAAGATCCTCCATAGATTTCACATGTAGACAGAGAGTTTTGAAGCCACTTTTAAGAACTCCTTTACTCAGACTCACACCACAGCTGAAGAGGAAAGGACATCTGGAGGTCATCTGCATTTCAGCATGGAAGGTGAGCCAAGTTCAGGAACACAAAATTAGGCTTAACTATCCAGGGCAAACAAGGAGCAATTCTTACCCTGTTTCCTATGGAGCAACTTGAAGCATCTTGATGGCAAAATATGATCAAATTTGACTAAAGGACATAAATTTCAAAGGTGATTAATCTCTCCTACCAGCTCTGTAAAAACAGGCAGCCAGTGGTAGCTATCTTGAGATTAAAAAAACAAAACAAAACAAAAAAAGCAAGAATATTAATTTTCCTTTTCAAAAAGTAATATGCAATGATTTCATGAAAACAGAGGGGTTTACATCTCATAAAAACAACAAGAAAACCAAACTATAAACTGCAGTGCCAGGACACCAGGTCATTTTTGACTCAGAAGGCAGAGCACTGAGTCACCAGTGCTTCCAGTCTGCTGCCAAGTCCTCCCATCCAAACACCTTATAGTTCTGGGAATGCCATAATGAAGTCACTGTCAGAGCTGTGTGATGTGACACTATGAACAACCAAGTTCTTTGCCAGCATAATTCTGTTGATTTCAGGAGAGGTGCTGCAGCAGATCATAATTCACAGTGCTGTCATGGAGTCCAATACTTTTATTGAAAAAAACAACCTGAAAAAATACTCACTGTAACTGGCTCTGCATACCTAGTGAGAACAGATAGAAATCACATTCTGAATTAGCACCAGTGCTTTTGGCTGCAGGCCACAACATGACCTTTATAAAAATAAACTGACCACCAGAAGAGATTTTGGGCATGAATATGTTAAAACACAAAATTCCAGTGTAATTACTATGGTTACCAGAGTAGAAAGAGAACATTAACTTAAAAAAGCAATTCAGGGATGAATATCCTCCTCATTAGATACAACCTACCAAGGATAGTTGCATTCTTGCATTGCTTAGAGGGAGCCCCGTACTCTAAACCCCTGGATCATGACTGACATTGTGACATTCTCAGTCAGTCATCTTCACCATCATGGCACCAGCTGTCAGCTTCCTGAAAATGTCAGCTTTGTGCTCACTGAAGGAAGAACATTCTTTTCAGTCATAGTAAAAAATTTGGAGGAATAACGTACCCTTGGATACCTAAGTTTAAATTTCAGAGTCATTGCCATTTTTTTTGGCAGAGGTCTGGCAAAGAACAAAAAGAAAGTTGTCAAAGAGGCTTCTGAAGGCCTCTACAATTCAGCTTCCTTGACATCTGGGTATTGTATCTGTGTTCCCCCCAGATGAAGGGAGGAATGATGAATCTGACTCCATGGTCTCAGAAGGCTAATTTATTATTTTATGATACTATATTATATTAAAGAATGCTATACTAAAGAATACAGAAAGGATGCTTACAGAAGGCTGAAAAGAAAATAATGAAAACTTGTGACTCTCTCTAGAGTCCTGACACAGCTTGGCCCTGATTGGCCAATGAGTGAAAACAACTCACAGCAGAATCCAATGAAACAACCACCTGTGGGTAAACATCTCCAAACACATTCCAGAAGAGCAAAACACAGGAGAAGCAAATGAGATAAGGATTGTTTTCATTTTTCTCTGAGGCTTCTCACCTTCCCAGGAGAAAAATCCTGAGCAAAAGGATTTTTCAGAAAATGGGAATGGGACACCTGGGAAAGAAGATGGACAAGAAGAGCTTTCAGAGCTGGATGAGGCATGTGGACAGGAGGATCTGTGTCACACTGTTCCTGGCACTGTGCTGCCACCACTCACAGCCCATCTCCATGGGCAGATGCCACCCCTGCTGCCAAGGGGATGAGGAACAGCTGTTGAAGGACTGTGATGTGACAAAGCAACCAAATGCTTTATCCACCTCTGGGCCCCAGCGGCACATGGGTGAAGGCAGGGCTCAGATCCACCACACCTGGGAACAAGAGCCTACCTCTGGCTGCTGCAGCAGCTGGATCACCCTGATCCAGCACAGCACAGCTGATTCTGTGTGTGCCACACATGAACTGAGTGAAGGACAACCAGGAGATCAGTAGTTTGCTTTGCTTCTTTTCACCTTATTAAAAATCTGGAGAGTTGAAACCCACTTTTTGTGAGAGGAGTCTTTAATCAAACAGGGCTCCATTGCATAAGAGCTTGATGTTACAACAAAAGATGCACAAACCAGTGAACCATCCAACAATTTAGTTTTGTGATTTTCCACCACTGCCTAAACAAACAGAGCTAAAGGTTTGTGACAGCTGCTTATGTTTCCACTATCCCTTTCAGGATCTCAAAGTTCAAAACCACATTCTAGAGAAGCAACTGGCAGAAGGAAATTATTTCTAACAGCCCATCCACAGAAGAGGCCCCATGTTATTATTAATTACTCATATTGCCATAAAACCTAATTGTCCCAGCCAAGAATAGAGGCTCACTGTGTTCATTCAGCACAAACAGGAGGGCAAGGGCAGGCCTTGCCCCAAGGACCTTGCCCTCTACAAACTCCTGCTCCAAGCTCCACATTAACCACTGCCAGCTCTGCAAGAAGCCTCATCTAGTGCTCAACACACCCCAGGAGATTTTAGCTGGCCTGAATTCCCAAGGAACTGCAAAAGCCTCACCTCACAGATTTAAATGAAGATTTCCCACATATTCCCATCGTAAAGGTCATCCCACATGCTGGATCTCACTACAGTAAAGCCTGTCACTTAATTTTTCCCCATGCAGCAATAGGAACAAGGGGTACTTTGTGGGGTGAGGCTACCCACAGACAGCAGGCAAGGAGAGGCATTCCTTGCAGGGACAGGTGGCTGGAATTTGGTTTCTCCCACCAGCAATGAACAACTAGATGTATGGAAAAAGCAAAGGAAAAATTAATGGTCTCAACCAGCTGCTGGGATTAGTAAATGCTGATGTGAAAATCTCAGTTCCAGCAGAGAAGAGTTGTGGTTCAGGAGGAGGTAAGTGGGAAGGAGTAGGAAGACTGTAACAAATTGTGGGATGGCAGCCAGGAGCAGCTTCCAAAGGGGGAAAGAGCAAAGCAGAAAGGGCAGCTGGGGGTGAGAGATGAGGATGTATTCTGGGACCCCAGTTACTCTACAGGTACTCGGGATCAGCAGAGTACGTGGGAGAGGGACCACAAAGGGACCCTACAGGGGACAGGGTGCTCTGATGAGGTGCTGATGATCTCTGAGGACAAGGGCTTTTGCCACTGAAACACAGCCAAATAATGAACTGAGAAACCAAAGAGGTTCATCTGAGTTTTTTTTTTCATCCTCGTTTTTCCTTTAGCTTTGTTTGTGATAAAGTAGCAAAACTACCTTAACACCATTCCTAAATGGCCTTACTGGTCACCCTGGCACCAGTGGGAGACACTGCCAGTCAGTGAGCACAGGGCACTTGACTGCTCTTGCTTTCTGGCTGACTGGCTTTTTTAAATGGAAGGATTTGGAAGATAAATGATTGGAATGAATCTGTGAAAATCCGTGTTCTCCTTGTGGTTTAGTCAGAGATTTTCTCTGAAAATATGGCTGAACAACCTATCCCACCACAGCTTCTAGACCTCTATCACTTGTCTGTAAATCCCCCTTATTATTCCTTAATACCAAAACCCTGACTATTTCCACAGTAGTGTAAAGTCCTACTTCCACAGTAAAATCTCTATTCTTCTATTTATACACCTGCAACTCCTTGTGCCAGGCATTGCAGAATCCCCAGGTGTTACTGTCATGCAATAAATAACATTTATCCCACCCTGCTGGGACTCAGTGTGCCAAACTGCAGCTCACTGAATGAGCAGCACTCCAAATTTTCAGGCTGTTTCTGCTTTCCCTGAGTGCAGCCTGTGCTGCCATAGGGTAACAAAGAACTAGATCTGCTTACCAACAAAACCACCTTTGAATAACTACAGCTGGCTTAAGTTTATGGTTTTTTGCATAGTATTCTGTGTGAAAGTGGCATTTTTCAGACACACACGTGTGGCATTCACATTCTCTGAAAAAAATCCCATCACCCAGGATTTTTCTCCTGGGAAGCTGAGAAGCCTCAGAGAAAAGGAAAACAATAATTATCTCATTTTGCTTCTCCTCTGTTTTGTTCATGTGGAATGTGTTTGGAGACTGTTTACCCACAGGTGATTGTTCCATTGGATTCTGGTGTGAGTTGTTTTGACTCCTTGGCCAATTGGTGCCAAGCTGTGTCAAGAATCTGGAACGAATCAGAGTTTTCATAATTATCTCTTTAGCATTCAGTAAGTATTTTTTCTGTATTCTTTAGTATAATGTAGTATTCTTTAATATAATATAGTATTATAAATAATAAATGAGCCTTCTGAGAACATGGAGTCAGATGCATCATTCCTGCCTTTGTTGGGGCATTCCCTGCAAATACAATACACACAAGCAGTGGTTAAATATTGCAGTGGACTTTATTTCTCCTTCCACTAAAGACCCCAACCAATGTCAGTGTCCCTGGAGGGCTGGATGTGATACTCTGGCAGCAGCCAAGGTCATGCTGACTCACTCCCTCTGGCTTTTCCCTGCATCCATCCAGTGCCAGTGCTCTGCTAAGTGCTTGACTATTCATTACACTGCCACTTGCAAAGCTGCAATTCCTTTCTCCACAGACAGCACAAACCATCGGACTGCAGGCTCCTAAAAGTATTGCTTATCAGATTTTGGATGCCTTTTCAAGGGGTAGATTACTTTCTGCTACAAAAATAACTGATGGCAGGAGAAGAATCTCTGCTGCTGGGTTTTGGGGCAGAATTCAGGATCCACTTTCCCAAACTCACTTCTTCACTGGAATATTTGACAAGCACATCCTTGAGTGATGGCAATGAAGCAGCAGCTCTCAGTACCCAGCCCAGCATCACCTGGGGGTGCCAACCTCAGGCTCTCACTGGTTCAGAAACCAGGACCCACATTTCAGGAAACATCTTCCAACTGAGAGACTTTTATAGAATAAAAAGTGAGCACAGCATGGTCTCCACCTGCAACTCTGCCTGTTATACCCAGGGAAATGGTTATGTATACCCGAACAAGGCTCATTTTAGGTTTAAGTTATTGCACTTGCAAGGAATGCCCTGACAAAGGCAGGAATGATGCATCTGACTCCATGTTCTTAGGAGGCTAATTTACTACTTTATAATACTATATTATATTAAAGAATACTATGGTATACTATACTAAAGAATACAGAAAGGATACTTACAGAAGGCTAAAAAGATAATAATTGAAAACTTGTGACTCTCCAGAGTCCCAACACAGCTTGGCCCCAAGTGGCCAAAGAGTGAAAACAACTCACAGCAGAATCCAATGAAACAACCACCTGTGGGTAAACAATCTCCAAACACATTCCACATGAGCAAAACAGAGGAGGAGCAAATGAGATAATTGTTGTTTTCCTTTTCTCTGAGGCTTCTGAGCTTCCTAAGAGAAAAATTATGGGTGAAAGGATTTTTTCAGAGAATGTGAATGCCACATTAAGTGTCTTCCCATCAGTCTAATCTGCTACAAAAGCAAATTCAACAACCATAAAAACACAGGCATGACTCTGAGTGTCTCTAACATCAGCCCAGGGAACTATGAGTAAAGTACTTTTCAATCACTAAAACTATAATCAAGGTATCACTGCATTTTCTGTTCTTGAATAAATATCTTTCCACAAGCAATTACACAGAAAATACTTTAAATTACAAATCACAATGAAGTATTAAATAACTACAAAAATATTTAAATATTTAAACCAAAATTTTTAAAGCCAGGAGCCTATGCATATATCACAACAATCACTCAGGTCTGTGATCTGTAATTTCAAAGTATGTGGGCAAAAAGAAGTCTAGAAATACAGGTTTCACTGCAAAGCTGCTCAGCCTGCTTCATAAAGCAAACCCAATGTTTTCCAATACAAATGAAAAATACAGACTTTGGGGACAAATTTCCAAATCTTATCTAAACTTGATAATTCAGTTCTGTTACTTTAATGTGGATTTTATTTTGTGAATATAAAGCACCTAAGAACCTAAAGCACCACTGTGACATTAAATTCAGCACATATGGAAAAAATGTTGTCCCTCAACTATGTTGTTCCAGATTTGCTACTATTTTTAACAGCTGAGCTTATAGCATCTTAAGTGAAAGTTTTGTTATTACCAGATGGCAACCCTCAGCCCTTATCTGGCAGAGAAATGAAAAGCTTACCTAATGCCCAAGAAATGGAATTACCTAATGCCCAAAGCAATGTACTCCTGACAATGCCACGAGACTCCATCTCCCTTATTGGTATACACAGACAATTATTTTCCATCTAAATTCTGTTCTTCTTCTCTAATGTTATATATCACACTGTTTATTTCACAGAGTCCTTGGTACCATATCCTTACAATTTACTTGAAAATTTGTCACCAAGGACCCAGATTTATGACTGAGATTTTATGGATTAGTAATTGATCTAGTGCACATTTTTAGCTTACTGCAGATGGAAGACCCATGTCAGCTGAAAACTCTTTCCTTCAGATTTCTGCTGTGCTCTGTGTTTGGCTGTGGGGTTTTTTTCACCTTGTTCTCACACATTTGGGGCTGGTCAAGTGCATGCACATGAGCAGCCACAGAAGCTCAGCAGACTTATGACAACTCACTGAACTGCAAGAACAAGGTCACATGCTTGAGACACAATAATTATAATTATGCCAATTCTTCCCACTTTGATGGGAAAAAAATCTGAATTCTCAGTTTTTAACACATTTTATCCCTTGCATCTTGATGACAGTGCTGTTTGCCAGCAGGTGGTAGGCAGAGATTCAACAATAAATCATTGTTCCCTTTTATCTTTGACTTACCCATGGAGGTGGGACTTCAGCACTGGTCTTTGTGTCATACCTGCTATAAATGACCCTTGGGCAGAGCCCTGAATCAAGGGTATATTGTTAGAGATAGCATTCTTCACATGGGATGATTAAATCCAACCTTTCCTAACTGTCTGTAAGTGGGAATTACAAGCAGTTAGCAAAGAAAGAAAGGACAATGCAAATGTTCCCTTCAATTAAACTCAGGTGAGCTCTGCATGTCTGCCATTGCTGTGCAGTCACCTGGAATTATCCAGAACCAAGCAAACTTTTAATGCTTTGTAAAAACTCTATGAGGTATTCAGGGTATGAGCAAAACTTTTCCTACTCACCTAAAAATAAAATAAATTAAAAAAAAAAAAAAAACACAAAAAAAAAATTAAAAAAACCAAGCCCCACAAGCTTGTCTTTATTAATACCATTTATTATAGGAACTACAAGCTACTGAGAGCCCATATTTAATAAAAAGAATCACAGATTCTAGTGGCTTAGCCATCAAATAGAGAACCATAGAGAACCAGAGGCAATGACTACAGAGGCACTTTAACCCAACTCAACTGTGAACTCTCCATCTGCCTCCAGACCAAATGCTCCAGCTCTCTTAACACCCAAATGCCAAAAGGTTGAGAGTTGGACCTTTCTGGGCAGGGCCAGGATGCAGTGCAGTTTGGCATCCTGCCTTGTGAGTAGACAATACTCCAGTCCTGAGAACACAAAATCCAAGTCATACTGTGCTCATGTTTGGCTAAGAGCCAAGCTTTTATAAATTAATTGTTTCACCAAGCCACCTGTTCCATTTGCCTGACCCAAATTCCTATCTTTATCCTTAAAAGTCTGCTTTTGTCTTCCTCCTATCTGAGCTTTACAACTACTAGGAGCTGGGTTTCCCCCTCTAATTATCCAAAACAGAAGTTAAAACTGCAGCTATTATCAGCTTCCAGCTTCCTCAGTGGGAATCAGTCATTAGGCAGTGATGACAAACAGCAGCACTGTGCAGCTCATTCTCAGTACACTGACATTTAAATCCATCCAGAGTGACTAAGGCATCCAAGGAAAGCCCCTTTGGTGCTGACAGACTACAAGATTTGTACTTGACAGAGCACAAATCAAGTGCACAGCACTGCCCCTGCCACCTGTGTGTCACCTGCGAGCTCTGAGAGATCACAGAATTTAAAAAAAACAAACAAACACAGACTGAAAAAACCCAAACCACCAGGAAGTAAAGTTCATATAACTTAGCTGAAACGTCCCCAGAGGTGACTGACTGAAGTGAAAGGTGACCAGCTCTGCTAACTGAGGATGTCTTTGATGCTTCTTGGCTCAGCACAGTGCTGTCTCCATCAGCTGGAGAACTACTGGGTGTGTAGAAGGGTTGAAACAGTGCAGGGGTAACTCAGGTGTGATTCAGGGCAGCAAGGGTGTAGAGAAGGTGTGGCAGCACCATGTGGATAATGGGCCCCATTCCAGTGCTGATCAAAAGGTCTGAGTGGGTTATCTAAACTCACTGGGCATCAGCTGTCTTGTATGGGCTTAAACAATTCCAGAAACCATACAATTATTTTTTTAAAGGGGGTTGAGTTTCCTAAGGCCTAATGGGAAGGTGTCTCCTTCCTTTTCATCCACACAGCCAATCTGATTTTAAAGCTGCCCTAAAAGTGATCTTTCCAAGCATGATTCTAATAGTGAGGTGTTACTATGATATTTTCTGAAAAATTCCCTTTGCCCAGTATCTTCTGCTGGGAAGCTAAGAGGCCTCAGAAAAGAATGAAAACAATAATTATCTGATTGCTTCAGAATGTGGTCTGGAAATCATTTACCAACAGGTGCATCTTTGATTGGTTCCATGTGAATTGTTTTTAATTAATGACCAATCACTGCCAGCTGTGTTGAACTCTAAGCTTTCATTATCATTCTTGCTAAGTCTTCTGATGTATCCTTTCTCATTTTTAAAACAGTTTTAGTATAGAATTTATTTTAATATAACATCATAAAATAATAAATCAGCCTTCTGAAAACACAGAGTCAAATTCCCATCTCTCACCTCATCCTGGAGACCTCACAACACCACAGTGAGGCGGCTACAAAGCAGAGTGGACAAATCCTTGGTTGTTTCATTTTCAGTTCATGCTAAAACAACCTTTCAAAGTATTTTGAAACAACATTTCTAGGAGTCCTTCATGTCCTTACAATATCTGAGCATAGTATGGAAGGTATAATCTGCCAAAAATTGTCAGATTTCTTACATTCACACAATGACAAAAAGGCTCTTTAATATAAAACAACCAGTTCCACATCTTAGAGAGCAGCAAATGAATACCAAGGAAGATATAGGGCAAAGACTGAAAAAAAAAGTGAAAGTACATAAACCATCACGAGCAGGAGACAAGAACTGCACAAGAATGAGAATCAGGCTGCAGACAGAGAGGGAGGAACCCCAAGAGAGATGAAGAAAATGGGACTGGACACATTTCAGTCTTAGTGAAAGCCTTTTGGTGTCTCATAGGTCTGTCCCAAAACCATAGATTTAGGACAGTGGCCTGCTCCTTCTTTTAACTACCAAGTTAATTAAACTTTGATAGAGAAAGAAATTCAGAAGCATAAATATTATAATCTCAAAATTATTTTTAATACTACTCTCTGCAGAGAAGTAGAGATACCAACAAAACACTAATCTGCAACCTAGCTTAATTTCTACCTGCCTAATTCAGCTTTAGGCTCCTGCCCTTGCTCAGGCACATTTTTTTTTCACTTTCTGACTAGTTCCAGCTACTTCCATCCATAGCTGGTCTGTACTCACAGTCTGCATTCACAGCACAGTACAAAAAACTGCTGGTTTCTCCTCATAATTATGTGCTGTGAGAGATGCAAGTGATAAAGGGACAAAGGGCACATTCATGTCTCTACATGCTATATCAATTCCTCTAAATTAGGCAAATACTCTCTCTCCTCCCACATCAAATGAGTGGTTTTGATTTCTCAAGGAAATGAGGAAAGAAGAAGGCTGTGGAAGTCACAGAAGGAACGTAAGACAATTCAGCAGAAATGAATACATGCTTTTCAGTCTCTGTCATTATAATTTAAAATCATCACTCCCCCCCAAAAAACAGTACAGTGCAGAATTGTGCTGAATTAAACATTACCCCCTCAGGTATCAGACAAAGGGAAGGGAAATTTATAACAGAGGCAAAAGGGAGGCAGGAGCAAGTGGTGATTTGGATTTTACTCTCATTGTCCATGTGGAGAAAACACTGATACAGAAATGTAAGAGAATGAGGTACTGAAGAAAAACCACATTCAATCTCAAGAAGAAAGCTCTTCTTCTAGAAGCCCTCAATACAAAACACATGATCCTGCATGTATTTTCCTCCCACTACCAACTGCATAAGGTATATAAAAGTTGCCCAGGTGCAAATTCACTCTGACTTTGAGAATGCTCCTCATTTTACCATGATGAATGCTCACAAATTACTGTTTTATGCCAAATCCCATTTTCTCCACCACTGTTTTGCCCCTCTAGCACTTTCAATAAAGCCAGGTGTTCACCCTGAATGCTGTTGTGCACACAGACTGCACACACACACACCCTCAAAAAGAAAATCCACTAGGCAACACAGAAGGAAAGGAAAAAGTATTTCACCTCAAGGAAGGTCAATAGATGCTAGCAAATTATTTCTTCTCTAATCCACTATAAAAAGGCCTAATTCCAAACAGATGGGGACCTTCAGATTAAAATCTGTCCTGTGACCCCCAATTTTACATTCGTAGGCCTTACACAGGAAGAAGTTCATAATGATAATGTGTGGCTCACCCATTAACACCTCAATCAGTCATGTTAGATTTGGTACTAATCCGGTACTAATTTCCTAGAAAATCTATGGAAAATTTACTTTTCCATGACATAAAATCCAGTTGTTACTTCCATTTATCTCTGAGGAGTTCAACCCAGATGACTGATTCAATCAGAATTGCTCAGATTAGAAAGAGATTTATTTGAAAGAATAAAATGAAAAAAATAATTTAACTATGGGAGAAAACAAACTGAAGATTTAGATTTATTTTGTGAATATGTGAGCCCCCAAAGCTGAAAGCTTACCATCCCTGCTAAAGGGCTGGCTACCACAGGAGGACTAATACTGCATGTTCATCTGTACTGGCTGCTAAGGATAAAACACAATTAACTGAGAGCAACTGGGAATACAGGTTCCTGTATACAGGTTCCTGGAAAAAAACCCAAAAGCTTCATCTACATTTTTCTTTGTGTGCTGCCAAAGCTCCAGCAGTAGTTCTAATTTCCCCTAACATGATTCCAGCTGCTTATGTTTTCTGTAGGCTAATGCACAGGATTCATTTCCTCTTGGAGGAAGCAATCCTGATGTAATTTGATGAGCATCTCCCTTAACACCAGTATCCCCCTCTTCCCTCTGTATTCACTCTTCTCCTCATGCTAACCTTTAGGCAAAGGTAAAACAGTTTTTGGGAGGTATTGGGAATCAGATGATGAAACCAATCTGGGTTACAGACAGCAAGAACCCCTCCTCAGTTATTTTTAACTGAGGCTAGTTTCCCACCCTGCTGTGACAGTATGAACAGTTGCACAGCTGAGAGCCAGAACAGGGGCAGGAATGGCAGAAGGAGATGTAGGATTGTCTTGCTGAGAGATGAGCACAACCAACTCCGCCCTTAGTAACCCCAGGTCACTGCAGACTTAGTAACAAGCGAGAGAAAATGAAATTCAGGCACAAAGTGAGGCTGTGGGCCTGCTGACAGTCACTGTTTCCAGGCAGGACATGACTGTGCATAGGGTAACTCACAGCAACATGCCACTCGAATTTAGCTGTGCACAGTGGGCACCCTTAAGAGACTTTGCACTGCTCAAAGCCCCTTGCTGTTTGCCCCCTTTCCCCCCTAGGGCAACCTCCTCTCACAGCAGGACCAGCTCTGCACTCACACCAGGTTCCTGAGGGCTGTGTCCAGCTGGGGCTTGAAAAGTTCCATGGAAAGAGACTGCATGACCTCTCTGGGCACCCTGTGGGACTGCCCGTGCTCACAGGGAAACAGATCTACCTTAAATTCAGTCTGAACCTCTGTAGTTTCAATTCATGTCAGTTATTTCTTGTCTTCCCACCCTTCACAGAATCACAGGATGGCTGCAGTTGGAAGGCACAACTGGAGGTCAGCTACTCCAATCTCCCTTTCTCCAGGGAAGGAGATTCCACAACCACTCTGGGCAACCTCTTCCAGTGCTAAGTGACCCACACAGCGAAGAAGTTCTCCCTCATGTTAAGGTAGAACTAGCTGTGCAACAATTTCTGCCCATTGCCTCTTGTCCTATCACTCAGGACCACCAGGAAGAGCCTGGTCCATCCTCTTGACACCCTCCCTTTAGATACTAGTGACATTGATCAGGTCCCCTCTCCTTTGTCTCTTCTCAAGGCTGAACAGCTCCAGCTCCCTCAGCCTGGCCTTGTAAGAGAGATGCTCCAGTCCCTTCATCATCATCGTCACCCTCTGCTGGATCTGCTCCAGGAGCTCCGTGTCTGTCTTGTCCTGAGGGTCCCAGACCTGGACACTGCATTCCAGATGTGCCTCCCAGGGCTGAGTAGAGGGGCAGGATCCATCCCTCCCCCTCAACCTGCTGGCAATGCTCTTCCCAATGCACCCCAGGACACCACTGGCCTTCTTTGCCACAAGGACACTTGTCTGGCTCATGGACAGCTTGTTGTCCAGCAGGACCCCCAGGTCCTTCTCTACAGAGCTGCTTCCCAGCAGGCCCAGCAGACACTTGTCTGGCTCACGGACAGCTTGTTGTCCAGCAGGACCCCCAGGTCCTTCTCTACAGAGCTGCTTCCCAGCAGGCCAGCACACAGCCAGGTGCATGGGTTATCCCTCCCCATGTACATGATCCTTCACTTGCCTTTTCTGAATTTCAGGAGGTTCTTCTGTGCCCATCTGTCCCATCTCTGTCGAGGTCCTTCTGGAGGGCTCACAGCCCTCTGGGGTATCAGCCACTCCTCCCAGCTTTGTGTCAGCAGTGAATTTGCTGAGGAAGCATCTGCCCCTTCATCTGAGTCACTGATGAGTTAAAACAATACTGGACCCAATACCAAGCCCTGAGGGACACCACTAGTGAGAGGTCTCCAACTAGAGGTAGAGGGCACTTCCACAAAATGCCTGGTTCTGACATCTCAATACACTTTGAGGTGGACATGCTGATGCTGAGTCCCTCACAGCCCTCTCAGCCTCTCCTCACAGGGCAAGCTCCTGGCTGCTACAACTCCTGGCCATCTTGGTTGTCCTTGGCTGAATGCAGTCCAGTTTATCCATGTCTTTCTTGTATTAAGGGTGCCCAAACTGGATGCTGTTTTTTACATGTGGTTTAACAACTGCCAGTCTGGAAGTGATAACCACTTCTCCCAATTTACCAGCTCTGCTTCTGCCACTAAAGGTCCAGGATGCTGACAGAATTCTCAGTGTCAGGACACACATCACTGTCCAACATTCAGCTTGCTGTCCTCGAGAATTCCCAAATCCTTTGCCACAGACCTGGCCCCCAGTCAGTCAGTCAGTCCCCAGCCTGTAATAACTGAATGTGCTCCTCTCTGAGCTGGGTGCTGGGCAGCACAGCCTTCCTGAGTGACACAACCTGAGCAGGCATCAAGGACAAAGTGGTGAGATCAGGATGAGATGCCCAAAATGCTTCGCCTCATCCAACGCAAGCCCACAGAGCTGCCACTGGAAGGAGGTGTAAAGATATACTGAGATGGCAGCAGTTCACAGCTCCCAAGCTCCATATTTGGAACACATTCAGCTGTGCGGAGAATTTAGAACATCTCAGTGCAATTTATGAGCTGCTTCACACTTTCCTAAGCATCCTGTGATGTAGATGGGTGTGTATAAGAATCCACATTTAAGAGGGCTATATTTGGGATACTTTTTGGGAGGAGCCTCCCTCTCCTCCAGCCTTTTTGGATCCAGAGAAGTCCCACCAAATGTACACTTCAAAGATGGAAGAGGCAGAGGTGATGCAAGCAGCAGGAGGGCGAGAGGTTTTGGAGAACAGTGGGGGAGCTGGAGAGGCAGGGTCACTTCAGCAGAGGAGATGGAGCTTGAGTCACCTGTGCTGAATCAGTGTGAGGAAGAGCAGAACACAAAAGAAGCAGCCAGAGAGACCTTCAGCTCTAGTCCTCAAAAAATCCTTTCAGACCAAGGATTACTCCTGAATGCCCTATTAGTAAACCAAGTACTTCATGATCATTGATACAACATTTCTGAGGTAAAGAAAACAAACACCTGCCAAGGACAGGGCTACTCACCACTAGTCTGGTTTCCAAGCATTTACCATGGATAATTTGCTTTTAAGTAAAGCAAGCACCAAACTGCCTGGAAATCAGATATCCAGTGCCCTGTGCAGCCCAGAAGAGTTTGTCTCCATAGAATGAAAGAAATGAAAAAGCCAAGAAGCCAAGAGAGATATTGCCTAAATTAGTCAGTCAAGGAGAGGAACAGCTGCCATGTTCATGATCTGATTCCCAAAGAGAAATCTCTGCTAGGATTTCCAAAGCCTAACTCTTGCAGAGTTGGACACCAAAGCTTTCCATCCCCATTTAATCATGAGAAAATGTGACTGATAATTCTCTGCTTTAAAAACTTTATGGACCACCAGTGTCCAGTGGCTGATCAGAGAATCATGGAATGGCTGAGGCTGGAAGGGACCCCCATGCTAAAGCAGGGACAGCTACAGTAAACAGGCAGGAAGATCAATATGAAGCCATTTTACACTTCCATTAAAAGAAACAGAACTAACAACACACATTACTCTTACAGCAAATGCAATGTGAACATGTAAGAGCAGATATAATAAAACCACTGGAAGATGCTTTACATAAAATATGATGACAAACTCCCAGCTCAGCAAGACAATGAAAACAAGCTACCTTCAATCCCATGGCAAATAGCAAGTTCTTGACTCTGAATTTTGATGGACTGTAGAATAAAAGGCACATCAGCTAAAGTAACATTGGTAAGAGAGGCCCTAAGATGACAGTGTTTCACCAAAGATCTAAAATTCTACTAGACCGAGATGTAATTGACTAGAGAAACATCATTTTCAGACTGAGAAAAAAAAAAAAAAAAAAACAACCCAAACCCTATGAAAATTAATAAAGCTTTAAGTAATAATAGTGGTTTTGCAGCATGAATTTATCTCATGGCCCAAAACATCAAAATCTTGGGCTAAAGCAGAGACCTCTGAACTCAGCAGAAGAAACATCAGAGGTTACCAAAACAATTCATACTGCAGGGTGGACAGCATATATCCTGTATACAAGTATTAATATTTAATGTAATATATTGTAATTTGCTTTTACTTCAACATCCTATAATGGCCTTAGTTTCCCATTTCACTCTCCAATGATGGAAATTATTGTACAGCAGAGGTATTGCCATTTATATGGAAAAGGACTGCTCAAGTCCACTGGAGGTCTGGATTGCCAAGGAGGATAGGAGAAATCCTCAGATCCCAGTCTGCCAAAGCATGGCTGAGTAAAGTTAAAGATAGGCAGCTGTTCAACTGAGTAATAAATACAATGAGGTCCTAACAACAGAACACCAGCAATCAATAATAAAACTGTTAAAAAATTAAGACTTGTCTCAAAAACAGTCAACCCCAGTAAGTGAATCTGTTCAGAGACGGTCTGCAGAAGGAGAGGAAATTGTCCTAACATGATCCTGGCCACCCTCCTGCACCTGCTATTCCTTGGGAATGGACAAACTGCTTATTCTAGCACAAATCTGAGGCCTAGCTTCCATGCTCCAATATGGCCTCACAGAGGATGCAAATGCAGTGAAGTAAGAGCACAGCACGGATTCCTGCCTGTCTGTCTGTCAGTCTTGGCAATGTCCTACCACTGGGCAGCACGTTCTTGCAAGGGCCTGCTGGAGGAAGGACACAAAAACCTCCCCCACACATTTTGGATGGTGCTTTACTAAACCAAAAATGTGTCTTTGGACTTCTCTGCCCCCTTAAGAGCTTTCATTCAGAACCCTACAGCCCCACATCTACACTCCACAGGACAATTTGCCTGAACTACCTGAATTCTGCCTCACTGGCATTGCTGGAGGCACCATTTGCTTGTGTCTCACCAGTACAGCTTTGGCTTGTGCTGAGGGAGCTGTCATCATGGAGGTGCTAACACAGAAGCAGAAAACAGATTACAGCAACAGCAAGGGCTAAGAGAAAATTCTCCTTTGCAGAGTGCATGTGCAGTAAGGATCAGTGTGGTTTCTGCTATGAAGGTTAAAAGAATAAAACAATTGCTTGCAGCCTAGGTAGGGGATAGAAATGCCCTGCCTGCTGCTAAGGAGAGCTCTGGAATTGAGAGCCCTGGGTCTGGATTGGAAACTGGAAAAGCTCCACTCTTGCCTGGCATCAGGCAAGCCATGGGATTTCTCCTGTCCAGCATGAAGGCCTGGCCCCACAGGAGATATTCTGGGCTGCAGGGCATGCACTGACCTCAAGAGGTAAACAGGAAGAAAGTCCGTGCCCATCTTTGATTTCAATTAATTGCATTGGTTGACTAATCCCTCTAGTTTCATAATTTCAAGTCAATTCCTTGCACTGTCTCTCCTATCCATGGCCATGTGCCATCCTGGCTTCTCATCAGTCTTCTTTTGTACAAGATCATGGTGGGATAACAGCTACCTGCAGCTTGCTTATCTCCTTCTTCATCTTCTTCTTCTTCTTTCTTTCCCTAGAAACTGCATTGCACTGTCCCCTTTTCATTCTGTTCTCTGCTACTGTCAGGTCATTTCAAACAGCACTGCCTTCATGCCAGTGACAAGTTATCTATCTCTATCCCTCACTTTGTAATTACTGGTTTCAAAAGTCCTGAGCCTACTCCATAGGCTCAGGGGGGCAAGGAGGCAGAGATCAGGTTTAAGGAGACCAATAGGTTTTTCTGAAAAACAGCTTTATTTTTCATATTGAAAATAAAATGTTCTCAACTCTTCTGGACACTGAACCAAGTCTGTGGCTTAAGTCACTTACCTGCAAGTAAAATGAAACCCTTATTTTATTAAAAACACTTTCAAAAGGGCATCAGTTAGCACTCTAGAGAAGAATATAAAGAGAAGTAACCTGAGTTTTTAAGTGTATTTCCTCTGTATGGAATATGTTCATGGTTCCCAATAGAAATGTCATTAATTCTAACAGAATTTCTGCACATTCTATAAAGCAGGGGGCTTTTTGTTTTCTTTTGGGGTTTTTTGTAGAACAAAAAGATACATTGTAAATTAGGAAGAATATCTGTCGGATGCTTTACCTTCTGTTTACAAAACCTAGTCAGTTACATTCTGAGACGGCACAAAAACAGCATGAGGTGCGGAGCTGTGAGTGCTGCATACGTGTGCACACAGCCCTGCCGTAGCTCCCACGTACATGCACTGTTACCAGCCTCAAGTTACTTCCCTTAAGGATGAACATAGGGACGGTGATGATTTTTTGGAGCCAGTCATGTTTAGTAGAGCTGACAGGCAAGGTGTAACACCCACCTACTTCATACTTGGAGTGTTACAAAAACACATTCGAAAGATAACCCCAAATCACTCCTCCAGTCAAACATTTCACCCTTTCAGCATGACGCAGAAGTTTAAATTCCACTGATGGGTGACCTCGAGAGTGCTGTATATCCGCCCCCCCTCCCAATGGCAGCGGTTCCCCTCGCTGGCAGACTAAAGCGGGTCTATAAATAACTTCAAAAGGAATTGTCTCTCTCCTCACGCACTGCAGACAGCTGTTTACAGAGATCCCGACTCCTTATGCACTGCGTTGGCCCAGCTCTCATCCCACTCTTTCCTCTGCTCTTCCTAAAAAACCCTTGGGCGATGCGGCGCAGGTAGGACGGGGGACCCTCCCCTGCCGCAAACGCCAGTTCCCACAACTTGAGGGAGGGCTGCTGGAGCCAGAGCGCGGCCCGGGGGAAATGTCTCAGGGCAAGGGGGTTGCGCTCTCGTGTAATCCGTCCTTAAGCTCCACGGTCCCGGCTGATCCCCGGCCCCGGGAATCCCCTCCTCCCCGGCCCGGAGCGGAGCCCGCAGCCGCTCGGGGCCCGCGCAGCGCCCACCTGCAGGGCCGGGCAGGGACACGCGTGGGGCGCCCGCACCTGCCCGCAGCACCCGGCCGAGACAAAAGCCCGGGCTGCCTCACCTCCTTCAGCTGCTCCAGCTCCTGCTTGAGGCCGTCATACTCCGCCTCCAGCTCATCGTACTGCTGCTTGAGGGTGAGCTTCTCCTCCAGCACCACCAGCCCATACTCCGCCGCCTGGATCTTCTCGTGGGTCGTCTCGGAGAGCTCCCGGGTCAGCCGCTCGATCTCGCTCTTGTAGTGGTCGGCGCCCTGCAGCACCTCCTCCGCAGCCATAGCCCCGCCGGCACTGCCGCGCCGCCGAGCAGGCAGCCAGGGGGCGGGCGCGGCCGAGGGGCGGCACCGGCACGGCCGGCCCGGCCCGGGGATGGGGGTCGGGGCCGCCTGCGGCAGCCGCCGCCGCCGAGCGCGTCCGCCCCGCCGCAGCCGCGGCCCCCTCCTCCCCCGCCAGCCGCCCGGGACGCGCCGAGGCCGCGCTCGCCTCCCCCGGCCCTGCGGCGGCCCCGGCGGCGGGCACGCCTGGGCTGGCGAGCGGGCGGGCGAGCCCCCCTGCCCGGGGAGGCGGCGGCGCGCTGGAGGCCGGGGCGGCGAGCGGGGCGGCCGGGAGCGCGCCTTCGTGAGGCGGCTCCCGCGGAGATACTGCTGCCGCTGCCGGCGCCCGCCTCCTCCCTTGCACACGGTCCCTCCCCTGCGCTCTTTAAGATGACAGCGTCCTCGGCTCTGGCATCGCCGCCGGGCGGGCGGGGAGGCGGCGCGGCAGCGGCGGCGGAGCGGCCGGGATGTGGGCGCTGCGCCTGAGGGGCTGCTCCCGCCGGGCCCCCTCCGTGCCGCTCCCCTCACGGCCGGGCCCCCTCCCTGCCGCTCCCCTCCTGCCCTCCGCCGCCGTGTCAGCGCCTCTCGGTGCTGCCCGCCGTGATGCTGCTGCAGCGGCGGCGGTGCGGGTATAAGTAGACAGGGAGATGCAGCCCAGCAAACTGCGGGAGCGAGGGGGCGGCAGGAGTATTCCCCTGCTATTTCGGGAAACTGGGAAAGCAGAGTTAACTCTGCTCCATTCCCTGCCCCCGGTGAATGAGTGCGTTTGGTTCTGGTCGAGGCAACCTGAATGCGAAACAGCAGCGGGGTCGGGGCATTGGGCTGGGGCTGCTCTTCCATCACCATTAGCGCAAGGTCTCAGTGCCACTGATTAGACAGCAGGACAAAACTGATTCAGCTCCGATGCGGTCACACCATTGTTTCTCTGTCAAATTAACCGGGGGACCTGATGCATAGATTATGTCAGTTTTATGCCGACTTTATGCTGACTGCAGAAAGACAGATGCTACTTGTCCAGCATAAAATTGGAGTGGTGCAGACAGACAGGAACTGATCTCTTACAAAGCCTGCCAGTAAAAAGTTAACACACCAGATTAGGCGCATTTTACATATTTGAACTGGAAGAGTGAGTTCATCCTGGATCAATGTCATAGCCCATTTTTTTATACTCAGAGTCTTAGACTCCAATTTACTGTTCCTTCAAACTATGGCCTGCAAATAGACTTGAATTGATATTGGTCAATTTTTGCTCTAAGTACTAGCAGGACCTGTTTTTCACGTTTTACAGACTTATTTTACTTTTACATTTACTCCTTTAAAGGTTGACAACTGAGTCAGAATTTCCAAATTGAGGTGTTTGTTCTAAATAGAAGTTACCTGTAGGAAGATGGATGTCACTACCCACCAATGCAGCACTGTATTGGAAATCAAAGACAGAGATTTCTTTTCTTGCTGACCTGATAATGTTGTTTTCAACAAATCACATTCCCTTTCTACCATGGCTTCCCCATGACTAAGAAATAGGTAAAAATTATTAAACTGCTCAGCAAAGTTCTTTGAGATCTGCAAATGGAAGCACTAACACTAGTTATGCAATTTATGCATACAGTATATGGCATATATAAATTTTATAAATATGTGTGCATGCATACATAACTAATACATTGTAGTCCAGTCTGCATAAACACTTCTCATTGCCTAGAGAGCATTTGTGGAAGAAGCAAGCAAAGTAATGGGAGTTCTGTCAATTTTTAGCTTGAAAACCGCTTCCAAAATGCACATTTTTAATAAATTCTACTGTAGAAGCAAGTGTGAATACTAATAGGAAAGAAACAGGTGTGAATATTAATATATGAGAAGAGTGAGTGGCTCTTATTGATGAGTGGATGTCTAAAGAGAGGAAAACACCAGTATTCCAACTGGAATTCCTGTGATACAGCTAACCTCAACACCCATTTCTTAAAAGACAAAGAAAGATTCCACAAATCAGAAGGGGGAAAAAAAGCCCAAATTTCAAAGGAGAAGCAAAATGTTGTTGTCCCAAGAGGTTTTACAAGTTCTAGTCCAGTTGCCTTTTTTAACTTTGCACCTGTGATGGCCACTGTGCATGGAAATGTTTATTGAGCATGGGAATGGATCAGAAAACAAACATCTTTGAGACCAGTGCTAAAAATGAGTGGTTGGGTGAAGGATATGTGGAAACTGGCTGGAGCACAGGATGCCTACAGCTAATCAAGCCCTGGTGTAACTCCACTTAATGTAACTTGGTTGACAATCTCTCTCACAAGCCAAGGGCAGTCTCACCTCTTCTGAACATCTGCACCCCAGAGGAGAAATCTGGAGTTTTACAGTGTGTCAGGTTTTCTGCAACACCCCAAAAGAAAGTGCAGTGTGAGAGGCAGGTGTGGTGCCCTGTGCAGCAGTGTGTGGCATTCACATTCTCTGAAAAAATCTCTTTGCCCAGGATTTTTCTCCTGGGAAGCTGAGAAGGCTCAGAGAAAAAGAAAACAATTCTTATCTCATTTGCTTCTCCTCTGTTTTGCTCATGTGGGATGTGTTTGGAGATTGTTTACCCACAGGTGATTGTTTCATTGGATTCTGGTGTGAGTTGTTGTCACTCATTGGCCAGTTGGGGCCAAGTTATGTCAAGACTCTGGAGACAGTCACGAGTTTGCATTATTATCTTTTTAGCATTCAGTAAGTATCCTTTCTGTATTCTTTAGTATAGTATAGTATTTTTTAATATAACATAGTATTGTAAAGTAATAAATTAGCCTTCTGAGACCAGGGAGTCAGATTCATCATTCCTGCCTATGTCAGAGCATTCCCAGCAAATACAATAGCAGTGCACAGTGGCTGTGAGGTCCTCAAGCTCCTCTGAATTGAGAACACCAAGATGCCCATGATTTTCTGTGACTAGTGCCCATTTATCCCTCTTCTTACCTTCTAAATGTAAACAATATCAAACCTGGATTATTTGGTGATATTTGTCTTTGTTTTAAAAATCTACTTCTTTAAAAGTCTTCTCTGAAAAGTCCCCAGTTGTCAGGGGACTTTTGTTGTCAGTTTCTCTGCACTGACTGGGCTGGGCAGCACACACATGGATACCTTCAGACATTCATATTTAATTGAGTGAATCCCACCTTTCACTTCTCTGTCTTTTCTTAGGCCTGAAAACCAGCACCTGCATTCTGTTGTCAAGATCCTCCATCTGTATTTATAATGGACTGCTAAGGTCACTGATGGACCTGGAAAATATTCAAGCTCCTTTCCCTGTTACCAGGAGCTCTGGTTTTGCCTCATTCCTGACTCTGTGGAGATAAGAAAAGATAGATGATCTTACAATATAAATAGCATCTAAGTTTTAGCCAAAATCTTCATTAAAGAAGGAGGTGCTGCAGCATGACCCAAAGGCGGTCATTCCCTAGGGATTATCCCATAACAGAGGCAGTGGGACCTCCTCTGATGGAGATCTCTGGCTTTCTGGGGTGCCTGTGATAAACTATGGATTCAAATTATGGATTCAGTGGTGCCAGCAAAGCTCTGGTCTCAATCACAGTTCTGGTACCTTTAGGAGCTCACTCATCAGTCCAGATAGCCCTAAAATAATGATATTGGCATTTCAAATAATTCCACTGCCCTGGTGTGATCACTTCACATTGGTTTAAGTCCTGCTGCAATGCTCTTAGGTTTTCTGCCTCCCCAGGTTCAAAAAGCATACCCTGGTCTTATTAAAGGTTGGCATATCACCCTGCATTGTTATCTCTCCTTCATTTTGCCCTGTGCACCACCTTCACATGAATATTTCAAACAAGTCTCAAGTAATTTTGTCTACATGTCATTCCACATACTTTAATAAAACAAGCTTCCTTCTGACTGCAGCCATTTCACGGGCATGAAACTTAATTCCTTTGAATTCCTGAGATGTGATACCACTGGATTCCTAAACCAAGGATAATAGCTTCCAGTACTGATTACACATTTTTTTAACCAATCAGGTATTCAAGGACAGGGAAAATTATACAATTCAAATCCTACTCAAGAGATTATTAAATTTCAGATCATTTAAGAAGCATTCAATGGCCTCCATGAAATGAATTATTGGTTCTGTGCCTTGGTGACAATGCAGCTGTAAAAGCAGCCTGCGCTGCATGGCACAAGGCTGGATCTGCACCTGCAGCATGCACAGACATCTCTGTGAGTCCATTTGTATGGAGCATCTCAGAGCAGCAGAGCCCAAACCAACTGAGAACTGCTAATTAGCAGTGTTTGGCAGGCACACCAGAGTGGCCAAAGTGGGAGAAAAAAAAACAACAAGAAAAAGAAAGGTATGAGGACCAATCTGTCATTGTTAATGAAAATGGCATTGATTTCCTGAATGGGAAAAAAGGGAAAAGCACTGAGAGAAGTCTCTATGGGAACTGTGCTGGGTCTGGTTTGGAAATAAACAAGTGACTGTTATACTGCCAAAGCTTTATTTTTCTCCAGCACTGAATATAAACATCACCTTTGTAATGAATGGTCAGCCTAGAGATAAAAGGGAGACGCTGGGAAGAAAATGAAATTTAAAAAGATATTATGAGATCCTAGTCCAATAGAAATGGTAATAGGTTTTAAGAAAATTAGTTTATGGAGAATGTTAAGAGAAACTAAATCCAGGAGCTAAGAAACAATAATGCATATAATAAAAAGTAATGATGTTTCTCTGATTAATGAGTGTCAGCATTCAGAAGAGAGGCTTTCAAACAGCTGTGTCCTTATGTGAGTCCTCTGTGAACTGCCTTTAAAGGATCTGCAAAGGTAAATAATTTTAATATTTGTAAGCCTGTTATCAGGTGGAGTAAAATGTGATATACAGGAAACTGTCATTTCACCAGATAATCATTTTGGGCTCCAAAAAGCTGGAGGTTGAAAACCACTTTTGTAGAACATATGGAACCTGAAAGGAAAATGGAGTAAAACAGAACACTTCAACAAGGAAACCAGGGAATAGGGCTGCACAGAAATGGTTGTCAGGATGCTTTGTGTGTTATGAGCAGGGATTAGTTTTACAAGAAAACTACAAAAAATTAAGTGTAAGAACATTTAGAAATAGTCAGCAATAACTAAGCAGCCAACTGATACTTGCATATAGAAAACTTAGAGACTGCAGCAAAGAATGTGAGCTATAACTGTTGTACTGAATAAACCATTTCAGCCTGAAAGGGTGTTGCTTTCAGGGAGTGTTGCACACGGGTCTTGGTTCAGCTCCACAACTGTAAGCTGAGTCTTTTAATTGACAGCATTGCCCTCAGGCTCAAGATCCAGGACACTGCTCTTCCACTCTATGCAGAGACCCAGAACACAAATAAAAAATGGCTGAAAGGAGCAGGTCT
This sequence comes from Ammospiza nelsoni, assembly GCF_027579445.1. Lineage (NCBI taxonomy): Eukaryota > Metazoa > Chordata > Aves > Passeriformes > Passerellidae > Ammospiza > Ammospiza nelsoni. Next base: position 63,498,491 of record NC_080637.1, read on the forward strand.
CTGCACTCTATGCAGAGACCCAGAACACAAATAAAAAATGGCTGAAAGGAGCACAGAAAGGATTATTATGCCTATTTAAGCCACCATGCACTTCCCTGTGACACAATGAAAGACCTGCCCACTAAGAATCCTTTGTCCAAGCAACTTGTCAGCAATTCAGCCTAGGTAAATCAGTGTCACCGTGTTCCTTGCTGAACAGCTGGGAGGAGAAGGGAGGACAGAGGCAGGCACAGCACCTGTGGGGATGACCAAGGGAGTTTCTGTCTGGAACACCTGGTCTCTCCACAGAGCAGAGGCTTTTTGATGCAGCAGAGATGCCCAAAGCCCCTCCTGGCTGCTTGCACCCCCAGCCAGCTGCTGTCCTCAATGCCAAAAGGAACAGGACAATGCCCTCTTTTCTTGGCAGCTCTATTCTGGCACTTTTCAAACCCTCTGGTTTGTTGTGTTTTTTTCCCAGACTCTCACAAATCAATTTCTCAGTCATCTTTTAGTGTGTTTCTGGGAAGTGAAATGAGGTTATACATTATTCCTCCAGTCTCCTTCTTCCTTTTATTATGTCAAGTCAGAGCCAACAGCTTTGGAGTGAGTGGATGTGCAGAGCTGCTCAGCTCCTCTGCTTCCTCCTATCACCACAGCATGGGCAAAAGCAGCTGGCAAAACCAGAATAATAGGTACATCCCACACTTGAAATGTGATCTGACTGTAAAATAAGAGCCAGACTGCAGGTGATGATCCCATTTTGACTAGTTTTTCTCCTCAGAAGTCATTAGTGTGGGAGAACAAATTTCTGTGTAACAATGTGCCTTGTCTTGAATTTGACAGCCTAGAATCTGCAGTGCACCTATTAAATATAGCTTCAAAAGGCACTTAGTTCTGCTAAAGCAGGCATTTGCCTTACATTCCTTATTGTGCATCAATGACTAAAAACATTTACAGACAGTGATCACTGAGAGAGAAACTGAAATTTTTATGTGGAATCTAACTGTAATGCTGTGTTGATAATGTGAAGAAAATTTGATTCAGATACTGTAAAAAGCATATGATTTAGTGATTTTTTTTCAAGAGCTCTAAGCTAATATTTCATCACTCAGCTTCTAAAAACACATTACAATGAATGCAGAACACACAACACAAAGAAAATTACATTACATTTCTATTAAGTGAGTGTGGCATTTGGGAAGGGTGCCAGGTTTATGACACTGTCCTATAAACTTGGACTTTGTTAGGTTTTTATCAAAGTACGTAATACAGAATGGGTGGTGTGTATTCAAAGCACGAAAACAATGGATTACAAAGAAGGCATCTGGATCAAAGCTACAATTATTTTCCTCAGCTAAGAGAGGAGTCAAAGTCCAATTAAGAGATTAAGATCTTGAACTGGAGACTGATTTCCGTGGGAATTTTCCCAATCACTTTTGGTACATCTTGGATTAAATGATTGTTCTATCACAAAGCAGGATACTGCAAACTTAACTACTTTAAAATCCTCTCCAGAACTTTTTTCAATAATTGCATTTATGCTATAAATGCTTCTTCTTATAATAATCACATTATTCAACCTACAAACACAGATTGCAATAGCTAAAAGAGGTACTACATAAAATTATCTCATGTGAATTCTGTATTGTGAAATCTAACCTTTTTAAAAAATTAAAACCCATAAAACTTTCAAGGGTATTTTCTTCATGGCTTGTTTTGCTGTAATATTTTGGGCTAGTATCATTTGCCTTATGCTTTCTGAGCTAGATCAAGACTGGCTGGTACTTTGTTCCAGATTTCCTTACAATCAAGAGTTTTATTCTTACAAAACAAAAAAACCCAAAACAACAACAACAAAAATTAAAAACACAAACAAAAAAAAAAAAAAACCACCTCCAACAGATTATTGAATGAACTTATGAACTTTTGAGGTCCAGGACAGATGGACTCTAACTAAACCCGCAAATTAGAAAAATATCATGAGCATGGAGCAGTTTCCAGTCCTCACCTTACAGTCCCCAAAACATGACTGAATTCCTAGAGGCCTCTTGGAGGAGAACATGGGAAGGTTTTCCTGGGTGAATCATTTTTCTTTCAAAAGAAGCTCTCATCAATGCAGATATGTAGGAAAGTTGTGTTACACTTTAACAATAGCTATCTGGATGTATCTAGCTATATTAATACAGTGTAAGATGAGAGTAAACCAATCCTAGAGTGCCAGAGCCTTTCCTGATATGCGCTACTATTTGGGAGGGGGATAAAGTTAATTGGAAGTTTCTGTGAGGTTATCTTGCTAGGCTTTTTTTATTCCTTCTCAATGATCGGGAGTTTCTGAAGGCACAGCAGATGGAGCTTGGCATGGGGAGCATTTGAAGTGGGGATACAGCCACCTTTGGGTGCTGGGTGCTACCCTTGCTGCCAGCAGTTCCTGGTACAAGCAGGGGAAAAGGCAAGAGGGATGCTGCTCTTTGCTTACCTTTGTTTGCCCAGCTGGGCAGAGGATCAAGGGAGAATAGGAGAAGCAGTCAAATTCTTGCCATCAGTGCACAAAATTGAGAAGAGGAATAACAGATGGCAATTCCTTTGATGCAAGGGACCCATCTGCTACTGCTCCCCCTTATGAGCTGCTGGAGACACTGTGTGGAAAACTTCAGAAAGGCTGTGAGTGGCAAATGTGAGTGTGGGTTGCATGGGAGAAGATGGGAGAGTAACTCTGCTTGTGGAAGGGGACATTACAAGAAGAGAGCTGTCCTTCTGCTCAGCTCTTGGTAAGTCCCAAAATAGGCTTGTGAGAAGTTGGAGCAACTCAGTTATGTAGGACAACATGCAAAGCAGCTGCTCCCTGATGTCCCACATTGAATACAGGAGTGGGAATAGCCTGTGAGAACCTGGCTGCAAGGGAAGGCCACGCAAAACTCAGGCAGTAGCTGTGGTAGCTGGGTGCACAGTCCTGCAGAGCAGCTCACTTCTGCTGCTGACATCTTCTCTGATCACCTCTCACTCTTTGATGAGCAGAGGTAATATATCTTGATATTACATCACACTGACGCCTGACAACTACCATTTATTATTCCTTTTAAAATTAACAAGTTCATGGATCTTTCTGCTTTTCAGGCTGTCTGAGAACACAGGCAGCTGCTCTCATCACATTTATCTATGTGTGGGATATGAATGGAACAATGTCTGCAAATACGGGGATGTCAACTTCCCTGTAAGAGATATGGTCATCTGGAGCATTCAGTACAACCACAGAAAAATAAATGTGGGCACCTGATTGCCTTCCTGCTCCTTCCTGACTGACAGCTGCTGTGCTGTCAGATCACCCAAAGCTGTCACTGACAGGCACTGAAGAAATAGGAAACACCTTCCATAAAACTCACCACTATAGAGAAGACAACACAAGTGCCTGGCTAAAAGGAGAAAATCAAATACTAACCCTCCTCTCCTACTTACTTTTCTTTAAAAGCAATCCCTTAATATTGTGAGAAAATGGCAGCTGCTACATTTTAAGGGATTTGACAATGTACTGATAGATGCAGAGGGGAAGCTTGATTTGTAAGCTTGTCACAGATTCTCTCTGCAAGAGAGAGAGTCATGTCAGAGTAGAAACATGTTTTGAAAGTGAATGAGCAGGATGAGGGAATTGTTTTGAACATTGAAATGGTCAGGGCAGTCAAGTCTCTTTAATGACTTCTGTGGCCCATATCTGGCATCCTTGGACACCAATCCACAGAAAGCTGAAACAGACAGCTTTCACTGACTTACACTTCAGGGTTATCCAAAGAAAAAGACAAGCAGAATATTTTTTCATTGTCTTTTACAAAAAGCAGCTGAGATGTGGTGTTAAGTAAATATAAAACAAGACTTAAACACCCACAGACAAACATTTATTTATACACTTGTTTAGAAATACTGATATTACAGGAGAATCATGACTTTGCCTTGATCAAGGGCTGAGTTACTGAGCATCATGGTTGGTAGGACAGTACAAATATAGTGAGGTGAGCCTTGTAATGGGCCTTGGATCAAAAAGCCACTGAAGAGCAGTATCTGAAACTGCTGGGAAGGTGGTATCATGGAGAGATTTTCTGATGGCCTATGTTGACATTCAGCCAGAAGTCCCTGAGTAGTGCAGATTTCATTGCTCTGAAAACATCCAACATCTCATGGAAGGGGATTTCTTCGGGTGGAACCATCACATGCTGGCACTGAGGTGCTGCTGTCCATTGCCCAACACAGAGACAGATTGGGCAGAGCAATTTCATGTTTCTCCAGGACTGGCTGTGCCAGCTCACTCTGCATGGTGAAGATCCCAGATAATTCTGATGTGTTGTGGTATTTTCTGGGTTCCCCATATGGAGGAGGAATTGAGAATCTGACTCCATGTTCTTAGAAGGCTAATTTATTATTTTATGATCTATACTAAAGAATGCCATACCAAACTATACTAAAGAATAGAGAAAGGATACAGAGAGAAGGCTAAAAGATAATAATGAAAAATTCATGACTCTCCAGAGCCCCGACACAGTTGGCTGTGATTGCTCATTAAGCCAAAACAATTCACATGAAACCAATGAAACAATGACCAGTTGGTAAACAATGCCCAACCACATTCCAAAGCAGCAAAACACAGGAGAAGCAATCAGATAATTATTGTTTTCATTTTTCCCTGAGGCTCCTCAGCTTCCCAGGAGAAGAAATCCTAGTGAGGGGATTTTTCAGAAAATATGATGGTGACAATGTTAGAGCCCTGTATGTGCAGTTTTCCCCTGTACAGCCTGTCCCTTGCTTGGGGAAATAAGTAGGTTGAGCTTGACAGTGTCACATTGGTGTTTTTCTTACACCTGGGGTAGATGGGAACTAGAAAATCAGGGCTAGGGAGAGGAAAGAGGGATGGAAGGATGTCTTTGTCAACATGAAAATAAGAAAAAAACCAAAATCAGAAAGTGTATGGGAAAAGTGTGAGGCTTCAGTGACTGGCTGAGAATTGTCAGTGGATCAGAGACAGAACCAAGGGTGAAAGGAATTGTCCTCAGAGATGGCAATCTGCCATCTGATCCTTGTCAGTAATGTCTGGGGATATGACCACACACTGAAACAGGTCCTCCCTTCCTGTCCCTTCAGAAAACAAGGCCAACATTCCTTGCTGTTGCCATTCTCATGGGAAATGGATGTCAGGGAAGGAGCTGCTAGGGATGACAAGCCAGCTGCCTGCTCCCCTGTGCAGCTCTCTCTTCAGTCTGGGTCTCTGTGTGCTCCAGATTCTGCTGTCTTGACGGAGGAGCTTGAACAAAAATATCAGAAGAAAACTTACTTGGGTGACTAAGCACTAAAAAATGAAGTAAAAGACTTATTATAGCCAGCCTGATAGATGAAATTATGTTGAAAAATGAGATTATATACGGGAAAGCTATTGGCAGCCTAAGGGAAAAAGAAACCTCACAATTAAGCAAAGTTTCTTTTCAATTATTGCTATTAATAAGCTGTGGTTGTAATGATTGGATACAATAAATGTAGGTAGAGGTTACATTAGCTGCTCTGAGACTCCTGATTTTCCTTCTAACCAGTGATCTGCTTAAAGAGAAAAGCAAAATGTATTACAGGTCGCCAAAATTTGCTGGTGGATTGCTTCCCTGACCCTGTTTGGTGCATTCACAGCATCCCAGCTGCCAGGCTGGCTCAGGTTGCTGGGAGCATGGGGATGCTGGGACACTGGGATCAGGCAGTGCCCGAGGCACAGCTCCCCAGACACCCTCCCACCTAAACTGACAGGCTGTCCCAATTCTGGATCAGTCTGAGCATGGCTGAACTGCTTCCTCTGACTGCAGTTAACCTCTACATGAACAAATGCTTCAATCTTTGGAGCGTGAGGTACCGACTGTCAGTGGGAATTTAAAAAAACCCTTCAAAGATAAAGGTCTCTGCAGCCTTTTGTTTCATTTCCTGCACGTCACGCAGATCTGATGTTTTCAGTGAATGCCTCTGAATTAATGGTGTTTACTCCTTGAGTTAGGAATGAGATCTGCAATAAATGAGAATGTCTCTAAACCATCCTTCATGCTGAATGTTACAAACCTGCCAATACATGTGGAAAATCACATTTACCTGCTCCACAGACTATTCCATCATCTTAACCACTAACACAGCTCCACAGTGACATGGAAGGACAGCAGAGCTGTGCAGTGCCCAGGGTGTTTGGTCTCTCAAAAGGCCAGGGCAGGTTCCTGTGGTACATTCCAGATGTGTTCCCACTGCATCACTTGCAGACATTTCTGAACAGCAGGGAGCAGCAGGCAGGGCCAGCTCGTGCCTACTACAGGAATTATTTGCCATAGGCATGGATGTTCTACATTCCTGCTCTCTGTTCTTCCTCACAGATTTATATGTCAGTAGTTCCCAAGAAGTTTCCATTGGTTCCCTGGGAGTCCAAAAATCTTTTTTGATCTTTGAGTAGCTTTATTTTTCTTAAGTCCACCTTCAACACTATGTAGCAGTCTGTTCTGCATATTCCTCTTCTGTTTTTCCTCTCTCCATTCCCCTTTATATTCTCTGCTTTCCTCAGGTTTCTCCTGACCCCCTACCACTGGTACTATGAAGGTGCACAACAAAAGCTACACTTCTTTACATGATTTAATTTCATATTTATACTGCATAGAAGACAAGAAGTCCTGCAAAGCCATTAATAAAGTGAAAATTCACAGCATATCTATGTATAAACCTTAATCTAAATAATTCTGTCATTGCTGCTGGGCTCAGCTGCCATGTGCTGACAGGGCACTGATAAAATACACATGTGATGTATCTCCATCCTTAAAAACACATATAAAAGAGCTATATACCAACGAGACCAATTATTGTTCACTCTGTATAATGAAATGTGCCAAAGCCAGCAAGGATCATTGTGAACAAATCGATCCCCTGTCTCAGGCTTTTCTGGTTGCAGCACCAGAGGAGTTCTCAGACAGACCTCCCACTCCCAGCAGTTATTCTGCCACTCCTTGCAGCTGCCTTTATAGCCTGGTCTTGAAAATTTTGCTCATGGAGACTCCACAATTAGACCAGGGAACCTACCTGTAGGCTCTGCCTTCAGTTCATAACTGAAGGAAATGGTTTGCCTGAAAATTTGGAAGGCAAAGTATGTTGGGAAAAAAAGAATTCTTATGTTTATTTTTGTTTCTTTCACTCTAGGGTGCTGAGCAACTGGAAGCAAACAGAAGGGGAGCAAAAAAACCTTCAAAGAGATGTGGCATGTAAACCTCTATCATTTCTGGGTTTGGGGTTTTTTCATCCAGGAGGGCTAATGCTTCAGAAAACAGCATTTAACTTGCTGGCCAGGAGTTAGAGAATGATCTGGCAGGACTGCCCAGCTAACAAAGCAGCAAGAGAAAAGCAGCACAGATGAATGCAGAGCAGTGCACATGGTGAAGTGACCTTAATTCTACGTTTTCAACAGCTTTTGTCACCAGGCGTTCTCCCACGTCACAGCAGACAGTGCTTGCAGGATGAACCTTCTATCCCCTGAGCAGCAAAAACACCAGCAAGGGAATATATGGATTAACTATCTTACTTATATGGATATATGGATAAACTTTTGGTACTCCATGAGGCTGTGGTGTGCCCAGGCTTCTGAGAGGCTCTGGCCACTGCAAAAATGAGATTTTTCCAACTAGAAAGGGTACAGATAAGGGGAGTCAGATTGTTTCCTATTTCTGACTCATCTCTGCTATAGAAGAAAGCAAAAAGATTTGGTTTCCTCATTTTGAAAAAAGAGATTAACTGAGGACATGGTAGAGGTCTAGAAAAACATAACTGACATGGGGCAGGTAGTGAGGGAATTATTAGTCATTATTTTTCATTAGATAGAACCATGGGGCACTCAATGAAACCATCCAGCAGCAGGTCACAGACAAATGAAAAGAAAAACACTGGTACATATAGTGCCTAATTGTATTGCAGGACATAACATCCTGTTGTTTTATAAAATCCTGATTTGTTTGGATGCCCAAAGCATAAATAAATTCTGAAAGCTGCTAGATGGCTTCCTAGAAGGAAAGGTCTGTTAAGGACAGTTAGACAACATTACATAGTTACAATTTCTAGATGAGAAAGTTTCTAAACTAAAACTTGCTGGAAATTGGAGAAGTATCTTGGAAAAAATATGAATCCAAGATTGGTTTGATGACTTTTTCTTTACTACCAGTGCTTTAGTAGAAAGACAAGACATCAGATGTGGTATATGCATATAGTACAGCTGTTTGTCTTCTATTTTGTCAGAATGACTATTTACAAAAGCTATATATAGTCAGAAATGGGAAATTATATTAGAGTAATTGGCACTGATTGTTTCCATGAGAACATCAAACACTCAAAACCAACACTACTTCTCCCTTAAAGGAAATCTAATTGTAAAGAAAGTTCAAAGTTTTAAAGTTGGAGGAGTGGAGACATGAGAACAATAGAAATTTATACAAGTGAGAAGAAAAACAGAGAACACAATGAAGTAGCCCTCCTGTGAGGTTGATATCTGATCTCCAGTAAAGTTGTGAGCTTTTCTGTTGTTTGCAGCGTTGTTTCCATGTGCAGGGTTAAATTTTGCAAGGAGTCCATAGGGCAAAATGATGACATTTTCATATCTGTCATTTTTCTCCATCATGAGGGGTAGGAGGAAAAATTAGACTTTTTTTTCTGATTGAACCCAGAATTTTGTAGTCAAATCATGTAAACTCAAGAAATGCAGAGAAATAAGAAGAATAAAGAAAGGAGCACTCATGTACAACCAAGCATTTTTCTTCACATTGTTTCTAAAGGTGATGCCAAGAAATTTAAGACAGGCTTAAATCAAAGTGTTGCCTTAAGCGTCAGCATTTAATTTCCTTCCAGCTCACATCCCATCCAGTGACAAAGACAGATTAGGAATTTGATCAACAAGAGACCTGATTTCCATTTTGATAAGGAACTATAATTACTAGAACCATCTTGACAGATAGGTACTGTAAGAAATTAGTATTGCTGGAAGAGAAATTTGTTTCTTCAGCTACAATAATGAACTGGTTTTACTGGTTATAGAGGCACTGGTTACCTCAGTGGCTCTTTAACAGATTTTGAGAAAAGACTCTTCAAATTGTACAAACCCAGGAAAGATGATAATGTTCATCTCCAATCACAGGACAACTAGATTAATGATTTCAACCTAAAAATTATCACAGATTATTCAGATGCATATTAGAGATTCTTTATATCCCCACTGAGTCTCGCAGTTTTAGAATGTTGTTGTTTAAAGGTGGTGATTATTTGTAATTTTTGGTATCACACATCTTACTGAAATTTAAATCACATTACTAGATATGAAGATGTAATTAGTGTCTCAATACAATGCAACATCAAGTTAGTTGCCCAGATACAAAGGACAGTTTTGCTTCCATTTCATGGCTGTACACCTTTAAATCTTTTCAGAGTCTAAAACTTAGGCGTAGGAGTAGATATTGTGTTTGGGTTTCTTTCAGCATATTTCAACTGAAAAGTTTCAGATTTTTTTTCTTGAGAGGATGGGCCATGTATACTTGTTTTGTTTTTTTTTTTTTTCCCTAGGAGGGAATCCTAATAAATTCCATCAGCTTTTCCTCATGGGTTTTTTTTTTGCCCCCAAAGACCTGTATCCTGGTGCCTGTGCCCAGACAGAATGGTGTATGTATATACTCATTGGAAAAGGAAGAAGTTCTTCTAAAATAATTTTTTTCAGCTGCATTTCTCTATACTCCTGTGATTTGCATTGTTATCAGGCCTCACTCCTGTCAGAAAAGCAGCAGGAATAGCTTTTATTTTCCAGCAGAAATTTCCATATGGGTCAGCCTTTTTGATCTTCTAATATTCTGCAGCACTGGAGAACAAACTCAGACAAATTATCATCAACACATGGAAGCTGGAGATAGATGACTGGAAGTTTTTTGGCCCCATTTTTCTCTTATTCAGCCCAAACTACTTTATTTTTAGATTATGCTACTTTGTACCCCTTCCATAAATACTCCACTCTTCCCTTTGATTGCAAGTTCATAATTAATTTATATTAACACATTTAAATCCAGAACAGGCACTCATATAATGATTTGCACATTTTAATAGTTCTTTGCCATCTCCTGTCTCTTCCTCCATTGATCATCTACCCTACTATTTCTTACCAGAATTAATAAACTTTAATCCAATTGGTAAAGCCCTGGATAAGCTTCATGTGCAAAAGTTACAGTGCTGAGCCCAAATTTGCTTTTTCTTCTGTCTTGTGCTAACAGATACAAGAAAATAATAACTCATGAATAAGGGTTGTTCATGAGTTATTATTATTGTTCATGAGTCCTGTGTCCTTCAGATTCAGTGCTCCCAGTTCCTCTCCATTTATTCCAAATAAATGCTCTGTAGCCACCAATTTGATGTATTTTATTTGCCTGACCTAGAAAACAACTCCTGGCTCATCCATATCCTACCTGCAGTTTCTGCACAGCCCAAGGGTGTCCCAGGATGTGAACACTCCAGGTTGGGTTCAGTTTTCTTGTTCAGGGAGGATGTGATAGAGAAAGCTGCTCACAGAGCCTTCAGAAGAGTGTCTAAACACCAGATTTACTCTAAGAACTGATCAGGAAATTATACAAAGCTAAGGCTTGCTATCAGCAAGGACTGAAAGCAGTTCCTCTTCTCAGCATTTTTCCACATTCCACCCCTCCAGTCCTCAACTTCTGGGCGGCAGCTTCAGCTTTGTTCCACCCAGTTCCAGGCCAGATCTTCACCTTCTCACTCTCTCCAGAAACTCCTCATCAAACAACTCCTTTTTAAAAAACCCTGCTTGCTTCTACCCCATGGCTTTCCTTGAGGACTTCCATGCCTTGCCAGGTAATGCAAGGCTTATTACCTGCTCCTCAGACAGGAGACAGAGTTATTCAGATTACTTTAACTAGAGCTTTGTTCCTTTTCTCCACAGAAAATATTAAAGCAACACCCAAAGATCCAAGGTTCCAGTCAAAAGTAATTTATTACAACCCTTTCTGCTTTTGCAGGTATGTATTTTTCATCAAGCACCGTCGAAGTGGCAATTAATGCATTTCTGCCCTTTTTTTGGCCCATCAGAGCAGCACAGTTACCACATGCTAGTTTCCAAACCCGGATGCATCACTTTGTCATACCAACCTTACTTTGATTTTTCCAGCTCACATGAAGAAGGAGCTCTTGATAACTGGGTCAACAGGAGGACAACATTTAATTACAGTTCAGAGTAGTCTTGATCATATGTTTCCTTCTCTTTGATGAAACCCAAATAAGATCAAAGACTACAGGTCTTCTTTTCTGCCATATGGACCCTGCACTGAACAGTTGATTAAAAGTGTTTTTGGCATTAAACAGTTGGCTCCTTTCCGAACATAAAAACAACTTTTGCAGAATCAAAATTTTCCACTAAGAAAACTTTCTGTTTACAATTAGAACAATTGAAATATTATTTTCCTTGTACTCAATGAAGAATATACTGAAGTTCAACTTCAACTTCTTCCAAGTTACCCAAAATGTTTCATTCTGAAGGACTTCTACAATTAACTGCAAATGCCAATTGCCGTGTCTTGTATGATAGAAATTAGAGTGTCAATCTCCATTCTTCCTTAATGTCTTGGTATCTGTGACACAATTCTGTGCATTCTTTATTTAAAAAACATGAATGTTTCATTGTGGGAGCCACAGGATTTTCATAGCGTTATGGAAAATGTGCCTGACCAGAAAATTCTGCTTTATAGTGGGTATTCAAAAGTAACATCCAAGATGCAATGCACAATATTGAAAAAGCTTCATGTGACAATCACTCTAAAGTCTTTTTAAAATTAAGAATTATTTTTCAGATAATATGACTTGGTCCTATGAAGTTATTAATATGATTATTGCACAGTGCAGCAGCATTCACTGGTTATAGAATCAAGTTCTGTTAGCAGTCACAACAAATTGACTCCAAGTGGGGCTGCACTACCTTATTTGAACCCAAAATTTGGTCTGTGTTACTGTAGTTTCACGAGAAGTTAGAGCAAACTGTGTTTCCCTTGCTCAATGTCAAGCTGCTTTGTTTTCACACAAATTTTTAGCACTTTCAGAACAAAATCTTAGAGGGAAAACACTTCATATTTGTATTTTCAAAAGTGCCTAAAACTTGTATAAAGATCTGATGTATATTTAATATTAATATTTTTCTCTGAGAAGATGCAAAATGAGATATTTATTTCAAAATCAGGATTTTTTTCCTGGTCACTTATTTAACTCTTTGTTCTGCTGGCCAATTACAAATGGTTTTGGCAGCATCACACAGTCAAGTATTTGTAAGTTTATACTGCATTACAGTACAAGGAGGTTTTTTGTGCAAGTACCCAAATTAAGCACTTGAACATTCAGGAAGTACTTACCATGGTAATTCTTAATCCATAAGTACCAAGAGATTTTACATCATGGAATTTTCTTCTATTAAAGGGTCAGGTTCTGTCCCTGCCTACAAACCACTGAGGTATGTGTGAAACCAAGCTTGGCCCAGCTGAGCTGCTGTGACTGATGCACTGAAAAATAAAAGCAGATAAACTTGATTATCAAGGTGATGAGATGTTTTTCTGATCCCTGGGCAGGTGAGTTTTGCCCTTGACTTTAGGAACAGGCTACCCAAGGAAGTGGCTGGGTCACCATCCCTGGAGATATTTAAAAGATGTGTAGATGTGACACCTGGGGATGTGGTTTTGTGGTGGGCTGGAAGTGCTGGGTTAATCATTGGAGGCCATGATCTTAAAGGGCTTTTCCAACCTAAATGATGCCATAATTCTCAGATCAGATTGTACTTCAGATCTCTGATGTACAGCACCCCTGCTCTGTGCCCAGCACAATTTTAAATGTCTCCCTCATGGCATCCCTCAATTTCTGCTTCACCAAGGTAAGACCAGGCTAGCTGGGAGAAGACAAACATTTTTCCTGAAGCATCCACCATAACCTCATCCTCTCCAATGAGGACTTTCACCGTCACTTCAGCTGTGACATCTTGTAAAGCTGCTACATAGTTTTATGCAACAGGCAAAGAGACTCACATGCATCGCTGGGAGCATCAGCAATGGCTTTCCTGGAGCCTGACACCTTCCCTGTGCACTCCACTGACAAAATGAATTTACAGCAGACATCTCCCTGGAAAACTAGGAGAAGGGAGCCAGGCATGTGACAAAGCCATCAGGGAAGCTGCCCCAGTGCCAGGCTGTCCATCACCCCTTCCAGAAGGAAGCAGTGCCACTCCGGAGGATTGTTTCTGGCTCTGTTGGGCTGCCGTCAGAAGCTCCCCGCCCTTCTGAGTTTAAGGGTTGCAGAAGCAAAGCCCAAACGTTTGGCAATTTATAAAAACAAGGTTACTTTGTTTCCCATCCTAATTTTTCATTGCCTCGGCTGCTCTGCTGGCAGGCAATTCCATGAAGATACGGTCTGATAAACTGACTTTGAACACAGAATCAATTGTGTGATTTAAAGCAAGAGCCCAAACTCAGCCAGCAAGTCATAAAGCAAAAAATTCATTAGAAAGGGAGCTGCAGCAAGCCACTCTAATAAGGGGCATCCTAATAGTTTTATGTTCAAAGCAGCCTTTAATGATAAATAATACTGTGTTTGAGAAGTAAAGAGACTGAAATAATTGTTTATGAAATTGCAATATATGGTTAATTTAGAAGAAAAGAAAGATTCACAGACATGCAGATTTTTAAATCCTTTTCCACAGAGCTGCCTGATACAAAGGCCATGAAAGACTGGTTGTTATTAAGTGAGATCACTCATGGCATTTCTTTTCCTCTTTCTAGCCACAGAAAAGGCAGTAAGGAAAATTAGACTGACAAATCTTCCCCTAGATGGAAAGAAAAAGCAGAGCAAAAGAAAATCCATCTGTTCTCCCTTGTGGAATTTCATGTTATCCCATATAAGGCCAAGTTTATGCAGCATATGCATCAAAAACCGTAAAACCCTGAGTGTTATAAAACCACCAGGACAACTGCCAAATGCCAGGTTCAAGGCATCTGTAAGAGGCTAAGACAAAATTCAGGGCACTTTGGGATTCCAGTGCATGGTAAGCTGCACTAGAATAAATGGCACAACAGATGAATATTTCATGTCTCTCAAACTAAGGCATCTTTTTTAATAGGGGAGAGACCCAGCAGAAGGGAAGGGCTGATCAGCTGAGCCTCACTGCCAGCAATGGGATGGTTCAGTGTGTGCCCCCCAAACATTCCTGCTCTGGGAAGGCCACCACATGAAGACCAGGAGACTCAGAGCCCCACCCAACCTGGCCTTGAATGTTTCCAAGGATGGGGCATTCACCACCTCTTTGGGCAACCTACGCAAGTGTCTCACCACCCTTATATTCTCCTTTTATCTTGTCTGAATATTTTAAACCCATTGTCGCTTGTCCTGTCACAACAGGCTCTGCTAAAATGTCTGTCCCCCTCCCTGCCTGGCTGCAAGGCAGAGCAGAGAGGTGGCAGGTGTCCCTCCATCCCTCAGGCCACTTTCCATTGCTACTCCCCAAATCCAAGTCCCCAGACCTCTAGGCTTTGGAAAGAACAGCCAGTGCCAGAGAAATGATGATCAATACTTTCATGCCAGTGTTATAGTCCTGACCAAGACAACCTTCTCTCTGCTGACAGGGCTGAAGCCCCTAGCTGGGAGCAGAGGCACACGGCAAATTTTGGGTTTCTAGCAGCAAGGCAATGGCCACAGGCCCTTAAAGAACTGACAGATGTTGCAGTGCCGAATGCAGTCTCCACACTGTCATCTAGTGGATTTAGTGGTGATAGCCAGAGCTCAGTTAATTACTACACTAATTTCACTGAACGTAACTGCAGCTTAAATCTTCTTTTTTTCTGTACTTTCTGCTTTTTCTCATCCAGTTCTCCTTGGATTTCTCCTTTCTGAATCCTCCTTTTACAGTAATTTTATTCTCATTGTTTTAAACCTTTACTACAACAATGCCTTTTTCTTTGGGTTTCTGTAATTCCCAGGCAGGCTATTTCCCCACTGCTAGCCAGTGACTGCAGAATGTATTTCCCTTTCTTTTAGGAGACTCTATCTTTTCCTTAAATTAGGGTAGAAATAAATTATGTGTGCAGGGCAGCATAAATGCCCTTAGAGGTTTATTATGAGTGATGCAAGTGCCCTCTGTTACCCCTCCAGGCTTCAAATTCAGCTTTACAGGCTGAGCACACTGGGTGTCTGTATTTACACGGCGCCTCTGCCTCCCCAGGCTGCAGCCCCACAGCTTGCAGGCTCCTGCTCTGAAAAAGTGCCAGATAAATTCAAGTACTACACACACAAGGAAAACAAAATTATGCCAGTTATGTTTGCCTAACCCTAACAAGTATGGAACTATGATAAACCTAGTAGTGTGCAGGTATGATAAATATTAGCAAAGGGGAGTATGACGGGCACCCGAAAATTCTGAGTTCTCCCAGTTCAAGAAGGTCTGCAGGGTGCAGCTGTTGGGTCCATGCCCATGGTGGTGTGGAGGTGTTTGTCTTTGTAGCTGTGGACTCCCAGACAGTGGGGTTTTCAATGCTGATCCTATTTTGCTAAGCCTGCCTCTTGGTATTTGATTTTCCCCTTCATCCTCTAGGTTGTAGTGACCTGTGATCTTCCTTCTGTATTGCTCACTGATGGAGCCAGATTGTTCCACATTCCTGGGAAGTCAGCTCTGAATCTGTCCCAGAGACAGCCCACTATCAGATAAGCAGAGCCCCTGATGCAGGGAAGAATGATGAGGACTTTATAGTATCAGAAGGTTAATTAATTACTTTATTATGCTATATTATCCTATACTATATTACACTACCTCTAAAGGAAATTGCACAAGCACTCAACAAAATTTCTTGACTGTCTCCTGACCATCAGTCAGGACACAGCTTGTAGAGATTGGTTAGGAAAATAAAATACTTACACTAGAATTTAATTAAGTAAATTTTTTTAGGCAAATAATTTTCTAACATGCTGTGATTACATTGCAAAGGTTCCATACTGTTGTCTCCTTATCACAAAAGTTCCACACCGCCTTGGTGTTTCTCGTGGGCACCTCCTCAGAGCTCTGACTCTTTCGTCTTCACAAAGCAGCCACTGACTCCCGTTCCCTTCTCACTCAGCCACCCCACTCTTTTATAGCATCTTCTTCTCACTGGTTACAGCTGTGGCTGTTAAAGTCAGGCCTGTTCTTAATCTTTGATAATTGGCCCAGCTGCAACTCCTTAGGGGTAAGGTTACTTTCTACACTGTCTTTATTTTCTTATATTCTATCTCCCTACACTAATACATCCTACATGTTTCAAAACACAGGAGCAGTAAATGATATAAGAATTTTTTTGATCTCTGCTCCTCTCATGCTCAGAGAATGTGAATCCCACAGCCCACCACTCCATCCCCATCCCACAGCTGCTTTCCTGAGGAGTCAGCTCCCCAGGCTCACCCAGAGACAACTGATCCCTTCTCTCTCTCTGCAGCTGGTTCAAGCACTGGGATTTTGCAACATCAACCCTATGGTCTTACCAGATGTTAAATCAGCAATTAGCTAAATATATTACCTCCAGGTCAGCAATTCTCTCACCATTTTGCAGTTATAGTAAGTCTGTTATTTGGCCAGTCTCTGTCCTACAGAAGAAATGCTAAATATATTTGTGCTGCTTTGGCAATTTTGTCACTGGCCCATCTCAGCTCAATGGTACCTTTTCTGTGACTCTCCACTGCCTGCAGCTTCTCTTACAAAACTGAGAGAGAAGGGAAGAGGATTTGTCAGAAGTTGTAAACAAAGGATATGAAGCCATTGACGTGCAGCAAAAAGGAGAAATGCAACTTTAAACATTCAGTCTAACAGTTTACAACCATGCTCCAGAGCAGCTTTTCTTCTCTGCATCTGTGCTTCTGCATTCTATCAAAAACGTCCTGGATGAGAGAGGTTATTTTTAATTTTAAAAATCAGTTTAATAATCATTTTAATGAGCCTCTGAAAAAAAAAAAAAAAAAAAGAGAGGCATCCTCCACTGGCCACAGTATTGATCTATTTGATCCATCAGGGAAAGTAAGCAATTGCTACATTCATGGCTGACTCCTAAATAAAAGCTGGGAGTGCAGGAATCAGTCAACCTCCTCTAGAGAAACCTGGATTGGCTTCTTCAGCGATTAATTTTCAAGAAGTGAGATTGACTCAAATGATGATAAGCAAATGAAGAAGGACATGACACATAAAGACAAAGAATTGGGAGCTAACAACAACTGCTGGAAATCAAGTCTGTGTTAGACCTTGCTAACAGGCAGCCACTCTCTGGGACATGACAGCTAATCCACCCTGTCACCAAGCCTTTAACAGAAACTGTCCCTGCTGGAAGGGCCACTGCAGTAACAGAAGCCAGGAGGAGAACAGTTATTTCAGAACAGAATTCCTCTTCTGTATCTTATCATGAACACACAGACTAAGTCTCCCAAGTAAGGCAAGCAGATATACTTACTCTGGT
Organism: Ammospiza nelsoni; assembly: GCF_027579445.1. NCBI lineage: Eukaryota > Metazoa > Chordata > Aves > Passeriformes > Passerellidae > Ammospiza > Ammospiza nelsoni. The sequence goes on from NC_080637.1 coordinate 63,515,992, forward strand.
ACTGGTGCTTCAGCTCATTTGTGGGGGTAAGCAATGTGACACCCTGCTCTGCATTCACCACTCAGAGCTCTCCAAACAGCTTTGAGTTGTTTTAACCCCACTCCAGGCAAAGCATCCTGCTACAGGATGAGACTTGCCTCCAGGAATTTTTAAGTTAATTAGTTTCCAATTATTAAAAAGATTTGAGTTGTGATTCAGATTTTTCTTTTGGGAAAAAAAAAAGAAATATTTATGCATAGGTAACCCTTTTATATTTAGTATTAATTTAATGTTTATGACAGGTTACCCCCATTCCAGGCCCAGCTTCTCTCCATCACCCCAGGCACCTCTCCTCCCTCTCTTGCAATCATTGCAGGGTACAACACACTCAGTTCTTTCATTGAGGCAATGGACAGAGCGGGGCTACAAAAACACAACAGGGATCCCTTCTGCTGGAATCCCAGAAGACCTCTGGCCAGCTCCATATAGAAAACAGCACTTGCAGGTATAAGTAGCATCCATGTCTAGTGCTCATTAACTCTGAATTTGGCCCTTCTGTTCCAAACACACAGAACAATGGAGTGAGTGAGGTTCTCATCAAAACACTGCAGAACAGCTCTCTGCAGTTGCTTTTCTCCCTTGCCACAAAGCCTCCCAGGAGTACAGAACAACTGAAAGCCCCTTGCACTAACCCAGAAGAGTGCTTCCCTCCCAGGCAGCAGTGGGCTTCTCATCTTACTGCACTTCCTAATCCCTGAGAGACTTTCTCTATGCTGTGTATGGAAATTTACCATCACAGTACTAAATGAGTACAAGGCCACAAAACCAGTGAAATTTACAGAGCCATTAAACCCTAAGAACTTACCCTGTGTGTTGAATAGTCACCTCCAAATATTAAACATGTCCATTTCGTCCTGTGCTCTTTTTACGATATTCTTTCTATAAAAAGTGTATTTTTGTAATAATGTTTTAAAATTTAAGGTTTAGGGACTCATGCATCTTGTCTGTAGCTGTTTAAGGTCTTATCAGGGGAGAAATATGGATTGGATGTACTTGCACAGAACAGGTTCAACCATAGTAAGCTGCATGAGATGAAGAGCAGAAACGCTGAGAAGCAGCATCAGGCTTCCCTATGGAAAGTTCTACTTGGCTCCTGTGGCTGCCCATTTATCTTGTAGCTGCTGGAGATGCCCACAGGTGAGACAGGCAGTGTTAGAGGCAGTTGTGTCTGCTCTCTATCTGTCTGTCAAGCCAGCATGATCACAGTAAGGTCTGGTGTTTACACGTGACATTTATGCACACATCCACAGTGCTCATTCTGTGGAGCAGATGGTCTCCAGGCTTTTCTCTGTAGCTACTCCTTGCAGCCCTACCACTGCTCCTTACAGATGTTTTCCTTCCAGCAGCTGTCTGAATGGATAGTGGCCAACTTATGAGCCATAGCAATTTATCAGAGAGATTCCAGTATCAGCAAGAAAGATCCCAGCCATACCAGATCAGTGCAGGCACAAGTCACCATGTAAACACTATCACACAGCCAAGATGCACTTCTTGGTGTAAGGGAGGAAGGAGACACAGCTGCTTCCACTAGGACTCAAAAACTGGCATTCTTGCTCATTAGGTGCACAAGATCAGTGAGAAGACTTCTCCAAATATTTAGAAGATAAACATCATGGGTCAATGGATCAAATAATTTCCTACTGGAAAGAATTCACTCAAGCATTTATGTCAGCTTCATGTATCATTGTGCAGAACAAAACTCAGATTAAATTCCTGATAAGAACTCTGTTTTGTTTGTACTGGGTACACTGAAGGCTGCAATAACTCTTCCTTCATGCAGGCAGTATAATGCAGGTAATTAAACTCTCAAGAAAATGAAAAACCTTTTCAGAGTTGACAACATTACTACAAAATCCTCCAGTGGCAACATTCCCGACAGACTAACAGTTTGACATCCAGAGAGAGAAACAAACTAATAAACTTGCAACTACAACAAGGAAGATCCATCACTTATTTTAAAGCTGCATTTCATCTGCAGGAATATCTTCAATTTCTATATAACTGCAATAAGCACAACTTCATATTGTTAGGAAAAAAAAGACAAGGTGTAGTCCTCAAAAGTTTATTTCAAGTATAAAAATTGTTCAGTAAGGTATCTACAGGTTTTTTGTTCAGCATAAAGGTTTAATAAGATAGAAAGAACCAAGTACCAAATCTCTGTAAAAATACGATTTGATTTTAAACTTTGAGTAACAGTGAAAAGGCACTTCAACAAAAGATAGCCAATGACAAATACAACTGTTATGTCACAGTGAATGTGTAAGCAAACATAATCTAACACTTTATAAACAAAGAAATTAATCACAGTCTAGCTGAACTCAGCAACATAATCCAGACAAGAGTGGATCTGAACTTCCTGCACTTCAACAAAAGAAGTGCAAAGAAAGAGAAAGAAAAGCAAGAGAAGTCTCCAGTAAACTAAGGGTCTGCAGCACTGTGTTCAAACTGTGAACTCAGAGCTCAGTTCACACAAGCTCCACAAAAAGAAATGTAACAAAACTGGGTAGCAGCATAAATACTTCATAAATGCCCCTGACCTGTAGGCTTGCATTGAGGGGTTTATGTTTCTAGTCCCAGTTTAGAAAAAAAACAGTTTCTACAAAAACAGAAGCACAACCATCAGACTACCCTAAGGGGGAAGGAAACAGAAGTGTAATGCTTGGGAATCCACTGCAGTCCCTTTGCAGCAGAAATATTCTTCCACTGCCAGCAATGGAAAGTATAGTAAGTAGAAGTTTTCGAGAATCAGGAAAGAAAACAGGCTATGACAGTATAAATAAGTTTGTTATTTTTTGGTCAAGATTCAATGAGCTACTCTATCTTAGAAAAAACAAAGAACCAAAAATGCCAAAAGAAACAATACGTTTAAAACAGCATTTACAGCACCAAAGAATATCTGGACAATAAATACAGAATAAGATGGTAATTATTCACAAATATGAGGAAATGGGGAAGGAAATCTTCAACACCCACCAGAAAACTGTGGGCTTTTAAAATTATTCAGCAACATGAAGTAAACAGAAAAAAAATCATCTTAGTGTTGGCATTTTTTTCTCAGTAATAGTAAGACCTTTGATACAGGAGTGCTATCAAGACTTTTGCATCTTTTTTTCCAGATACATTTTCCTGTAGGTCTGAAACATCTCTTTTGAGTCTTTGACAGGAATGTGAAGAGTCTCTCCTTCTCCTTCCAGGATCTGTATAGCTGTATCAAGGGGAATACTGTCCTCAGCTGCAAGACAGACAAGCATGTTAAAGCAAGAGTCTCACAGGACTCCTCTCCTTACACATGTGGTACCTAAGACTTTCCAGGGTCAAAAAAAGGATGCCACAAACTTCATTCCTCTAAAGCACTTCAGATTTAAAACAATCTCCAATGCATCTTTAAGCACAAAATGGCTATTTGGGTGTCTTCACAAGAGAGATTTCTGCAGAGTATTAAGAGAGGTATGACAGAAAACATGCATTTGTGCAAGGAAGAGAAGAAGCAAGAGGAAGGGCTAAAATGATGGCAACACCAAAGCCCAAGGACACAGGCAACAGCAACAAAAGATGCACAGGATGCAAACTATGTTACTTGCAACACCACAACATCATGCAAGCCCTCTGTTCTAAAGCTAAGAAGCAGATGGCAAGAAGGCCACAGAATGCATTCTGTTTCCTGATAGACCACTAGAAAAACAAATTAGAGCTGGAGAGGCACCTAAAGCAAAGAAACAAGGACAGCTGGGAGCAACCTCACCCAAGATTTACAAAGGATGGAACAAACAAGATCCTGAGATGAAAATTGCCACTGTTGTGACAGTTGATTCCTAGAGGGTATAAAAGACCATCCAAAAAGCAATTTGCCATTCAAGAGAAATTAGGAAGATGTCATAGTGGCCCCACTTTTCCTCTGGGTGTCACACAAATTATCTTGTCCAGACTACTGGGACACACAGTTCCTGGAACTTGTGAGCACAGGTGTTATGTGTGGACAGCAGCAAAGTACTGTGAAAGCCAGATTTATTTTAAAAATCACTTTCTGTTTTTGCACTAGATTCTGCTACATCACTTTCTATATTTTAAAGCATGAAAGAGTCTTTATATACAATCGAAAACTGTATTTAAATGTTACTAGTGCTACATCCAAGTTAATGGCACAGGAAAATTTCAACATTTCCAACAACATATTCATAAAGCAATAAAAAGCTATACAAATCTTTGAGACTTGTAAGTCTATTCTGTGGTATCCATTTAATCAGGAGAATGGGTAAATTATAATTTTAAATACTTTATTAAGGTTTACTACTGTAAAGGAACTTTTAAAACGAAGCAAAGAGGATTTAACTTGTATTTCAAATGGGACATTCAGAAGTCACTTCACCTGTAGAGATCTCTTCCAGTTTCTTTTGCTTCACTGGTTCACATTTTAACCAATCTTCTTTTTTACTCTTGACACCTAAAAAGAAATTTTCACAAGATGTTTCTGAGGTTCCTTTATCACAAGTTTTGGCCTCTATTCAGCATTAAATTCTAACACATATACTAGCACATGCAAAAGGAAATTTCCTTTGGGTATGAAAATGACTCCAAGTGCTGACACATACAGCTTGAGAAAAATAAAATACAACATTTGACATAAATATGCTTCAGAATGCACCATGTATAAGGTTGAAAAATGGGGTAGGGGAGAAGAGAAGGAAAAATGGATGTTTAAAGCAAAGATGGCAAAGATTATGGGGACTATGGGCAGGATACACCTGGCCTAAGCCCACTCTATTCCTCAGTGTCACAAAAGATCTCTCCCTCCTCTGCCCAGCCAGACTGATGCACAAGCAGGTGAACAGGGAATACAGATCATATCACCTCTGATAAGATCAGTTTTGACCAGATCACCCTCACTATGCCAAGGGAATCTACTTTCTACAACTTCTACTTTAGAAAGAACTTTAGAAAGCCTTCCCCCAAAGTTACTTGAAACTGCAACGCTTTCAAGTATTCTAATTTCATTCTCTAAGACTTACAGAAAATTGAAGAAAAACTCCCATGTTCTTTTTCAGCTGAAGACACAGCTGTGGTCTGTCAGAGAGCAAGTTAGGATATCTCATCCTTCAGCCTCTACAGTCCCATGTTTTCACTGTCTGCAGCTTTGTGCAACATTAATTTAAAAATGAACACATAGCTTTTATTTACAAATGAATATTTAAGAGAACATCATACCTTCTACAACGACTTTATCTCTTTCTGGAGAATTCTTTGCAGCTAAGCTTTCTTCACCAGGGGCTGGATTCCTGAACAGTATCTCTGGACACAGCTTGAACTCAAGGACTTCCTGCTTGCATGATTTCTCAACTGTCGAGACAGACACATCTTTTTTTGAGTCGCTGCCTTTTGACACTTTGGTGGTTCTATGCCAGACAGGTCTGACAGGTGATGTCTCTAATTTTGTCAGATAGATGCGCTCCTGTGCCGTACGTTTAAACGCCACTCTGTTCAGGTAGTGCTTTTTGGGTTCCTTTTGAAGATGCAGCTTTAGTCTGTTATTTCTTCTGTTTAGGTATAGAAGATTTTTATCAGGAAACATCTTCTCAGAGCACTTGTCTTTGTTTTGACCATCGAGATGCCTTTCTTTGCTAGAAAAGAAGCTTTTAGACATGCTAGAAGATCGAGCCCTTTTTCTCTGCAGTTTAAGCACAGAGCAATCTGCTAAGGAACTCCTTGGTTTCCAACCATTTTCTCCATTCAGTTTTTTAGCTTTGTCAGCATTTAGCAAACAATTGTGCGCAAGCTGCTTAGAACTCTTTCCTTCAGATTGTTTCAATCCTTCCTCTTCCAGCTTTGCTTTTTTAAATTCTCTCTTCCCAACCATATTTTCCTTCATCTTCCGTTTGTATGGCTGCTCTTGCAAAGAATGAACTTTCACAGATTTATGCTGAGAATATTTTGTGTGTCTTGATTTAAAGTCCACAGTGCTACTATCTGAGAATTTTACAGCATCAGCTCGGTAACTACTCAATTTTTTATGTTTCATTTCGGCTGGTAATTTTGTTTGCACTTTGACACTAATTCCTACGTCTTGCTTAAGCACCTCCTTTTTTTCCCTACAGTTTTGTTCTTCAGCTGATTTCTCTTCACAAGTTTTCAATTTTTGTCCTTGACTGACTTCAGAAAGCTTAATTTCAACCGTTTCTGACTTCACAGACTGGCAAATGTCTGTTTTGGATTTCATGGTCAGATCTGGTTTGGTTATATCTTTTGAAAGGGACTCAGTTTTGAAAACTCTCTCCTTCTTTACGGACAACTTTGCCATGTTGTCTGCATATGTATGATCAGTTTTTTCTTGCTCTTTCTTGAAAGAATTTAATTCTTTACTTGACACTTGGGTTCCTTTGTCAATTTGCAGACGTTCCTTCAAACTGCTGCTTTTGCATTTATCAGCATTCTGCTTTTCAAAGGAATTAACTGGTCCAGTCTTTTCCTGCTGTGTTGTAGGCAGTTTGTATTCATTATCCACCTTCAGCCTAGGTTTTTTGTTCATTTCAGAAGTGTATTTGCAAATATCTTTATTTTTGCTAATACTGTCTGGGATTATTTCAGAAATTGTCAGGCCTCCTCCCGCTGCACAGTTTTCCTTTTTCAAGGCATCAGATGGACTTTTTTTTTCTTCTGTCTCCGCAGAGTCAGTATTTTCAGCTTTTGAAAGCTGACAATCATTTTTCTCTGAACCAGGTGTTTCTAATTGAGAGGGACAATGTGGTGTTTTATATGCCACAGCTACACCACCCATTAAAGAGCGATCTTCACTTTTTTCACTGGGCTTAGAAGTTTCTGGTGGGTTTTTTTCCTTCTCACATGGATCCTGACTAGGCTGGACACTGTCTTCAAGCTTGTCCCTGTCAGCTGAAGCCTTTTCTGACTGCTGACTCACTTCTCTCTTGCTGTCACTAGAGGGACCCTGGCTGTGCCCAGGAGGCAGTTCTTGAATCTGATCTGATCTTAACACTGCAGTTTTAGTCTGATTTACTGGGTCCTTCAAATGAGAGTTCTTGTCACAAATTTTAACCTCTTTTTGAGACTGGTTCTCTGCCTCTTCAGCCACTGAACGATTTTGTGTTGCTTCTTTTGTTAGCATATCAGCACCTTCAATGCCATATGGAAACTCCTTCACTAGAGCAAGCAGCTGGTCTTTTAGATATTTACTAGGTTTTGCTCCAAAAAAGTTCACATCCTTTTCCATGCTATTTTTACTGGGCATGGAATTTTGTTTACTGTGGTCTCCTGGAACAGTGGGTGCATTTGTCTTAGCAGTTATGCTGACAGAGAAATCCAGTGAATTTTGAGCTAACTTCTGATTTATATTAGCAAGACTTTCTAAGGAATTTTCAGGATGCTTGGAAGATGCCTTGAATGACGTGCTTTGTTCAGAGGTAGAAACTGCTTTAGGAGGATTGCCACTGCTTTCCTTCTCCAAATGACTTGGTGATTTTTCCAACATTTTTAGCAGCAAGCTCTCTCTTTGGGCAGTGTTATTGCTCAGCTCAGTTTTATTCAAGTCCAGATGTTGCTCCTTTTGCCTTGCTCCAGATGTGTTTCCCTCTGATGGCTGTTTCTCATAGACTGACTTGAACATGCCTGCTATTTGTGGGTTATAAAATTTATCACCTTCAACAAGAGAGCATACACTAGAAATACAAAACATGTTATTTTCCAGCAGAGATGTGGATGTATCCCCTGCCTCTAACACAGCTTGCTTGTCTTCATGGTCTCTTGTACCTTCTTGAGAGATTTGACTACAAAAATTTGTGCCTGATTCAGGAAGAGAAGCCTTGTTTTGTAATCCAAGCTGCCCATTTTGTCTTGCATCTTGTGCAGATTGACTAACTTTCCTTTGATTTTCATCAGCTGCTTTGACCTCTTGCAAATGTGAGTCCACTATTTGTTCCAGAACACCATCACTGGGTGATGACCAACCATTTTCTATAGTTCTTTTGACAGTACTTGCCACACTTAAACCATTTTCCCCCTCTTCTTGCAAGCTACATATGCTCTCTGAGTTGATCACTGGATAGGTTTTACCTTCAGGTGTTGGGATCTTGCCTGCCTGCTCACTTAGTGCTCTTTGTTCACTAAGTACTAAAGGAGAGACAACTGCAACTTGAGGCTCAAAATTTTTTATCAAACTGGAAGTCAGTGTATCAAGCTTTTGTCCCACAGAGGTAGTTGTTACAGGCAAAACAGCCTCATCCATGCTATCCAGAACATTATTTTTTTCTCCCTTCCTTGCGTTTTGGTCAGAGGGTGAAGCCTGATTAGCTGTGGGGCTTTCATTTGACTGTTTATTTTCCACACTTACAGATTCTGGTGAATACTTCCCCCACAGGCGCAGACACGCAACCACCTCTTCCATAGAGTAACTACAATTGCTCTGGCTGCAGGTTGCATTTTCAGTGAATGGTGTTTTTTTCTGAGCGACCTCAGTCTGCAGCTGAGCATCACCAGATGCAATTGTTTCCGATGCAGCAGAGTTTGTGTGAGCCTCAGATGCCTGCTCACCTTTCAGACTTTCTACGTTCTTCTCACTGCTGTCTTTCAGCAAGCTTCCACCCCAGGCAGAGGTATCAAGCAGTGGTTTCTCACTACACAGGAGATTTGTCAGTATTTTATCAGCAGTAGCACCAGCTGTCTTCTCTTTGAGTGCATTTGTGCTGCTCAGCGCAAACTGAAGAAATGATGAGTTCGCAGGGCCAATTTGCAGAGTCTTTGATGCAGCCCTGACAGAGCTCCCTGCTGGAGCAAAACACGAAGCACTGTTCGAGGAAGTCACAACTCCCTGAGAAGAGGCCAAAGCATGCACATCCCTTTGTTCCAAGGTGCTCTCAGGATTATTAAACTGAGCTGGGACTTTGCTCTGAGAGGGAATAGGAGTGAAGCTTGATGAAAGAGTTCCCTGCTTCACCTGAGGGCTACTTTGAGTCACCTCCAATCTTCTGCTATCAGCACTGGCTAGGTTTTTGTCATTTCTTTCCTCATGTGGAACCATGAATGTGGGCCTCTCTGTCCTCACTGCTTCAGATGGGGGAGGCTGTACATTTTGTTTGGGCACACATGGAAGACAATTAGAAGGAGAACATGGATAAGCAGGAGGAAGAGAATGAGTATTTTTTTCATTATAGATTCTTTTTTTATAATTATGAACCGTTTCAAGCAGGACAACCCTTTTTTTAAGACATTTCAGCTTTTCAGCTTCCCAAGCTAGTCTCTCCTTTGTAATTCCTCCATGTGTTGCTGCTGCTGAGGCAATCTGAGCATTAATAGGCCCATTTATCAAACCACTAGTCTGGCTCTCTGGAACTGAAGCAGGATCACTCAGTGGCTTTGAAGAAAGAGCTTCTATTTCTTTCACAACATCAAGCAGTTCTTTGGGAAAGCCAGGGGATGACACAGAACTTTCACTAAAAGACCGATTTGCTGTCACACTTCCACTTGGATTACAGACATTCCTGATGGATTGATTGACTTCTCCAGGTTGCTGCTTCTGACAGTGTTGCTGAATACTGTTAAACCCAGGAGCATTTTTTGGATCCAGTGGGTACCGCTGCTGGTTAATGTTGTATCCATTGGGTACATTTTGCATTTCCTGTGGTACACCCATTGAAGGTTGTGCTACAGGCCTTGGAACACAGTTGGCAGGCAACAAAGATGGTGCAGAACATCCTCTGGGAGCTTCTGATGCCATCTGACTCTGCTGAAATTGTGTCAGCTGGACGTTTGTCCCAGTATTTTGATTCACCGAATACAAAACTTTACACTGATTGTTGGTATTAAATATTTGGGGTTGGACGTGTTGCCCGGAAGCAGGAAGAGGAAAAGAATTATTCTGGGGATGAATGCCACCTTGATGTAGTGTTGCAAGTCTCAGGGAATTATGCTGCAGCATTTCTGGCTGCGCCGTGTAAGCGTTGGTGTTGGCGTACGGGGGCTCCCCAAGCACGCTCCTTACATTATTCCCTGTGCTCACCTGGGAGGACAGGGGGGGCACATTCCTGCAGGGAAAACTGTAGGGATTAGACACTGGCCAAGAAGTCGGAGTCATCTCTGGCCGCAAAGGGGAGTTCTGAAGGGGAGGTTTCAGACCTGGTCCGTACATCTGCTGATGTCTTTTAACAGAGTATTTTGACATAAAGAAATTATTACCAGTTACAGATGCTCCTGGTGAGGTTTGATCTGAAGTTTTGAATCCTTCAGCATTTACAGCAGGGAAAGGAACATTCATAGCTGGCATATACACGATTTGGTTATTTTCAGCATGAGTGCAGGCATTTTTAGAGGAGTTGGCATTTGTCTGAGGAAAGCCATGTCCATTAGGAAGTATCTGAGTGAAACATGCTCCTTCATTTTGCAGGTTTGTATTTGCATCAGCATTCTGGACTGGCCTTACGTTCCAGTCCATCTTTTCTTGTTTTCTTTTTCTTCACGCAAAACCAAAATGCTAAAAAAAAAAAAAATTACAGAAATTACAATCTTTTGATCAAGACCTATTTCAGTTACTAAGAAGTGATTTAGAATACATCATGAACAGAACTGTTGAACCTAAATTGCTGGGTAGGAGAGCAACCCCAGTAGCAAAATCTGTGGACATCAATACTGTCAATGTCAAGTTGCATAAATTGTTTTCCAGAACATAGTAAAGGATAAAAAGAGAAGCAACTAACAATTCTATTGACAATCTAATGACTAACAAAACCTTCACATTATTCTGTTAATTCGATTATCTATCAACCTTTTAATTTAACAACAGATTGCTGTATTTGCCTTCTTCATCCAAAAACAATGGGAAAAAACCCCCAAGGCACGTGTATAACACAATACAATAAACAATACTTAAGAGCTGAACATAAGAAACAACTAGAGAATAAAATACAGACCACGGTTTTCAGACAATAAGATTCAGTCTCAATTGCCCCTTTAAATGCAACAAAATAAATGGAAAAATTAATTTGGGTTTAGTAAAAATCTCTCAAAATAATGTGGCCCACTAATTTAATTTTGAGAATGTGCCTCTAGTGAGCCACAAGCAATGAGCCCCTAATTCTGTTGGCAGCATTAACTTGCTCAGGTGGGAGAAGGCATGGAGAAGCATGGAGGTGACAGCAACACTTCTGGAGCTGACCAAGTCACATATCCCTAAGCCTCCATGTGCCATATTCCAGAGTGCACATGGATTACCAGCTGTGGGATATGGGGTTATAATCAGAGTGGTTAAGGTTTATGCTCACCAGAAGGCCCTGGGGAGAGGCAAAGCTACAGGACCGACAGCTGGAAATGGAGGAAGGAGAGGAAGTTAGGAGTGAGGAGAGAGCCAATGGCAGTTGGGAGTGGGATTGGGATTGGCCGGAGGAACACGTGGACAGCACATGAGCAGGAAGCTGATTGGCTGGAGGAATGCGTGGACAGCACATGAGCAGGAAGCTGATTGGATGGTAGGGCACATGGACAGCAGCACAGCAGCTGAGCCAGCCAATGGGCGCCTTCTTTCTGTTAATTTCTGTTAGGTCTCCTTTGGTTTCAGTTATGTCAGGTAGAGGTTAAGGGTATAAAAAGGGTGCAATTTCCACGATAAACTGATCTCCTTCAGATACATAAGGGACTCTGTATTGCTTAGCTCCCCACTGCTACAAATGGCTGCCCAAATTGGGACATACAGGGTGGTGCAGGGTGTGTGGACTGCTCCGGTAGCAACTCCCATTAGCTCAGGAACTGACCAGGAAGAGTCCGGAAAAGGACGCGGGGAAGGATCCAGGAAGAGTTCAGGAAGGAACTGAGGAATTTAAAAGCATGCACACCTCATCTGGAAGGTGAACAGACTACTGGGAGCAAACGTGGGAGGTGGAATATCCCTGGAACAAAGCAGGAGCTTGGGCCAGGTATGGTGGCTTCTACATCAGCAGTCTGTTAAAGTAAGCACCCTGGTGGGAGAGTGTTTAATCATGTAAAGATTTTCCTTTTGATGAACCCCTTCAATCAGAAACCTGGCAAGCAGCAGGACAGTGACTTTTCACTACATGGGGAACAATCACGGCATGCATTAAAGGAAGTCACATGAACGTTGGCTATTACAAGGCTTCAGAAGCTGAGTCCCCTGAACCCTCAGGGCCACCAGAACCTGTATACAACCCTGAGACTGACCCAAACTCTGCAGAATTGTCTTATCCTGAGATTAACCCAAGCCCTGCAGAACTGCCTTACTCTGATAAAAATCCCTGCATAGGTGGCCCCCTCAGTGCAGAACTGCCACATTGCAAGCAGGCAGCAGGCTCATTCCCTGCCCAAGACAGCGACAATGTAGTCCAGCAATGGCAAAAATGCAAGAAAGCCACAACGAAGGAGGCAGAATTGGCCTCCTTTGTTACAGCCTGCCCAGTAATATACGTGCCAAACCAACACCCAGCATACTAAGAGCTGGACTATAAGGTAATTAAAGAACTGAGGGTGCCGGTAAAATAAAGCAGTTTATCCTCTGATCCATCATGCTAAACCGCCTAGAATCCATCGGCACTGCATATGTCCTCACACCCCACAACTGGAAGAGCACAATGAAACTGTGATAAATGGATGTGATTCATGCTTACAAAATTGTAATTATATCAATATTTTGGGAAAATAATAGGAAAAGTATATGTGACTAGTGAAGCAGAAGGATTTCTTTGTAGATTAGAGATGTGGGAAACAGGATATAAGGGTTGGATTTGGCCTTGGGAATGGATGAAGTCAGGAAGACTCCCAAACCAAAACTGGCATCAACTGAAGTTAAGACAACTGCCAGAGCAGGGACCGACCTTGAGTATGAATAAAGCTGGGACAATTCCAGACAGGGAGTCTAAAATAGTGGTCTTGTCTATGAAATAAATAAGGTTTAATTGGAACATAGTGCTTGCTTATGCAACACCAAACTTAATGTTCATGTGCCACCTGCCAGGTTATTCAAAGGACAGTGAAGAAGATGATGGGCCTTCCTCACCAAAGAGCCAGAAGACCCCTTAGAAACAAGTGGAGCATGCACTGTATAGTATAGTGACATAGATATTAGGAATTGAAAATAGGAGGAGATTTACAGGAAGTATTAATTAATATGCATTAGCATACAGTATATAAGCTGTGTTTGCATCCTTTTGCACGTGAGGCAGGGAGGGAAGCCCTCCCCGTACCCAGATTGATTGGTTTCACTTATGCTTTATCCAAACCACTGCCAAATTTCTTTTTGTAACTACTGGATTATATTTGATTGTATTACTTTATCTCAATTAAAACTGCTGCTACATTTTAAGTTTGTAGTTTATTAAATTAGACATAGGGGACCTCATTCATAACAAAACTGATTCTAACAGCAAGGCAGTTTGCAGTCTGGCTAACCAATTACTGAGAGCTGTGTACAGCCCAGGCAGAAGTGCAGGACAGAAATCCATCAATTACCATGGCACAGCTGACCACAGAGGGTCCCTCTGCAGTCCCTGCAGCGCAGGCAGGCTGCCTGCATGGTGCATGTGATATCATCACTCATCCAGCCCTGCAGGCCCTGTGGTGACTCCTAGGAACGGGTATCAATACTAATTTTCTTTTGCTAAGATCCTGCAGGGTCCAGCACAGTCATTTGTGCAGTTCCTGGACAGACTGCAAGCCACACTCTCCCAATAAGTTGACAATGATGAGGCCAGAACTATTCTGTTGCAACAGCTAGCTTTTCTAAAAACAAATGAAGACTGTAGACAAGCATTGCTTGCTGTTTGTAACCCACATCCTTGTGACACAGCAGATATTGGTTAGAGCGTGCCAAAATGTGGGAACAGCTGCTTATAACACTAACTCTCTCTTTAGCCTTGCTCTTCCAGGTTCCAGACATGCATGCAAGGGATATCACTGCCAGGGCAGCTGAGTGACAGCTGGGAGAGTGTCCTTGGCTGGAGGAGTGCATGGACAGCATTGTAGGATGTGCCCCCTGTTGATGGAGTGACAAAACTATCCTTTGTCCCCTCAAAAAGGAAAGAAGCCCAGAAGTTTCTCTCCTCAATTAGGTGAAGAAAGGCACCTCATTGACCTAGAAAACTTCACCTCAAACTTAAGGATAGCTAATTGGACAGGAGCCAAAAAGTCTCACCTGGGCAATTTAGTAGAAAAAGAAGTGAACAAAAACTAATCACTTTTGTACACTGTTTGGTTTTTCTGTTTGTTGTTTTGCCTTTTATTCAACCTTTTTGTTTCCAACACTGCAACAGAAGCCATCCTGCTGATTTGTATGCCTCCAAGAGCAGTGTGTTATAAACCTCCAAGAGCTTATTAGACCTGGCTCCAGGAGGTTACTATAACGCAGCATTAGAGCAGGACGCTGATTGGCTGATAGGACGCATGGCAGCACAAACAGGAGGCTGATTGGATGACAGGACGCATGGGCAGCACATAAGCAGAAGCTGATTGGATGACAGAACACACGGACAGCAGCATGGCAGCTGAGCCAGCCAATGGGTGCCTTCTTTCTGTTAGGTTCTGTTAGGTCTCGGTTTCGTTTCAGTTATGTCAGGTGGAGATTAAAGGTATAAAAAGTGTGTGATTTCTGCAATAAACTGATCACCCACGGGTGCATAAGACAGTCTGTGTCGCTTTGTCCCCCATTGCTACAACCAACAAACCCAAATGGGTGAGCATGTTACCCTGTAAAGTTTTTAGAGGCAATGTTTTCAAAGCCAAACACTATTTCAGCCTCCAAAAATGCACAAAAAGGCCCAAAAGTGCCCATGACAAAATACAAGAATGAATGTTTGCCTGCATCTCGACAAGCTCTTCTCAGTATGGTGACAGCCAGCTAGCACAGAACAAACACCTCGCTTTGTGCAGGGTGTTAGTCTCTAAACAGAATGTTTCATGCCATTTCTCCCAAACCACCGAGGCTCCTGACTTTCCTTCATGGGCTCTTTTTTGATTTCATGGGCTTCTTCTGATTTCAAATTTGAGAATGAAAAGAAACACTCATATCTAGCCTATAAAAAAATAAAAGACCCCGTGTTATAATTTTATAGGTGTTATTTTCAAGATTCAAATACAGCACTATCTTTCTTCACTCTTTTACTTTCTCTGCTCTCATAAGACACCAATAACAAAAGACAGGAGAACAAAGTGGCATATGAAATTCCTAAAAAACATCAATCAGTGTCCAGGCAATACTTACAGTGATGCAGGAATCTTAGCAAAGAAAACAGACTTTTGCATCCAAGGGAAACCTTTTAGGCTGCCGATGTTGCACTGGGTATTTCCTGAAAAATGATTGGAGATAAAACAAAATCACATCCTTGAATTAGACAAATGCTGAGAAAACTTAAGATATTTACATTTTTCTGGGAACATAACTGCGAGAGAGGCAAACAAGACTAAGATACCAACCATTAGTAACTGTAAAATCCTTGCTAGAGAAGGAACTTTGCCTACATGCAGCACAAAACTTCAATAAGAGTAAAATCCAACCACTGTCACTGTCAAGACCAAAAAAAATTAGGAAGCCCTTGCTGAAGCCAGGCTAGAAACAAGGGGAGCGGTCCACTGCCATGTTAAGTCCTATAACTTATAATGGATATACCTTAAGGTTCTTTTAAGCCATTATTTGAGTTGTATGTTACAGGAATTATTATTAGAAGAACACACAGGATTATCCCCAAGAATCACCTGTTGTTTTGAGATACACTACCCTAACATATGCTCAAAGATAAAGGCCTTGAGATGACCAAGGTCCCCTGACTATTTCCTGGGGCAGTCCCAGAAATTTGGGATTAAACAGAAGTGGGCTGGTTATCAATAATTCTTTAGATGTTGCCCATGTGCCAGATAAAGTCCTATCAGTTTGTCTTCTATCTGAGGCCCAGGAGCACCCACTAGTTAAAGAGTCCACTCAGAGCCCACTAACATGGTGCCCAGCAACACACAGTCCCAACTATGGCCTCGAGTTAGAGACAGCAATGAGACAGATAAGACACTCATTTCTTCAAGCAGAATGGCTGAATCTTGATTGCACACAGCTCATTTTATCTGGTATCAGCAGGTGCCATGTTGGAATCCAGTATGTCAGGAAATCATTGAAACTCAGTTCATTGCTTGGCAATGGCGAGGGTATGTGTCCATCAAACATTTTTCTTTCTAGGTATGTTTACATTTTTTCTTCACAGACTCTCACGGGATAGACTCCTTATTTTTGCAGGTGCAAACTGTTTTCTCACAACAATAGATTGTTATGCAAACTGATTCTCATTCTTATGATTCTTTTCTCATGAGAACTCAACAGGCCAGCTTAGGCAGAATAGCAAGGCCTAAACCATGTTTTACAACCTTTTATAAGGTTTTACCTATATGTACCACCAACTATTTTCTGCTATGGTCATTTTGTCATCCTGCCTCCTCTGTCAGGATGCAGCCACAGTTACCACTAAACCCCTTGTGTCAGGGTAGTTAAAAACCCCCTTAAGCCTGTGCTAAAGGGTCCTGACCCAAGGAATCTTGAAAGCCTCTTTAGACCCAGGGATTCCAACCAGGCGGCACACAGAGGCCCTTGTTGAAACACTTGTTTCACCAGCTTTTGCCAACAAGCCCCTATGCTGCACCTTTTCCCACCAGGGCTTGAGCAAGGGCCCCAGTACCCCTCCCATCACTTTATCAGCTGGAAACCCCCCAGCCCTTGGTTATCCAGACTGATCAGACACACAGTTAGCACCCTAGGCAGAACCTGACGATCCTTCTCAGGTGCCATGGAAGGCACACCTTACAGAGACTTTGCATTTGGAGGTAGATGCCACCATCAATGGCATCATCATCTGCGTGTCCTCATGGACAGTCAAAATTCTGCCTTCAGCTGATCACAAGGGAGGGGAACACTTCTCTCACCCTCTGCAGTAGCCCACAGGTTACAAACACCCCTTCAGCCCTTCCCAAGGTCAGTCAAGTGTGACTTCCCCAAAAGCCAGCCAGCCTGAGGATCTGTTTTTGAGAGGTTCTAACCTCTGCTGTGGGGTAACTTCTATAGAATTCTAGTCAGGTCTGCACTGCAGCAGTTTGTCACTGCATGCAGCTGCAGAGCTGTGCACCACAAAGAGCAGGCAAGTAACAGCCTCTGCTGAGCTGAACCTTGCCCAGCGGGGTCAGTGACAGAGTTTATATTTATATACCTCTGTGTTACATGCTTTGTTTTTCACAGGACTACAAGTACATAAGCAAGATACAGGAAGCTACCAGAAAGAATGGTAACATAGAGATTGCTTCAGGTATGCTCCAGACAGTACATTCTTTTACAAGTATTCCACCCCAATAATTTGGCCACTCTTACTCAGTGAGGCCATGCTGCAGATATTTCTAACTAGAAAGGCCTACAAAGGCATTAGCTTTTTTACTTCCACAGACAGAACCACTCATAGACCAGACCTTCCATGATGCTCCAGGGAAGCATCATAGTACAATCTCCTGGTACTTCTGTATCAAACTCCCCCTACACTTTGGGGACTCTGAGAAGCACCTCCCCTACCTCCAGTGACCCATGCTGTTAACACCCTGTGATCCTGCAAGCCCCAAAATTCATCATGTCTCTGTAGAAGGATTCTTAGCAGAACAAGGCCATTCTCCTACAGGAAATGGACAACCCTGATTTGCAGATTACAGAGTTACTTTGAAGACCATGTACTGTCCTCGGATGGATACAACAAGGAAGAATGAGCATTGTGCCAAGACAAGACCAGATGCCAGGCACGTTATAGGAACTGGCAATTTGGCACACCTTGGCTAAAAATGCTTATAGCATGACAACCAATCAGAAATTAACAGGTATGTGTGAATATAGCTACTTAACCAATGAGCAATAAGCATTAGTGGCCTGAGAGTGTATAGAGAAGGATAAATATGCCAAAAATGAAGGATAAATATGCCTACTTTATGAATAAAGTAGGATGACATGTAGCCACATTGGGCGTGTTTGTCTTGGCCAACTCTCCGGTCGGGACTTCATGTCTCTTTTCAGAGCACTGAAAAAACAGTGAGCATTCACTTGCACCCACTTCCCCTTTCAACAGCCAGTCAGCTCCCAAGTCCAGTGGGTCCTGGCATCTGACCAGGGCTACTGGAGCAGGACACTCTGCCTCCATGGGGGTAAAGCGGCTCGAACAATACCCCGATTGTAAAAGCTGTCCTGTAAGTGATGGATGGAGAAGGGGGATCATGCTGCACTTGGTGTAGAACAATGCTGAGACCAGCCTGACTCAATAATCTCAAAGTTCAACATTCTGAGGATGTGAGGAACAATGTTTCCTGGCAGAAACTGGCACAGGTGAGAATGTAAAAAAGTTCCTGATAAAGCAACCAAGAAGTGACAGTATTGATAATTTACCTGACACTGCTGAGCTGGAACAGTTAGCCCAGAAACATCTGACTGACAGTGGATCACTATAAAAACCTAGTCCCAATTTTTAACAGCAGAGACTTGCTACAAATACACAACTAACGGCCTAGCACTGGGCACTCCAATAGTCTATTTGCATTCAAAAGAACCAGCCAGGTTCCCAAGTACTATGGTTTACTAAATGCAACAGACATGGCTCTTTTGGAGTGCCAGCAGTATCTGCATAAACTGCAGAGAAGCTAAATATAGCCCTAACAACACAATGGCAATCACAAGCTCAATTTCTCACGTCACAACACTCAGCACAGCCGAGGACACAAGTCTTACCAAAAGGTGCCCCTTCTGCAGAGGGCAAAGAAAATGCATTCCTACAATTTTCATGGCAAATTCTCATCCCCCAGTTGAACACAAAATCAGGGTCCTTTTATACCTTATTAGCCATTATTGTGCAAAGTGCTGTGGGTGGTCAAATTTTCTGTTCTTAGTGGTCGTGTCGTATGCAGTATTTCTTGGTAGGGATATACCTGGTAGCAGCTGTACAAAACATTTCCTGGTATTGACACTGCACTGCTCCTTTCCCGCTTTACATTCCCACCCAATGCCATGGCAACAAAAATCTCCATCAGGTTTCCATGTCGGCTCTGATCACTGATGCTCTGATGTGTGGGGCCCATCTCATATTGAGCTCTGCTATTTTCTTCATTGTTTCATGCTTCCCCCAGTCTTAACATACCCCCTTCTAGAAGTGTGTGTGGAGATTCCTCCTTTGAGTGGGGACACCTCCAAGGCTATTTCCTGAGGCTGAGTTAAAGAGTTATGCCCACAGACATTGGTATAAGTGAGCAACATCAATCTCTACTTAATTATTTTGTCAGCTTTACTGTCACTGTAATTATAGTTAACTATCTATATTGTGTAGTAATTAATTTTGATTGAGGTCTTTTAGTCTAACTAGTATTATGATCAAGATCATCAGTATTAGTATCATATAAATGAATAATTTTTTCATATTGGTTTGCCTTCCTTTATCCAGTGGAATGAAGTTGTATCAAGATTCAACTACACGTGTGGAATTCTTTACACATAAACCTTTGAGTAAGTCTGGAGCCAAGACTGGATCCAGCCACACCCAGACTCCTCTCTGAGGAGGAGTTTAGAAAACAATGGGATCCTTTCCACGCCCTGTGACTCAACAGGAGGGTACATGTGATAAACCTTGGGTGAAGTTTCCATTCTGCCTGTGACAGCTACCTAGCCATAAATTTTGCCCCCTCTCTGCCTCATACTGCAGTCACAAAAGCTGCCAAAACCATTAATGCCATTTATCTTTCCTCTTTTCTATGCACAACCACTTTGGACATTAAAGACATGACACCAGTGTCCCACCCACCAGGCCTACCAAGCTCACTTTGCTAGTACTTGGAATGGCATCAATTATACCTTACTCATTACCTGCATTAATTATACCTTTACTCATTTACCTGCAGGCTATGGCTATAGTCTTTCCATTGATGCTTAGGTAGCTTACACAGTATTAGCTGAAATTTCTCCCACTCCTGATGTCTCTCATCCCCATCATCTTGCTGACTTTCCTATCACATATAGATGGGAATCTTACACAAGAAATTATTCCAAATTTCAGCCCTTAAAGAACACCAGGAACTTTTTATATTCCTGGTAAATGCCAGGGTCCTGCCCAGAATGTGAAGTGTTGGGGTAATTTTTAAAGGAATCTTTTTGCATGCCAGTACCAAAGGTATTTCTGAAAGTATCTTGCAGTCTTTTTTTTCTCTACCCAATCTACTCCCTCTTCCAAATGCTAATGTCAAATCTACCAGGTTCTAAATTTTTGTCATGAAAGGCCCAGGTTTTAGTCAGCTGGGCTACTCTCTTTTCCTTGCTGTGCACACATTGCACCTGGGACTGGAGTATGAGCCACAAACACTTCCAACCCTTCTCCTAAAAATATTCCATTATATCAGTGTCTGTTTGTGCAATGGTATATAATAAGCATTAATTATAATTATTAAGCTAAGCAACTCATCAAATAACTGTACCCTCACCACTTATGTGCAATGCAACACACACTGATGACAGAGGCAAGAGGTAACTGTACTGCCACTCTTAGAGTCAATAAAGTGGGTTGACTGTATTCATAAGAATGAGCTCAACTCCTTGACCAAATTATCGACAGTTTGGCTCAGGCTCACAAGGAGGCAAAGGCCTAGGCCATGACCAGGTCAAGCACTTTTCTAGTTCCAACCAATTCTTTGAAAACCCACATAGGAACAGGGAGACACAAAGAGCTTTGATGCATGAAAGGTGGGAACACCAGCCAAGGGAATAAAACATCAATAGCAGGTAGCTCTTCCAGAACTAACTAGGAAGGAACAAATGAAGTTGTGGGTACAATGAATTTCATGGAAATTCCATGATATTTAATTTGACTGCAAGCCAACCATTTTATTCCACAAATGTGAAAGCTCAGGTGAGCTTTTTTTGATCTCACCCAGCTGCACCATTGTAACCTCTCCTTGAGCTGGTTTCTCACCTCTAAGAGAAACTTAGATCTCAGGTGATTGCTATTGTGCATAACTTTGTATCATAGAGCATTAAGATGATGTATTAATACTTTTGAATTATTATTGTTACTGTATTTGTACAGTAAGATTAAACCTCACCAGGGCACTTTCTTAAGCCTCACTTTTACATCATTTTACTTCAATAAAACCACTTTTCCAGCTATCTGTGCCAGTGGTTCTGTAAGTGGTCTAT
Source organism: Ammospiza nelsoni (assembly GCF_027579445.1). Taxonomy (NCBI): domain Eukaryota; kingdom Metazoa; phylum Chordata; class Aves; order Passeriformes; family Passerellidae; genus Ammospiza; species Ammospiza nelsoni. Next base: position 63,537,206 of record NC_080637.1, read on the forward strand.
ATCTCCTCTGCAACAAGTGTAACTGAGGCACTCACAATAGCTCTAAAATATTCTTATTTATTGCTAAAAGCTCCCTTCAATAGTCAAAACCCTCTAAAATGTGCATTTCAGTGCTAGCCACTGTGATCACAGCTATTTTGTACCTCTGCAGAACACAGTTCAGCAAACAAAAAATTCTAAGAACTGAAAGGACAAAAGTTCAGCTGCAGGCCAGCAAAATTTTGCTCTCCTGTTTCTGCTTCTGGACTTGTAGTGGCATGTCTCATTTAACCTAAAGTATTTAAATCTAATTCAGCATGTCTGATTTATGGTGTTATACAACAACAGCCTGAATCAACTAAACACACACAAAGAAAGGAGTACATAAACATCCATAATTGTCATTTTCCTCTCTTTATAACTGTAATTTAGATACACTTTAGATGTGACATTTTAGATGTCACAACAGCACCAGCACACAGGAGTTTTCCTACCCCAAAATTCTTTGCAGTTACATAGGAGATAATTTGTTGGAAATTGCCTTAATCTTAGATTGCCAATAATCACTATAATGTTTACAATAAACTTAAGCACACGTAGACCAGTAGTCACTTCTCTTTGCAAATTCCCATTCCACCACTTACAACTGTGTATTTCCCCCTTTTACCTACTGACTTCTGACAAATCCTGGTGGGACTCATCCAATAGTCTTTAAAGAGCTGCTGATGTCATCACAAAGTCTCTCTTGATGGTTTTTGAATGATCCTGGGAGTCTGGAGAAGTCCCAGCTGACTGGAAGCTGGCGAACGTTGCCCCAGTTCTCAGGAAGGAGGACCCTGGAAAGCAGAGACCTGTCAGTGTCACTTCAGGGTCTGGTAAAATCATGGAAAACATTTTTCTGAAGGGTACTGAAAAACACTCAGAGGACAACAATCATCAGTCACAGCCAGCATGGCTTCATGAAGGGAAAGTCAGCTTGTCACCCCTGGCTTCCTTCTACAACAGGGTAACCCACCTAGCTGATCTAGGAAAGCCAGTACCTTAATCTTTTTGGACTTCAGTAAAATGTTTCTAGGATGGTTATGTTTTACTCCTGTAGCCTCCATGTTGCATCAGGCCATCCTTCCCAGCCTTCCTTTTTGTTTTTAGCACTGTCTCCTCCCAACACCAGGACTCTTAATGTGACTGTATTCAGTGTTATCCAATACTGAATAAGCAGTATTTCTCAGTTTGCTAGTGGGGTTTTTTGTTTGGAGATGAAGTGAGCACACTTCATTCCCAGAGTCTTTAAAAGTGCAGGTGCTCAGGTGGAGCTTTCTCTTGCCTTTGGCACACCCTTTGGCTCTACTGGCAACTCAAGAAGCTGCATTTCCCAATCAAAAACTATTTCAGAGCTGATTTTGCAACACCTGCCTGCAGCCATGCTGTTGAGCTCAGAGAAGCAGAGCAGCCCAGCTCCCTGTTTGTGCAGGATGCCCCTCCCTACCACAGATGGCTGGTGCACATGGAAGAGGCAACCCAGGCAAGGCCAAAGGCCTGGCAGGCGTCATCACTGCCAGAAGGGCTGAGACCCCCAACTGAAAACCAACATCTTGGTCTGGAGAGATGTGGGAAGAGATTAGGAAAAGTAAATGCCACTAACCAAGACATTGCTCTTAAAACTATGAAAGCCACACAAATTCTTAGAGATGGAAACCTCTCACACACTCCCTGGAAATGTGTAGGGTGGCTTCTCCTATGAAGCTTGGGCATATCTTTGTAGATACTTTTCCAGAAATTGAGAAGAAAGATTTGACGGAAGATTCAATGTATCTTACCATCCAATCCATCAGCAATTGGATGATAAAACACATTGAATCCTAATCTATATTATTTCTTTGCTAGCTGTAATATAGGTACCTCAATCACACAGCATTGTCTATCTACTAGTAATGTCTCTTGTTTATCCTGTGTGGTAACAAGTCTGGTTTAAGTTTTATGTCTGCTTTCCTTGGTCTATTCAACAAATCATTCATTTTGTAATAGACCTATTGGCCATTTTTAAGAACTTGCAAAATGAGAATGAGTTTTGGGGTGTTGGCCACCTCAATTAAGTTACTGTCAACTGTCAAGGGCCCAGGCAGAGGCAGGGCCTGGTTTTAAGTCCCCTCTCCATTGGTGTGGAGAGGGTGGTCCAGCATGGTGACCCCAGCCCACCAAGGCCGAGGCCAGAAGGCTCCAAGTCACACCAGCCCAGAGGCTCTGCCTTGCTGTCTTCTGCCCAGGAGAAGGCAAAGTTCCCCCACACGTTCCAGCCCTTGACTGAGTTCAGCCACCAGGGAGATAAAGGGAAAGGAGGGCACTGCTGCCATTTTCCCTTTGTCTCCCCCATGGCAGGCACCATCTTGGGAAGCCATCACTTCACCATTTTGAGTTTCTCTTTGGTCCCTGGGGGATTTCAGCAACTTCCTAAAAATCTGGTGCTCTTACTGATGTTTTGCCTCTTACTATTTTGGGGTTCTTTTGGTAAACTTATTTTTCCACTTATATCTCCTCTACTTGTTTCTCCTTATTGGTGGAAAGGGATCGGTTAAAACTAAGGCGAAGTAATGTTACAGTGTTCCCCTAAATTGTCTTAAACCAAGGTTGGTCAAGCAGGACCTCCCTTTCACAAGCTCATATGGCTGGGTCTGATTCCCTGGCTGTCCTACAGGTGCCATGTGATGGCATTCAAGATGATCTGCTCCATGACCTTCCTCAGTACAAAAGGCTGTAACTGCTATTGTAGCGCACTATTTATTAAATTGGTACTATCAAAACTAGCTTAATAATTGTCAAGAAGAGATTGGTTTTGGTCACTCACCAAAACCAATGACCATGGACAAATTTCTTTCACTCAGCCTCAAGGAGTTACACAAGAAGCATCCCCACTTAAAAGGATGAATCTCCCTACACATTCTCCTAAAAGGAATGTGCTAGAAATACCTACTATAAAAAAGAGCTTGGGCTTTTATACGATAATGTGGTTGACTGTCACAACCTACATTGCTAGGCTAGCTCAGGAGAACATAATTCATTTTAAATACATGATTAGTACTACCACTCATTGGTTCCTTCTATCAGGAAACATCTGTCTCCCACATCCATGCCAGTGCCAGCTCCCATCAGGAAACACCACTCTCTTAACATCCTCACATTGTTGAATTTTGAGGTGTTTCAGTCAGGCTGATATCAGCATTCTTCAACATCAAAAACAACATGGCCACCATCCCTCCATCACTGGTGATTTCTGCAAGTAGGGTGAATTTCAAGCTGTTTCACCCCCACTTAAACAAAAAGAACATCCTGTTATGCTCACAAATTTTCAATTTTAGTATTTACATCAAAAAGTTTTGAAATTCTGTTTCAATAAGGATGTTTGATGCAGGACTAGAGCTGCAGATTTCTACTTATTACACTTCACAGTAACAACAGCAAAATGTTAAAGTACTAAGGCCTGAACAACAGACCTTGGGCCAAAGCTGACCTCTAGATGAACCTTCCAACCAAATGTTATATGTATCTGCTCATTGGCAAAACATGGTTTCAGTACTTAGAACCCAGGCAAGGCCAAATCTAGCCTTGGTTGGGAGCGTTGGATTAAAGACAACGCCCTTGGTTTGTCCTTGAGCCCTGGCCAGGCTTTGGAAGAAAGCCAGCAGGAGAAAGAAAAAACCAGATGTTCCCCCACTGGAAGTTATGGTAGCTTGTTTATTTAGCAGAATAAAAATGGGACTCTCTCACAGCTAAGTCGGAAGCCTCATTTCCTGTGGGTGGAAGCACGTGCAGGATTTCCCAGTTACCAGGAGGGTTCTCCAGTCCTCTGCTGTGCCAGTAGCTTCCCCCAGCTGATGCTTAAATTATCTCATATTTTTGTAATTCTCTACAGTTTCATATTATATTAAATTACCCTCATTCCTTAAGTTGGTGTCTGTGTCTTTTCTGACCCTGCCCACGGCAAAACAAATTTAGAAACACAACTAAACGAGCATCAATCTCTGAATGTGCCTTAAATCTTAGTGGGAACTCAGAAATTCTGCAGTTGATGAATTACAATTTTGTAATTGCATTTTAGGACTTTTTCAGAGGATAGTACAAAAATCAAGGAAAAGGCATGCCATGGCATCTGGCAATGGTCCCAATCCACAGTCCTAAAGCTACTAACTGCACCCAGCAACACTGTCATAAGTGTCATGGGAACTGTGGTCATAGTCAACGGGTCAAGAATAAAGAAGTCATTCTTCTCTCCACAAATGAGCTAATGGAGATAAACACCATTCCACATATCTACAACCAGAATCACTAGATACAGAAAAATCTGAATTTGTCATAAGCAACATCTAAACTGAGCTCCAAGAGGTTATTCTGAAAGGTAAAAGGGACTCTTCTGCAAGCATCAGGCATTTGGAGGAACCATGCTTCACAAGGAATTCTAACATTCTAGTTCTCCATGGTACAAAGCAACACACCAGCAAAAGCACTGCCATTGTTCAGGGCAAAATTAAATATTCAAGATTGTATTTGATTGCTTCATTGTATTGACCAAGCATTTGTAGCTTTTGAGTAATAGCTGTAAGCCTCAGAAAGCAATTTTCAACAAAAAAGATTTGTGGGAAAAGGCATTAATAACAGGGACTGGATTCATCAGACAAATTGATACCACCAAATATTCCATTCAGAATCCTGCAGATGAGAGCTTTCCTAATGGTAGCGTCAGACTCCTTTGTACAGGAATATCCTTGCCTCTGCAGAAAACTTCATGTATATAACTGAAACACATGGCTGTAAGAATTACCTAAAGCTCATGCTTTCCTGGTTGTGAATATTACTATGATGGAAGATGATGGAAGAAGATTTACTACGATGGAAGCTAAAGATGAAGCAGAGTCCTAAGCTGCCTTGTCTTGGATGGAATGATATTTTAAGAAAATACCTACACCCCTACACTCCAGCTGCAAATTTCTATATACCATCACACCGGTCTGCCAGTGGACATGGTCAACACAAAAGACACAAGCACCAACTTTAAGAAATAAGTGTAATTTACTATAGTTTAAAACAGCAAAGAATTACAAAAACATAAGCTAAGCAATGCACATAATCACTACTACAGAAGATTGCCTATAGTAATTAAGAAATGTACATCACCAAATACTTCATTATCATCCAGATCTGCACTTCATTTGGGGAGCTCCAGCCACAGCAAGGACTGGAGAGCCACTGCTGGTAACTGGGAAATTCTTCAGGCACATGCACCTGCAGGCAAGGCTCCATCTTTGCTGTGAGAGGGTCCAGCTTCTATGCTGGTAAACAAACAAGCTTCCATACCTTCTCTGCAGAAACATCTGGTTTCATTCTCCTCCTGAGTGCCACCCAAAGCCTGGACAGGGCTAAAGGGGAAACCAAGGGATTTGGCTTTGACTGTGTACCTCCAAACAAGGCCAGGTATCTGATTTCATGGCCACTGAACACAGAAAAAACACATTGTTATCGCACTTCACGTTTCACTAGTGATGATGCACCATCCAGTAATACATGGATACAAATATTATCCAGTGTTTGGTTGGAAGGTTCACTGAGAGTCAACTTCAGCTCAAGGCCTATTGCTAAGGCCTCAGTGCTTCACAGAACCGAGTGAAATGCAGAGAAACCATGAACATGCTTCAGCCTCTGAGGAATTTCCAAACTCCTTTCAAGTTTCAATGGACATTTAAAGAACCATCTTACATTCCCAGTAGTTGTAGACATTCCCTTCTAGAAGTATTGTTCCCTAATCATCCAAGGCCTAATGGCCACTCATCGGGAGACAAGCTTGCAATCTATGCACAGGATTCTGACTGAAGTGCAAATTAAGTTAATTGAATTTCAGTCATTGAACTCTTACACAAGCACGTACTTACTAGAAGAGCTCTTTTTTGCATTTGCATAAAATTTGCATTTTATGGAGACCATTGCTATCCAGCATGAAGGCATAGCACTACCATCAAGGTCATAAGATTACTTTTAAAGTCTTTCTAAAAATCTTCTGATTGGTGAAGTTTCCTACCTGCTACAAGTTATAATATCCTCCCATGAAATTATCTTCCTTGAAATTCCTCCAATTCACATAGCATTTTTGCTCTACACTTCCACTGCCCTATGCAATTTTGAAACTCCTGAGAACTCGAATTGCTTGTGTTTATCAGAAAGACAAATAATAGTCAGAAACATGATAGCAGTGTCTAGCAATCAAATAGGCAAAAAAATAAAAATCCATTCCCTGTCAGCGATGGGAAATTACTGCAGTTCTTTGAAAAACTGCATGTAACAGTATTGAATATGGCTTAGAAGTGCTTTGACTAACTAACAAAGACAGGCTGGTAAGTTTGTATTTTCCCTAACCATATTTTCTTCCCCATTTCCATCTCTTCAGTTGCACTGATGCTGCCACTTGTGGTGCTTCAGGATGAACCAAACCAGACAATAAAATGGCATCCACAATTTCACTTTTAAAAGGAAAAAAAAGATCACTTCAGCAACCTTGTGTGTCTCTTCAGACAGATGTGGAGGAACAGGAGCTCCTCACTGGTCTTGGCTCCTAGAAGGGAGGGAGTTAATAAACTTCAAGTGCTGCCTTTACCAAAGCAGCAGTGACCCATACCAACAATACCACCAGAGTCTCCTATGTCCTGATTACCAGTGATATAGCAAAAGATTCCCTGGCAGATTTTGAATTTCAATCTCCTGTGCAGCACCAGTCTCCTTTCATCAGCGCACTTTAACAGTTTAAAAAGGCAAAGATTAGCATTACCTAATGTGAAAAACCATAATGGGTATTTTCACCATTTTTCCTTGCTCTTCTTTTTTCTTTCCTTCTAAGTCACCAGCAGGCTCTAAGGTTTTCCACAAGCTCTCACAGCTATGCTCAGCAAAGCAGGAGCTCCTCTAGGAATCAAGAAATCTGAACTGCACCTTCTTGGCTTTCTGCTCCCTTTTACTCCTTTTGCTCTGTCTTCATCCATGCCTTTTAATTTATGGGGTGGGGAATACTGCTCTGCCTCTGACAACTGTTACTCTTCAACACAAAGAAGAAAGGCTCAACATCAATGTAACAGGTTAATTATTACAAGATCAAATGCTGTGACAGTCTCACATTCCCAACCACTGATATGACATTCATGGCTGCAGCAAATGAAACTGAACAAAAAAAGGCAAATAAAACAGTTGGGAAAGGCTGATTTGTGTAAGTTTTAGAAACACATAAAAATATTCTCCTACTGAAACACCTTATCCTGCAGAAAACAATGTAAGTCAGCAATTTGTTGGCTTCTAAAGAATCTGTGTTTGAGTGACAGCCTCCTGCAAATCAGAGTATTTTACTGATTTACAACTATTTTTTTTAAGATTAGTAGGAAGGGGGAAGAGTGAAAAAGCATCTGTGTTTTAAATAGAAATCAGAACCATAACAAAAATAATAAAACTACTAAAAATTCTAGCAGACCAATGAACTGCAGATAGTTTTAGCTTTTACTTAGAAGGAATCCAAAACACCCCATAACAGACTTGACATAAAGCATGCTGTAATGTTTTTTTGTCTTCTGCCAAAACATCAGACAATATATTATTTCCAGGGGAAAAGATACTGTTTAAGCTTAAACTACAAAGAGATCTGGATCCTTGAACTCCGCCTCCCAAATCACTGCAGTGAGCCACACAAACACACTGAACTAATGGGTCCTGGTAAACATCTTGGGAACCACAGCAGTAAATTTTCCAAGACCTTGCACCTTGAGACCCAGGGGAACTTCTATGCTGGCACAGGCATCAAGAGTAAAGGATTTAATTTTGCAGACAGTAATAAAAAAAACAATCATTATCACAAGTCTGTTTTCTCTGTTTTCTCTGCCAGGAGTATCTGTTTGAATGTTTTGGGACATCAGTTGGCCAGTTCAAGGGAACGGGGTGATAAGAGCCCAGTAGGAGTTTTTGATGTTTGTAACAAGTTTTACTCCCATCATTCTCAGACAAATATTTTCTCAGGAGAAAATATTTACCAGGAGTAGTCATGACAAGCTGGCTTTGTCTTATTCTATTTTTAAGCCCTCCCAGGAGGCTAGTTAAGAGCAGGGAAATGCCCAAAGTTACCACGGAGCTCCTAGAAAGAGTTGAGTCAGCCTCTCACAACTTCTAGGAAAACAACTGCCAGCATTCCTATGGGCTTCTGAAACACATCCAGTGCTCCGGCAGAAAATCCACCCATGTTCTACCTGATGCTTCTGGTTCTCATTGATTCCATGGACAAACAAAGCACAGGAAGCAAGCTGCTACGCATTGATGGGGTACTTGCACTTGTTTCCTACATGGAATAAATGAGTTAATTCTATCAGCTACACTACTCAGCCAACCCAAAGAAGAAATAGCGAGCCTATACCTCTTTAAATACGTTCTGCTTTTTCTTTTTTTTTTTTTTCTTTAATAGTATAAACAGTTTCATCACTTACACCATAACACACGACTGCAGGTGTCCCTCTTACACAAAGCAGAGCAGCGGCTCCTTACCGCGCATCTTGCGATGCCTATCGGAGAGGCTGAAGCACAGAAATCACTAACGCTGGACTTCCATCGCAGAATTTAAACACAGGACACTGGAAACAGCCAATCTTCAACCCTGACGGCGATTACTTTCTCTTGTCAGTTTTATTTGGTAGGAGGGAGAGAGAGAGGGGGAGGGATTTCCTCGTTTCTTATTGTTTTGGGCGTTTTTAGTATCTTTCAACCGCATCTCCCTGCACTGTCATACCCTACGAAGAAACACAGCAAAAACAAACCTCTGCCTCCTTAAGGTGCTCGGGGCGGAGGATGCGTTCCGGAGCCTGCGCATCGCATTGTCCTTGTTCAGGCAGGACTCTCTCGCTAATTGACGGTAATTGGCGCTGCGGGACCAGCAGCGGACCAGCCGTAGGGCCCCTCCGAGCCCGCGGCCCCCGCTCGCTGCTGCTGCGGCCTCCCCGCTGCCGGGCCCGGCCACCAACAGGGCTCCGCCCGCCCCAAGCCCTCCGCAGGGCCGGCAGCTCCCGGGGAGCGGCTCCTGGCAGCGCCGGGGGCCGGAGGGGAAGGGAAGGGGGACAGCACGGCCCGGCCCCACCGCCCCGCTCCGCTCCCTCCCTCCTCACCGCCGCACGTCCTCACCGAGCGCAGGCAGCGACTCGTCCGGAGCCCCGAGTGCCAGCCCCGATGTGAGACGGAAGGAGAGCCCGGCTGGGCAGCGGGGGCGGCGCGTCCTGCCCGGCCCGGCCCTGCTGTGCGGGATCGGGGCCGCGCTGCCCGGGGCTCACCCGGCGATAGATTGAGCCTCCTGCTCCTCGGATCCCTCCAGGCTAAGCCCCTCCTCCCTGCCCCTTTCCCTGCCTCCCTTCCTGCCTCCTCGGCTCTCCAGAGAGCTCCCACAGCTCCCCGCTTCCAGTGCGTCACGGTTTTTTGTTTTTTTTTTTAAGAAAAATAGAGTGGTTCTTTCGCATTCCCCCACGGACTGAGGGCCAATTGAGACCTCAGTTAGAAGAAGTGTAATAAAATAATCTATTTAATAATATAAAAGAGGAGCACCTCTTTTGTGCTTACAAGTAGAAAATTGTGAAGTGTAAGGTATAGGAATGTCAGGAGTGCCGTGTTTAAAACATGCAGCAGAAACCTCGCCAAGAAGCTAATGAATATCTTATGTTTGCTGGAGACCATCCTGCAGAGCAGTTCTGCTGCTTGGAAACCCCCTACCCTTCCCACCTTGATTGGAATAGCAAGGATTCCAATCACTAGAGCTCAGAAGAGATGCCCCAATTGTCTTAAAGTAGGAATATTGATGAAGTTATTTATTTAACTAGCAAAACGAGTTATGGTGAAGGTTAAATTTCAGAGCAGGCATATTATGCATAAAATGTGAAAACTTACATAACCATGACCCAGCATGATGCTGAATTTTGCCCCAAAAGGTGAGAATAACTGCCTAAGAGACTCAGCTTAAGTCTAATAAGCAGGAGGTATTTTATTGCGACACGTCGGAGAAATCACAAAATGGATTTCTGAGTTTCCCGTAACAAAGGCAAGCCTTTTATACAGTTTTGGATATAGGATTACATCAGATCATATACATAATCATATCTTTGCATGAATATTCATACGGGGCGTGGTGTAGGCAGAGCATGGGCGGGGATACCTCTTTTGAGGATCATCTTGGTGGTCGTTCCGGTTGCCTTCATCATGGGCTGGGGTCTCCTGATGAGTCTTCCTCCTTGAACCCCTTTCCTAATTTGGCCAATTCCCGGTGTACTTGGCTTGGTCCCCATGGCTTGGCAAGGCTCTGAGGGTCAGTTTGACATTGTTGGCTCTGAACCTGCTTAGCCCATCAGTTCCCCTATCCCTATCTCTCTTTCCTGTCATTGTGTTCCATGCTTTAACCGATTTATTGCTCTATGTGTTTCCTAAATGCTATGCTTTCTTCAAATGCCTCACATTCTATGTTTTAACTCATTATTTCTTGAAGGCTATCTGTTTTGGGGCTTCAAGCATCAAAAGGATGGATTTTGTTTACAAAGTAGAACATGCTAGAAGGAGTAATTCCCTGTTTTCCTGGCACCAAATTAAAGAAGCATCTGCTTATTCACATTGTGTGGGAAAATCAGTGTCTGTAAAGGAGAGAGAGGAGTCCAGCAAATTCCAATACAGGGAGAGAGCACACTGGGCAATACCCCTGTGAAGTGTCCCGAGGTTTTGGAGGGCACAGCCTCCTTTTATCCTCAACTCCTGACTGTGCGTTGCTGTGTTCCTTTCCTCATTGGCTGAGGTATTAGGAAAGCATGGATTTCCTGAACCACCTACTACGTATTCCCTCTTGAACATGCATGGTCATTTTCCCCTCAAGTTCAGAAGTTCAGGCTTTCTGAGTTCCAAAATAGACTTTGTGCAGATCCCTTTCTCCTATTACTCTCAACTCAGAAAATCAAACTGCCTGGGTCCAACTGTCTGGGTTCTGTAACTTGCTCAGCTCGATGTTCATAAAGACCCATTTCCCCTAAAGGCCCCCACAGCCATGCCATTCTTCCAGAACCTGACTGGTTCTTTCCAGTCATTCCTGGACATATAACACCCTATTGCTCCTATCATTAGTGAAGACCCGCACCCATCAAGTTGTTTGTGAAGATATTAGCATATATTTTTCCTATCAACATAAAATTGATGTTGGACAAGTTTCTTTCATGCCATTTGCTCACATAACTGGAGACTAATAAAAACTCACTGGAGTTATCCCAGTGCATCCTGCACCATCACAAAGTAATGCCTGCTTCTTAAAACTACATTGGTGTCAGGGAGTTTTATTCCTGCATTTTGGTGACAACTCAACAATGCTGAAGTCTGACATTTGTTGGATTTGAAGAACAATGGCACAGATGAGGATGTGGCATGCAAATTTCCTTATAAAGCAGACAAGTGATACTACAGATAAGATATCTAAAGTTGCTGGGCTGACACAGCTGGCCTATGACTGGCAGTCAGTAACTTCACCATATAAAAGCCTGGTCCTTCTTTTTATTTTGTTTTTTAAGAAATTTTCTATCATAATTTTGAAATGTTAGAAAGCAGGCATTCCTTATTGCATTGTTGGTCACATGGAGGATATTTCCTCTAATGAGGTGTGTCAGGACACTTTACAGCAACACATTTATTGCTCCATGCTCATATGTATGGATTGTAGTGTACTTCTAGCTAAGACACGAACATCTCTTTCCCTAGAACTAATTTCCACGCATCTGCCTCTTACTGGAAGTCCTCTTATGATTGTAGAAAGTTATCTGAAGGAGTTTCTGGTGGTTTTACTCACCAAGTGCCCACAGTGTTACAGATGTCCATGTCTTGACCTTCTCTTAGGGCATGTGCTGTTGCTTCCTATTACATGGCTGTGCCACAAAAGCCACTACATCCCTCATTATGTGTTTATCCACTGGTTCCAGCTACACTTAGCATCTTGTGTGCATACTTTTACATTCTGTTATCTGCTTATTTGTTGTTCCTTTCTTTGGACTAATAAAGTATCATTGTGTCCTGTCCCTGGCCAGGCCTGTGCAGAAGCCTGGGCACTGAGGAGTTCACATTCTGCTGTGTCTAAAACAGCAGCAGTAGCCACTGTAGTGCAAGTGGGAAAAGCTGAACAGGATGTGGCAGGAGAGGAAGCCTGCATGTAGGAGGAGCAGCACCTTTTTGGGGCCCACTTCCCTGTTCTGGGACTACACCCACAAAACAGTGTAAGTGCCAAGATGAAGTCAAGAAGCAGGCATAAACTGTTGACCAAAGCATTGAGACCACCAAAGACCCCCTCAAAATCCCACAACCCACTTCCAGAGATATCCCACAGAGAGATCTAGATTGACTGGAGAGCTTTGGCAATCATCCAACTCTATGAGTAGATCAAGAGCAAGTGCTGGATTCATCACCTGGGATAGGGTAATCCTGGTTATGTGTGCAAATTGGGGACTGTAAGGAGTTAAAAAGCACAGTTGCCTACCTGAAACACTGTTTAAGGCTAGGGAAGGACTTACAATAGGATAAATGTTGTCATCTTACCACAGAAGTCCCATACCTCCTCAGTGATTGCTCATATGCAGCTCCTCACAACACTGACACCTTCTCCTTCACAGTACAACAAACTCCAAACCTCAGTGATTACTCATAGGCAGCCCCATACAGCACTGACTCCTTCTTCTTTCTCACAGCACAGCCAATAAACTACATCTCTCACCTTACCTAACCCACTCTTTTATAGCACTCATCCTCATTGGACACAGCTGTGGCCTGTTAAGGGCAGGCCTGTTCCTGATCTTTGGTGATTAGCACAGCTGCAATTCCTCAGGTATGAGATTGCCTTCTGCACTATTCTCTTACCTTCTATCCCTCCACAGATAAACACAAAAAGAAGGAATTTACAACAGGAAGGATTCCCTTCCAGGCCTGGTGGAGGCTTTATCTGGTTAGCACATCCTGATCGATGCAACCCAACAGAAATTTCTGCTGCAGCAAGCTGTGTGAAAGGAAGCAACTACTCATACACATAACCCTGGTCAAAGGAAGATCAGCCCACATTATGGACAGACATTATCTGCAACCAACAGAAGCCCCTCAAAGCCTTGGAGGAAGCATTCTCTGAAAGAGGACCTTGCCTACCCTCAGTTCTGTACGCCATGAAGACACACCCAGCCTCACTTCATGTGTAAATTAGAAACACACTTCCATTGATACTCAGAACCTGGACTGCATAAAGGTGGGACCACCAAAAGAACAAGTATCACCCCACCACTGAGAAGCCCAGGGTGAGGAAGGACCAATGGGACACCCCTGGCTCCATAGATGGCGGATCTGCTTGATATCTCTCTCTCTCTCTCTCCTCCTCTCTCTTCTCTGTTTTCTAGTTATTTTTCTATCTCCCTCCCTCATGTTTGTTGTTAAATAAAGTCCATGTAGTTGACTCCAGCATATGGTCTCATTGGAACCTTAATTCAGGCAGTCATGTCTCACTAGTAACGGGGATGTGAGGCTGAAGAAAAGGCCCATGAAAAGAGATCTGGTGATTTGGATTGATGGCAAATTGGGTATGAATGGTGTTCCCAGGCAGCCAAAAGGGCCAACCACATCCTGGGGAGGACATCAATGGCACTTTGAGCCATTTGAGGGAGGTGATTGTCCTGCTCTACTCTGTGCTGGTGTGACCCCACCTCTATAGGGAGAGTTGTGTGTGAGTTTTGGGCACCTCAGTGTAAGAATAACATCAAATTACTAGAGAGTGACCAGAAGAGAGAGACCAAGATGGTGAATGGCCTCAACTGTAACCTTTACAAAGAGTGGCAGAGGTCACTTGATTTCTTCAGCTTGGAGAAGAGAAGACTGAGGGGTGTCCCCATGGCAGCCTACAACTTCCTTGAGAGGGATGTCATGAATGAATATTCTGGCTGCTTAAAGAATCATCATCATCAAAGTTATTAGTAAAGGAGGTTTTAATATATATTTGTGAAAGTGTGGCTTAACAGCGTTCTGGCAAAGTTTGCTACCACATAGAATAAAACATATAAAGAAAAACAGGATCAGAAAATGTTTAAAATCATTTTCACAGACTCTGGGTTACAAATCGATGAGAGTGCTAAAGGGTAAGGGAGACATTCCCATTGGGTCACAATATTCAGAATGGATCCCCTTGCCAAACTTAGCCTCAGGCTTGCTCAAGAGTTTTATGTCTAAAGGATTCAGAAGCACTTAATCATTATTTTAACACTTACAAAATTATTCAATAGAGTTTGCCATAAGCAAAGTAACTGAACTATAAATCTAAGCTGGCAATATTCATATAGTACTGGCTCTAAGGGATCTAAAGCCATTCAGACACTCAGACACACAGGCAGAAGGCAACATGTACAAAGGTTCCTATTAAACATTCCTCCCACGCCGAGGTCAGTGAAGGAATGCCTTTACATCTCTCAGCAGGCTGAGCCTTAAAGAGTGGTGTATGAACACAGGCCCTCTTGTCAGCTTTCAGAGATGGTTCTCCAAGCACCAGTGTGAGAGCTGGCAGCTCTGAGAGGTGTCCCACTCAGAGTCAGAGGCTGGGACACAAAGCCTGCTGACTCTAGGAGAGCTCTGAGTCTCACTTTAGACTGCTGCTCTGAGGGTTGCCAAATGCTTGGCTTCAGTCACCTGTCAGTCTCCAAGATGATTCAGGCAGGTAATGCTCCAAGGCTGATTATCTCTTGTCCTTTGTTAGGCAATGGGAGCTTCTGCTAAGGACAGTCTTTCCCACTATAGTCATGCATGAGTTTCTGGTAAGACTGAGGGAAGCTTCATTGCTAAGTCATGGCTCGAGGCTTAGTCCTAAAGGGAATTGCAGAGAGCAGCCTGAGGGATGGAATGCACCACCAAAGGGAGCAGTGGAGGAGGAGGTGCTGATCCCCTCTCTCTGGTGATCAGGAATGGGAAATGGAACAAAGCTGTGTGAGGGGAAGTCCACATGGGACATTAGGAAAAGGTCCTTCACTGAGAGGATGGCCAGTCAATGAACAAGCTTCCCAGGAATTGCTTGTGGCTACAAGTCTGTCTGAATTCCAGGAGCACCTGAACAACACTCTTTGTCATATGGTTTGGTTTCAGAAAGTCCTGTGAGGAGCAGACAGTTGGACATGATGATCCTTATGAGTCTCTTCCAATTTGAGATATACTATGATTCTGTCATCTGAAAATCAGTTGCTACAGAGCCGAAAACCCTTCTCAACGTGCCAAACGGGTTTCAAACGGCCCATGCAAATGAGGAATTAAAACTTGTTTCTGAATTAAAACAAACTCAATACCATGCTACATTTCTATTCCCTTGCACACCCTCACAACTTCCCATCACAGCAGAGATATCAGGAATCTGCTGCAGCAGAAGAACCTGGGATGGTCATTGTGTATTTGTTTACTTGTTGCCCAAGGCTTAACAGTTTCCTTGCCAGCCAGTGCCTAATCTTTGGGGGATCCTTGACCTTTGCATTCTCCAGATTCCAAGCTGTCAGAGCATTCCTCCCAGCCTAGTGCTGTTGGTGTGCACCCCTGCCCCTTCCTCTCCTTGGTAATGTATACCTGCACAGTATCCTGTGCAAACAGGAACTGGAATACAGTGAGGTGTGACCAGCACTCCTGAGTCAAGGTATCTGCCCCCCTGGCTGAATTTTCTCTCACTTTTGTAAACATAACTGATGTTGTCAGATAACTTTTACAATGGAAGTTGCTTAAGGAAGAATTTTGGGGGTTTTTTTTGAACTGATAAGATTCACCCAAATCCCTTAAGCATTGTGCAAGATCACATCCCCTAATAAATATGCATTAGGTAGGCAGAGGCTATGCATTAGATGGGTTCATGTGAATTTTACTTTGTAAAAGAGAGAACTTTTTGTCCCTCTGTCTGCTTGATTTGTGGAAACCTACACCTTGTAGCCTGCAGGAATCAGGTATACTGAGCCCTGGTGTGTGACATGGCTGAACTGTGCACAGGAGAGCACTCTGAAAAAGTAAAGGAGTCCATGACACATACCACCATCAATTAATTATTGGAAGGTGGTGTCAGGATGCTCTACTTGAAGGCTGGTGCAATCCAGCAATTATATGCATTACACTGCATTGGGCCAAATTGCCAAGGTAGCAGTGTTGGAAACACCAGGTTGGGAAGGAACATCAGCAGTAGCAGAATTAAGGTAAATTGGAAAGAATTACTATGGTGAGTATTGGGTTTTTTGGCAGGAGTCTGGGCAGAGACAGGCAGGTGTGTGCAGGAGCAGTGAAAAGACCAAATGAATAATTAGATACAATATGAGGTAAAAACAAGGGAAGAATGGGATCTTTTGGCACTAGGACTGGGGAATTATTATCAAAGGTGGCATTTAAAAATGGAGGTACCATGGCCTAAACATGTTCTGGTTTCAATATCCATTCTGTCTTGGGTTCACATGCAGTCCATGGCATGTCTTATTTGTGTGTTTCAGCTCATCTACCAGCTTAGATTCCATTTATAATTGCTCTATGTTACGTTGATTTTTGACAAGATTGAGTCTGAATAAACTGTTCAGGTCACTATGATTTGTAGTCCACACAAAGTTAATTTTATTCCAATGAAAACCCACCATCAGTAACAGTATTGTTCCCTGCATCTTGGAACACAAAAAACATTACTGATCCATTGCACTGACTTTCCATAATTCACAGAATAATGAAGGCACACATGAATTCTCAAAATAATGAAGCTCCCAGACATACTCCCACACTTGTTATTTCCATGATGTTTGCTAATAATAGGTGGAAATTGTGTTTTCACTGAAAGAAACAGTGTTTTGCTTGTTATGGAGATGCTGTCGAACAGTATCCATTTTTTATTACCTGGATGCACATCACAGCCCTGCTTGGGTCCATCCCCTGGCCCTGCTGAGACCCTGAGGCTGTGCCCGACCCAGCCCTGCCCCACTGGCCATGGCAAGAGCACACAGCTGGGCAAACATCCCAGGTTCAGCTCAGTGTTACACACTCCTTCCTTTTGACAGCAGATTATCACACCCACACAGCTGCGCTCAAGCAATTCAATGTTGCAGTAATCAGGAGCTGGGGTCGCTGTGAGCTGATGGCTGTCAGCAGGCGCTGGATGTTCATATTTGTGAGCTGAGACTGGGTCGTGCACACCAAGCCCCGTCCTTGACTCCTTGCCAATATTTCCTAGTCCCCTTGCAGTGAACAACATGGTTATTGTCAAAAACACTCATTATAACACTGGCTTTTCGCAGATATTAAAATGGATGCTGTATGTATAATGTTAAAGTAACTTTGCTATAAAGATACAGTTTTTATTTCTGCTATTAACTAAACTTAGACATAGTAGTGAAATAGCTGATGTAGTTATGCTTGTGGTAGTTGAACTGCCTGCTTGGTTGAGATAACATCCAATGAACCCTGATGAAGACCCCTGCTACTGATATGCCACTATCAGCACCCACCATGTGTAGAAAGTATGGACCAAAGCCCAAGCTGGAGGTGATAACAAGAATTCACTAAAACCACAGCCAAGGAATACTCATGTTCCAAAAGGGTGGATCGAGGAGGAGCCATGCTAACAGTTCTTGGAACATGTAAACTAGTTTGGGGAAAAGTCTAAATATGCATAATTGTTTGTGAATACGCAATAGGCTGACGCAATGGAAAAGGTATGTAAAGACTGTCTCTGGAATAGCAGGTGTGCTCTTGGCTGAATGCCAAGCACCCAGCTGTTAAACTTTGCTTTATCATCTTTGTCTCCTCTTGTCCTTTATTAAAGTTTTAACTTTCACCAGGAGAGTGAACCCTGTTTTTCACAGCTATCAAAGGGATATAAACCAGCAGAATATTTTTTGTAGTCTACCCATTTCAACTGTGGTGCAAGTACTCAGTTTTCATTATGGCATTTCATTGATTTGATATGACAGACAACCCATCCTATTTATAGCCACAGCAGGACCTTCACCTTTATCCTTAAAATTGTGTTCTGTCAAAAACTTCAAACACAAAGCTGCATATATGCATATTCAAAAGGGCACCTCCACTTCCATCATTTCTGTTCTTGCATTTTCCTGTTTTATTTTGCATCTCTGACCATTCTTCATGCAACTCAGTTATCCAGGTTAAAATATCTCGCTCTGAAGGAGTTTCTAGTGAACTTGAGTGCACAATGAACATCATCTGCATTGCAGAAAAGGGTTTCAAAGAACTAAATCCCCAATGCCCATTAACCTGATTTTCTTTAAACTGTCAAGATCAGGGATAACCAGTAATTTCAGCTCTTCCCACTCCTGTCCACTGTCTTTGTACTGACTCTGTTACAGTTTTTGTGCACCACTTAATGCAGTCAGGACAGCTGAAGGTCAACGCTTGCTAGTGTTGCTTCATCCTCAGACCTTGGAGGCCGGTCATGGTCACTAAACCCTTGAAGCCAGGGCCTCCAGCTCAGTCAGTAACTTGTAGACTCACAAATACACCCTACTTGTGGGGTGTATTTCCAGTTTCCTGTTTTCTTAATCTTCCTGTTTCTGTTGGGCACCAATGTTTGGTTTTGCTGACCACATCGCACGCCCCAGGCTGGCAGTGTCTCTAACAGACATACTCACCATTCTTTCAGCAGTTTCCTAATCCTGTTTCTCTGATGAGCTTTCACATCTGATCCTCAAATGGTTCCTAGACTGATTCATCCATTTATCAATCTCTTTACAGGGATCCTTATTGAAATAATCTTCCCATTTCCCATCTCTCCACTGCAATTTGGCTCAAGCAAATATCCAGAATCATAATCCCTACACTCAATAACCTGAATCTCAAACCACTCATCCTTCTATCACCTCATGACCTCTAAAATCACTGTCAGGCCTGCATTCTGGGATCATCTGCCCAGGAGTTCACAGCTGCACATCCAATGCACTTCACACTGAACTTCCAACAGCCAGCCACATTTTGCTTGTGCTGAAATTATAAATTCATGCTCCAAAGCCTTTTACCCACATGATATTCTTTCACAGTGGTTGTGCATTCTTATTTTGGTCCTTCCTTTCTAAGGGCACGGAATCATGACCTGAACAGAATCAAATTGAAACTCATACCACTAATATGCCATAATGAGGCTGATATTAAGGAGAAGCAGTTTAAAAAAAGATGTTGTATGTATTTATTGTATCACCATTAATAAATAAAGTGAATTCTGAAGGTTGGGTGCGCTAAGACTATTAAAACTCCACATCCAGATAAAACTATCAAGATAGAGTATATTAAAGGACATCAAGTTACATCAGAGAAAACATGAGCCATGCTGCCAGGGCATTGTATGTCAATAGATGTAAAACCCATGGAGTCACAGATGGAAATGCTGTCAGGACACTGTATTTTGATGGTGTAGCCTTGAAGCTCAGGTGAATTGGTGTTGTGCTTGCTGGTACAGAGGCAGGAGGCTGCAGTTTAGTTCTGTACTGCTTCAGGGCTGAGATTTGCCAAGAATTGCTTGGTCTGAGCTTGTTTTGGCCCGCAAGGGGCTCTGCATTTGTTTGTTTAGCTGTAACAGCAGTTGCCTAACAATCAGATTACATATAGTACTATCCAACTGGTTTTGACATTAGTTAACTTTGTGCCATTGTACACTAAACTGTATTAGAATTTTTTTTTTTTTTTTGGTGAAACTATGGTTAGTGCAAATAGGTCATGATTCTCTGTCTGTGACCTAGAATTGCCTAGAAGAGTAGGAGTGCAGGATGATAGCAGAGTCCTTGAAAGCCCAGGCACGTGATGATACCAGAGACCCCGGGGTCATAAACACATTACTGGCACTCAGTTATTGGCCACTAAAGGAATGTGGCCTTGGGAGCTGGATAAAACCAGTTTTAAGGGAAGGAAAAAAAAAAAAGAGAGAACAAATAGGAAGTGTCTAACATAATATAAAATATAGCAGGCAGTGAATTTTGTTATAAGAAGAAATTGTGAAGCAATGGAGAAAGAGGAAGATGTGGTGTGTGTTACAAAATATGTAAAAATAAATCAAAGCACAGACCCTAGAGAGAGGAAGTTTCCACCACCAGCATCAAATTTCTCCCAACAAAGAACAAGAGTCACCAACAAATCTCCTATTTCATGGTCATCCTTTGGGGCCAGAGTGATTCTAATACCAGAGAACAGAGACAGCTACTAGGAATTTTCCATACAGCTGTTTTAACTGCGAATTAATGTGGCTTTTTCAGTAAAAATGTGAAATACAAAGTTGTGTTTTGTGTCAGGTAAATAAAGGTAACCTGTGTAATTGTAATTGTGAAATGTGTGGAACACTGCCAGAGGACAGTTATAAAGATGAATTCTAATAAACAACTGAGAAAAGCAAAGCATGGAAGAAGGTCTTTGAACCAGTCTTTTGTTTGCAATTAACTATTATAAATCTTAAGTTGTTTTGTAGTAAGAATATTTGGATTATAACTTTAGAATGTTGCTTTTTGATAAGAACTTTTTGCTTGTAATTGCCTTAAGCAGTTTTGTAATAAGAACCTTTGAAATATAGCTTTAGAATGTTGCTTTGTATTAAGGATTTTTAAACTGTAGCTTTAGAATGTATAATGGATTTAAACAAAAGAGGGAAGTGAACCTATCCCAAGCTCCTAAGGAAACGGTGAAAACATCCTGAAAAAGGAAGATGGACATCAATGCTACTGGTTAATGATTTCACAAAGGGAAGCTGGACATCACTATCATAGATTAGTGGTCCTAGAAAATAGAAGCTGGACCCCACATCTGGAAGCTGTACCTCACCATCTGGGATACAGATCCTGGGATCTTGAAACCTGGAATAGATCACAATAGAGTATAGAAATTGGAAAGGACCCAAACATCACCATTACAAATTTACGGTCCTGAAGTGTAGAATTGTGATGTAAAAAATTGGAAATAGAAACTGCTGAGAGAGCTCATGAATATGCATGAATATGATCAATAAATACCAGCAAGCCCAGCAATGAGCAGTTGGAGGGGAAATCCCCCACCACTGTACCCAGTGCTGTTTTTGCTCATACGTTACCATATTCATTAATAAATTGGATTACCGTTTGATATATTGGCTGAGTCAAGCTTCTCATTTCTAACAAAAATTATATTATTTAAACTATTCATGTTGCTACCATTGCCACCAGACTGACAGCAATGCTTTGCTCTTAAGACATTAGTTATGCAAGCAATAAATTTTACTAGTAGAACGTATTTTTTTTAGCCCACAGAAGCGGTGCATGCTGCAGCCCAATGTCAAAGGAAACCACAACCCTGTAGTTCAAACATTGCACAAGAGACCTGCAACATGGGCACGTGGAGGGTCTGTTGAGGATGTGTATGACTGGTATCAGAACAGGAACCATGTTTAGATGTATAATTAAGACTGGTATAATTAAGACACATGCCACAGGCAGGGTAACAGTTGTAACTCCAATATAATAATGAATACTGATAGCACAGGCACCACTGTCTCAGAATCAGATGTGCAGAATCAACCACTACCATTCTATAAGCATGCTGTCTATTTCAGTTTTACCTTAGTAGGGGCAAATGCACCTCTGGGGTTTGTGTTGTCTCCCATTTCTTCCACTTGAAGCCTGTTGTAATATGGATGCAACTGTCTGGGACAAGAGATTTATTTTCAGAAGTATTTTCTTGTTCAGGCAATGCCAAATCAAATAAAGTTTTTCCTCCCAGTCAATCAGATAAGCTATGCCTTAAAGCGGTTTTCAGGATCTCTAACCACATATACCCGGAATATTTGTTTTGTCTAAGTATTTCCAAACATGGGCTGTATCACCTGATTTGCAGCTGACTGGTTTTCTGATGGTGATTTTTTTTTTTTTTGGTGGCAAGAATATAGCCTTTGGCAATGCAGTAGGCATGGTAGCTAAGAAGGATGTGTTGAATCTGGCGTGTTTAGTCTTGCAGCTTGCAGAAAAGTTGCCAATTTCAATTGTCCTAGGGCCTCTTTCTGCCTTGGACCCGTCATAAAATGAGTGGTTTCGCTTGCCTAAAGAATCACCATCAAAGGTTTTGGTGAAAACAGATTTCAATATGAATTTGCAAAAGCACAACAAAGTTTGATGGCAAGGTTCAACCTACTACTTATTACATGCATAATACATATAAACAGAAAGCAAAATAGAATCAATTTAGAGTGATTTTGGTGGAGGGCAGGGATGCAAAAGGGGTGAGGCAGAAAAGGGTAAGGGTGACCCTCCAGAGAGGAGTCTGGGTGCAGCTGGATACAAACTTAAGCTTGGACTTGGTCAGTGGTTTAAGTGTAAAGGATTTAGGACCCCTTAAATGTCACATTAGCCAATAATAAATTTCAATAATTACGACAATGACAGTTATGGATTATTACATGTCTACTATATTTGCTGTAGAATGTTCAAGTCAATACACACACACAAAGATATGTATATTTACAAAGGCACACCTATTAAAAATTTCCCTCAAGAACAAGTGAAACATCCACATCTAATGCCTTTTGGTGGTTCTCAGTGGCAGGGGCTGAGTAGCTGGGATATTAGCCCAGGTCCCATTACCAGCCAAAGGTCCTCCAAGTTTCACAAATTGGGAGTTCACACACTGCGATCCCACTCAGAGGGAGATGCTGGTGCAGCCCGCTGCCCTTCAGAAGAGATGAAAGGGTCTTGCTTAGGAATGCTGTTTATAGGGTCGTGAGATGGTTGGCTTCAGTCACCAGTAAATTTTTTGGCTGCAAACCAAGACTGGCAATTACAGAAATTTTCAAAATACCAGTAAGGGTAGTACTGTTCCACTCAGGCTGCAATGCAGATAAGGGATGTTTCTGGGCTGCCAGGGGATGACAGATCATTCCTACTCTCCTCTTCCACCTTGGCCAGGCAGCAGCAGTTCCTGGGAGGGTCAGTGCTGCCCCTGGCCTTGCAAGAGTTCCCAGTACAGCCCAGGGGAGCTTCACTGCTCAGCTCTTACCCAAAGGCCACAATTATTGAGATCACAGAGCAGATGCAAGCAGGCCAGAGAAGAGGGGGTGAGGATGCACCCCCACAGGACCCCATTCCCACTCATTAGTTGGATTGAGCAAGGGTCACATGGTGCTCATGAGCCTAACATGTGTAATTTAAAGATTGTGTAATTAATTAATCAATGTGTGTAATCATGAGCACATGTGCAGCATATTTTTCTGTCCATGGGAAACACCATGTGTCTTTGATCACCAGCTGCATTTATTCTTTCTAGGAACTGTATGGTTATTAAAGTAATGAGGATATTAGCGTGTATTGCCAAGGGAGTTTCCAAAGCTGATCCCAAATCTGATTGCTGCAGGGGCTGAAGACATTGTGAGCAAAGCACTCACTGCAGGAGTGCACAGGTGACCCCAGAGCTGGCCCCTCACCATGGACAGGGTCTGTGCAGGGTGCCATGCCATCATCAGTCCAATGACCAAGCCCCTGTTCTTCAGTTATATTCAGGTGGCTGTTCCACCACAAAACTTCTATTTTCTCTTTTTTATTTCTACCTGTTTATTGTCAGCCAACACCTATAATTCATCCACCCAGAGCTTTTATTTTCCTCATTCAATAAGCTTCCCTCGGTCTGTGTTGCTGCTAATGTAGCAAAATTGTTGGAAAAGAAATGAAATTTAGCGAAATGCTTAATTTCAGTTTAGTTATGAGTTGTGTGTGAATTGGTTTGTTAAAAGCAGTTCTGTAGCCATTGATAGTATGTGTTGGGTTTCGTGTGTAACCTAGCAGGTAGTCTTAGGAACTTAATAAATATTTAAACTAGTGTAGGAAAGTAAGAATGCTAACCTGTCTGGAGGCAGCATACAATGTTCTTAGAATAAGATAAGCAGAAGATTTATGATTTTGTTTGTGAACTAAGGAATGTATCACAAGGGGTATGTGTCTAGGCAAGGGGAACTGTTTCTTGGAGACCTTTTTATGAATTGCATGTATAAAAGGGAAGCACCTGTACGTGAAGTTGGGGCTCGGACTTGGGACACTAGTCCAGCGGCTCCCAGGCCCTTAATAAAGCACTGCACAAAACTTATCCGAGTTTTGTGTCATTTATCAATCGGGCAACAAAATGAGAATGGGAGAGTGCTTTTTGTTTTAAACAATACTGATTTAACACCCATTCGTGATCTTATAGCATCAAACCACAACCACTAAGAATATCTGTCATATTTCATTTGTCTTGGCCAGGTCACTAAGAGAGTCTGGCCAAGATGACTTGGACATGATAAGGGAATATCAGCTGAAGAGTGGTCATCATGTCTCTTTTGACTGGGGAAAACCAAGTGGTTTTTGAATGTGCCTTTCACTCTTCCAGCTACTTCTTGAGTTGGCAGTGACTGTAAATGTTTTTTTCTTTCATTCTGTCCAACCTACCTGACCTACTTTTGCTGATACAGTCCTCCATGTGTCTCCCTCTGGAGATTTTATGGATCAAATACTGTTCTTCATTTTCCTGCTATTTTCCACATCTTCAGTTCCGTCCTTCATTTTCCCGGTATGTTCTCACTGATGTTCTGGGGTCTTGGTAACAATCTGGTCTCTGTGCTGTCAACAATCACAATTATTTTAATCCTTCTCTTTTACTTGTTTCTGCTGGTGCTTTCAGACACATTTTGTATTTGCACACCTTAGTGCTCCTACCACAAATTTCTGCATCAAGAGGCCCAGTGATTATATAGAAATCAGCTTTTTTATGCTCTGTCTAAATTATCAGTCACTGTCTGTGGTTCCTACCTTTTCTTTATTTTCCAATGAATGAGTCTAACCACTTCCTTCCACAATGAAGTGGTGGCAAGATCTCTTCTTGCCTTCTCACTTTGGATTCCCTGCCAACTTATATGGCAGTTAGTGAGATGAAACTCACTTCAAGACTCGTCAGATAAGAAAAGTGATTCCTACTTCATTAATCAGCTGGCTCTGTTTACTCATATTTTCACCAGCAGAAGTATCAGTGTGTGTGTGTCCAGGTAATCTGGCCAGCACAGTTTGTGCACAACATGTTGGACAGGAGATGCCAATACTGCATCCTGTCTACATTTCCTAAGTTCCTCTTCATTGCTAAAATCAAACAGCATTTTGTTAGCTTTGGAGAGTCAACAGTGACTGTGATCTTGGTATTTAGTTTTACTGCACGTGAGTCTCAGACAACACTGCTGGGTCATTGTTTTGGTTTTGTTTTCCTTTCTTAGTTCCATTCTGGCCCCAGCCCAGTTTCTTTACCCTTCTGTCATCTTATCTCATGGTTTCATTTTCTTGTTCTCTCGTCATGGAATGAAACCATTGACTGGTTGCACTGTGATCCAGGTGAACTTCTGACCTTAGATAACAATATATGCCATTATTTTATTACTTTTCTACTGTTTCTTCTCATATTTCCACTTACCCAAGCACATTTCCACTCTCACTTCCATAACAACCTGTGTTTTCATGATGCAAATGTCTGCATAAGCTCCAAATAAAAGTTTGGGATTTTCATTTGCAGGTTAGGATTCCAAGTTGCTTTCTGTTTGAACACCATCCATCACTAACATCATGCATATAAGTTAAATTGCTAGTTGTATTTGTCTCTTTTGTTGCCAAACAACTTCTAGCTGGACCCACCATAGGAAAGCTCTTTGCTTCTGAGGTGCATTGTCTGTTATGCTTTCCATTTCTTCTTCTTTTTAGTAAGGATGCTATCAGTATAGGTTAATTCACTGTTTTGTAAGTTGCTAAGGCATATTCAGTATTTGTGGACCTAGCAACCCAGGATTGTGTAGCGTCTTAAGAACAGAACTTATTACATGCCCTAAAAGCAGTCTTACAGCTTTCTTGTCTCACCTCTCTGGAGGATATGTGTGTCATGCACAACACTGCAGAGAACTTGAGACCTCGCAGAGCACCTTGTGACAAAACAAGAGCAAAACCAGGCCAGGGACTGCCAGCTACAGCAGTCCTAGTGCACCCTAAATACTGGGGTCTACCCAGTGTACAAGAAACCAATGCCCACAGAGTCCAGGTATTTATTTCACATCTGCTCAGAGATTGATGCAACACAGTAAATCCAAGCTAGCACCCACTCAGCAGACCAGCTGCCTGCTTTTATGCATTCACACTGATACATGGAAAAACTCCATAGCTGGTAAAAGTTGTAAAGTAAAGTAGATCTGTGTTTATTCAGCGCTGGGTGTGTGTGGGATATCTCCACAAAGACATGAGTGCCTTCTGAAAAATGAAAAAGTAACCCTCTATTTATTCCCTGAAATGTTACATATGCATCGAGTTTCACAATATACTCATGCATATTCATTTCTCAGTCCTGCCTAGCCCCAAAGGCAAACGAGTTTCCCTCATCTTCTTCAGAGATGTGTTCACTTTCTCCTCTTGCTCATGCTCTCTGGTCTCCTGGTCGCAGTTCAAACCACAGAGCTAGTTTAGGCTGGTTTGGGGTCCAAGGAGCCTCTCCTATGTCAACAGCCTTGCAAGTCTGGCATTCCTTCCATCCTGCATTTGCAAGCAGTTCCTCCCTTATCAGAATATCTGCATTCTCTCCTCCTGTCTTAGCAAGGACAGCAAATGTCAAGCAATATACATCCTCTAAACAGCTATTCTTAATCAATCACCCTTCAATTTCTAACCCCCTTGCCTCAAGACTGTGAAAGAGGAGCATTTTCCCTATACACAACAGTCTAACCCCACATTCATTGAGAGCAGATCTTCTCACCTTCCCATAAAGGCATAGCACCATTTATTTTATCATGCATGCTTTGTGGGGAAGGGGCTTATTTAGGTAAGGGGATACTGCAGCTTTTGGATGTACATTTTACTATGCAAATAACTAAAGGTTAGCACAAAAGCTCAACCAAAATTCTTCTTTGGCCTTATCAATAGTTTGTTCCAGTGTTATCTCCTTGTTTGGCAGATTTATGGTGTCATCTTGTACTCACTTCTTGCAGAGGGGCCTTGATTCTTGGGTTCTGATGGTTATCTTGCAGAGATAGGGTTTATTACAACACCAGCCACCATTTGTTCAGCTCCTCTCTTGAGTTTCCATAATTCTCACAGCAATCCCAGTGACGATATAGTCTGATGGAAATATTTCACCCCAAAGCTCGATTGGTAATGCCTTGCCTGTTCAGGGCTAGGTTTAGAGGTAATTCAGAGATCCGTCCCTTCCATGACTACAAACCCTCTTTTAACACACTTCCTTTCTACCTAAATGCTAAACAGAATGCTGCCTTTCAAGGGCCAGTTTGCAGCCCTGTTTATTTGTAAATTGGTCTGAGGTTTTGCTGGAGTACCCCAGCTCTGAAGGGGGAACCTTTGCCATTTTTGATTCAGACAGGCTGAGCTTGGCTGCAGCTTTTGTACAGGATCAGCCTCTGGGATCTGTGGTAATTTAAATGTTGTAGTTACTCTTTCCTTTCACGTTTTTTCAATGGTGTTATTTGATTTCTCTGCATCTTCATTAGCTTGAGGAATTTCTACTACCATGAAGTGTGTTTTATAACCTCTTTTTTCCCACACACACTTGGATCACTTTAATCAGTTTAAGTAATTCCCTGAAGCATAAGTGGATTTTATGAAAGGATCCTCTAGAAACCATGTATTTTGTCAGGTATGGAAGGGCAAAAACCTCCATGCTGTCCTTTTCTGGGAGAATTTCAAGCTAGCTGGTTAATGGCATCAACAAAGACAATCAAACAGTTATTTCTCCTTGCTGTAGTTTGCAGGAACCCTGCATGAGTGATGCAAAAGTCATAGTGAAGACCCTGGGTTTTGTGGTACTGAATCTTTATTCTCCTTTGGCTCATCAAAGCTGTGGCTTTTCTGATTAATTAAGCCTTAGAGCGTTGGAGTTTCTTATATATTTTTTTTCTTTTCCTTTAGCATAGCTATTTAGTGCTGGTTTGTTTTGAGCTTTTTTTCCCTGAGTGTAGGTATTTAGTGCTTGTTGGGAGGATTTTCAGGGCTGTTGGATTAACTCCTATCTGCCATGACCACTAGAACCAGCTTTGTGCCTCTGTAAATGACCTGCACTTCTGTGGGGTTTTAGAACCATGTGCACATACATTGTGTCATATAGAAGATTTATAATGAGTTCTTTTACATCATTTGACTAATCTTGTGGAGTTTGTCACAGGTAAATTTAACCACAAAGTATCTGTCTGAACCACATAACTTGAACAGATTTAGGCACAAAATTGTGAGTAGATGAGCAAGTAAAGGTTTGTGTGGAGGGTATGGAAAGGTATTTTACATCTCTTGCTGTGCAAGGAGTTTGCATGGAAGAACCCATGTGGTGGTGACAGTAATTTTTCTCTCATCTGCCTCTCTTCCTATTTCTAGCTGTCTCTCTACCTCACATTTATTGTTAGGTTAAATTTGTACCATTGACTTTGGCATTTGGTCTTGTCTGCACCTTAATTCAGGCACAGGCATCTTTCAATTATCAGACTCTAACATTATTCCAGAAGTGGGATCCTAACATCATTCTGGAGGATCTTAACACTCCTGCTCCTGAATCAAAAGTGAATCCACCACTTCCAAGAAAATACTCTCATTCTTACAAATCTACTACTTTTTCAGCAGCAGCCTAAATTTTGAGCTCACTCTCCCTTGAACATCATCATTGTTGTAATTTTCTAGACACTGCAGTTCCTCTTCCAGGCAAGGTAGCACAAGTGTCTGGAGCTAGAAAGAGCTTTTGTCTTGCTGAAAGAGCTGTTAGCTGCTAGATGTCTCTGTCCTGAGTGGCCTTTGAAGGGAATGATTCTCCCTTTTTTTCCTAGGACAAGCAGTCATCTCCTACTCCTGACTCAGCCCAGTGTAATAAGTAGCAATACGTTTGTTCATTAATTAAATCAATAGCTAAATAAATTAAATTATAAAAGCAATAGCTAAACAGCTAAAACCTCTTGTTCAGCAGGATACAATATGTACCTATGTGCAGTCACATATGGTAACAGTCCTTAACCTGGCAAGAATTGCTTGGCTTGCAAATTCCACTTTATAGGTATAGGATATAATATGTACCTATATACAGCCACATATGGTAGCCATCCTTAACTTCTCAAGAATTGCTTGGCTTGCAAATTCTGCCCTGTAGGTATAGGATACCATATGTAACTAGATACTGCCACATATGGTAACAATCCTTAACCTCGCAAGAATTGCTTGGCTTGCAAATTCCACCTTACAGTTATGCCTTATAAGGGAAGGTTCACCCAGCGGCCAAAGAGGAAGACTTGGGGCCTTCATCCCACGACCACCAGAAGGCAGGAAAAGACCCCCTAGCAACCCGAGGAGCAAGCGCAGGAGACAGAGCACGTCATCCAGGAATCTGGGAGGAGAAGACAATAAAAGGCGAACCTTGGAGGGGGAAAAGTTGCGCGCCCAGAGGAGCGGGGACTCCTGGCCGCCCAGCGCTGAACCTTGCTTATTCTTGCTTGCATCATAATAAAGATAATTATACGATCCTTAAATTCAGTGAATTCGTTTATCACACCAGGAGCTGCATTCTCTGCTGCTGCTGCTGCAAATGCTGCTTCCAAATGAAGAGCCCCTTTCTGCTAAAGCAAGTGTGATAGATGAGTAATGCGATGATTGACTCTCACAATCAATAGACAAATATCATGTATATAGGTTAAGAAAAGTTTTATAGATTTATGGTTATGTTGTACCCCCTCAAGTGGTTATCAAGGGACATCTGGGAGGGCTGGCTTGTCACTGTGGTGACACCTGACCTCCAGTCAGGATTTGAGGAGGAGATCTCCACCACTGGACAGCGAAGAAGGGGTTGATGGACAGAACTTTGGGCGGGTTTAAAGGGTGAAAAAGGAAAAAACCCTCCATTGTGAGGGGGCTGAGCACATGGCAGGGAAAATCTTTTGCTCCCAGCGCCGTAACCTTTTTTCTTTATTCAGTCTTCTGTAGTATCTCGGTGAAATACAAAGCTGTGTTTCGTTTCAGGTACATACATGTAATGTGTGCATTTGTGATTGCAACATGTGTGGAGACCGACAATGGGACATGTATAAAGATGGATTCTAATAATAACTGAGGAAAGTAAAGCATGGAAGAAGGCCTTTGAACCCATCTTTTGTTTGCAATTAACCCTGGTTGATTTAGGAGCATTGGAATTAAAGTGTTAAGGATGTTGCTTTTTGTTTGTAGTTAAGCCTTAAAGAGTTCTGCAATAATAACCTTTTGAAGTATAATTTTAGAATATTGCTTGTATCCTTGAAACTATGGCTTTGAAATATATATAAAGGAAATATGCTTATGTCACACCTTAATAAAGCAGAGAAAAGCAGCTTGAGAAAGGAAGATGGACATCAACTCAAGGATTTATAGTTTGGACCAGGGGAAGCTGGACATCACTGTTATGAGATTCATAGTCCTTGCAATCAAAAGGTGGACCCACATCTGGAGAGCTGGACCTCATCAGATGAGATTCGTCTTTTTTCTATTGGAAACTGGACTGTCACCATCTGGGGATACTCCTTTCTGGGATACATCCTGAGAAAAACTAAATCACAATAGTGTATAGAATTGTGACATAAAAACTGGGAATAGAAACTGCTGATGAGTAAAAACTTGGAATAGAAACTGCTGAGAAAGCTTATGAGTACCCCTATAAATACCTGTAAGCCCCAACTATGGGTGTGCAGTTGGAGGGAAAACTTCCCCCACTGTACCCAGCACTATATTGCTCATACTTTACCATATTAATTAATAAATTGATTTCTGTTTGAATATTGGCCTAGTCAAGCTTCTCATTTATAAGATTTTTGATAAGGTTTAATAAACCTTCCTAAACAATGAAAAATGAGCTGCTATTTCTCATACAAGTAAACCTAAAAAGGCTCCATGAGAATCAATGTAAATAGCAGAAGGCAGCAGAGCAGGTCTGTCCGATCCCACACAATGCACCTTGACTCCAGTTGCTCTGAAATGAGGACCTAGAAGGGAGGTGAGCCACATCAGGGGTCTGGGTGCATGGGCTGGATCACCAAACCCTTATCAGGGACCTGGGGATCTCAGCTATGTGGCTGCAGACAAATATGTCCCTGTCCAACAGGAGCAGGAGTGTCAGCTACATGACTGAAGGCTTGGGTTGGGTGCTAGGAGGTAATTCCATAAAGCTGGCACACCACCTGAAGAATACATGCATGACTGTGTGATATATGTCACACAATAACTCGTGCTAAAGGAAATTAAAACCACAGCATCTTGTGTACCAAGCCAGTTTTGGGTAACAAGCAGTAATAGACTATGTGACAAAGAATGGAGATTCAAACACCAGGAGGACACTGTCTCCAGGGATGTATATTTCAAGGGATTTTTCATCCGACAAGACCCCAGCAGGAGGCATTTGAGAGGCATCATCAGAAGTTTATCCCAGAAAGTTTTCACCTGACAGGATTCCAGGAATTATCCACCGATTCCAGGCAGCAAGAAAGAAGAAACTACAATAATATGCTAAAATATGCTAAAGAAGAGCCCCCTTCCAGAGCCCAAAAGACTGTATAAAACAGATCCCTTCACAATGACATTTTGGAGACCCACAGGGAGTGTGGTGTCATAGAGGCCAAATCCTGAGTCTCCCCAACCCTCATCACCTGGCTCAGGGTCGATTCACCTGTGTTTTTTTCCAAATTTATACTTTGATAATTTAATAAATTTCCTTCATTATTAAATTGGAGTATTCATTATTAACAACTCTATGCTTTGGATCTGCCTCTCTCTCTCCCTATCTGATACCTGCTCAGTGTTTGCTAGCTGGTCCTGCAGGCAACATAACTACTGCTCATCTTTGGAGTCAGGGGGTTTCCTGAGTCAGTGGTCACAATCTCCTGCTGCTGGAATTACTTCCTCTTTAAGGACATTGGTTTTGAGCCAAAGCAGTTAATTATGTAGTTCATATTCTTGATTTGAGCTGGACCTTGAAGCCAAGATCTTTAGGCTGGCCTTGAAAGCCATTGTTCCTAGGTATGCTTTTGAATGCTTTACTGATTCTTTGGGTTATCTTGACCTTCTGGCATAACCCAGCAATTTGGGATGTACACTAAGCAGCAACTCTTAACCCATAAAACCAGCAATGATTTTCAAGGAGCGCAGCAGCAAAACGTGTACACTTGTACATTGATGTTCCTGTATTTGATTCTGTCAAGTAAGACTCTGATTTTGACCATCATGGTTTGTGTGTCTCACTGGGAATTTGGACATTAAACCTGCAAGCTTGACTTTCAAGATCCCAAGCATGTAAGGTACCATTTAAATGAATTTTCTCAAACCATGTTTATTTTTTCACTGTCTGAATGTACTCATGGCTCTCAGTCCAAGATTATCTGTTGGGGAAAGCCAGGAATTCAGGGGATTTGGTGGGACCACTCTGTGTCAGAGGTGGCTCTGTCACTGAGCTCATGTTTTCTGTAGTGCTAGAGACAGCAGTGGTCCTGGCTGTGATTTCTCATGAGTAAATAGCTGCTCTTTTGCCAGAATATAACCAGCTCATTAAAGGACAACAAAGCTAATTCATACTTAAATGCTATCTCAAAGCACAGTGTAAAACCCTTCTGCCTGGATAAATGAAAAGCAAGGTGGGGAGGCAAGGTCACACAGAGAAGCTGTGATTTACTTGCATCTCATGGGAACAAGCTGACAAAATCTCATTGTTTTCCTGGATACATATTATCACTGAATTTAGGGAGGCACTTCTATCAAAATAATACAGATCAGTAGCTGGACATTGTTCTCTTGTAAACAGCATTTGGTCATATCAGGTGTAAATGAGAAGCAGCCCAAGAATTTAAACATAGATTAAGTAGCCAATTATTCTATATGCTAAATTGTGTTTTCTCTTCTGTCCGTGTACTGAGAGCTTTTGCTTTTTTAACTCTGTTAAATCAAATATTATGCATTCCCAGAATGCTTGGCACATATGTTAAAATCAGAGAATCAGAGTGGCTTGGAAGGGACCTTTAAAGCCCAACCAAAATGTATACAGAGTATTCTCACAATCTTTTACTCCCTCATTTAACTAATAAGCAAAATTACTGGCAGAGTACAATCATGTACACTATGCCAAATGAAGAATCTTTCCCAAAAAATGCATTACGTGTTCTCACAGTGACACAAGCACTGAATAAAAAGCAGATTAATAGAACTTTCTTTCTCAGGACTGAACTTTCTAAACAAGGAAAAGCTGTTCATGCCTTAAGAGAAGTAGTACCATCGAGTCCAGTTATTTATATATAATTTTAAGGTGAGGAAAGGTGCCATTTATTTCTATTAGATGTTTGTCTTTCTGATAATTCCCAAAGATCTTCCCTTCCACTTGGATTACACAAATGGCAGGCTGGAGGACCTCCATCCCCCACACACTTTGATCACTTTCTGAAAGGGACAATAAGCCTCAGGAGGCCTCTGGAAGGCTCATTCAGCTTATTATCCACTCTGGCCCCAAGAGGAAATCCGGGTTCTCTCTGCTCTGTGGTAAGAGGACTCAGCACAGAAAGGGCTTGCTGGAAATCCACAAAAAGTGCAGCTTTTTATTGCATCATAGAGTGATGCCTCAGGTTTTAGCTGTTGTATTTTTCAGATTCTGTGCTGCTTTGCTGTGTTCTGAGCTTCATATTGGGGCTCTCTCCACAGAGTAAGGAGACAAAACAATTCTGTCTCTAGCTGGGGACCAAGGACAAATGATTCAAATTTCAGGCCCAAGAGCACAAACAACATGGACTGAAGAGAGAAAACAAGGAGGATGGGACTTCATGAGCTACAACTGTAATTGGACAATTAACTTCAATATGCAAATGGACCAGAACTTATAAAAGTGAGAGATCCTGTGACCAGTTGTGCATTTTGTGACCATTTTGGGTTCATCTGGGGTGTAGCCCTGGCTGGGCTCTTGTGCTGCTTCTAATAAATCCCTACTTTATTCTTTAACTCTAGTCTCTGTTCTAGGTCAGCCTTCTCAAGGCATCAATAATGGGAATATATAAAAGGTTATACCTATGGCTGCATTAGCACAGTCTGCACAAGAAAGCAGCATCTCAAGGTACCACTCCTCCAAGGACAGATGCATTCACTGTGCAGGAATGGAGCAGATGGACACAGCACTTCTGTCCCTCAGGCCCCTGCAGAGGCCAAGGGACTTTCCTCTCAAAGGGCTGAGTCTCTTTTTGCTAAAGTCTGAGGGGCCTTCCCCAATGGAGGACAGGTAAACAAGCACTCTCTGAAAGCTGTGATTGCCCACCCAAGCACCACTTCAGAAACTTCAGGAATCTCCTCTGCCCGGGCTTCTGCCTGGCTTTTCCCATTGCACAGTCAGCATCTGTCTGTAAGATGAAATGAGCCTACACCATGTCATGAATTCTTCCCATTCAATTATTTTCAAGCCACTGACTGAAAAAAAAAAAAATTGTGTTGGCTGACTTACCTCTGGAGCTGTCATTGATCAGTCTTCCCATCAAACCTCTGCTCTCAGGACACCCATACCTTTTCCTCTGCTTTCAGCACAAACAACGTATGCTGCTTCAGTGCACCACAGAAATGCATCAGCAGGCAGCAATGCAGGAGTTTTGTCAGGAAAAAACAAAACTTTTCAACACACATTTGTCGAATTTTCATCATTCTTCTTTATTATTTCCGAAGGTAAAGGCTGGATGACCAGGGTGGAATAGGTTTGGAAGGAAGGCCAGACAAACAGGGTTTTAGAGGATTTAATTTTCTGATTTAATTTTCCTTGGCTTTAACAGCTTTGTTTGATGAACTTAAAAAGTAAAGAGCAGGTAAGTATGTTCAGAAGGTGAGAGGGAAGGAGAAAGAACATTTGTATTTGCCAGCCATTTGCAGCTTAATTTGTAAACTAAATAATAAACGACCCTGTGTAATTGGAATATTTGGGAATTCTAAACTGCTATACAAGACAAAAAAAGGTATTAGGGCTATCTGGAATTGGAAGCACCCTTTGGAAAACATGACACCTACAGCAACATTTGAAAAGCTCTTAGTCTGCATCTGAAGTAAATAAACTTATCTTGATTAGCAAGAATGTGTGAAGAATCTTAGCTACTGTCTTCCCCTGGATAATCTACAAATAAACAGGATACCAAGGTAAATAAAACCCCAGCCTCCCAGAGAAAAATCAACCATTCTCACTGCAGATGTGGAAGTGCCTATACAGTGTGGCTGTGAGACTGCAAGAAACATTGCTTGGATTCCTGTCTTCTCCAGGGCTGGGTGTGCAGAGCTCTGGATCCTGATCAGCATTGCTACATGTAGTAAGTGTCCTGTTATCATTGGAAGGAAAAAAAACTCCTGACATCCTTCCCACAACAGATATATATATACACTACGTGGTAACTATAATAAAAGCAGGGCACAGCTATTGCAAAAATAAGAGAAAGACGAAGAAAAGCTGAAGACAACTATGCATAGTTGATATAGGTTTCCTTGAGTCATGATTTTAAAGGGTTAGAATCTTAGTTGAGGGTTAGAACTGTGAAAATGCGTATTTTATGATTGGCTTTTCACAAATACTAAAATGAATATTATATGTGTTATGTTAGAAAGTTATGCTGTATTAAGTTTTTAAAGTAGTGTGTTAAATATAGCTTTAGGTTGTAACATTATGTTAAAATAGAAACTATATATGTGAGATACTTTTTTCAAGAAAGGACTCACAGCAAGATAGCAGCCACAGGACGCCTAAATCTTTCAGAGAAAGAGAATTTATTGCTCCCTTATCAGAAGAAACAAACTTCTTCCTGCTTCTCTCAGCTATGAAGACACTGTCAGGATTAAGAAGTTGACACTGACCACAGAGAATCCTTTGTCTGAATGGAATTCATGTATGAGATGTATAAATATGCAGGCTATTGCTTTTAAGGGTTAATCCTCTGTTAATAGGTGTCCTTTTTCAGGCTTATTTTGCCCAGAAAAAGGTTCCCAGACTGTCCGTAACTCTTTGTTTCTATTGTCTCATATTGTTCTAATCCTAATTGTCCAAATTTTTATTACTCTAATTTTATTACAATTTTTATAACCATTTTATTACTATTAAAATTCTAAAATTTTAAAAACAATTGATTGGCCTTTTTCACAGAACCAATTCATATTGAAGTTAGATACACCAATAAAGTTAGATACACAATAGGTTAATGATTATTAGATGCTCAAGCTAAAGCTAATTGTTCTATTATGAGCTCATTTGTAGAAGAAAGTGGAGCAAGTGAACCATTCTAGGAACATACTGAAAGCAGTAGAACAATGCCCAGCACCTGAACTCTGTGTCCATCCATCACGAAGCAGGGGTCCTTGGATCATGCCAGAGGGTCACAGAGACCTGACAAAGATGTTCCTGACTTTGTCCCTGGGACCACTGACCCAGTTCAAGACCATTGACCCAATTCAAGAGAAGAACTGCCCATGTGTGAAGGACTAGTAACTTCATTTTAATACAAAGTGGGGATGGGAGGTGCTGGGGTTGTGCATATGTATTATTTTGGGAAATAAATAGAAGGCAAAAATCCTTGTGCAGGTGTAATAAACATACCACTCTCTAACTTTGATTAGTTAGAGAGTCTTTGAGATGTTTGGTTTTAATGATTCATCCTCAAGTGGCATATGTACTCTGGCAGGATCACTCCTTTGTTAGTATAGTTGAGGCTTCTTAGTTTCTGTCAATACAGCTGTGTCACTACAAAATAAATAAAACCACCCTGGTGATGAGCACTGCTCTGGGTCAAAGGAAAGGAATTTAGGCCTGGTCATAGGTCTTATCTTTGCAACATAATCAGCTGACAACAACCATGTCCAGGAGCTTAATGGTGAGAACTGTAATAGAAAGGCTAAAATTGGTGTGAACGGGACATAGTTGGGAATGTCTGGGTGCAATTGGTGTGAATGGGACATAGTTGGGAATGTCTGGGTGTGGGAGAGCCAAGTGCACCCATCAGGGAGAAGAGCCTCTGTTAACAGCACCCAGCTAGCAGCTCATCAAGAACCATCCAGTTTCACAGGTCAGACATGGAGACAAAGAACTGAAATGACTCCTGATGATGCCTAGGCACAAAAACACAATTGACCACTGTGAAGACACAAAACTAAACTCTGCCCACAATCAGCAAGCTAACAACCACCCAGGGGCTGAGGAGTCCTTGACACACAGCATCACCTGTCCTCCCTGTCACAACAGTTTTGCACAGGAGACCTGGATGGGTCATGGTGCCCTCCTGGTGGTCACACAGCTTGAACACCCAGGCCCTGGTATGTGGAACCTGGGTGGCCTCCTTGGACATCACACACCTCTGGTGCATGTGTGGAGGACTGAAAGGAGGCTTGTTTCACTTTGTTCCAAATGAAGTCACCGGGGTGTTTCCTACTCAGCTTATACAATGCTGCAGGAGTATTTCCCGTGACCAAACCCTCTTAAGGTCAATCCAGTCTTTTGGCCATCTCCAGTTCAACTGACTTGAGAGGAGCTGTGAAAAATGCCAATCATCTGGTTTTAAAATTTTAAGAGCTTAATAGTAATAAAATGGTTATAAAATAGTAATAAAGTTAGAGTAATAGAAATTTGGACAATTAGGTTTAGGACAATATGAAACAACAGAAACAAAGAGTTATGAACAGTCTGGGTACCTTTTTCTGGGCAAAATAAGCCCAAAAAAGGACCCATGTAAACAAAGGATTAACCCTTAAAAACAATAGCCTGTGGCATATTCATACATCTCACACATGATGCATAAATTCCATAAATTCCATTCAAACAAAGGATTCTGGTCAGTGTCAACTTCTTGCTCTTAATCATGATGGGTCTTCATGGCTGAGCAAAGCAGGAAGATGTCAGTTTCTTCTGATAAGGGAGCAATAAATTCTTTTTCTCTGAAAGATTTAGGTGTCCTGGGGCTGCTATCTCGGTGTAATTCCTCTCTTAAAAAAATATCCCACATACAAAGTTTCTATTTTAACTACAAAAGTTACATTTTAACTATAAAACTACATTTACCATACCATTAAAATGTTAATACAGCACTACTAATCAATACAACAAAATATATATGGTAAATATCTATGTAGAGCCATATAATATGCACTTTTCAAAGAGCCTTTTTCCATCCTCACAATACCATCATTACTCCTACAAATGAGCTTTTACATTTATGCCCCTAAATATGAGTTTTAGCATATTTTTTGTGTCCTCATTGTGCTTTTATTGTCCCAGATGAAGGGTCATTACCCAGTGGGCAACTCAAATTCATACACCAAACAGAAATATTTCTATTTCTTTATTGTAGTTTCACAAAATAGGGAGGTGTGTGGTAACCCCCAAAGGGTTGACTCCCCAGTCATCAAAACTTTACACTATTTATGCATTTTAACAAGCAACCAAACAATTCAGTGTGAAGTGGTGAGAAATTACATAGCTTTTCATTATTTAGCACTCAAACCTGTATTTGCTAATTTATATCTCTACTTCTGATGCTGATTAGTTCTTGTGGACATTTCTTCCTACATCTGCATTGGGGGTCCATTTTGAGGAGGTGGTCAGTGGGTCAGTGGTCACAATTCCCCTGCTAGAAATGCTTTTCCCCAGTTAGGGCTCAGTCCTGCTGACTTCACTGCTGATGGCTCTCATCCAGAGAGCCCATTCATCTCGGGATTGTGCTCCCTTTTCCTTAAAACAAAGGATTAGCCAGGCCTACAAGTTTCTATAAATTTCACAATGCTGCTGCTTAATCCCAGCTGCCTAGATATAGTTACTGATTAATAACAAAAAAACCTGCAAAGTGAGGCTAGGTGACTTTCTCCATCACTATCTCACAATTTTAAGGTAAAACATTAAGGTTGAAAAACCCAAACCAACAAATTTGGTAAGACACTGAAATCCTTTATATTTAATAAAGGAACAACAAAATAACACAATGACTCTTTTTATTACTGTTTTTTTGGTTGGTGGTTAGGTTTTTTTTGAGTGCAGGTAATCTTTAACACATTACACAAAACATTGATATTAGAGCAGCTGTATCACTTTGTTATGACCTATAATGATTCTAAACTATTTGTAATAATTTGCCAATTGGTCTTGTCAAAGATTAATCACATAATTTTCCTTCTGACCTTTTTCACTGAAACCCACTGCAAGCTGATCTCTCATCAGGGACTCTGTTGATTCCCATGGTATTCAACATATCAAAATGTCAACATTTAATTTTTAAGAGATTTAGATGGGTTAGGAAACCATCCTACTGTGCTGTGTGCCAGAGTAGGATCTCAAAAACATAAAATATACCCATGCAGGTTCATTTGTGTTGTGGGTAGAAAAGGAACCAGAGTACATCATGTCTGTAAAATGTTCATGACAGTTCTGAATGCTCACATCCACACTTCTGATTTGCTCTTTAGATGATACTTGTGGAAATCTGCCAGGCTTGCTGTGTCAGGAGTGATAATTGCAGGAAAATCTGCATGAAGAATTGATGGGGATGGTTGACAAAAACCATGAGCTAAGCCATGCTTGTCCTGCACCTGGCTGGGGCAAGGCTCAACAAGAGAGCATTGTCTGTGAGGAAGCAGAGGCCTCACAGCCCAGCGTTGTCTCTGAGGAGCACAGAACAACAGCAGGGTCTCTGTGCCAGCCTCATCCCCCTCATCCATTGAGATAACTCTTGTCCTTGAGGAGATGAGGATGTAAAGGCTCTCTGGGGAAGGTCAGATGGCCTTTGCTGCTGCCTCAGCTGGAGGAGGAGGATGCTCAAGTGTCACGGTTCTGCTCTGCCTCTGTTTCTCTATAAATCACTCAACTCCTTCTAAAAAAAGGTAACCAAAGACCCTCATTGTCTCTAATTTGAATATTAAAAATATCCCCACCAATATCAGCACAAGAAAACAGCTGTTCCTGAACTGAATCCTGCACTTGCAGGATATGATGTTCCTGAACCAATCATATTTGACTACAGTCACATCTCCATTTTGCCAAAATATGAATTTTATATTTCAAATCCTCTACTTTGGGAGGACAAGAATATGAATCCACTTTGCAGACAAGACTGTGGGCTGGCTGCTCTGTCCTCCCCAGAGCAGCAACACCTCTTTGTTAGGATCTGCACCTCCACCAAACTGCATTGGGTGTACCTGGGAACGCCTCTACACAGCAATACACACACTCATATTTTGTGGACATATTGCATTTATCACTGGTAATCTAACAAGAATCCATAACCTGTTACTTGAATGAACTACACTTTTTGTTAATCTGTGATGATGAAAGTTCTTATTGAACTCAATCTATAGTGCCAAATTGGTTATAATCAGAAATTAAAACATGCCTCACTCAGGCCCTCTGATCTCTGAGGAGAAGCTTGAATATGGGGGTTTATTTTCCACATAATTTCATACACTTATCAAACATCTGACATAGCCCAGTTTTGTATTAGTTTAAATCTCTTTCAATGTGTTGTCCCTTGCTGATTCATTCTACAACACACAAAAACAATATCTTCCATCCCTTCTCTGTGTGATTATCTGAATGAGGAAAATATTCTGCTAATGGAACTGACCTGTTCTCAGGCTTCTGCTGCATCTTAACTCATACAGGGTTGTGACCTGAATGCTGAGCCACAGGGGGGACAGCAAAGGGGGGACAGCTGCAGGCAACAAACTGAATACATACATTTTTATAGTCAGGTCTGATGAAAATTATGACTGGGGAGAACAGGACCCCGATGAAACAAATTTTTAATTTGTTTTATTTACAATAATTATTTTGTTTTATTAATATTTGCTACAGTGAAAAACAGTTAATAGTGATGCCTACTGTACAACTTTTCATTCTAGCATATAACAGTGTGATGAAATAAAGTCCTTCTTGGCAGAGAAGGAGGCTGAGCTTAGAAGAATCAACCCCTGAACTTGCAGTGAACTCAGAATGTCAGGAGATGGGTTCTTGGCACTAAATCTGTTCTGTGTGCTCATACGATGACATTCAGGCACAATCAATAAAACTGATAGCTCTTCCCCACATTACAAGGTGTAATTTGTTTGATTCAAGGTGACCCAGGCCCTACAGATCATGACTGAAAAGGAACTCCCCATTTTGAGCCATTGCTGCTATATATAATAACTGTTAAAAAGCAATTAAGAAACTTAGAATAATAAAAGAACTAATTATAATCCCCAATAAACTCTGCTCTGCTAACTCTGTGATTGCAGTTCTATTGATTAATCTTGCAGAACTTCTACCAGTGAAGGAGAATAATTTTACTTTAGTGGGTGAATAAAATGTGAGCTTCCCCTACTGCTTTTATTGTGCTCATAATAAGTGTGCAGTACATCTCTTTAGAGACAATCTGGCTAGCAAATCGGATCCACTGTCCAAAATTAAATTAAATATTTGCAGATTCTGTCATGGAAGAAGGATGCACCGCACTCAAAAGAGAGAAGCAGTAAAATGTTTTATTGAGGTAGAATAATGATTTCTGACAAAGTTTGATGGAATTTGACAAAGTTCACTTTATTAATTACTGCATGGAGGAGACATACAAAGAAAAATTGAGTTAGAATGGCTCAGACAGGGACTGGAGGCATGAAGAGTAAGAAGGACTGTTTTGTTGAGTCATGAGGTGCTGAGTAGATCCCTTCACTCCTTTCCAGAGCCTAGGTATAGCTGGATCCTGTCTTGGTCTCAGACTCCATCAATGGTTTGAGACATAAACTTTAGGGAATTGAGAGATTTTAGAGGAGCTAAGATTTTAGTTAGAGATAAGCTTTATTGGGGTTCATTAAAATAAATGGGTAGGCCTTGATGGAGTTAAGAGTTATTAGTTAACTAATAATTGATTGCTTGTCAACACAATGTTTGGTTAGCTGGGTTTATAATGAAGAATATAGAAATTGATAAATAGCTTTTAGGAACATAAGACAATTGTAGGCCTCCTCTGTTCTGAAACCAATTGAAGATGGGGAATAGGAGTTCTAACAAGGGTTCATTTGTCATATCTGCATTGAAAAGGTAGAAAGGTCAGAAGGAGGAAGACTTCATTTACTTCCTCATTTTGGGACCCCTCCCCATGAAAAGGACCACCGACCCATTTCAAGGAACAAACTACACATTGCTTAATAGATTTTGAATGAATTATCATAGAAGCAGGGAATGGGATGTACCAAAGGTATGAATATGCATTTGTGTTTTGGGTATTCAATACTTGTATAGATAAAAGGACTCTGTAATCACCTGTAAATTGTGGTGTGTGTTTGGAAGCTATCCCAAACGCTGCCAATGTCACAATAAACACTTTCTAACTTTAAACTGTTAGAGAGTTTTTGTCCGTCACAGTTGGATATCGGTACTAGATCAATATCCACATTTTTTAATTAATCAGGTTCACTTTTAAGGGAATTACCCACAGAAACACCTGAGTACCTACACAAGTCAGCAATCCTTCACAGTAGGAGTTGAGCATGCTCCCATCCCTTCCTGCGAACCTGTCATGGGTATGGGATCTCTCAAGCCCAAGGAGTGGCCTCAGGGAAGTATCTGCCATGCAGCCTCTGCTTCAGCAAAGGGAGCTCAAAGCTTTGTGTTAAAAACAGGTTAGAAACTGTTGTAAAATAGTTGATAATTGTTAAACATGTAGTGTTAGTTGAGTTATTATATTGTAAAAGGGGTTTAAAGGGTGGTTGGAAGGAATAGGGTATTCAATGTACCGTAACACACCTCAGTAAAGTGCAGCATCCCCCAGGTGAAATGAGCCAGCCTGGACAGAGCTGTAGTGGGCCAATCCAGCGCCTTAAACCTTCATGCAAATGAAGGATCCAAAAGAAAGCAATCCAATGGGACAAAAAACAGGATAAAAAGGGGCTTCTGACCCACTGAATCTGTGCTGCTCCATTGGGGCCATTGCTGCTGAGCAGCCCCAGCATCAGTGCTGCAGCATCCTCGACGGGAATGCTCCTGCTCAGCCTGGGCCCCCCTTGCTTTGGGCTTTCTTTTTCTTATAATAAATGCTGAAACACTTTAGTACCAGGATCCTGGTGTCGTTTTAACACTTTGCATGGGCTGTCCGTGCTTGTGCACTGAAGTAGTTGGCTGCAAGTCAACAGCAATAACAAGACAAATATCCTGTCTTAGCTCTGATATCTCATTCTGTACCTTTGGTTATCTTGAACCTTTGGGTTTTGAAACCATCCTTTGAAATATATTTTCAACATGCCTTCACTCCCTTGTAGGTGAGACAGGAGCTTAACAGCTTGCAAGTGCACCCCAAGGACATGGGGCCTTGTTGCATTCATATTTTCTGAAAAGTCCCTTCGCCCAGGAATTTTCTCCTGGGAAGCTGAGAAGCCTCAGAGAAAAATGAAAACAATAATTATCTTATTTTCTTCTCCTGTGTTTGGCTCCTTTGGAATGTGTTTGGAGTTTGTTTACCAACAGGTGATTGTTTAATTGGATTTCTGGTGTGAGTTGTTTTCACTCAATGCAGTCAGGGCCAAGCTGTGTCAGGACTCTGGAGAAAGTCACGAGTTTTCATTATTATCTTTTTAGCCTTCTGTAAGTATCCTTTCTGTATTCTTTAGTATAGTTTAGTATAGCATTCTTCAATATTATATAGTATCATAAAATTATAAATTGGCCTTCTGAGAACGTGGAGTCAGATTCATCATTCCTTCCTTTGTCTGGGGGGAACACAAATACAATAGGGCCTGTCGTTGGTGAGTCTGAGCCAAAGGACAGGTAGGGTCAAGTGTGCACATCACATCACCCCAGTCCTGCAGGGTAAGCCTCAGAGAATACAAGGCTACTGCATCACTGAGGAAACTTTCCTGTGTGACCATGCAGGAGCCACTCTGGCAGTCACACTCCCACCACCAGAGGCTTTCACTGCTGAGCCTGACGCTCCTTCACAGGCTCAGGCCTCTGGTTCCTTCAAGTAACTTAATTATGGTGCAGCAACAATTCAGTTGAAAACAAGCTAAAGTAACAGCTTGAGCTGGTGCCTCCAAGAAGGGACCCCAAACAAAAGGAATCCATGAGCTTTTATACTCTCACAGTCTAAGCCTGTTATAGTCTGGGGTTTTGAGTCCTGGCTCCTGGCATGGCTCTGGGTGTCCAGTTACCCAGCTGGCCTCATGTCCCCATGTGCCCTTCGTCCTGCAAAGGGTTGGGACTGGTCATTTCTCATGGCCTGGGGCTCCCAGCACCCAGAGCTCAATCTGCACCTTGCCACCCAGCCTACCTGCACTCCGTGTATTCCTCATCCATGCTCCTGTAACTTAACAGTACAGTATTCCTGGTAATTTTTAGACACAAGCATTGTAACACACAATGTGGCTTTGCACAAGACAAAACTAGGCAGTAGATAAAGTAGAGTGTGAGCAAGTCTGTGGCTGGTTAAGAGTCATAAGACTAGACTTTTCAAAAATGAGACTTACTCAATCTATCTTGAAGGAGAAGTACCCTTTTTCCACTTCTTTTTGTGGTTAGTTTTTGTAAAATACATTAGCTCCTTATTTTTCTTTCTTTCCTTCCTGCCACCACCAAAGAGAAAGACACTTGAAAAAAAATTTTAAGTTTCACTATTATGTAACTATGCAGTTTAGAGGAAGCTTCTCCTTATTTAGGCTAAAAGATCACACAGATGTCTAAGCAGCCAAGAGCATATGTTCTCTGACCTTCATCCTCAAATCTCTCTCCTGTGGTTTCTTTCCCATGACACACTTTCCTGTTGTCTCCTTC
This sequence comes from Ammospiza nelsoni, assembly GCF_027579445.1. Taxonomy (NCBI): domain Eukaryota; kingdom Metazoa; phylum Chordata; class Aves; order Passeriformes; family Passerellidae; genus Ammospiza; species Ammospiza nelsoni. The sequence goes on from NC_080637.1 coordinate 63,582,008, forward strand.
CTAGTGCAAGATTATTGACAACCACATCCCAACAGCTTTTCCTACAGCAACCACTAACTAAACATTCCACGAAGCTGTTTCTGCAAACTTTTATTTTACTTCAAAGGGAATATCCCAGAAATCTGGCACAGAATGCACATTTCTGTAGGGCATGAACAGGCAGCCCCATCCACCTTTCCCTGTCTTGCTGTTATTTTATTTCCTCAGCAGCACTACAGGTTTGGTGCCAATTTAACAGAAACAAATCAGTCTGGAAGTATGGTTTATATGGAATTTCTCTAAATTGCACAACATATGTGAGGTAATTGGATTTAAAATCCCTCAGGGGTCTGTGCTGGGGCCAGATCTGTTCAATATTTTTATTGATGACATGGATGAGGGGATTGAGTCTTTCATTGGTAAATTTGCAGAGACGCCAAGCTGGGAGTGTGTGTCGATCTATTGGAGGGGAGAAGGGCTCTGCAGAGAGACCTGGAATGGGCAGAGTCCAATGGGATGAAGCTTAATAAGTCCAAGTGCCAAGTCCTGCATTTTGGCCACAGTAACTCCCTGCAGCACTACAGGCTGGGGACGGTGTGGCTGGACAGTGTCCAGGCAGAAAGGGACCTGGGGGTGCTGGTGACAGCCAGCTTAACCCGAGCCAGCTGTGCCCTGGTGGCCAAGAAGGCCAATGGCTCCTGGCCTGGATCAGGAACAGTGTGGCCAGCAGGAGCAGGGTGGTCACCCTTCTCCTGTACTTGGCACAGGTGAGGTCACACCTTGAGTCTGTGTCCAGTTCTGGCCCCTCACTTTGGGAAGGACATTGAGATGCTGGAGCGCGTCCAAAGGAGGCAACGAGGCTGGAGAGGGGCTGGGAACACAAACCCTGTGAGGAACAACTGAGGGAGCTGGGGGTGTTTAGCTCGGAGAAATGGAGACTCAGAGGTGCCCTTATCACTCTCTACAAGTCCCTGAAAGGTGGCTGTAGCCAGGTGGGGTTGGTCTCTTTCTCCAGGCAGCACTGACAGAACCAGAGGACACAGTCTCAAGCTGTGCCAAGGGAAATATAGGTTGGATATTAGGAAAAAGTTTTTTACAAAAAGAGTGATAAAGTACTGGAATGATCTGCCTAGGGAGGTGGTTGAGTCACCACCCCTGGATGTGTTTAAGAAAAGCCTGGATGTGACACTGGGTGCCATGGTTTAGATGAGGTGTTGGGGCATGGGTTGGACTCAATGATCTTGAAAGTCTCTTCCAACCTGGTCATTCTGTGATTCTGTGAAAAGGGGAAGGGCAAGGACAAGGATAGCCAGGCTGACTGTTTCAAAGGGTTAAGCTTCAGCTAAAGAAATGCAAAGCAGAGGACAGTGGAGCATAGACAAGTACAGAAATCCCTGATGGATGCCATCCTCAGAGAAGCAGTGAAGTTGAAAAACATGTTTCTTTCCTTCCTGTATGTAGCCAGTATTGGTCCATCCATACTGCTTGGTCACCCAACAGAATTTGCCAACCATTCCCCTGCAATCACCTGAAAACTCTAGGGTGGTCTGTGAAAGTTCAGTTTATATTCAAGGTTAATTCAAGAACAGAACTTTATTTAGAGGAATTTTTAATCTTTGTCATCTTTGACAGTTTCCAAGCTAAGCAGAAAGAGCAAAGAAAAAATTACTTATTGCAAAGATTTGGATCAAAATAACTCGCCTGCCACCAATACCAACTCCTCAAATTGTTCTTAGACATAGTTTTTCCTTTTGCTTTTCAACTGCATCTCTTGAAAGACCTGCATTACTCCAATTACTGTCCACTTCCCTTACATACTTATGTGGTATTCCCTGTAATATTTACTTCACTTGAGAGCCTTTGCAGTGTGCCAAATATGCAATTACCTCTAACTTCTGCTTACATAATTCCTAACAGCAGCTGATATTTATTTTGCACACAATGTAAACAGCATTGCCTTGCTTCTGTTTGAGACTTGCAAGCCAGACAGTAGATCTACATTTGCCCCACAAATAGTGTCTTTGCTGTTGCCTGTTGTCATCCACAAACACAGAGCAGCAGGGGCATCTTGCTTAAGGTACAGCCTCATAAAAAACAAGGAGCACTTACTGATTGTAACAGGCCTGGAAAAATTAGGAAGCGCTTCAACACATCTAGACCACAGTTTAGCACACAAAACTTTGTTTATTGCTCACTACTGGGAACTTACATCCATCAGCTGGGCCCACAAACCAAGCAACTTCCTGCAGGGAGAAGAGTATTTTGGGGAACTGCCCCCCTTATACACTCCTGGTGACAGGCAATTGATAATAGGAATGGAATATAATGATGCCTGACTTAGCCAAGTATGGGAACAATGAGTTTCAAAGAAGTAGATTAGAGAATGTAGAAGTAGACACACAAGATGCTAAATGTAGCTGGAATCAGTGGATAAACAGATAATGAGGGATATAGTGGCTTTTGTGGCAAAGCCATGAAGTGAGAAAGAACAGTGCTAAGAGGAATTAATGGCAAAATCATCTATAACCCTGGGGACACTCCAGTGACCACTCTGGTGACCACCAGAGCCCCCTCCAGACAAGACTCTAGGACCATTAAAGCACTTCCAGTAAGAGGTAGAAGCATGCAAATTAGTTCTAGGGAAAGTGATGTTTCTGTATTCTCCAGGAATCGCACTGTAATCAATATGAATAATCATGATGGATCACTGTAGAATTGGCTGTACCCCAGCACTGCTTGTGGTCTCCTACACAAATGCCAGCTCAGCTTCAGCTCTGAAATGAGTGTTGTACAAAGTACCTCCTCCTTACCTGCCCATGACCTGTGATTTGAGATTTGAGCCCACCACCCCTGACTTACAGTCACCCTTTGAAGGAACAAAAGCAGGACACAAGGTCTGCTCTCCTACTGCAATGCAGCAAACCCAGTTTCAAGAGGCAGAGACCACTGATCAGACACAAGTGACACTGGCTAAATCTGACACTTTTCCCAAGAAAAATACTATGCTTGTTAGCATGGAAAGAGCATCTTAGAATTCATACAGGCTAACAAACCAGAAGGCAGCAGAAATTAGAGACTGCTAGTGAAGCCCCAAAGCAGATAGCCTCCAAGAAATAATGAGTTAAAACATAGAATGTGAGGCATTTGAAGAAGGCATAGTATTAGGAAACACATAGAGCAATTAATCAGCTAAAGCATGAAACACAATGACAGGAAGGAGATAGGGATAGGGGGAACTGATGGGCTAAGCATGTTCAGAGCCAACAATGTCAAACTGACCCTAAGAACTTTGCCAAGCCATAGAGACCAAGCCAAGTACACCGGGAATTGACCAAATTAGGGAAGAGGTTCAAAAGTTTAAAGAGGAAGAGTCATCGGAAAGACCCCGTCTATGATGAAGGCAACAGGAACGACCACCCGAAAATTCCCCAAAAGAGATGTCTCCACCTACGCTCCGCCCACGCTCCGCCTACACCACGCCCCATATGAATATGCATGATTATGTATCTGATCTGATGTAATCCTATACCCAAAATTGTATATAAGGCTTGCTTTTGCTATGTGAACTCAGAAATCCATTTTTGTGATTTCTCCGACGCGTCGCTAATAAAAATACCTCCTGCTTAATTGACTTAAGCTGAGTCTGATTAGGCAGTCGCTCTGCCTGTTTGGGGCAAAATTTGGCATCACTAGGCACAAAACCTTCTGGCATGAGAGATAAGGTACATGCTGTACCCTTGAACAGTGTGTTCCTTGGTGCTTGACAGTTTTACTGCTCTTAGTCATCTTCCTACTTAGAGACCAACACATGGCATTCTTTTAACCCTCCCTCTATTGTTTTTCCTGCTCCTTTCGCATACAAATGTTACATTTTTAATCCATTCAGAGTAATTGCAATACTCTTGCTACAAATCTCAGCTGGGAAGTCAAAGCAATAAACCTCCATGTGTGTTTAACTTCTCTAAGTTAATGAAAGGTGGAATATTTTTCAAAATCCCCATGAAAAGTCACTGCCTCTGGTGAATTGTTCTAGCAGTCTAATGTTATCTCTGGATAAGTGTATATTGCAACAACAAAAAAGCAGGTAATTTTGGAAAAGACATTTTCAGATTACCTTTTTGTCATTCTTCATACCATGGTGATGAACTATCCATGGAAGTGTCATAAATATTATTTTCAAAATAAAATTATGCAGTGAGACCACTCTTGCTGACCTCAAAGAACATAATATGTTACACTTGCTACATCACTTGGAAGAACTCGGGGTGGTTTTATATGGGGTAGTCCAAGAAAACAAGAACTTCCATGAGTAATTAGAAACTCCTTAATACATGCCATGAGCTAAAAGGCACTGTGTAAGATAAATATATAGATATATAGTTTGTGTATATATTATGTCCATATAGTATGTAATATATAGATAGTTAAGTCACAAGATTTATAGTATAAAAAAATGGAAGTAATTCTGGAGGTTTCAAGATGAACATGATAGATGACTAAGATTCAATCTGTGGTACAATAAAAGTCTGCCAGTTGTAAATAAATAATTATTTGAAAATTACTTTGAGGTGTCTAAATGTCCCTTTTTTGCTAGGAGGCCATTTAGGCAGATGTCTTTATCTATGTATCTTATTCCAAGAAGGAAAAGATTTCACCCTTTACAATGAGGCATTCCAGGCACCCTGTATGTGTGATGCATTAAACACCCCTGGGAACTGCAGTCTCCCACACAGGGATGTCTGTAGGGATCCCTCACTATGGCTGTCATTCCCAAGCTCTGCAGCTGACCTGGGCTGGCTAAAGCTCTCAAGACCCCACACAATACATGAATTCAAAATCATGGAAAATTAAATCCTCACTGAGTGAATCCCATCATCTTTTGTGCCTGGATAACCAAGCCACCACTGTGTAAGTGGAAAAAAAAAAGCTGTCAAACAAGATTGAGTAGAAACTATAAAATTGTTTTACTGCTATTTAAACTCTGTCAATGTTTCCTTGTTTTATATACAGCTCAGTGACCTCCTGGCTCCTTAAGCAGTAAACAGAGCTCTGAATTACAAATCAAGTAAGATTTACGATTACTTACTTCAGCATAGGTCCTCCTGGTGTCAGAACCTGAAGGGAATCAAATACATTTGGGTAAACCTGATACATCACTATGACAGTAACACTGCCATGATTAAGCAAATAGTAGAAACTGTAATGCAAAAGCTGTGTGTGTGTGTAGTTTTTTTATAGTCTCTAGAAGAAATTAAACCTTAGACAAGAATGCATGCACAATCTATTCACTGACCCTAAATCAAGAATGTCTGTTTTGCATAGGTGTCTTGAGCAAAGATTGTTAAGATGCCACATTTGCAAGACACTGCCTATGTTATTAGAAAGCTGTATCTTGGAGGATGTCTAAGAGAGAAAGGCACTGCCTGTTGGAATATCAGCCAACCACTGAGTCATGTAACTTTTGGTCAAGAATTGTATAACAACCATGGGAAACAGTGTGACTTTTATGTTCCAAAATGAACTAGTTATGTGTGTGCCATTGTTTCACAACTAGGTATGCAGAATCCGTCTGGCATTCTTTAATGCTTTGTTTGCAAGTGTTATCTTGCCATCATTAAAGAAAAGAAACCAGGAATGCCTGTGTAGGATCAAGTATCCAGCTCTTGAGCCAGTCCTGAGCAGTGGGCCACCATCCCCCAGCCAGCTCCCCCCAGTTTTATTGTTGAGCATGATGCCATATGGTGTGGAATATCCCCTGGGTCAGCTGGGATCAGCTGTCCAAGCTGTGTCCCCTCCCAACCCCTTGTTTTGTATCCAGATGTCAGCACAGGCTGCCAGTCAGATCAGATCATGGTGATATTGCAATATTCCTTTCCAGCTGGTTAGTGTTTTTTAAATTACTGTTCCAACGTGCACTCTGGTACCTTGTTCCTTGCCAACATAATTCTCAGTCATGTTAATACTGAGCAATAGCAAGAGTTGGCACCATTGCTAACAAAATTTAATAGTCCCAAGAATCTCCCTTATTAAGCACAGCTAAAAGAAGCGGTGAACAGTGAGAGCAGCATTGTGTGGACTTCTGCTCCTAGATCTGGGGCCCTCTGGGATCATTGTCAAGGGACATCTAAGAAGCCTTTGGGAAGCTTGATGCTGTAGGGAATAGACAAGAGGCCTTGACTTCTAGCAAGGCTAGGAGGGCTGGCAGAACTGTCAGTTCTTTGATTAAAGGGGCCCTTGGAGGTTTTGCTCCAGATGGCATTGGTTGGGGAGGGTCTGGTCCCCCACTCAGCCTGAGGGCTACCTAAAACACACAGGCTTTTTGGGGCATTTGGTGTGGGAAGGGCTGGTGCCTTATCTCATAGCAGCACACACTTCCCCAGCACTGGTGGGGGTGTGCTGCAAGCTGTTGTCCTCAGCTAGAAAAGCTTTCCCTGTAATGCTGGAGGTCTCAACCCCAACAGATCTTCAGAAGGTGGGTGATGGTGTGGAGCAGAGGGAGAGACACCTTTCGAAATGTTTCAGTGAGCAAGGAGCTGCAGGAGGCAGTTGTGCATCATCAGGGGTTGTGAAAGAAACTGGATCTTCTCTGAGGCCCTACAGCTTCAAGAAACCATAGAGTTATGCACTAAAGGAGGGGCAGGCTGACTCTGTCAGGCTGGGATGTACAAAACTCTCAGGATGGTGAAAGCTGCAAGCTTGACATTCCCGCTGCTGGGAGGAGCACTTATGCTCTGCCTGCACATTGTAGGTACAAAATATGCTCAGTGCTGTGGCTGGAAAAAAGGGGCTGAGAGCTCTGCCAAGGGAACTGCCTGAGCCCCACAGGAGCACCAGAAGGAGGGCTGGTCCCTCTTCTGTAGGGAAGGGGCCTGTCTGCTGACCTGTTGTCTGGGGCAACTTTGCTGCTTTTCAGGGACTCTGATTTATAGTGCAGAAGCCTGCAGAAGCCTCTCTGGCTCTCTGATTATTGATGCCTGCTGCTTTTTCATGTGGGCATCAAATGCTCTCTAATTACTAGAGAGACCTGGATAGCATTAAATATGATACATATAGCTCTGGAGTGGTGGTGAAGAGGAGTAAGAGCCCATGTGGTGCATCCTCAGCCCTGCTGGTCAGCTATGATGGGGTTCTGGTTTCTATGAACCTGGTTGGCTCTTTGAGGCCTGAAGGCTGCTTGAAAGAGCTGGGATACACTGGACTAAGTTGGGAGGGGCATCCTTGGAACAGGATGGTGAAGCTGGTAAGAGCTTTAAACCAAGAATGATGAGGAAGAGAGGATGACAATCAAATGAAGATGTGATGAATGAGGTTATCAAGAAAATTCTGAGGGCTTATGCAAGCAGAGGGGACTTTATAATCAACTTGGCTGTCACTGAAGTACATGCACATAAACAAAAGGTTCAGAAAGGATTCCCTTGCTTTCTAAACTTTGAAATTAAATCTTAATAATTATCAAGTAGATTGGTGTTACCTATACTGATTATCGTGGGCAAATATGTTTTGCTCAGGCTCAAGGATTAACCTTGAGGGGCCTCCCCACTCAAGGGAGGAATCTCCACACACATTCCCACAAGTCCTCCCTGCTGGAACATGGGACTATGCCTTTATAGCACAAAGTGATTGAGTGTCAGTCATATGTGGCTGTCAAGGTTATCAAATATCATGGGTCTTCAATGAGACAAGAGCAGATGTTGGTTGGAGTAAAGTTGTTTATTGCATGAATACATCAGCCTGGAAGGCAAGGAGCTCAGAGTATTAAAGTCTGTGCTAAAAGTTTTCTGGCATAGAGTCCCAATGTTTTGAACAAAAGCAGCAGCAGCTCCCACAGTTTTTTCTTCTTCTTCTACTTTTTCTCTCACCCCAATACAGGGATTTTATTCACAAATCATCCAATCAGCTAAAAGCACAACTCCAAAACATTCTTCCTAAACTAATCTAAGCTTAACTCTAATGTGTGAAAGCAATGTCAGTTTTTACCCAAAATCTACGCATATAATTTTGTCTATTTATGCAGATAGTTCCATCTGTTCCATCTAGAAATGCAAGCAATGCTCTGCTATGTGTTTGTTATGTCTGGAGCTAAGTTAATTTGTGAAAGGTAACACTACTGACCTTTAAATTAGACTTTAGGGCCTTTTACTAGCTAACACAGTCTCTTAAGGCACTTAAGATATATTTCTACTTACTTAAAACTAAAATTTACACTGCTACTTCATGTCAATGTGACTTAATATACCTCCATTTCTCTAAAGGCTCTAATTCTTGGATTCCTGTCTCTCTGAGGAACTCAGGCTTCTATTTCATGCATTCCAACATGCTGCTAGGCTAGTCAGTGATATGTCAACTTTTTTTTTTTAAAGAAGATGTTGTCACTTGTTTGCTTTTCTCCCTCTGTAAACATCTGTCTTTCACATCCTTGTTCGTGCCAGTCTTTGTCAGGAAACATCTATCTTTCACATCCTGTGATGAGTTTATCTTAGGATTGTTGGTCAGGCTGATCTCAGCATCCTTCAACAGTAAAAACAATGTTTTCACCGGAAGTGAACTCCATTGAAATGGAGTTCAGGATCTTGAAAGGAGGAAAGAAGACAAAAGCTAGGACTGCTGTCCTGGATTTCAAAAACAATGTTTTCACTGGAAATGGACTCCGTTGAAATGGAGTCCAGGATCTTGAAAGGAGGAAAGAAGACAAAAGCTAGGACTGCTGTTCTGGATTTCAAAAGACTTCAGCATGTTCAGGGATCTACTTTGGTGAATCCACTTGATATCATCCTGGAAAGAGAACAGGTCCAGAAAGATTGGTTTTGATTGGTTGGATTTTTTTGTATCTCACAAGGAATTCACGTTCTACAAGCTCAAGAACGGCCTATTCTGTTTTGCAGGAGAAACTGAAAGGATGACAGGAGGGTTTGCATGGATGTGCAAGGAGAGCTTGAACTCAAGGAAGGAAACTCATGAAAAGGAAGCATACAAGAGGTGGACATTACCACACGTGACTCAGAAGGAACTGTCTAATTCTGCAAGGATGAGTTAGGAAAACCAAATCAATCTTATCAAGGGATGTAAAAGGCAATAAGAAGTGCTTCTACAATAGAGAATGTGCACCCACTCCTGAATGAGACAGGGACCTGGTAAAAAACAATGCTGCAGTGGGCCATCATGAAAGGTAATGCAAAGGTAGGTGACTTCAAGTAGAACTTAGGCAGAATTTAGGTTTTGGTGGCAGAGAAGCACATGTTAGCATGAGAGATCACTGAACCTTAGCATACAATGTGTGCTGTGCGCACAATGCAGTCTGTGTGTGCTCTTTGTAAGGGCTTGTTCCCACAGGAATGTGTGAAAGTGAAATGCTTTCAGCAAACCTCAGTGTGTACCCTTCTAGAACATTTGGTTTGTACAGTAAGAGATGGATGGATTTGTTTTACTTGGAGGAGTACTGTAAAGATGTGAGGAACAATGAGGCTATTGAACCTTGCCACAGAATGCTGCACAGCAGTGGCTCCACCAGAGAGGACTGTCCTGCTGCTCTGCATGTTTCCCAGCATTGCAGGACACATATAAGACTAACTTTTAAAAACACCTTTTTCTCTAGGGGGACAGAATATAAGAAAATAAAGATAGTGTAGAAAGTAATCTTACACCTAAGGAGTTGCAGCTGGGCCATTTATCAAAGATTAGGAACAGGCCTGACTTTAACAGCCACAGCTGTAGCAATGAGAAGAAGATGCTATAAAAGAGTGGGGTGGCTGGGTGAGAAGGGAACGGGAGTCAGTTGGCTGTTTTGGGAAGAAGGATAAGTCAGTGCTTGGAAGAGGTGCCTGCAAGAAACACCAAGAAGGTATGGGACTTTTGTGATAAGGAGATAACAGTATGGAACCCCTGCAATAAGATGATGATGGTTTTCTGTTAAACGTTTTGTGCTTTTTTTTTTTTTTTTTTTTTTTTTTTTTTTTTTTTTTTTCCTTTTGAGATTCAACTGGACCAGAACTTCACACTACAAAGCAGATGTAGGAAGATTTAGGTTCTGAATGCCATATTTGCCTTAGTCTTTATAATGCAGTTGGGGTTGGAAAGGATCTTTAAAGGTCATCTAGTGCAACATCCGTGCAATGAGCAGGCACATGTTTAACCAGATCAGGTTTCCATTGAGCTTGATCAGGTTTCTCTCCAGCCCAGTATGGACTGGATAATTATATAGTGAGGTAGATTGGAGACAGCTTCAGCTTCTGAGTTCAAAAGATCAGCAGCACAAAGACAAGCTGGAGACCAGTCCCTTGTGTCAACAGTAAGGTTATATCACACAACATGATCCTTAATGACCTTGACAATGTCACATGCAAAGTGCATGCTCCCAAGTTTATAGATGGTTCAAAACTGGAAATAGTGATTGATGTTACTCATTGTTCCCAAAAATGGATAAAAATAATAACTTTAAAAACCCATTAACACCAATGTAGTACTATGAAGCTGATATTTTTTATTCAATGCTGGATGCCTGAGGGGATATCTCCTCTGAAATATTGTGCATGCTGAATAAAGAAAAGCTCCTTTTTAAATGCTGTATTTTACATGCATATTCATTTATTTTTCCAGAATCAACATAGAGAGGGTAATAATTTTCCTGAAATCATTAACTTTTTCCCACCCCTTTATGCACATAGTCTTCTGTCCTGGGAGTCTCTTAGGTGGTCCCTGGTGGTTGACCCCAAAGTGATACCTGACTGTCTGGTGAACTGGTGGAAGTTGGCACATGGGCTGGTTGCTTTCCAGTTCTTCTTGCAGAATGGAAATTGTGCAGTTCCATAGGCCAGTGGTTTTTGAAGAAAAGGCATTGTGTTAGCCCACAAGGTGCAGATCATTTTTTATCTGGCAACATCACAATGTCCCTCTGAAGGGGGACAACTGACAGGTTGGAGAGATCAGCAGATAGGAACATAATGAAGCTCAGCCAAGGCAAGTGCTTTTCTGCAGCTGGGGAGGAATAACCCCACACACCTCCACAAGCCTCACTCTTTGCAGAGAGTCAATGTTAGACCTTCCTGAGTCACTCTTTATATCCTGGTGCTTTATCAGTACAGCTTCTCCACATGTTCAGGCTGATGTGGCTGGAGTCCTTCCTGTAGCTGCTTGCAGTCAAAGCAGTTTAAGAGCAGCCTGTGTCTGCTCCTTGGGATAATCTGATGCCAGTTTGAGATACAGCATAGGTGTGTGAAGTTTGGCAGTTCATGACCTGCTTCAGATGCAGCTCCTGGGCTAATTATTTAGTTACTTCCAGCTGAGAAGCTGAGGAACAGTAAACCTACCCTGGCCATATTACTGCTGTGATAAATGGATGTGTTCTGTGCTAACTAAATTGTAACTATATCAATATTTTGGAAAATATTTGTTATAAGGTAATAAAGGGAAGACAGATTTGCCCTTTGTAGATGTTACATGTGAGAAGCAGGATACAGGATGTAGTGTTGAGATGAGCAAGATCCTAAAACAGAATCAGCCTTGGGATGAGCGAAGTTGGGAAGATTCCAGATATGGACTCTAAAGTAATGGTCTTATCTATGAAATAATAAGACTTATTTGGAACATAATGCTTACTTACATAACACAAACTTAATGCACATACACAACCTGCCAGGTTATTCAGAGGACAGCGAGGAAGTCAGCAAGCCTTCCTCCAAAAAGATGACCAAAAAGCCAGGAGATTCCTTAGCAACAAGTGGAGCATGTGCTCTGCAGTACAGTGATGTAGAGTTCAAGAACTAAAAATAGGAGCAGATTTATGGAAAATTATTAGTGAATATGCATTAGCATACAGTATATAAGGTTTGGTTTGGATTCCTTTGTTTCCCATGTGAGGCAGGATGAGAAGCTCTCCCCGTACCCCGGCTGGTTTTGCGTATGCTTTATATGAACCTTAATCACACTTAATTAATCACTGCTAAATTTTTGTATATGCTTGATTATATTTAATATACTTGACTGTATTCATTTATACAAAATTGCTGTTCAATTAACATTCCTGCTGAATTAAATTTTGTTGTTTATTAAATTAGACATATAGAACTTCATAACACTACCCACTTCTAGACTCACTGCTGGAGAAAGTGGTGAACTGAATCTTGTGAAAAATAGGAAAAGAGTTGGTTGCTCAGGTCAGCACAGGCCTGTGTGCCGTTTAGGTTTGTCACTCAGAATATGTCAGTACCACACAGTTTGCTACAGCTTTATTGTGTCTTCTGACCCCAGGAAAGGGATCCTTCAGGGAGGCCTGCCAGTGGAACCAGGAGCTTGTAATTAGCAGATATGAATTAAAGTATTGACATGACTATAACTTAACAAAATAAAGACAATAATTTCAGTATAACAGAACAGCTAAAAATGGGAAGGAAATTTAGGAAGCAAATCTGGCAAAACAGGAAGACAAGCAGCTGGATGCAATATGTGCAGGTAAGAGATAAGGAAGACTGGCTGATTCTGCATCAACAATAGGTTAAAAATACAGTAGCTTATGTAGACATAACCACTTGCTTATTGAACACTAACAAAAAAAGGAAAGAGGGAAAGGTGGTAAAAATGCTGTATAAACCCACTGAAATCTATATGGAATATAAATGCTTCTAGAGAAACATTTCATGGAGCATGGGCTCTAATGCTTTCTTTCAGCCAGGTTCATAAATGCATTTTTAACAGACAAAAATTATTTGGCCTGTTGACCTTTGTTTCAGCAATTGGCTCATGATGACTGAATGGCATTGCGAGGATAAATATTCAATTACGTGCATGAGGTCTCACAGCCAAACTGGTCACATACAAGCAATTTTTCTTTAGGGGGTTTTATAGCTTTCACCATAATGGTACAACTTGAATCATCCAATTACCTACTAATGGATATTTCTAATTATCCAATCATAAAATATATTTTTTAGGCTTTGCAGCATCATCATGCATCAGCATCTGTTGAAGCAGTGATCCTGCAGAAGGGTGTAGTATTCCTCTGAAGGTCTAGTGGTTGTGTAGACCTAGTGGCCTGGTCTTCCTCTGGGAATCCAGGGAGAAGAAAGCTGCTCCTCTGGGAATCCAGTGGGAAAAGGCTGACTGGTGTTCCAAATCTCAGATTATATCCAGGTAGGAATGTTTGGCTCCTCCCCATGGACACAGCATCTCACAATGGGACTGTGTAATTTTATCAGTCATGCAGACTTTAGGGGGTTTTGTCAATGGCCCATTAACAGAAGATATTTCGGAGGGAGGATGGGTTGTGGAAGAGATGAAGAAAACTGCCTCACCTGGTTTTAACAGGTGGCACATTTAACAGAAGATAACTGCCTGACCTCTAACAGATGGCAATAGAATACACACCCCTGGCCACATCTTGTATTTGCAACCTAAGACAAAGCAGGAATATAAAAAGGAAAGGAAAAAGAACCAAGACTGTGACCATGTTCACAGGGGTCTGAGGAGGAGGGAAGGGATGAGGATCTGACTCCATGTTTCAGAAGGCTTGATTTATTATTTTATTATATGTTATATTAAAACTATACTAAAAGAATTTCATCAGAAGGCTAGCTAAGAATAGCAAAAGAAAGAAGGAATAAAAAAGGCTTGTGGCTTGGGCTCTGTCTGAGCCAGCTGACTGTGATTGGCCATTAATTAGAAACAACCACATGAGACCAATCACAGATGCACCTGTTGCATTCCACAGCAGCAGATAATCATTGTTTACATTTTGTTCCTGAGGCCTCTCAGCTTCTCAGGAGGAAAAATCCTAAGGAAGGGATTTTTCAGAAAATATAACCCAAAAAAACAAAGGCAAAATTAATTGCAGGACAAAAGAGCTGGCTCTTATCTCTGCAGATAGATGTGCTAACAGGAAACCCGGTTCTGTGGAATGCCTCTACTGATGGCAGCAAGGAGGAAAAAGCCCTTAAAACCACTGTGGCCCTTGCCTGAAGGCTCCCAGCCTCCCCTCTACTGCTTCCAGGCTTGAGAGAACGCTTTCTCCGAACTATTAACGTAATAAATGAATTCACTGAATTTAAGAATAGTATAATTATCTTTATTATTATGCAAGCAAGAGTAAGCAAGGTTCAGCGCTGGGCGGCCAGGAGTCCCCGCTCCTCTTAGGCGTGCACCTTTCCCCCCTTAAAGTTCGCTTTTTATTGTCTCTTTCTTCCGGATCCCTGGATGACGTGCTCTGTCTTCCGTGCTTGCTCCTCCGGCTGCTAGGGGGTCTTTTTCTGCCTTTGGTGGTTGTGGGATGAAGGCCCCAAGTCTTCCTCTTTGGCCGCTTTCCTTATAAGGCATATCTATTGTAACGGATAGCCCTGTTCACTAAATCCCGATATAGACAACCATTTGATTGCAATTGAGAAATACATGGTCAGCCGTATGATTGTGATTAAGAAATACGTGGTCAACCATGTGATTAAGAAATATATAATCGCATAACGTAAAAATAATATATATATATCAAGTTACTATTGTTTGCTGAATTCAACCATGTATTGCGCAAATACTAACCATGCGAAAGGCTAAGGCTTTAGGAACTAAAAAGAGCTAGCCGAGAAACAGAAACCAGCCGAACACCACCCCATATAAGGAAGGCAAGAGCTCCAAGGTCAAGAGTACAGGCCTGAGGAAGACCTCAAGCCTTCATCCAGCAACCACCAGAGGGTAGAAGACAACCCCCGAGCAACAACTGGAGCATGCGCCAAGGGAAGAACACGTCTACGGAAGTGGACTAGTATAAAAAGGGGACTTGTGAGATACTGGGCACGGCAGTTGGTGGAGTTGGACTCCCCTGTCGCCCAGCGCTGCTTTGCTTATTACCTATGCTTGCTGTAATTAATAAATTCCAATTGGGCAACTTAACTCGTTGCTGAGTTCCATTTATAACATCTATAAGTCTAAATTCTACAAGCTAAGCAATTCTTGCAAGGTTAATAATTGTTACCATATGTGACAGTATCTAGTTACAGAGGGTCTCCTATACCTATAAGGGGGGTTTGTAAACAAAGCAAATCTTACGAAGTTAAAGGTTTTACCATATGTGACTGCACATAGGTATACATTATATCCTGCTAAACAAGAGCTGTTAAGCGATTGTTTTATAATTTAAATTATCTAGCTATTAATGAACAAACGTATTGCTACTTATTACATTAACTTCTGGAAATGGGGAGTGAGAGGCCCGGTGTTTCTGCTGCGGGGTGTTTCAGCGCCCCAGGCCGCTTCGTGAGGCGCTCCCAAGGCGGGCCGTGATCAGGACTACATCTCCCGTCATCCTCCGCGCGCCGCCGCCATCTCGGCACCGACCGCCGGGCCGGGCCGGCTTCCCCGCTCTCCTCGGGCCCCGCCGCAGTCCCCGCTCCCTGCCATGAGCTGGGACGGCGCTGGCGAGGAAGTCCGGCTCCTCCTGGACCTGTGAGTGCCGCCCCGACACCGACACGCTGCCGCCTGCCCGCCCTGCGAGGGGCTCCGGGAGGGGGGCAGGCCTTGGGCGGCGGTGCTGGAGCGGCCGCAGCGAGTGCGGGGCGGGCAGGGCCCGGCGGCGCTCGGGAGCTGCGGGAGAGGTGGCGGGGATCGTCAGAGGTGCCCCCTCGAGAGGAGTGACAGGGCCTGACAGGGGTGACGAGGTTTAGCAGGATGTGACACTTGACAGATCCGGGTGTGCAGGGACGGCTGAGGATCCCTGCCTTCGCCTTGCCCCAGAGAATCCACTGAATGGTGTTTTGCTATGAGTTTTTATCCATGTTCATACAGAAATTGGCTAGAAAACAGATTTTCTTACACAATTTGAAGTATTAGAAAGCAGGCATTCTTTATTGCATAACTGGATGCATTTGGAGGATTTTTTCCTCTAAGTGAGTATATTGTGACACGTTACAAGATGTCTATTCCATAGTGCTCTATAGACACTCTACAAGTGTCTATTCCATAGGTATTCTTTAAAGCATGCTTGCTGGCTAATACATAAACATCACTACCCTAGAACTCATTTTCATACATCCACATCTCACTGGAAGTCCTGTTAAATACAAAGCTGTTTTTCGTGTCAGGTACATACAGGCAATGTGTGTATTTGTGATTGTGATGTGTGGAGATTGACAATGGGACAGTTATAAAGATGAATTCTAATAAATAACTGAGGAAAGTAAAGCATGGAAGAAGCCTTTGAATCTGTCCTTTGTTCACAATTAACTTTTATAAGCCTTAAGTTGATTTGAATTAAAGCTTTAAGATGTTGTTTTTGACAGGAACTTTCTGCTTGTAGGTAAGCCATAAAGAGTTTTGCAATCATAACCTTTTGAAGTATAATTTTAGAATATTGCTTGTAGTAAGGATCTTTGAAACTATAGCTTTAGAATATATAAAAAGGAAGCATGCTTATCTCACACCTTAACAAAACAGTGAAAAGCAGCTTGAGAAAAGAAGATGAACATCAACTCAAGGGTTTATAGTTTCGACCAAGGGAAGCTGGACATCACTGTTATGGGATTTATAGTCCTTGCAATTAGAAGTTGGACTCACATCTGGAAGCTGGAGCCCACCAGCTGGGATACTCTTTTCAGGATGTACATCCTGAGAAGACTAAATCACAATAGTGTACAGAATTGTGATGTAAAAATTGGGAATAGAAACTGCTGAGAAAGCTGATGAGTACCCCTATAAATGCCTGTAACTATCGGTGAGCAGTTGGAGGGAAAACTTCCCCCACTGTACCCAGCACTGTATTGCTCATACTTTACCATATTAATTAATAAATTGATTGCTGCTAGAATATTGGCCTAGTCAAGCTTCTCATTTATAACATTGTGGTCCTAGTGGGTCTGAAGGGGTCTCTGGTGGTCACCAAGTGTCCCCAGTATTGCAAAGGGTGACTTTGCCTTGAACTTTTCTGGGGACATGCACAGTTGCTTCTTGTTACATATCTTCTGCACAAAAGCCACTATATTACATATTGTCTGTTTACCCACTGGTTGCAGCTACATTTAGCATCCTGTGTGTCTTCTTTTTTATTATTTTCTGTGATTTGCTGGTTGGTCTTTAAGCTTGGCCTTGCAACTCTGAAGAGGAACTGAGTATTTCTATTCTCTGCATTATCTATCTATGTCAAATTCCTTTGTGTTCTGGAGGGAGTTAGAAACTGCACAGGAATAAAATATTTCATTTGAAAGATAAAAGAAGAATATGTAGCAAAGAGTACAGTTAGATTGTTATTTGTACCTTAAAGCACTCCTGATAAGATTAGAGTTGCCATGGTGTAGCCAATAAATGTTTTATAGTTTTCTATAAAGTAGAATTACTGTGAAAACTTTTATCATTTAAATGATTAATTGTGTAAACTGCAGGTCAGTATTGTGCTATCAAAATAGTAAACAGCTTTTTGAAAAGAAGGTGACTTATCTTAACCATTCAAGGTAAATTTAATATGCCATTGTAAGAGTTGGCATAGCTCAAATTGATTTCAATGTATCTGGGTTGGGTTTGGAGAATTTTCTCTAGATTTGAACTAAGCAGTTGGTTTGGATTTAGAGGTCCCTTTTGGAGGTGCATTAGTGAGACAAGCCCCTGCTTTCTGCTCACCATGTTGCACAGATCCTGCCTGTGAGCAGGTTCACAACTGTGGTCTTCAGAGATGATAATAAATGATGGGTTTATTATCTTTGATGAGATATTTCTTTAGGAGGTAAACAACTATTCATAATTTCTGCAGTCTAGTAGAGGAATGTTGTATATAGGTAAAGTGTTTAATCTCTAAACAAAGAATGTGGATGGTGTAACCTATATGTCCTGAGACAGAGCTTGGTACAGGCTTCTCTGTTGAGCAGTCAGGAGTTCATCCAGCAGTCACTGAGGTTCTTGCACATCTCTGCAGGAATGAGTTAAAGGTGGTCCTGGTGTCTGCAGGCAAGGCCCAGGTTCTGCTTGAAATGTCTCCTCCATTCAGTGTCCTTGCAGTGACCTGCTAGAGGTGATTGTCCTACACTGTATGAACTCCAGTGCATTTTTAAAATGTGCTTCCATGCTGGAAATCTTGCTTCTTTCCTGCCTTAAGTCTGTGCTACCCTTCAGATTATAAAGCATTAATATTTTGACGTCCTTGAAGTTATTATTTGGTGTGAGTTTTATTTCCTGCAGTTTGGTGGCATTCTGATGCCAGACAAAGTTTTGTTGCAAATCCAGTTACCTGTAGGGACTCCAGAGCTGTGGTTATATGCTGAATTAAATTTGGCATTACTCCAGGCTGCTGCTGCCCCCTGCACTCAGCCACTTGTCCTGGCAGTGTTGTTGCTGTGTCCTCAGAGTTCAAGTCAAGGCGATTTTCATTCAGATCAGACAATTCACAGCTCACACTGCAACTGCAAATTCCAGAGACAGCTTGAGGAAGGCACAGAAGGAAATGGTTGAGGGGCTGAGTTTTTGCTTTCTGCTGCTTAGGGAACAGTTCACAGAAGGATCAGCTTGACCCCAAAGGGCAACAGCTGAATCAGTGATAACATGGAACAGCTGGAAATGGTAAGGTGTGAGGGAACCATAGCTGAGTGCAGAAGATGACAAAATATGGATTGGTTGTTCTAGTTCTACCATGTAATGCCTCTTTTTGACTGTATTGTCACTTTCTTTTATTTCAGATGCCTTCAGTGTTTGACAAAGAACCTTTCCAGATACTCTGCAGATATTAAGTCATTGCCACCCAATATAAAGGATAAACTGATCAAATTAATGAGTAGGCAAGGGCAAATAACTGATGAAAATATCAGTGAGGTAAGAATCCATACTGTCTGTTTTGGGAGAGGAAAGCAGCCTCTCCTGCACACCAGTCTGTTCCTGAGTGATGTGTGTTTCAAGATACGCATGCATAATTTATTATATATATATTATATTATATAAAGGATTTCAGCAGCTTGTTAGAGTTCTTTTGGTAGAACTCTATTGACACTAAGCACACAATCCCCATATAATTAATTTAAATTTTGATTCCTTGAAATATAATGATGGCAGAGCTAGGAATCAATAGTTCAAATTATCCCGTCCCTTTTGCACGCTGATGTGTGTCAGTGTTTCAGTATGACACCAGTTAAAGACATTTCTTCAGCTGTAAATTCAGGGGCACATGTGTTTTGTATCTGTTTACTGTTATCTTGTTCAGCCTCAAAGGGAGGCGTGAGAATTGAAGGAAGCCAAAGTTGGCCTTGGTGAAACAGAAAATTAACAACTCCCTGTGCATTCCTGTTTAGACCTGGAACTCAAGAGACAAATATTCTCAGTTTCTCAAAGTCATGAGAAAGAGCCAAGAGTAGAGGCAGAAGCAATGTGGAAAACTTACAAACAGAACAATTTAGCTTCAGATAAAATGATTTTGTGCTTACACAAATTAAGTGTTTGAGTGAAAATCAAGTTCTTTGGAAAAATTGACTGCACAAAATCTGGTTTAGGCTAGCTTTTCAGTAAGGAATAATTTCAAAACATCATAATAGATGATATAATTAAAGCCATGTGATTGTGTGTATGAATGCACAAAATCCATCAGGATATTTTTAGCCTGGAAATAAACTAGAGACCTTGATTTACAGATATTTCTGCTGTCTCTTTCTAAAGTCTCCTCTGTATTTGTCTTCATTCAGCAGTTCATCAGTGCCTTCTCTTGGAGCCTATTTTCCATGTGACCCTAGGAAATTCTGCTCTGGTTCTTTTTTCATGTGTTTTCCTTTCTCTGTTCTTGCAATTTTCTGCAATTATATCCTTTGTTGTCATCATTTTCCCTGGGCATATTATACCTTAGCTTTCTTTGCTAGCTGTATCCCATTTATTCATATCCTTCATGTCTTTCCTCTGTTTTTCAAGGGTATTTTTAAAGAATTTTGCTTGAAGTTAAATTTCAGTTGAAATTGTTAATCTGAACTTTTGTGTGTACTTCTGTTTAATCTCTCACCTTTGTGTTCTTGTCCAAATTTGTGTTACCATGCATTTTTCCCCCCCTTACTCCGCTTTTTGCTTGGACCAGCCATCCACATGCAAGCCAAACTCCTTATTCTAAATCCCTTTTACCATAAAGTTTTATAAAGTCATTCAGCAAGTGACCACAAAATATAAACCTGTATTTTTAAATGTCTTTTTTTTGTGTGCTGCATCCAGACAAACCTTTATCTATCTCAAAATCTTATATACTTGCAAAACAGCCAATTTGCCTTGCAGTGTCTTTATTGTACATGGTTAGAGTGAACAACAGGAGGAATAGGCCTTTAACAGCTGTGCTGTTATCTTTGCTAGTTTATGGAAATTTATATTTCTGTCCCTGGGAGTTAAGGATGGGAGTGACAAGCTGAAGGGAGTATCTGGCTGTTGTTACTAAAATCTCTTGCCTTCCGCTGCTTTGGGTCTAACTTTTATAGATGTTCTCTTGGGAAAGATTTCCAAAAATTCCAGTCTGGGTCTTGTGGGAGTGAAAGATCCCATTTAATGAGGATTTGGTATCTCTTCATGGTATGGTAATGAGGGTGCCTGTTTGTGAGCAAAAGGGTGTGTATGGGTGAAAAAATACTTTGGGGGGAAATTCCTTCTAAATATCACTCTTCTCTGTTATGCAGGTTGAAGTTTTGATCAAAGTCAGTATTTTTTGTTTTTCATTGCAGATTTCTGCCTCAAAGTTTTGCTTGCAAGTGTGAGGGCATTGTCCTGGGTACACATGTAGCAAGTGAACCACCAAGATTGTATTTCCATTGTTTAAGTGGCAGTATTAATGTGTTCCTGTTCCATATGTCACAGAAACAGTTTGTGCTGTAGGAGCTGAACTGTTGCACAAATGGACCAGATTTTCTTTGGGTTTTAGTTCCTGGGACTGGTAACCCTGTCACAGACATATTTTATGAAAAATCCTTTTGCTAGGATCTTTTCTCCTGAGAAGCTGAGAGGCCTCAGAAATGAAATGTAAACATTGATTATCTGCTGCTATGGAATGCAACAGGTGCATCTGTGATTGGTCTCATGTTGTTTTTAATTAATGGCCAATCACAGTTCAGCTGTGTCACACTCTGGTCAGTCACAAGATTTTATTATCATCCCATTCCTTTCTATTCTTTTGCTAGCTTTCTAATGAAATCCTTTCTTCTATTATTTTAGTATAGTCTTTGTGTATAATTTCCTTTTAATATAATATAAATCATTAAATAATAAATCAGCCTTCTGAAATATGGAGTCAAGATTCTCATCTCTTCCCTCATCCTGGAACCCCTGTGAACACCACCACAGTAACCCCATCCTCTACTGCAAACTTGGATGTGATGTGTAATATTCCAAGTATTTGCTGTAAAAATGCACATGTTTGATGGCACAGCAGAGATTGACTGAACTGTGGGTTTTTATTTCAGGTGTTGCACCCTGCTGTGGAGTCTCTGGACCTCCGAGACTGTGATATTTCAGACAATGCATTATTGCAGCTTTATAACTGCAAGCAGCTGAAAAAAATCAACTTAAATTCTTGCAAGGAGAACAGATTTGGAATTACTTCAGAAGGTGTGTTATCTGCGCACAGATAACTGGGATCTTATTGCTGCCTTATTTTTCTTGTTAGAGTGGAATAAATTGCAAAGAATATTTCTAGGGTAAATATTGCTTAAAAAAGAAATCCCCAGTGCTACCCCAGTACTAATTAAAAGTCTCTCCAGTGGTGTGAATTTCAGGCCTAGAGCACTAATTATCTTAGGAGAGAGCTATCAGGTGATAGATAGCTAGATTTCTGCTAAAACCATGCTATGCTCAACATGTTTTCCACTTTATCTTAATTATTTCTTCCTCAAAACCTGTTCAGAGCCTTTGGACTCAGCATGGTGGCTATGTTAGAGAGTGAATAACTCTTTCAAGTGTTGTTTCTTTGGCAGGAGTCATAGCACTGGCCTTGTCCTGTCCCTACCTGCGTGAAGCCTCTTTCAAAAGGTGCTGTGATCTAACTGACAGTGGAGTTCTGGCTCTGGCACTCAACTGCCAATTCCTGCAAATAGTCAACTTGGGCAGCTGCTCAGGCATCATGGATGCATCTCTGCAGGCACTGGGAGCAAACTGCAAATTTCTTCACAGTGTGGACTTCTCATCTACTCAGGTAGCTACAGTGGCACTTGGCCAATTGACTTCTGTTTGTTTCTTTTTTGAGCTTGTCATGATAAAGTTCAAAGGGGATTGTTGTACCTTTACTCTTGACAAGATTTAGGACCATAGTTTATTTCTAATTTCTGCCTCTTAAGGAAAAGGAAAGGTATATTTTGCTTAGTAGTGACAGGAAAAATACATGTTTTGGTATTAGAGCATGTATGGTGGACTAGAGATAAACTTTTGTTAAAATCTACCTTGGAGGTTTTTTTAGCATATTATTTAGTACAATAATTTTCTTAAGTTGTAAAGTAACCCAAAATATTCAATTTAAAGCAAGTAGTATCTTGGACAGATTATTGGCTGCTTTCATTTACAACAAACTAAAATAGTCTAGGATGTCAAACAATACAAGCCCCTAGTAGGAGTAAACACTCCATAATTAAATGATATTTTAGGAGTGATTGTGCTTGTCAGAGTTATATTATAGAGTCAACACTGAAAGAATGACATTTTAAGTGTCAGAAATGGCAGGGAAGAAGATTTAACAACAGTGTTTAGCATGAGGAGGGGGAGACAAGCTGCAAAAGCAATCCTGTAACATATTTCATAATTACAGGGAGATAATGAAGCGAGGGAAAGGTTTTTTGCAGTAAGTGTAGCGTTCAGTTGACACTGATGGTGAGTAATTATGTTGAATGTGAGTCCAGTACTGAGCATTCACAATGAAATGTCAGTCTGGAAATCATGTAGGAGGTTCTTATTTTAGATGCTATTCTTCTTTTCATTTTTCCAGAAGTAGGGTATCAAAAAAGTCTTAATATTTCATTTGGTATTTTTTATTTGTTGCCATTTTAACTCTTATTTCTCCAGACTTACTTCATTGCTTTATTTCCTTGCCTCTCTTCCTTTATGGAAAATAGCTGTTTCCCTGTGTGTATTTTAAATGAGGTAAAAGCTTCTTCAGAAACTACTGTTTACACTTTTTTTAAAACTTTTCTGCTATGATTACTTTTTTCCCCAACCCAAATTGGACTAGGTAGAGCAGAAATGGTTTTTAAACCTGTAAATTTCAAGTGCTATGCTCTGACCATATTAGTGTACCTACTGTTAAATGAGAGAAGGAAGCTGCAGAAATAACAGTTACACAGTTGGAAGTATCCTTGCAGAAAGCCAGGCTGGATCAGGTGGCAGGAAGATGAAACAGTATTTAATAGAGTGAAAAAACCCACCTTGGATAATTTTCTCTACTAGTTTAGCTGGGAGGAAAATACTGTAGCATTAAGTGTGTTCACTGACTGCAGGGAGTGAATAAATTAATATGATTTTTGCATCTAAATAGCTGTGCTTGAAAAAGTTGAGCTTTAATGCATTGTGGTTTTTCCCTCAGGTAACAGATGATGGCGTTGTAGCACTAGTGAGTGGAAGATGTTCAAAGAATTTAAAGGTAACTGACTTAACCTAATAACAAAGGGCTGAACAAAAGAAAATACCTGCATTTAAAAAGTATAATTACTATTATCAACAGCATTACTTAGGAGGGAGGGTTTTTACTGACTGACTTTAATTTCTGTCCTCTTTCAAGATCCTAGGAGTTTATGAATTGGAAAGACTTTGCAATAAGACAATGGCTTTTTTTCTTTTATCCTACACTCTCCAAAGTATATTTTACCAAATCCTAATTTCACTAGATTTGATGGTCTTTTTTCCACATTTCTTCTTATATGTTATATTTATTGATAGGTAAGGCAATTCAGAGGCAGGGAAAAAAGTTGGTAATAACCTGTTTTATTCTGCTTTTCATCTTTTTCTCGCATGTACAAGAGGCAGTAGTTGTACAGCTACAGAGGAATTAAGAAAAGAGCAGGGTTTAGTCTGATCTTGAACAAGTTCTCTGATTTCTTTTAGGAGCCATGTAGATAAATAGAAATACCAGAAACTTCAGCAGAGGCTGTTTTGGGAAAATTTGGGAAACACCAGAATTTAGTTTGGGTTCTGTTCTCCTGGACAACCAATTGGTAGGAGAATGTCATAGTCAAAGTGATGGGACTCAAACACCATGGAATCTCCTTGAAGAGTTTACTCAGATGTCTGGAGTGCTGTGTGTGTGTTGGGAAAATTCACCTTTGATGTTGGAAAAGATCAAAGTTTCACAGATATGTATGCTTGGTAGAAAGCTCTCTGAATGTAGAACCTGAGAACAGAATAGAGATGGAAGCAAGTTTTGAAATAGAAGAAAAATGGATGTCTAAATTGAAAATTATTGAGCCAGTCATATATGTTACTGGACAGCTAAGAAAGCAAAAGTTAAGTCTAGCTGGAAGGAGGTTTTATGGCTAGAGCAAAGGATATGTTGACCACAAACAAAAAAGATGTTTTTACCAAGCAGAAATAGGTCTTAGGAAAAGAGGAAAGATACCATAGGTAAACAAACATGCCAGTGTGGCAAGGAGAAAAAAGATGTAAGAATTTTCCACTGCAAGAAAACAGAAAAATAGCTTAAAGCTTAAACTGTAACATACTAGCTCATGTGGCTGGATAGGAATGACTGTAATAGGGTAATGATTGTCACTGTAGGACACAGAACAACACAATGCGGACTCGCTGCTCTTTCCAAGGTAAAAAGGGACTTGTTATTTTCTGACTCCAATATTTATAGATTTTCAAAAGTGACAGTGGATTGGAGGGTGAAAGTGCCACCTCTCCAACGGCCCTGGACAAACCAACAGTCCATCAAATTTCTCCTCCTCCATAAAAGAAGGGAAAACAATGAATTATTTACATAAAGTTTGTGAGAAAGTTCATTACAAGAATGTAAACATCAGAAGGCTTAGAACATCTTAAAAAATCAGGGTGGCAAATGATAGTAATTGTGATAGGCTATAGGTAATAGTAAAGATATTGTGAATGATGCTGATTGGTTGTTATGTATTAAGATGCTCAGCAAAGAAGAATATATCATGCATTGTAACCAGAACTAAAGTGGCTTCAGGCTTGCCTATAAGCTGTAGCTGGCAGCTGTAGGTTCTGTATTACCCACAACCTGAGACTGCTGTAACATCTCCTATACAATAAACAGCATTTTGAAGAGCTGCCTGGAGTCCCATATCTCTCACCTCAGGCTCTTACACTTTGTTTTTAGTTTAGACTCTTTACAGAAAAGCTGTCTTATTTTTCCTTAGGGTGTTTTCCTGCTCTGTACAGGACCATATATGAGGTCAGTGTACAGAGGTCATAATTCCTTCTGGTTGGGGATCTCTGAAATGGGTTGGGCAAAGGAAAGCTTTGCCTCCAAAACTTTGGCTGCTCTGACAGGCTTTGACAGGAATGAATGTTTGTCATTCCTGTTTTCCTAACAGGAGATCCACATGGAGCGCTGTGTGAATCTGACAGACATTGCTGTGGAAGCCGTCCTTACTTGTTGTCCCAAGATACACATTTTCCTGTTCCATGGATGCCCACTGATAACAGGTAGGTCTCATCACAAGAAGATAATTACTTGCTAATCAAGTGCTTTCTGAAAAGCACACTGTACTCCATAAGTAATCCCAAACAAATAATAACTTACTGGATAAAATAATCATCGTACACTGAGATTTTCAAAGCAAGGTGACAGTTTTGCTTTGAAATGTGGCAGCAGCCTTCAGAGAGGTGATTTTTTTTTGTTTGCTTGGAAATCATGGGGTTTTTTTCCCCATCAACATGCTGATGAAGACCCAAAGACTTCAGAAAAATATTAGCATCTTAAACCCCTACTCTATTCCAAAAGTGTGGAACAGCATCCATTCAAGAAATAGTGGAATGGAGTAGGACAGCCTGTGAGTGTTTTAACTTCTGTTGGTTGGTGATGCTTTACAGTTAGGTGATTGGAAAAAGAACTAAGAGGGTTTGGATTCCTGTAGATGTGTCTGAAGTGTGGTATTGTGACAGCAAAAGTAGTATAGAGATGTAGAATTCCTTTACTGTGTTGTGTGCCTAGTCCAAATACCACCTTTGTATTCCGAATGAGTAACAAGAAATTCCTTTGTTCTTTTTCAGATCGGTCCCGAGATGCTTTAGAGCAACTCATCGTATCAAACAAAATCAAGCAACTAACATGGACTGTTTACTGATTATTTATCCTGTACATGTGAGTGTCAGGTTTACAGGTGGAGAGCTCCTTCAGTAAACAAGCACCTTGGAGAACTAGCTGGTGACTTTTGTTCCAGCAGGTTGCATCCCTCCTGCTTCCCACTGGAGGTCTCCATTGCCATTCCAGTCCTTGCCCGTGAGCCTGGGCTTCCTCATTGACTTTCCTTGGGGCCCTGTCTGTCTTTGCATTGATCATACTTCATTAAGAGGAAAGTTAAACTATTATTAATATTACAGGGCTGTTGCACAGGCTTCCTGAAGTGCTGGATTTGGCTGCTACTTAGCATCCATTAGCAATTTAGCCACAAACCCAGTTTAGGTAAGTGTGTGTTCTGAGTTTGTATTCTGGGATGGTACTTAAAATTAAAAGTACCCAGTTCAAATCTAACATTGACACACAGCAGTGTCTGTGAAGTTGGGAGTTGAATCTAACAAAAATCAGCAGCCAGAACTGGTGAATGGAGGTGGCATTAACAGTGAGACAAATGTACTTGCAGTAGTAACAAAGAATCTCCTTTCACCCTGTACTTCTGCTAGGTCTGGAGTAAGAAACATAGATTTCTTTCTTCTGATGTTACTGATGCTGCAGGTTTCTGTTCTTACTTACCATCAAATACTTGCTGGATTTTTACACATCCTGAAGTACAGCCTGTGAATGTGTAAACATAAACTTGCTTTGGAATTGTTATGGTGACTTTACAAATTTCAGAGTAGTAGCTGTGACCAAGAAACAGGATTTTATACATGGGCAAATATTTAATTTGCCCTGGCTTTTGCCTGTTTCTACATGAAAATCCTTTTAGGGAACAAAACACTGGTACTTAGAAGCATATCTGTGAGTGAAATAGGACCAAATGGAGTGTCTGAGCACATAAATCTCAGGATGGTGTTCTGCTGCATGCAGTTCATTACATATCCAGTGGCCCCCAGAAGCTGAAAATATAAATAAATTTATTGTTCAGTTATAGTAATATTAAAAAATAATTTTTGAACTGTAGAGTGAGTTTATTACATGATGGAGCAGTGCTCTCATCACAATTGTAAGTCATGTTCCTTGGCTTTTTTAAACCAGCATAACCTCTAGTCAGAGTTCTAAGATTTCTGCATTTAGCTCCTTAATGCCAGCCATTTTAGCTTTATAGGGGCATGGAGCACACTGGGTTCATCCTCTGGATCTGGAAGTAGAAGGGTTGAGCTACAGTGGTCTAACATGGATTTGATGACATCTGGAAACGTAGAGTTTAGGCAACCATAAGGAATATGTTTACTTTAGCATTTAACTCTTGTCATAGCCACACCTAAGTGTTGCAGAAATAAACCAGTCTTCTGTTAATCTATTTAAAGTTCAGGTCTAATTGCATGGAAGGTAATTTTTGTTGCCAATATTAAATAATATTATGATGTCTGACAATCTTTGTTCTTCTGTTGATTATATGGTTTATGAAAGTGGAAGACTATTTAGAAAAGTTGTTCAGGTGTCAGTAAAAGCGTATTTTTCCAGGACCAGCACCTAAATCCCTTACTCTTGTTGCATGGCTCAGCCCAGTGATGAATATTTTCCTGTGATCCCTGTGGGTGTAACTGCACCAGTACAAACCATTGGTACAAGGAGTTGATTTTGCTACAGTAGCCACAAGCATCTGGCAGCTGTCACTGCAGCAAATCCTTGCACCAGATAGAGGCCTAATAACCAAATCCACGAGGTTTTATTTATTTTTTAATTTTTTTTTTCTGAGGAGTAGTTTATTGTTATGCCCTGTGGAATCCCTGGGATCAATCAGGACCCATCATTCCTTTGAACTCTTGGACAATAAATCTGTGTTGCACTATTTTTGATAGTGAATCATACAGCTGTTTAGGCAGCTCTGTGAAACAATGCTATTGCTAACCTCAGTGGCCAAGTTGTCCTTTTTCTTCTTGCTAATATGACCTTGGGTTTGTCACTTGTTGAAGGCAATTGCAGTTTATATTGTCTTTAAGTGTGCCTGTAGATTTACCATCTTCCCCTACAGCCTCTCCTCAATGTGCAACTTAGTGGTGCATCCTCACCCGGTGCTTAAAAAGCTGTTCAACACTGCAACGAGGTAACACTGTAATTTTAGGTTTATTTTTAAAGTTACTTTAAATCTTTCACCATTAGAGCTTATGTTTTTAGTATTTCCATAACACTACTGGAATGTTTTTTGATTCACAGTAATTTTCAACAAATGTTTACAGGCACTGGGTGAAGTGGGAGAAGAACCTCGTGGATGTGCTTGCCACTCCATATTCTCTATTGTTTGGACATTGTTGTTGTTGTGAGCCTTGCAGAATATTCACATATTGCTATGAAGATTAAAGTTCAGAAGTTGGCTGTTTGGATAGTTCTGAAAACTTGCTGGATTATAGAACCATGTATGTCTGACTAAGCTCCTAAACCTCCTACTTAATGAATCCCATGGTTTTCTGAGTGAGTACCACACACTATTTCACATTTGTAAGCTTTCACTACAGCACCTGGCACCACTGCACAGTGGGCTCTTGTGCAGTTATTAGCTCCCCATCACTGCTTGTTCAATGATTGACTGCTCAAGTTGACACTTCCTCTAAGACTGCTCTGAAAAGATTGGTTTCTTCTTCAAATGGCCACAGTTAGAGCATCTTACCTGAGGATCAGATTATTTTTGTTGTACCATGTTTGGCAGATGAAACTGGTTCTTAGTTGGCAGATAAAACTGAGAATGATTCTGGAGTTTGTCCAGCATCTCCTCAGGAGAAGAGCAAAATAATTCTATCAGACTTGCATTCCCTGTTTTTATTTCATTGCCCTCTGTTTGTCACAGAAGTAAAGACTTCATCCCTCAGCAGCTTCCCAAGGTGACAGATTACCTGGTTTACCCTTGCAAAGGGTAATGTAGGGAATGTAAATCATTTGACCCTACTCTCAAGGGAAGGAAGGTACCCCATAGCTGGTACTATTTATTCACTTTCCATTTATTACAGCTTTTACACTGGCTGGCAGTCAAGAAGCAGAGTTTAAATTTGGGTGCAACTCCTACATAATCACTCTGTCAGTTTCAAGGAAGAGGAAATTTTTATTACAGAGGGGAAGGGGGAGATTTAAATTAGTTACTTTGACATTCAGAAGAGACACCCAGAAAAAGAGCAAGGCACTTCAAGTTGAGCATAATATGAGCTAAAAATCTAGTGGAGAATTTTATGGAGGACAGCAATAGTTTTCTATATTTAGAAATTTTCTATAAATAAGTGCAGAAGCCTGTAGAAGCAATGCAGTAGTCCTTCAGCCACAGCCCTTTCCCCACAGCAGTATGCTGGACATCCAAAACACTTCACAGTAATGTCAGCAGGACACAAATACACATGGGAAACATCAAGCATGCAAACTCCTACATGTAAGTTGTCTGTAGATCTGCACTTCAGTGCAGGCCCCTTTGAATACAGTTTGCATGTAGCTTTTACATCAAACTGAGCAAAAGCCTCAGTGAGTATGATTGAAATCACTCCAGTGAAGGTACAGTAAGCTGCTTTAATTCCCATTTTCATGTTATATACCTGCAAAAAGCCAATCAAGTGAGACAAAATCCCATAGGAAGGCAGCTTCAAGAATCATCTAAGCTGTTTGAGGGCTGATAACTCCAGACAATACTTGATGTTAGCCCATAGTTTTCTTGTCTTGTAGACTCAGGCAGTGAATATTCTATAACTTTGTGCAGCTGGCTGTGAATGCTGTGGCTTAAAAACTGATGTCTGCCAGGGTCGCCAATCAGCACTTCAGTCTGGTGAATCCTGATGCACTTCTGCAGCCAGTGATGCAGACCATCAGCAAGTTGTTCATCATAAAACATATCTCCTAGAACTATGAGGTCCCAGTTGCCAGCCTCTGAATTAATTATGTTCTTAATGGTGATGGGGAAGGGATCCAGGTGGTTCAGTTCACAATTCAAGATCATTGCCATTCCTGCAACTGAAGAAAAGTCAAAGGAAAATTAAAGTTACATTTTAGGATTCTGCCATTCAGCCCTCTTATATATTTCTGTGATGAAATATTTCAGTTTCATCTCTTGAATGTTGTTGTTCACCCTATCTAGGGTGCTTCCACAGTTTTTATTATGAGTAAAAATCTAGCATGAAGTGATGAAATTTTATCCTCATTACACTATGACACAGGGAAGAAGTTTTCCTAGAATGGATACCAGTGGAAACCAATCATGGAATTGAAGTAGAATATAATAACTGCCTTAATCTATGGATATACTTCCTTCCTAACTAAATTATGCATAAACTGTATTCATAAGTCAATTATGGAAGGACAAAGCCTAGAGGAAAAAGGCAAAATGTAGGCCCTGATGTACATGAAAGCACAGGAAAATGCTGGGGTCCTACAGAGAAGCCAATTTGCTGTTTGTGCTTGGAGTTCTCATCCAAACCAGCTGTGGTGGTGTATGAGCAACACTTGGCAGAAAGTTTGCTGTTTGTTCTAAGGAGCTATGGAGAGACACCTGGGCCAAGAGAGGCCCAGCTTCCAGTACTGGCAAAACCTATTCCTCTTTTTAGCATTCTTAAAATTCTGTTTGGAACTTGAATTTCTCCAAAACAGAGCAAAGAAAAGTCTGTGTTAAAGGTGCTTTAAAAATGAGTAAGTATCTTTACACAGAGATGGAAAAAAGCCTTACTGGGGTCAATGTCATTGGCAAGGACTTGGGATGCACCACTCATCACAGCAGCTATGGCTGTTGCTCCACATCCACTTCCAAGATCCAGAACTGATCGCCCTTTAACCACGCGTGGATTATCTAAAATATACCTGAAAAAGAAAAGCTGTTAAAGCAGTGAACAAGATCAGGCAAATTTCTCAGATTTACAGTACACTGCATAAGAGTTTCTTGCCAAACATGTAATGAAGTGTGGTACCTTAATACTATTCCACATGTGCAGCTGCCATAAAACTCCTTATTTGTTTCAGATGATATAAAAATCAAGGACCATAATTTTTCTCTCTTAGTGTCCTCCCCCACCCACAAACAAAAAGAAATTCAGCCAAGTAAGCAACATTTTATGTCAATCAGCCCCTTCTCTGACAGGTGAGCTTATCTGTTAAGTAGACACAAACTGGTAAGTAGACACTTCTAGGTAAACAGAATTCATCAGAATCCATGAGAAATAGTGAAGTAAGGATTTGTAGAAATTAAAAGCAATCTGACTGAAAAAACATAGTATGTTCACAGTGAATATGGTGCCCACCCACCAATCTGAAACACTGCTTATGCAACTGCTTGGCAGAAGAGGATTTTCTCCTGTTTTTTTTTTTTTTTTTCCTGAGCCATGCAGATAAAGATGCAAATACTTTGAGACTGCTTAGTGTTGTTCCTGAGTAGCAATGAGAAAAAGACTAGAGTTGTGGTGAGCAGAAAGGCTATCTTCATCTAATTGCTGACGCCTGCCAAGAGAAATCCTGAAAAACCTCTGAGCTGGAAGTGGAGAACTGACACGAGGCAAATAGCAGTTATTGTTAAATACTATGAACCATATTGTAACTATTGCAGAGTGTTCAAAACTTTAACAACTGCCATGAAATTCAATTTGCTGCCAAGGGGAAAGGTGTCAGGGAGAAGAGTCCTGGGTGAAATGAATTACTGTAAACTGCCATAATTTTACTACCAATTTCCATAACTTCTTTTGAACTAGAAACAAGAAAGGATTCTACATTTGTGTTATCTTCTGACAGGGAGAGTGATGGCTGACTCTTCACAGGGGTCAGACAGAAATGTTAAGACTGGTGTGCATTGGGAATGGATGGATGGAAATGTCTGGGCCTGGAAGCACCAGCAGCAATGGCACCAAGAGGCTTAGTAAGGTTGTCCAGTGCAGGACATTTGTGTCCAGGCTCAGCAGCTCACATGTTTAACAGCATTCCCCCAAGGCCATCACTCCCCTAAGTACAGCCCCTAGTTTACCACCAGGACCAAGGACAGGCGTGGGATCTCCACAGAAGTGCTTTGTTTCTCCTTTCTAGGAGCCCCTCTGGGATTTGCCAGACTTTCCATTAGTAATTTGTGTAGGGTGTGATGTGGCCCTAATGCTGCAAATGCCTTGTTTCCAGCTGAGTGGTTCCTGAGTTGCTGCTGCTGGTTGGGTGACTCAGGACGGCTGGATGCTGCTGTGTCCCCTGGCACAGTGCACACAGTGTCTCTGCCCTCCTGGGTTAATGAGCAATCTTGAATTACACCAAGAGTAGTGTGAAATAGGAGATTTCTGATGCTGTGGAAATGCCAGCTCTGATAGGAGGACAGTTATGTGGGGGCAACCATATGTTTTTGTGCTCCCTTTTTAATCTTCCAATTTATGCAACTGGTTTCTGACATTTCTTAATACATCAAACCAGTGCCTAAACAGTAAGACAATAAAGTAGGGAAATGCCAGATAATTATTACTGCTACCCAAATATCCAAGTATATAAATTATAAGAAAATATAGAAATTAGCTAATCTATTTTATATACCCAATGTTTAGGAGCACTCTAGTTCATCTACATGGCATAATCAACTCTTAATTTAACAGTAAGACTCATCTTTTACCTGGTCAAAACTGCCTTCTTATTAATGCTTTCTTGCAGAAAAACAGTAACGCCCCAATTCAGATTCTTCCCTTTCATCTATGTGGGGACTCTCTGACAGCTTGTTCTCTGCTGTAAAAATTAAGATTTTTTTTTCTGCTGTTTAAATGAGAGATATGATTTCACAAAATAAAAGAACTCTAGTTCTTCTGAATCAGGAACATTTAAAGACATTTTGACAGTCAGCAGCCAAAATCAAATGTGCCTTCTGATGTGACTAAAAGCCACAAAAAGTCACGACAATAAGGCTGCTGAATCCTAGATGAGGAGAGTTATTCAGGCTAACCAACACTCCAAGTGCATCAGCATTAAACTACTTTTCTCAACAGAGGCACATCCACACTCCAACAAAAAACCCATACACTCACTTTATGAAAAAATAGCAATCCTCTTGTTTGGAGTGACAGAATTAAACACCTCACTAGGTTTTGATGGCATCTGCACAGCCCTTCATGGATCCAAATTCAGCCCCGTTGCCAGCACATGCATAGCCATGATTATAACAAATTCCTATTTAAAAGACACAAGTTATTTTGCACAACAGGTGCTGAACTTGCTGCCAGCCAGCAGGGACTGGGACACTCCAGTATAAGCAGAGAGGAGGATGAATAATGCACCCATAATAGGCAATCACACATCACTAAGAATTACCACAAACAGAGCCAGGTCTGACATCCTGGCACACTGCACTTATCAGCTGTGGTGAATTTTGCTGCATACCTGGAGAGGGCTTGTCCTCCTGGCCAGTAAATGGCCCAGAATGGGTCCCCATAAGGCCACAGGTCAGGTTTCTCTCTCCAGAACCTGCAGCGGGGGGTGAGCAGGCGCAGCCGGATCTCTGGCGTGAGGTGCCCGCTGTTGGTGACCTCAGTGTTCTCCTCCAGAAACGCTCTCACCTCGGGGGCCAGAGCCTTGCCTGAGCTCCAGTGGCAGCAGCGCTGCCAGCACACAGAGGGGCCTCCCCTCCTGCTCCTCCACACCTTGGCAAGGGTGTTCTGCCTGCTCGGGAGGAGGAGCCACCTCCAGCCACGGAAGGCCATGCTTCCCCAAGGAGAACAGCCTTCCTCAGGAGAACTCGGAGCACAGCTTATCTGAAGAAAGTTTGAAACAAACTCACAGGATGTTGTTGTTCATAGTGATGGATGACAATTGCTGAAAGGAGAAAAATGCTATGTCAGTGATGTTTCTTCTGTGACTTCAAGTCTTTAAGAAGAGGAGATCCCTGTGCTCTTGTGCCTTGCCCCTGCCCAGTCTTAAGTCTGAAAGAAGTGGTATTCAAGGAAGAAACTATCAAGAACCCATTCAGAAGAGTACTCTGAACTTATCCAGTGAGAAACAACCAGTTAGTGGAACAGCCAATAGAGCTAAAAATTGAATGTGCAACCTTTTAACATCTCTCTCCCTCTGCCCTGAAGACAGACACACAGCAACCTACTCCCATTTTGGGTTCTTCCACTGAATCTTCAGATTTTGCAGGGAGACTCTGGCATTGCAGGGCCTGTGGATACAGCAGTGGTTATCAGCAGGTTGTTTGAAGAGACACCATTAATTACCATTTTTATAATGGTGATGAATCCTTATACAAAAGCATTATTTTAAAGGCATTCCTCTCTCTCCTTAAGATTTATCAATCTACCAACTCCAAAATTGAGAGAAACACAAAAAAATCCTCAAAACTGATCTTAACCAGAGTAGTCCTAATTCATTGCATTTCAGCCAGTATTTTAAAGGATTGGTTAGTCTGGTGGTACAATAGTCTCATGTGGATGCTGTCAGTTGTAGAAGAAAGGAGACCTCCATCCCTGTAGCCCACTCTGAGACGCTATATAAACATGCTCCAAAGCTGTCTGAAGAGAGAAACTGAACCCAGCACATTTAAATTAATTTTTAAAAGGTGGACAAACATTTGGACTGGACAGCCTTCTCACACCACTCAAGGTGTGTAGTACACTTCACACAAACAGTGAAGAAGAATGAAAGATTGGTATGTCAGAGTTTAGATTCATTTATGAATCAAGAGCACGGGGAGTAGAGAGCCACAGTACTGCACTGAGATGCAAAGAAGAGCCTCTCAGGACTTCATCAGCAAACTTTCCTCACTTGCCTTCTTTTGTAGACCCTGGGCCTTTTCTGTGCTGATCCTGAGAGTACACTCAGCAAGAAGTGTCCTGAAGGGAGAGGAAATATTTTCCAGCCTCCCTGCTTAGATCTCCTTTACCCATCCATTAATATTTCCATATCCTTTTTCCTTCCTCACCTTACTCTCTAATTTCTTTTCAATAACTCGGACTTCCTTGCTTCAGGGCACAGCTTTTGAACCTCCCCTGAAACTGACGACCAGGGAAGCATTTCAGGCCTGTGCTTCCACAACAGCAAGACTGCAAGTAGAAACAAACAAGAAACTGAACTCGTTGTTTTGTAAATGTTTTCTCTCTTCTGCAGTGGTTTTCACAAACCAGCAGAATAATGCATGAAGAAAGACAACTTTCATCCCAGCCCCAGCAATTTTTCACAACAACAGAATCGTGGACAACTTCAAGCTGTGCAGGTTGTCCTTAAAACTGGACAAATGCACAACAGGAAGAATATGTCAGTGAAACAGTCTTAACACTTTTTAATTAATTAGATCAGATTTTCTTTATTTGTCTGTATCTTTAGAATAAAATTCATAGGTGTTTAACTGTATTTTTGTTGTGTGCTAGCCTCTGCTTTAAGTACTGGCTTTAGTTTCATTACTTACTCAAACGTTAAGCTGTGAACTTCACACTTCGCTTTTTAGGCTGATATTCCTACTAAATCTTGTTTAAATCATTGGCTAAAGGCTTTATGTTTCTATTACAAACAGATACACATGATCAAACATTTTGCATTTTTCCACACTGGAGAATGCCATTCAGCAGAGTCCATGTAATTAATGAATGCAATTAGCAAATGCCTTCCTTCTTGAAGGCAGATCTCTATAATTCTCATCTGCCTAAGGGAAGCATGATGTTAACTGCAATCAATTGGAGAGATGAGATAAATCTTGTCAGCAAATGCTGTATCCTGGCTTTTCTCCATGAATTTCTGCAAATTAGCAGGGCTGAGATCCTGTGGTGTTTATTTTGCATGGCCTGTCACGATGGTTACTGTCCTGAAATTAATTGTTGGTACAGAAACACCTGCCAAGAGCTCAGCATTCACGATGCCAAACTGAGCTTAAATGCTTAGTGAGGGAAGGCATCAGGATGGACATCCCTGTGTTGACTCTCCTGGCCCATCCATCTTACAGGGAATAAAACCAGGATGGATAACAGGATGGACATCCCTGTGTTTGACACTCCTGGCCCATCCATCTTACAGGGAATAAAACCAGGATGGATAACAGGATGGACATCCCTGTGTTTGACGCTCCTAGACTGTTCATCTTACAGGGAATGAAATGAGGCTGGATAACATGATGGATATCCCCGTGTTTGACACTGCTGGCCTGTCCATCTTACAGGGAATAAACCAGGATGGATAACAGCATGGATATCCCTGTGTTTAACACTCCTAACCTGTCTATTTTACATAGAATAAAATCAGGGTGGATAACCGGCATTTGACACTACTGCTTGTCTTACTCTTGAACCAGAAGACAAAACCTAGCAAAACACATAAGAAAAGCCTCACCTCCCCCCCCCCCCCCCCGATCAAAAAAGAAAAAAACCAAAACATCAATTTCTATGCAATTTAAGCTCTTTTTTTTTTTTTTCTCTTTTTCTTTTTTTCTTTTTCAGAAAGAGCCGTCCAAAGCCCAAGCGCCCATCCCCTCGGGGGATACCAGCCCTCCCCACACGCCGCCCGCGCCGCGGGCCGAGCGGAGCTGCCGGGGCCGCCGCGCCGCCCTCGCCGCTCTCCCGGCAAAGCAGCCACAGGCCTCGGCAGCACGGGCAGCTCCCGGCCGCGCCAGGGGGACAGCCGGGCCCGCTGCCCGGCCCGATCGGAGCTCCCGGCCCGCACGTACCTGCTGCTGCCGCCGCCGCTGTGCCGGGGCCGGGCCGGGCCGGGCCGCGCTCCCGCCCGCCCTTAAAGCGGCAGCACCGGAGCGCCCGGCCCCGCCGGCCCCGCGGCCTCCGCTGCAGGTCGGGCCGCTGCTCTTGGCCGTCCTGCCCCGCTCCCAGTCCTCAGCCCTGCTCGGTGCCTGGGCTCGCTCCGCTCCCGATGCGTTCGAGCGGCTTTTCTGAAAGACGTGCGTCAGTGCGAGCGAGCCCTGCGTTTAAAAACGCCGATAAAAATCCGCGCGGGAAAAGGAGCGATAACACACGGCCCAGCTGAGCGGCAGGGAAAACGAGGGCGGTTTTGCCCTTCGCACATCAGATCAAGGGCGCTGTCAATGCGGTGGGGGCGAGGGAAAGCTCTCCGGCCTCTCGGAGACAGCGGCAGCTCCCATAGGCAGCGCCCAGGGCCGGCTCTGCCTCTGGGGAGAGTGGGACCTCTCCCCGCTCCTCTGTTGTTCCATGTCCCGTTCGTATTTTTGCTTCTCCAAAGATCCCTTCTCTTCTCTCCCCAGACCCTCTCCGGTGTGCACAGGAGAGGGGCCTTCCCACCCTGTATTGTTGCTGTCCCTCAGGAGGGCACAGCTCGGTAAGGCAGGTAAGGCACACCTTCACTACAAACGCTGGTGTTTTCTCCGAGGCCTCGAAGTGGCCACGTTTTCACGTGGTAGTGACTGGGACTCATTGGTGTGGGACAAGGAACCAAACCCACATGCACCCCCTCCAATTCCCCAGGTTTTGAGTTTCACAGAGATGTCTCCAAACGGGCTCACCTCCCTCTGAGACCCCTGTGACTCTCCAACAGCTCCCACCTTGTCTCTGCTCCACCTCCCGTCCCATCTGCTGGGATTTAGGGAATACAAACCGCTTCTAAAGGTTCTCTACCTTCCCAGTGGGACAAAGTGTACCAAATTTCTCACTCTGCGTTTTTGAAAGGCTCCTGTGCATTGCCCGAGGTGATGATTCTGCAGCACTTGGGGTGCCAAGGGTTTAAACCGAGCGATTCCTGAGCCCAGCCAGGGTCTGCCCAAATCTCTGAGGTTACGAGGCCATCTAGTGATCTGCGAGCTTGTTACAGTCAAAATGTACTCTCCAGGGCCGGAAAGCTGCTTGTAAATCAGATCTCCCCTTTAAATGCGGGTGATGTGCAGCTTCCTGAGAGAAGGTGATCCCTCCGTGCTGGACTGTGGAGTGACCAGGACAGAAGCTGGTG
The DNA here is from genome assembly GCF_027579445.1 of Ammospiza nelsoni. Classification (NCBI taxonomy): domain Eukaryota; kingdom Metazoa; phylum Chordata; class Aves; order Passeriformes; family Passerellidae; genus Ammospiza; species Ammospiza nelsoni. Next base: position 63,620,046 of record NC_080637.1, read on the forward strand.
TCCTCCTGCTACACGAAGGAGCCTGGAATCCACAGACATGTTCAACTACAGGGATACTTGCATGCCTTTTACTCTTCTGAAGCAGGACCCACACTCAGTCTTTTTAGAAATTCTATAAACGTGGACCTTTGTGGTTTATTTGGTGTGGACCAAAGAAATGATTTATTTAATGTGGACATTATTTCTTGGGGCCCCCAGGGGAACTGTGAAGTTTGAAAGGTCTTTTGGCAGGTCTTGCTGGTCCTCTCCAAGAAGGTAGATGTTGAAAACATGCATAGCACCCAAAATTGTGAATAAAACATGCAATATTTTGTGAAATAAAAATTGTGAATAAAACATTGCGCCCTCTAGATACTCACCACCATGCTAGGAATGAAGAAATCTAATGTTATCAACATCAGCTCAGGATGCCATGGAAGATATGGGGCCAGGATGCTGACAGGCGATGATACAGCTCTACCTTGCACATTTTATTTTGTGCCTGACATGGTTCTCAGGGAAGCTTTTACACTTAGATCACCAGCCTCTTTGATTGACATTTTAACAAGTACCTTCTCAGATCTGGTTTTTCTGAACTTTTGATAGATGGTTTTACTTGGTACTATGTGAACCTCAGTGAAGTCACTGCTGTCTGATACAGACTAACATCACACTTGAAAAGGCAGTTAAAAAGGATTGAATCATAAAACCACAGAGTGGCTCGTGTTGGAAGGGACCTTAAAGATCATCTAGTTGCAGCCTCTCAAAGAAGTTGTCTGGCAACTCCCAGCTGAGAGATTTCTCAGGTGAAAAAGGAGGGGTAAAGCCTTTGCTTCCCAGTAACACTGGCAGGGATGTTAGAACCAGAAAATTTTCTCATTTAACTACAAGTAATTAGTTTTAATTGTACAGATTCCTAGCATGACACAAGAAAGCCCCAATACCAGTGATAGCTGCTGTGCCTCTTGTAAGAGTCTTAACCTTTCAGAACAAGCTTTGTGCTGATTATTTTAGTAAAGTATCAAAGCCTGCCATCCATGAGAAAACAAGTTTAATTTGCAAAGGCTTTTTGCTTTAGATGGTGACATCTTAAGAATTCCAGCTACAATTTCTGGTATCCTGTGCAAAGTACCAGAAGAGTGCTGGAATTTGCTCTGAGGACAAGGACACCTTTGATCAGCACAGAACATCGATTTGGTGTTATCATGGAGGAGTGCAACACTTGCAAAATGCAGCTGTAGAGTAGCACACAGGGGACTCCCGGGTGTCCGAGGGAATTAGGGGATTACTGGCTGATGCTACAACCACCCAAGTGTCTGGGGAAATCTTGTTTGAGCCAATTAATAACAAAGAAATGGAGCTGCCCAAGGACAGAGAGGAAGGCAAGGCACAGAGGAGCTACCTTCACGTCAGCAAGCCCACAACCCATGAGTTTTCACAGATACAAATGTTAAACTCAAAGGAAGGCAGGCCAGTGGCTCAGCAGCCAGGTGACCTCCCCAGGTCACTCTTCCAGCTGGTACAGGTGACAGGGCCAGCTGCTCCAGTTTGCTGTGGTGAAAAGCCCTCAGTGGAAATTCACCAGGGGGAAAATGGATGGATTTAGGACGCTGTTGATTTGTAAAAAGCATTCCAGCAACTCAATATGAACAGTCAGGATTTGCACATCAGGCTCAATTTGTGGTTGCCCAGAGGCTGTGGAAGCAAGTCATTATCAGAATGTAGCTGGTGCAAGTAGCTAAGGTAAAATTGAAGCTGAGAGCTCTAGCTAGGTAAGGGAGAGGCAATTCAGTTATTCTGTCATGCCTTCAGCTACAATCCAACTTTAGAATAGCAGTACATCTTTTGCAGTTGAAGAATAGGCATCTTAACAACAATCACATATTACCTGTGATGTGTCTTGAAAGCACTACATGTGCTTTTCATAGGATTACTTTTCCCCACTGCCT